>NW_020884874.1:32598269-33198465 GCF_003945725.1 Corapipo altera
TCAGAGGACAACATTAAAACATGTAGCATAGTTTACTTGAATTGTGGTTGTTCCTATGACTTCCATATCAAGAGATAGGGAATATTCACTATTTTTTAATGGGTATTTTTCAGCCTTGCCCAAAGATTTTAGCGAGGAGGTAGGAAAAAAAATCAGTGTAATTCTGAAAACAAAGTTTGTGGGAAAGAAAAAGACACTTTTTATGAAGAAAAAATGTATATTAAAAAAATCATGTAGAGTGCTTACTTAAAAATATTTGTATTTCAAGGTAACTTAATGTATTTTAGTAAGGAGTGGAAGGTGTATGTGAAAGTGTAGTCAATATGAGGACTTATTCTTACAAATGTTATGATTAATGTAAGTAGGCAAGTTTGATGTCAACATACTCTTGACAGTTTAAACTGTTGACTTTTAAAAACACTTAATGCAGGAGGTGTAATGGTGGCTTTTACTGAAAAAGTTGAACTAAAGGTACCACCTGTGAAGAACTTCCTCTGAGTTATACCTGCTGTTAGGGCTTTTCCAGGTGAGCGATAGGTCCTTGCATTACGTTGGAGGTGCTAATGTCTGAATGGATGTGATGGCTGCTTTGGAATGATGCTGCTGTTAGCAGTGAAAAATGTCTTCCTTACGATTCTTGTGCAGCAGGCCGTGGAGTGCAGCACATTTTTATAATAAAGGTGATGAATTTAATCGCAAACTGGCAGCCAAATGGAAATTGCAGACCTTGATACTGGGAGAAAATTGCCTATAAAGCAACTCCTGAGAGAGCAGGCTTTAAATTTATCCACCCATTTCGACATTGAGGAGAACACAGGAATTGCAGGGTATTTGCTTGGCCTCTTTAGTTCAGATGGATGATACGTCATTCTTCCTTTATTTAAGAACTGGTTACAGTGTTGCATTGCTGGTCTGTTTTTAATAATAAAAAAAGACCTTGGTGGTTAAACTTTACGCAGTAAGGAATTTGGAAAAATTTATTCCTTTATTAGCTTGATATTTGCTCCTATTATAAAGTAGGACCTAATGTGCATAATTAATTGGAACACAGATTTCCCCTTGTGTCACATTTAACTCTAGTGTGATTTGACGTTTAAAACCCGCATATCCACATATTTGAAGACTGTTTGCATTGAAGCAGTTCTATAAATAATTTAACTGGTCTTGAAGTCCCATTGGAAGTCTCTAATAGTATGTTAACATAATTTTTGATAGAGGCACAGCATTTTTCAAAATTGTTAGTACTGATACACTTCAGTGAATTTTAATCCCTTATATTTAGTAGTGCTAAATGCTGATGTTCTTCCTGTATGATAACTGGGAACTGAATGTACAAATATGATTCCCATATATGATGGACACTATATTTAAAAAAGACAACAAAATATACTTTAAGAGCTTACTAAAAGATGGTATGCTTATCATCTGTTCATAGAAAGAATTGCAGATAATTGTTTTAGAAATAGATACTTTTACCGAACTCTTAACCAAATGTCCTCACTACAACACTGCCGTTTTGGGTACCTTGAGAGGTGATCGTCATTCAGGTGGAAGAATGAATAGCATTGGATTTGATCACTGACTTTAATATGAAGAGAATAGGAACACTTAAGACATCAGGTGTGGCATCTGGTAAGTATATTCTTTCAAGTATTTCATTGGTCCAGTTTCTCATCTTAAAAGACATGAGAAGTACGGTCTGTATTAGAATGATTCTTTTGGTTATATAATCCCTAAGATGAAAAATGGCCAGATTTCTTGGCCAACATAAAGAATCTTTTCAGTTAGTATACGAAAGAAGAGATGCTCATTTCTTATTCTTGATTTGGTTATGCCCTTTAGAAAATCAAATCTGTTACCATTTTCCGATAGATTTTATTATTTTTAATTTTTTAATTATTATTTTTTTGTAAAGCTTCCAGATAGGTAGTACTCTTAGTACCAGAAGACATGAGGATTATGAAGTCACTGTGTGATGAAAACAGTTGAGCCTTATTTTGGTAGTTATTGGAAGTCTGCCACACACCATATCTGTAGTTAATGAGTAATTCATCCATATTCCTTTGCTTAAAGCATAGACTTGTAGCAAAATAAAATGCATGGTTGACAAGTTCTTGACTGTCTTTTACCATATTGAATTATTTCTATTTTTCTATAGAAAATATAGATTGAAGTTCCTATAGAATATATTTTCTATATACATTTCTATATTTTCTAGTTGTAGGAAAAATGTGGCCCAACTTGCTTTAGAAATGTGCAGTAGCATTTATAATCTTGTTTTATGCTATATTAATGTTCTAAGACTGTAGTAAATTCAAATGAACCCAGTAACTGGAATTCCACACTTTGTTGTATGAAGGACTAACTTTTCCTTAGAACTCTTACCACAGGTGGACAAGTTAAGATATATACCGGCAACCAGAGTTAACTGGTATAACATTGACTCCTGTTCTTATGTTTCTATTACCTTCTGACTGTAGGCATTCAGAGGCACCTGTTCAATTAGGAAAGACCAAGTACGGGTCTTGAATAGAGCTGAAACTGGAATGTATTTGCTGAGTTAACAGAAAAAGAGATTATATCCAACCTGTTTACTTCAAAATAACTGTAGGACCTCATTTTGTTTTAGTTAATGCTACACCTTGGAAAGAAGTTATGAAGGATAGTTTTGAACTAATTCAGTAGTTTGATGATGCAAAAAGTAGATTCTTGTTTAGAAAGGTGTCCCCGTTACTTCCTCTCTGCTAATTGTGGCACTCAGTGAATTCTTTAGTGATCTGTTTCAGCTCAGTAACCTGGAAGAAAGCTAATCAAGCAAACCAGAAAATGTAGGAATAGTCTTTTGCTCAATTAATGACTTGAATTGGCCTACTAAGGCAGAGATGGTGTGAGAGATGTTAAGGAACTTCATTTTCTAACAGCGTTGTGCTGTTAGGGTTAGTAACTCTTCTTACTGTTCAATCCGACGGATTAGTGGGAATGGGGGAGACCTCCAGGCTTTAGGCTGCTAGCCCATTACCTGCGAGGTGAATGCCCTTCCCCCCGCCCCAGCACGTGGCCCTGCGACCCCGCAAGGAGCTCACAGACCACCAGGGAGGGACGGACGAAAGAGGAAGTTTATTGTGGGGTAGGGGTTTATAAGGCTTTCAGGAGGGTCAAAAGGGAACCAATCACAAGTTCAGGGTCACATAGAAAAAACCATCAGGTGAAGGGTCAACAGCCAATAGAAAGGGGTTAACAAAGGCCAATGGGAAAACATCTCAGGACACCTTCCCAGGACACCTTGTGTGGGAGCACAGGGGATGTTGGGAAGAAGATCAGTGACTCTGCAAAAAGGTAAAAGCCATTTTAAAACCTGTTTAAACCACATTAAAAACTTCAGTTTCTGTAACATTTGAACTGTTTTCATTTTCTTCACTAATCCATCTCTGACAGGACTTCTTCCATCCTGCATATGGCAAATCCATTGCCACAGTTCAAAGGAAGAAGTGATGGAGAAAACCTGACTTTTTGGAGTAATAGTCCAGGTTTCTGATTTCTTCTGGAGTTTGGTGTATAATTTGGGATATGTAGCCTACTTCCTGCAGGGTAGTGAACTTTTTTGTATTGTCATTTTTTTAATCTATGTTTTACAACTTTCTCAAGATATGCAATTCTTTTCTGGGCTGAGTGGTTTCTTTTTAACTATGCTTTTCTTTTTCTGTAAAGAGAGCAACTCACTGTGATTGTTCTTTGCCTCTTCTATTTGGTTATGATTAACCTTATTTTCACTGTTCAGTGTCTGTGTAGACTTAACCTTCTTGTTGCCATTCACCTTTGCTAAGTTTCAGATTAAAACCAAACATAAACCCTAAAATCCAAAAGAATTTAATATCCTCTTAAAAATGAGTTGTAACTCATGTTACGACTTATGGTAAGATGTAACAAAAACTACCAGTAGTAACATTTTACTCTCAGTACAATGTATGATTAATGCTCTGTTATCTTCAAACGCTGGTGTCGATCGATTTTTTTTTTTTTTTCAAGTTAATTTTTTTCCTACTGGTTTTTTGTTTTTATGTGTAGAGCAACAGAGAGGAAATGCCTGTCAAGGAAACGGAGGGTATTCTAGCTTCTTGTCACTATTTCTTTGTGTGTGGTGCACTTATGAGCCCTTATGGTCTATTTCCAATAACAGTGATTATGTTGCTGTTTACCTGCTTCAGTTGCATGAAGTCACATTTGCAGTTTGGCAGTATTGTCTGTATTATATCAAAATGGGTTTCCTTTTGGTACCTTCATTTGATCCAGTCTGGTTTTCACCTTGAGTTTAAACAAGGGAAATTGTCTTGGTATACTTTCTTTGTGCTGTTCATCCTATCTTGTCTTCTTTATCTTTTCACTAAACTGGTTTTTCTAGGTCTGTTCTTGTAACCATATATATTATGCTGCCTACTTCCACCTCGTTTTCTCTGTATTGATACTTACGTTATAAGCTTTCAGAAAGAGCTTTTTCTTTCGATTAAGGTGAGAGATTCTCTACAGAGCATAGTACAGAAGATCTTGCTGTTGTACACTGCAATGAAGATCGTCTGCGCCTTTAGATTTTCTTATTTGTTTAAACTTGTGTGTTCTGTGCTGCATGCTTACTCTGTAATGGTAACCCTTGTTTTATTTTAACCATATTCTGGGTTTTTTTGTTTTCTATTCTATTTCTTTAGGGGTCCTAAAATTAATTATTTTTTAAATGTCTTTGTTATGCTACTCAAAATGGTGTGGACTTTTTTCTGAATTGTTGCTCTTGAACCTTAACACTGTGTATAAGAGAGGACTTTTTTTTCCCCTGCTTAATTTACTTCGTATTTACTTCACAGCATTGGGTTTAATCTGCTACATTTTGTATTGCAGTCCTCTTGAAGAGTCTCAATCTATTCTAACATTTAATAGCTTTCATAAGTATCATTTACTGAAGCCTTACCATTCATAGTTAAGATTCTGTTTTGCTTTGTTGACTGAAATTATAAAGCTCTATTTTCGGTTTGTCTCTAGTAAATACATATTCAGGCATTTGTAGTTAAGGAAGACTTTTAGATAGGGCATGTAGTCATTTCCAAGTTAAAGAAATGATCTGTGCATCTGATAGTGGGCTGAAATGAGTTAAATTGAGAAGTAATGTCTTTTGAGAAATCTTTATGAAAATCTTGGAAGTCCAGTTTTATTCTTGGTATTTCACTGAGATGTTTTTAAGAAGAAAAACATCTTCCCCTCCTTCAGCTTTTTTTGTCTTTCACGTTCTTAACCAGATGTGAAAGTTGTGTTAGAAGCAGACTATTTAAGAGAGAAAAGGTCGTTTAATTAGTACTGTTTGTTTATTGAGGTGGGGGTGTGAATCTGTAAAAATTAGAGTTGCCTTTTGGTTGCTTTTCTTGTAAGAATGGAAAATGAATGGAATGATGTAGGAAACTGAATTTACTTCTCAGTTTTACCAATTACTGATATTTCTCTGAGTGGACAAAAGTTAGTTTACTGAAATGCAGAAACAAAGTAAATTTTAATAAATGTCTCCAATGCAAGCTATGTGGTTCACAGTCTTGAAATAATTTGGGAAAGTCTTAGTAAATGTTAAAAGCAGGTTGCTTAAATACACAGGTCTCTTAATTTCATTGCAGAATGTGCTTCTATGTTGATATCAACTGAAAACTTTAATTTAGGATCTCCTCCCCGTACTGGTAGTTGTGAGTCCAGATGCTTCATCATGCAGTCAGCAATATCTGCATGTTTCACTTAAATTTTATTACTGACCTAAAGGAGGGATGTTGCAGGTGACAGAGATTATTCTCAGAGATGTTGTGGTGGTTTCTTTTATTGATTTTTAATTTGCTCCTTAAGGAGGAGTTGGGGGATTATACCAGCCACTTACCTAAATGGAGTGCAAAGCTCCCAGTGTTCATGTCTCCTGTTAAAACCCACAGCTGCAATTTGCAGTTCAATGGTGGGGTTTTTTGTGTGTGTGGGGGTTTTTTGTTGTTGTTGTTGTTTTGTTTTTTGGTTTTTTTTTTTTTTTAATTTTTAGAGTAATCATAATAGTTGATACCGAGGCTGCTGGTTTTCAAAGTGGAAAAAATAAAACAACTAAGATGTTTTGATTCAATACTAATCACAGTAGTGAGGGAAACTAATAGAATATCCTCATGTAAACTTTTCATGTTAAACTGAAATGTATTCCGCATGCATCCAGGCTGTTTTGAATAGTAATTATAACTAGTGTTACTGGTTGTATTTCTAGTTCTTTGCTACACTGTATGGAGCTTTATAGACTTTGCCTTGAGTGCTTTTTGATACTTAAAAAGAACACTTTAGTGTTCCATGTTCTATAGGAAAATCACGTTGAAATGAGTTTTTAGTGTCAGTGATGGATAGAGGACCCCAAAAAGCTCTTCTGTGCTCTTCTATGGTTTTTTTTCTGTTTGTTCAGGTTTCATTTTGGTTTGTTGGGGGTTTTTTGTTTGTTTTTTTTTTTTTTCCTCAGCACAATGTAATTGAAAGCAGTCAAGCTCTTACCAGATGCTCTGCAGGTCTAGTGGCAGGAGGGGATTGCCTATTTGCCTTTGCTTTTTTCTTTATCCTTCTAAGATGACTTTAAAAAAAGATTGTTTTCCCCCTGCAACCAGTATGTGAGAGCGGGTGAAAGAGTTAGAAAGAGACAGAAAGTAGCAGAAAATAAAACCTGAAAGGCTGTTTCAGGTTTTGGTTGCTTTTGTACTCAAAGTTTGTAAAAACAAGTCTTGAATGTTAAATGGAGAAAGAAAATGAGACTTTTCCACTCCTGCTCAACAGTGTGTGTGTTAAAAATTTCATTTCCCCTCTGGTAAGGTAGCCGTAGCTATATATCATTAGGAGTCATGCATGGCTATGATTTTATGAGTGGTGGTTCATCTGCTTGGGCAGAATATAGTTCTGGCAATTAATGTTGGAAGCAGTAGTATAAGCAGTAGTGTAAGCTGCTGTGTAGTTGAGGCCTCATCTTGGTTCCATTTTGATACTCTGTATTTAAAGTTGAAATACATCTTGGCATAGTGGAGAGCATGGTGGTGGTTTAAGGGGTGGGGGAAAAGGCAGGGAGGGATGTTTCTGTGGGTTGTTTGGTGTTTTGTTTTTTTGGCAGGAGGTGGTTTTCCTTTAGATACTCAAGATAAACCATGAAAGAAAATTCAAATAGTGACTATGTGAGCAGGCTAGCAAACACTGTCACACTGAAAATACTGCTAATATGATACCAGTAATCCTAGTATTTCTGGTGCATAAATTGAAATCCTGTTTCAATCAGAGTATGGGTGTGCTTCTGAAGAAGTGTATGAATTATGTAATGTAAAGCTGCAGATATGATCTCAGGAACGTGCGGTGGTATCATATGTATTTTAAATAGCTCTGGTACGGCTTTTGGTTAGGTTGCATTACATATTCCACTAAATGACCTCTTGTGTTGTATTAAATTTGCAGAACTACCTAAAGCTTCTCATGCCAAGTGTGTAGTTTAGACTTCAGTTAAAGCAGTGACAAAGTTTTCAAGAATGAACATGGGCGAAAAAGTCCTAGTATTTTAAAACAAAATACTCCTGAAAAATTTTCTGTGAGAGGTTGCTAAAGTGAGTGCTTTTGTCATTTTGTCTGGAAGTCTGCCTACGTTTAAATGAGATAGATCGCATGTTTGCATTTGAGCACTTAGATGTCAAAAAAGATTATCCTGCTGAGGATGTGCTGCACTTCCATGAAGTTTCTCTTACTGAGCTATCTTATAGGATAGGCAAACTTTATTCCAGCCTGAGAAAGCCATGTAACTGCTGCTGTTAGTTTCTGTGGGTCTGGGGAATGGGCTTGAGAGAATGGATTGAGTTTACCATGTTGTAAGCAAAAGCTTTGTTTCTTCTCAAGTTTCAGCTTTCAAGAAGGAATTGTTTGTTTTAAACAGGAAGATAGCATTAGGGCAAAACAGTCTGGTGGTGTAGCCATCCTTCATAGTTTGTGGAGGTAGAAGGGGATGTTGGGCAGAAACTAGAACTAACTGAAGGAATGAAGAATTGTATCTTCCATAGGCAAAAAATGTGACAAGTATGGAGAAAAGACAGTTTGGGAGTAGGAGAAGGTTTGGGATGATGAAAACAGGCAAAAAGTATGTGTCTGCTACAGGAAACTGCTTTCCAGAGCCTGGAGTAAACCCAAGGTTTTGGAGTCTTGCCATGTCTTTGCTGTCAGGAAAGATCTGTGAAACCCAGAGGCAAATTGTCTCATTCCTCCTTGCTGCTGGACAGTATCTTCTTCTGCTGTCAGTTAATACCTTATTTCATGCAGCAGAGGTCTTTGAATGGAAAAATGCCAGCCTAGCTGACTGGTTGAATTTAACAAGTTGCCAGATATGAGTACAGTTGTTTTGTGGCAGTATAACTGATCCGTAAGATGCACACAGACGAGAACTTTCAGACATGCTTGTTTTGGAAGAGTGATGTTTCTGATATTGGGGAATTTCAGGCAGCGGTTATCTGAAGTGTTAGGGTTTTTTGTTTGGTTGGGGTTTTTTTTTTTCCCCCCCCCCCCCCCCCCCTTAACGGAGTAAGGACTGTGAGACTTGCAGTGGCCTATCATCTTGCTACTGGATTTGAGTGACTATCACAGGTGACTTGTAGAATAACAAGCTTATTAAGTAAGGAAGAGGAAAAACTGATCATACTTTTACTTAGTGAAAAACAGTCACAATTACCTGAGAACTTGTTATGCTGTGTATGCGTGTTGTGCTGGATTTTAGCTGTCTCAAATAAATACCTTGTAAAAAAATGAGAAAAACCCACCGAAGTCATCTACATAGAGAAGATTTATTTCATAAAGGGTCTGGATGCTTATTAAACAGACTGTTGCGCCCTGTGCTGGTTTAAAAGTAAATTGGCAGAAGAAATGAACCCAATTGCAGAGAGATTACAAGTCAGAGTACAGATTAAAATTTACTAAAAAGATTACAATAAATACAATGATACTGAGAAAAACTGTTTTACCCCAAAAGACAGATGTAAAACCCAGCACCCTGGGACAAGAACAGAATGGTGTTCATTGGCCCCTGTGCTGAGCACCACGCGGTCCTCTGGCTGCAAAGTAAACGGAAAGGGAACCTGTTGATCCAGATGATGAACACAGTCTTGTCGAGAGGGGCAGTTGCAGTCCTGTTGAAGTTCTGGTCCTCCTCTGGATCTGATGAATGGTACCAGAAGTCCCAAACCCCGAAGATTATATATATGCTCAGGTTCAAGTGGCAAAGCGCAGTACCTCCCACAGGGTGGGGAGTGATTTAACTCTGTGAGTTGTGGGATATTTTTGGAATCTTGGATGGTCTAGGTTGTTGCAGCTGCCTATTATGCCAGTCCAAGGTGACCCATTAGCAGAGATGACCCCTCAGGCTGCATTGAAGGTGTTAATGCCTTTCCGGAAGGGAATTAAAATGCTCCCCTGCCTCGAAGTTATATGTCCTGTAACTAGGACATGCCCTTAATGCATTGTCAGGTCATGTTTTCTTTTTTGGTAAAGTACACCAAAACATGCTTGAAGTGTATTCAACTTTCATCTTAAATGTTAAACATGTACACTGGGTGTTTTAACAAGTATTTCAGTTTGGGACATGTTTTCTAGAATCAATTGTCTTAAATATCATAGGGAAAAGAAATCACATCTTTGATTTCTTTAGAGTGTTTAATGGATTTGTTCATAAAGGTCTATTTCCCTGAAAAGTAGGATTCCTCGGTCTTTTTAGAAAATGCCTCTTGGTGTTGAACAAGAAAATATTAACTTAAAGATGTAAGTTATAGACCAAGATGGCGTATATTAATGTATATGCAAAGAAACATTGCAGTTAGTGTTGAGAGTGATATCTTATTAGTGTGGTGTCTCAAGGCAGGGCCTAAATATCCGGTAGTAGTAATAATTATTGTTACTGACTTGTAATAGTAATTGAGGATTAGAAATGTGAAGAATTAATTCAATTAATAATGGCATTTTTGCTGTGTATTTTGGAACCAAGAGTATATGATCATATTGTCATAGTTCTCAGGATAGTTACATTGTGCAACTCTAAAAAAATTAGTAGTAGTTTATCAAGAAATAGTAACCTCTTCATGTTCCTGAAGAGAGTGCAATTGATGTTTTTTGAGGAAAGGCTGTGGTTTTGTTTTATTAGGTTTTAGTTGATTGCTGTTATCAGTGTATGTAACTGTGCCACTTGGAATCTCATGGCAGAGGGCTTAAGTTACCTGTGTACCCTTGGAAAGATATCCTTCAAGGTAGTTTTGACTCGCACAGACCAAAATACTCTGAGGACAGTTTTGACTGTGGCTACCTCACTGTCAAGGCAGATATGCCTAATGGGGAACTGGTGTTATATGCAGATCAAATACTTTTTGTAAAATGAAAAATATTGTTGATTAGAAAGCCTGGCCTAGTCTGTTTTATTCTGATTACTTCTAGAAATAGTACTTCTAGAGTAGTACCACTAACCAAATACTTCTGTTTACATAGTGGGCAAGCCACCTACAGTCTCATTATATTCTGAGTGAATGCTCTGTTATGGTTGAGGGAAGCGAGCATGGTTCTGTGGTTGTGGAAATGAGAATCCACGTAATAGACCAGGTAGTACCCTAGCTTTTGAAAAGTGGGTATCTTTATCATGTAAAGGAGCAAAAAGAATTGTGAATCTGCCTGTATCTCTGATAGTCAATGGGAATTTGTCATAGTATAAAACTTTATTTTTTTCTTGACAGAAACGAAACTTTAAAGGTGGTCTAAGTAGATTTTAACATACTCAACTGCAAATTAAATTAAGCATTCCATTCACTATGTGGAATAACAATAAACAAATTAAGATAAATAACTGTTAGTACGTTTAATTGTAGTAAAAGAAACCTAAGTAGCAATGTTCTTATTTCTCATTTTGTCAGAGGGTGATGGTCGTAGCAGTAGTTGATTCTCTAAAGTTTTGCTGGCTGTGCATGTTTAGAAAGAGTTAGTTGCCTTGCTGATTTCCTGCTGGTTGGTAATGTGTTGAGTCAGATGGCTGAACTAATGCACAGTACAAAAGGATGGATAACCATAAGATTAGTATACTAACATGTCTCTTCATTTTAACTTAACATTCAAGTCTGAAAAAATACTCAGCTTTACTAAAAATTACAATTATCAACAGCCTATTTTTTTAACCTTGAAGTTAGGTCTCAGTCATGTAAGATTTAGTTTAGTTGTTGCCAAGTTTCACCACCCTGGAGAACCATGTTTACATTTATCTTTTAGAAGATTTCTCAGGTGTATGTATTTGCAGTGAATTCAAGCACACTTCTTTTTTTCCCTAGGTTGATGAAAAATGACCAGCTTTTCAAAGCTGACTGGTTATCTTAATCATGTCAGTGCGATATTGAAGTTGTTTAGCAGTTGTAATAGAGGAACTCAGTGACAGTTTTTAAGTAATGCTGTTTTCTGTAGATGCCATCTAGCATAAATACAAGCATTTTTTAAATTCTTTCAACACCTTAATGATGTTAAAAAATTTTTGGCTAGCTATATTTCTCGTATATAAGTTTTTGTCACCATTTGTGTTTGTATAATAAATTACAATTTTCTGTAAGGTAAAATTGTTAGCATATGTAGCAATTTTAATAGATTCTTTTTAAGACTGGTGCTTGAAATAAAAACCTTAATCTTGCTGTGGGTAGGCGTGGGTCATGGAGCTGTTTGATAAACCACGTGCATACAGAATTATTCTTGGTGTGTGACCTAATTTGTTTTGATTTCCTTACCTGTCTTGGTAAGGAAATTATGTCCCAAGCTATGTATCATTTATGTTATCTGAAAACAGATCATGTTTGATTTAATTTTGCTCCCCAGATAAGAGAATTCAGTATGGTGGGTTCTTCCAAAATCATGTGTCTCAAATTCAGAATTTATATTACTGTTGTACTTGTGGACAGCTAAAATCTATTTAATTTTACTACACATGTTGTCCTTGTAACTCTTACTCTGGTGACACTCCTCAATGTATTCATAATGAGCAAACTGCTCTTTTTTTTTTTTCTGTGAGTGGCTGTCCATTTTTACACAATGTGAATATACTTTAATATTTTCTGTATTTTTTTCTAAATGAGGATGACTGAAATTATATGCAGCATTTTAAGAGTTGCTCATGCAATTTTTTCAGTTCTTTACTGAAAATACCATACAACTGAATCAAAATATTTTCTCCTTTACTGCTGTCACTGCTTGGTGTCCCTCCTGGTCAGTGTGTGATTGATAATGGGTTTTGCATCCCGTCAGTGTCATACAGAACACTTTTTATTGTTGGGGGAACCTCGTTGTTTTGTAGCATTAACAGTTTAGAGTGAGATTCCTCTTCACTAATTAATTTTTAGAGATTATTCAGTCCACCCTTTATGAGGTTTTTTCGTCACTTTTGGTTAACCTCCTTTTAATTAGTTCTACTTTTAGCACAGCTATTGTCACTTTGTTTTAGCTTATACCTTGAAGAGCTTTTCTAGGAGTACCCATTTCATAGAATCACAGAATGGTTTTAGTTGGAAGGGACCTTAAAGATCATCTAGTTTCAACCCCCCCTGCCATGTTTTAACCAAATTTCTTTAGTTAAATTCCATGCAGAGGATTACATGGGAAACTCAACTTAGCATTGCTCTGTTTCCTTGAGCGCTCTTACAGTTACTGTGTTAGTCTAGCACTGTCTATCTGTGGTAAACCTGTCATATGCTTTACAGACTTTCATATAATTTTTTTAATTCTTCAACATGTTTGAAATTTGGCATAATAATAAAAATGGACTAATGTGTCTGGCTGGAATATTTATTCTGGAATTAAATTTTGGAGTGTTTTCTGGCATGAGTACATGTTTGGTTACTGTGCTTTCAACTCAGGATTTTCAGGTTTTTTCTTTCTAACATTTGTATTTGACCTCTTATGTTCAGATGATTTTGCTAAAAAGTTCCATTACTTCATCGAAGTTACCTGTTTTGAAAATTTAAATAATAACCCGATTTGATGGCCATCTCCTTTGAAGTCTTCTTTGCTTACTAAAGCAAAATACTAGTTCACCAGCAGTGTAATGGATAAGTCTATCAGTTCATGGCGTGCAGGAATATTTAACTACTGCTATAGTAAGAACTGATGTCTGCTAATTAAGCTTTGTAACTTAATAAATATAAACTAAAAGATATATTGGATGTGTATAATCTTGTCACACAGGTGGGTAATGCTTAATTTAGGGCTGTAGCTTGGTCAACTGTGTTGTCAAATTTCTTTAAGCTACAGTGTTGGTTATGTATGTGGTAAAGTAGAGATCTTTATGTAGTGCCTAACATTGGGGAGTCTCCTAATACTTAAAGTTGTGCAGTGCATCTTCATAATATAACTACTGTCAGAGCAGTGCAAGAGTTAACATTTTTAATGTCGTAGATGACTAACTTGTCAGTGCTGGTACTTGTCAACCAAAGAGGGTTGCTTTCTTAGTCTTGCAAATAAAATGCTGACAGAGCCTGGGTAGGGCAGCATTTAAAACAATACTGTGTGATGGGGAGCAGTGTGTATAAAAGTGGGATTGTATTACTGTTGTATGTGATCAGCTAAGAAAAAGTAAATTGGGAATGAGAGGAACTAGTCAGTCCCATTCAAATGGATTAGGTTCCAGCTGAAGTGATGGAAGTCGTCAGGTCGGCCTCTTAGGAAATTGTACTTCATATACAGAGAGAGACATTGCTTACAAGTACTGGAATACCGTTGTGTTGATATATTAGTAGGTTCGAACTAGAAATGTTCACTTTATAGCTAAGTCACTTAATTTTCACTAGGTATGCTTGCTTTCTCACATTTTGGTGTTTTGTATCTTAAAGTATTAGGTAAATTCCTCAGCTGATAACCAATAATCAGTTTTTTTAGATGTCACAGATACAAAAACTATAGTGCCCAAATCCTGGGGTTTAAAGTGTTTTCATCAGCATCTCAATAGCAGTATAGTATATATCTTTTTTAGTAAAGAATGCATGATGTTAGTACTTCACAACTAATCAGCTAATACTGACTAATAATTTTTTCTCCCCTTTAAGTCATGAAGTATGATCCAGATGTGTAGCGTTTTTTAATATGTCGGGTAATCACTGTGTGCATTAACTGTTGAAGATTGAGTTTTGTGACACAAAGACATACAAAACTGTGTGAAAAATTGACAGAGGAAACAGGAGGATATGCGTTTTCACTTTCCAAAAGTTCCTGAAATACTTTATATTAGCGATCCAGTTTTGTGTTCCCTCAGATTGGATTTGCACTGTTAAAATGTGTGAAATTTGCTTTGGCCTTAAAGCAAAGAGTAAAAGAGAGAAGACTCACTAGCATTACTGTGTTACTGAGTAGGTAATTACTTTTGGGTGATCACGGAAGTAAAAAAAAAAAATAAAAAAAAATCCCTCCTTTCATACAAAAGACAGAGTACATTAACCAATGGAATGTCTTCTTCTAATTGCTAACAGTAGAGCATGGTTGTGGGTGCTTTCCAAAGACGGAGAAAATAACTGCATGTACTTTATGTTGCTGTTTGAAATTGATGAACCTTATGATGCACCTTTGAATATAGAGAGGAATCTAATGGTGTTGCTGTTTAGTTTTCAAGTAGATTTTTTTAGCAGTTTTTATTTCTCAGTTCCAAGAATAAGCAAGCATGAAATTTAGGTTAACTCCATCATTCTACAGTAAACTTCAAAACTCATCATTTTGGAGGGTCTCAGCAAGGAATTTGTTTAAGTCAGTTTGTTTTGGTTTAAAGGTTGTAAAACAGTGTCTTGCCCTTTATTTTTAGGCACTCCTTGCACATATTTGCAGAATAGCATAGAGTAGATAGGATTTCTGTGCTGATATCTGTGGGATTCTGATATGAAGTAGGCTACTGTTTTCTGAAGTGCTCAGTATACTTTTTGAGAGAATATTCTTTTGACTTTACTACAGAGCTTCCCATTGCATGACTTCAGTTTTTCAATGTAAGTACAGTTTATTTCATATGCACAATATGCCTGCAGAAAGCTGACACCAGTTGACTCTTGTGAAGGGAGAATGGGATAGTGTCTGGGTAGAGAAGATCCATTGCAAAGCAGTCAATCTACAATGTTCACAAAGATCAATTTCAAAAAAAGATAGTAAACTGAGGTAACAGATTTTTTTTGCTTAAAAAATACCCATGTGAGGAACTAAAACTGTAGATGTTCTATGTGAGCTGATGCTGTCAAGTTGATGTGTTTAAATAGCACCAAGTAATGTTGTTTAAATCTCATGGAACAGATGACTCCTTTCTTTAACCTTTCTGATGAAGAGTAGTTTGTACAGACTTGTATTACAGCAGATTCTCCCACATCTAAGATATTCAGGTTGTTTATTATTATGGTTACTTGCTAAACATTTGATTTATGCTACTGGGTGTGGAAAGAACAACAACCAAACAAAAACTTAGAATAGATTTGGCAGCTTGATGTACATTTAGCTGTGCTGCTCGTAACAAATGAAGGGCATTGAGGTGCTAGAGTGAGTCTGGAGAAGGGCTGCAAAGCTGGTGAAGGGTTTCGAGGGTAAGTACTATGAGGAGTGGCTGGGAGAGTTGGGGTTGTTTAGTCTGGAGGAGACTCAGTGGTGACCTTATCACTCTCTACAGCTACCTGAAACTAGGTTGTAGCCAGGTGGGGGATCTGTCGTTTCTCCCAGGCAGTTAGGGACAGGATTAGAGGGCATAGTCAGGGGAGGTTTAGGTTGGACATAAGGAGAAATTTCTTCACAGAAGGGGTGATTAAACATGGAATGGACTGCCCAGGGAGATGGTGGAGTCACCATCCCTGGAGGTGTTTAAGAAGAGTCTGGATGTGGCACTTAGTGCCATGGTCTAGTTGACGTGGCAGTGTTGGGTCATAGGTTAGACTTGATGATCTCAGAGGGCTTTTCAAACCTGTTTGGTTCTGTGATTCTGTAAGTATTTAGGGGCAACTTGCTGCTAAAGGCAGCTAGAGTAGATTTTTGTGAGGGTAGTAATTAAGCCTGATACACATGTGAACCACCAAATCTGCTTCAGCAGTTGTACTGTGCTCATGGGCTTTACCAACGGTGAATGTTTTGAAAAGTTTGATGCTGTTAATCTAACCCGTGTTGTAAGGAAATTTTGTAACAAGCAGAACAGTATATGTTCATTTACTTGGAGTTATTGTGTGTTTGATCTAGTGCTGAGACTTAACAAATATGAATATTCTCTATCACTTTCCTTGACTCTTATGTGTTTTGTTCAGTTTTACTGTTTTCTGTTTGTCAGCTTATTACTCACCTCAAGAAACCTTCCATTTTACGAAAATACTCATTTGGATGTGGATGGATAGCGTATGTCAGTTGCAATATTATGTTAGTTGAATATGCTAAGTAGACTGCTTGAAAGTTCTTTCAGGTGTCCTCTTGGGAACTTCTATACTGATTTTTACGTTAAAGATTGTCATGGTTTGAGATAGCCCCAAAATCCAATTCCCTAGCTCCATTCCCCTTCCCACATCTCAACCCAATGTGAGATGGGTTTTTTTCCAGACAAAACACAACCAGACTCAGATGGGGGAAAGGGAATATATTACAATGACTGTACAAATAAATACTATAACACATTATACACACGATCACAACTATCTCTACCATGACATATAGTATTTACAATGGATCAGATCTCTTCTCCCCTCCAAATAAAAGTCCAGGAGGGAAAGAAGGACAGATCCCTTCCAGTCCCAAAGCAGGAATCTCTTCTAAGGCAGCAGGTCTCCTCATCTCATGCATGCAGCAGTAACTGGATTGTTGTAGCTGGATCTCTGTTCAATACACACAAGGGGGTCTCCAAGCCCCTCAGCTCTCTTCGGTCCAAGTGAAGGCCTCACCTGTGGACTGCGAGCAGGGACAAGACTCGCGTCACCACAGGTATATCACGAAATGCAGGGGCATCTTCGTGAAAGTCCCTTCCTCAGGGGATTCAATTCCCCTTTGCAGAGCTCCGTACTCTGTCTCAGGGCTGCTAGCTTAGCAGCAGCAGCGAGGGGGGCCAAGGTCAACCCCCCCGCATTCCTTCTCCGTCCCGGTCCATCTTCAGGGTGCCTTTGAGCTTCTCAGCTCCTCTCTGCAGTGCATGCTGCACTTCAAGGCTCTTTCAAGTAAGAGTCCATCATCTTCCTCCTCTCCAGGAGGTCTCAAAGGAGTTTGGGGGGTCTGGTATCAGTTCCTACCCCCAGAACTCCGTAGCTCTGCTGCTAGCTTCTGCTGCTTCCTCCGGTTCAGTTCTTATCTGTCCTGGCTCTCAGCCATAACCTCTGGACGCTGCCGCCACTTCTGCTCCGTCTCTGCTCACTCAAGATGGAAAACATCAGCTACAGACACATAGTCCAGCTTAACACTGTTCCAAGTCTCTGTAGCCCCCAGCTGGGGCTGGGGGGCCCCAGAGGCCCCGAGGGGCTCTGGGCCCCTTTCCTCGTGGCTACTACAACATGGCTACTTCTTCAACCAACCAAACTACAACTCTTCTCTTCCGGTGCTTGTGATATGTTTACATTTCTGCAGGAGCGCTCATTGGACAGAACTTCAAAACTTCCAGGGGTTTCCACCCCTGGGGGTTACCACTTTTCTTAGCCTCTGGGGGGAAAACAAGGTTCAAACCACTACAAAGATATTTAGGTTTTTGGAGCATAGGATTGGGATCTGATGAGACACATACCGGAACTTAATCTTAAACGTACAGTTTTTTGAGCTTACTAAGAAAGTGAGAGTGTATTTAATCTTCTTAATATTATTTTTCTAAGCAAATGCAGATTGCCACTGTCAGCTGTAATGAAGAGTTGATGGACTTTTTATCAGACCTGCTCTGGCCGTTCAGACGTGTCATAATGTTAAATAACATAAATGCCAGTTTTAGTGAGTGGAAACAGATACATGACTTTTAAATTTGCCAGTTAATTATGTCAGAGTTCAAGGTCATGCTTTAAACCAAAATTGCTGATATATGAAAGTTGTCAGAAGTCGGTTTTATCAGCTTTGATGCTTGATCCTAAGTCTAAAATTTATTTTTTTTTCTCTACTCTGTATTGATTTCTGAAGGAAAGATGCTATGAATCTTGTTAATCTGATGCTTGGGCATTTCACCGATTAATATCGGGGTGGGAGGTGTAAATACTTGCCAGCATTTTAGACTGTATATTGATGATGCATGCGGGTACAGGTCCATGTGGCACAATATTAAAAATGACTTGTTTTTTTGCTAGCATTGCTATTTCTGCTGCATCAGCAATAATAGCAAACAGCACTGGTATTAACTGTGAAGACTGTTAAAATTGTGATGAATAAAACCAGCTATTTCTTTGCCAAGTAAGCATACTAAAGCTGCTAGATTAGAAAACACACGAGTTGCAATGTTCCACCAATAATAAAGCACTTAAAAGCTTTCTGTTGACATTTATACAAAGAGAACAGATGAGTGTGCTCTATTTGGATTTGAAGTCAGTTTGATGCAAACCTTACAATTGCCACAAAAGGAGTTTTACAGGCTCTTCTTGCAAAAAGAAATTACTGAATTTTGACACCAAGAGTGCTGACAAATTGCTGAAAGTGCTGCCCACTTATCACTGGACTGACAGTTTAATCATTGGACGTGTACCACTAGATTGGGCTCAGAGAAACAAAGGAGAAGAACCTGTAGTTTTTCCAGGGCATTAAAAAAGGGAATTGAAATTTGAAATGCAAACACTTTTTTTTTTTGTTGGGTGACACTGCCATATTCTCAGTGGTGATGTACAGAACTTTGACATTCTTTTTCATTTCTTCTAAGAGATAGTGCTTATTGATCTAGTGCATTAATGGTGTGATGTTACTTTGTTTTCTCTTTTAATTTTTTATAATAAAGGTTGTATTTCAGTTTGGTATGTGCTGTGTCAACAAGGTTCTTTTTGTGCAAAGGGTGAACATTAGTACACTACTCATCTTGTAGTTACAGTACATGCTCTGCACTAGCCTTCAGAACACTTTCAAGAGAAGTTATAATTCATTTGTCTTCAGAGATTTTTCAGTAAGAGCAGAATATAGTAGTTATATACATTTTCTACTTTCTCTCTCCATTCTTAGTTATATTTTCCATATTGTTTACAGTGTTGTTGGGTGCTGTTTGAAGCACTGTGTATTATATAAAATGAACTGGTATCTAGTTGCAGTTGTCTAATTGATGGGTAGTGCTTTAATGGAAAATTGAATAGTTTGTCTGTATAAATTTGGGATTCATATTCAATGGATTTGGATCTTCCGAAGTGGTAATTATATATTTACATGTTAGAATGTTTGTAACCTTTGTTTACTAGTTGGGGGACCTTTCTGATTACAGAAGAATTCGAAAAAATATATTTTATTCCTTAAAAGTAACTCTTAAATGCCTAAATTGACAATCTAGCATCAGTTGTGTGCAATAAAAATATTAACTTACTGAACACATTTTGTTGCATTTAAACTGCGAAGTAGTAAAGAATGTGAAGGACTTGAATCAGTTATTTCCCTACCTGCCCCCTCAGCACAATGCATTCTAATCTCATGAATTGAATGAACTCAATAAAGTTCTCTCTCATAGATTGTTGTCAGAATTTTTCACTTTTTGCAAAAAACTATTCTGAAAATACTGAAGGCATTGTTTACACCTTATTTTAGTGCCATAGTCTGTGAGGGAAAAAAAAATAACTTTTTTCTGTCAAAATATGTAAAATTAGGCTTTTTCTAAAAATTTTAGTGTCATTGGTATTTTGGGCATAACTTGATTTCTGTGAGAAAGTAGAAAACTGAAGCTGAATGTTTTATGCATCACTGAGATCCAAGTACCGTGTAGGTCTTTAGCTATATGAACGTAACTGTTTTTCTTACCATAACTCTTAAACTTTTAGCTTTAAAAATTTGCTCCTAACTTTATTATTTTTTTATATGGAAACTACTTTGTACGTGAGAGTCTTTGAAAGTGTGGTGCTTCCCTTCATTAAGGAAGCATGCCTACGGGTGTTAAAAGATGGTTAGTGTTTTGATTTGCACCGAATCTCTTGCCGATTTTGGCCATTGGTTTGTCCCACCCTCATGTGCTGTGTATTGTAAAAATCATGAATGATAGCTAAGGGTCTCTTCTGTGGCAGGGGAACATGTCTTATTTCCTTTGGTTTCAAGAATTAAGTTTTATGTGCAATGATGGCTCAACATTGTCTTAGACTTAGGAAAGAAACGTCAGCTGAGAGTGGTGACAGTTTAACTCTGTTTAAACGGATGTAGCTAATGTTAACATCAGAAGATTTTTTTCAGTTCTTCAAACTCTTAGTTCTAGCTTAAATTGCAGTGAGAACTACGTCTGCTGCTCTTCCGAAAGATAAAGCCGTATAATTTAGAAGAAACCTTCGTGGTGAGAAATAGTAAAGCTGTGGTCACTGGGGATGAAGGTGATTTGCAAAGTGGTGGGAGAGGAAGGATTTGAACCTTTTCAGTGATTTCCTACTTTGAATATTCTTCCTGGATGGTTTATGTAAACCCATTTTACGTTTCAATCCAGCAGTCTTAAACACATGTGCAGTGTCTTACTTCCTCTAAGGGAATAATTGGCAGCTGAAACGGAGTAACTTCTTAATGGTTTTTTAATGTGATGACAGACACTCGTAGGAACACTGTCTTCCATGTGCTCAACAGGGAGGAACACTTTATCATTAACTTTCATGAAGAAATCAAAAAAGTACGTATCTACAGACAGATGTAGACAGTAGAAACAGTATGTCCTGCTTCAGGTCATATCTTAGGTAGAGAGATGGAAAAATATGATCTGTAGATGAAGGAAACAAAAGATTACATTAGTTGTGTAGTTTTTATGGATAGAGGAAGGAAAATGTCCTCCGGACCAGAATACATGTCTTTGCTACCATGGCTGTCTATGTCATGGCATATTAAAGGTGAAACAAGATAAATGTATTGACACCAGTTTGTCCTTTTTTGAGTCTATTCCTCCACTGCCCTGCTGTGAGCAAGACAAATTTGTCATTTACTGCTAAACTTACTACTTAAAATGTACAGGGGAGGCTATTGTTAGAGGTGAATAATGGAGGCTTTGAAATTCTTCATGTGAGTTTCTACTTCTACCTACAGTAGAGATGGGTAGTTAGATCTTCTGAAAGGAGCCGTATTACTGCATTTGCAGAACTCACAGGTTTTAGGGGTATGGTGAAGCTGCTGTATGCTTTTTTTTTTTTAGCCACATCTACTATTATAATTATCTCTCCTTGCTAACTCTGTTTTAAATCCCTGGGGTGTTATACAACATAATTACCACTGCAGTGTTAAGATAAAGTAGCTGGAATTTTACTTAGATGTTCACTTTGAAAGTAAAGCTTTCCTTACTTTTAAATCAGTTGGCTTCCTGTGAGATTGAAGAATCTGTAAAGAATTGTAAATGTGAAGAAGCTAAAGTCTTGCCAGTGAACTTGAGAAGTGTGATTTCATGAGAGACATGCCAAAGAAGCTTTTGGGCAAGGGAAGACCTACCTGGTAGTGTGTAAGAAATGTTAAATAAATCTAAATAAAAAACTGTTTACTTCAGTTTGTCTGGTGGCTTTTTTTAAAAAAAGTATGTGAATTCAATGCTAAAAAATAAGAAGGTGTGTTTTGAGGATATGGCCTTCCTACTTTTGCATTACTCAGATTTTTAAGTAGTTGAAAATATTTCAGAATAGAATAAAACAGGTGCTTACTAGAGCTTAAGAGAGCAGAGCTTTTACCTTTTCTAACATGATGCAGGTGAGGCTTTTGGAACCTTATTCCCTCCTGATGAACTTCAGGGAGGTGCTGAATAATTCTTTAGATACTCGTGTCTGCCTAAAGCGAGTGGCAAAATTGCAAGATACTCAGGAGACTAGAAGCTTGAATTGGATGTAATGGGGACTGTAAAAGGAAGGATTATGTCATCAAAATTCAATACATTGTATGGAGTCTTGTGGAGACACCAGAGATGTGATTAAATAAGAGGCAGGTGAGGAAATGACTGTTAGTCATAAAAGGGAAAAAAAAGTATTCTTGAAGATGTATAAAATGATTCAGCAGAATCTGAAAAATCCCAGGAGGCATATCAAGCAGATAACTAATTTCAGGAGTTATGTATTTGAGACAATGCTTGTAGTCAGCTTCCTTAATATGTTAGGAAGGAAGATAAGTTGTGTTCTATCCATACTTAGAATTGAGAGAGAGAAGAGTGAACTGGAGATTCAATCTAATTATTTTGTTATTTAAGCAGTAGTCCTTCAGTTTTGCCAAATACCAGATAAATGAAAAGAGTGGCTCCTAGATAATGTGTTACAGAGAAAGGGAGTCTGTAGACCTGATCAGAAGTTAAAGAAAACTGGGAATACATGCTTATTATTTCATCTTTTCCTTCTGATGTTTCTTCTGAGGTCTTAGGGAAAGTATCTAAGGCAGTAGAGAAGATAAAATGCTAAGAAGCAGAAGAAATAGTAGCACTTAAAGAGCCAGTGATACTGCTGAGTTGATGTGACTGACTGTCCCTGTCCTGATGTTTGTCACCTTTACCACTGGCTTGAATGTAAAGAAAATAAAAACCTATACATGCAAAGAAAACTAGATTTCAGGTGTCTGATCCTGTAGCGGAGTAAAGACCTTGAGTCGATAGGTGTCTTCATTCTCTATAAAATTTTAGGCATAATAGATAGCTTAGGTTTCACACCAGCCAAAATTGAGTGGTAGTCCTCAAGTCAGCTTATCATGCTATCTGTGTGTGTTCTCAATGTTTGACTTTAAAGTGTCACGAATGTGACATAGGATTGTTTGCAAGAGAAAGATTAAAATAAATGTTCGTTTTCTCCTGTGAAAACTAGGATATCTAATGTCAGTGATTATGTTCTGCATGAAAGATATATTTCAAAAGGAAATTTTCAGTACAGCTACTCAGTAGCTGCCAAACAGAAATAAAAATGACCATGCTGCTACTTATGCTTCACTACTTCTGCAGACTGCCTAGCTTGTTTCAGTGTAGTGTAAATTAATGGAAAATTTGAAGAGAATGAAAAGGAAACAGAGTCTGCCAGAAGATAATAATATTTGTTCACAGAGATGTGCTAAAGAATTTCTTTATATGCGGAAGCCAGTATAAATACTGCTTGTAGTTCTGAGGAATTTGTGCTCATTGGCAACATTATCAGTATAGAAGGAGATGAGGATTTTTTCCTTGAGCTATAATTAAATGATGATGAAATTTGTGGTTTTCCATTCTAAGCAGGTGTTAACTACCAAATCATGATATAGTATACCTGATTATGTCAGTTTCCAGTGAAGAAGCAACTTGTTCTTGAATATTCGCTTCAGAGATATTTTGTTTCTGACGTTCTCCCCGTCCCACAGCTTTTCAAGTGGTGAAATCTCAGCTGTTAATCATTTGCCAGAGAAGAAGCTGATTATGAAACAGAGGTTATATGAATCTCCTGTCTGCTGCTAGAGTTTCAAGTTACTACTTCTTTCTGTGGCTTCCTTCGTTTAGATGAAAACATAAGATTTCTGATTTTGATGTCATGTTACTTCTGAAGGTTTTGAAAGCAGTTGTAACAATTGTGAGGAGTTACTGATACCTGGTTTTACTTTACAACCTATGCTATCATAAGTCTTAATGTTTAGGGAACAGTTCTGTTCAAATGTTAGTTTTATACATTATGTTGTTTAATGCATTAATTTTAAGCAATTCTGCAGGGATATCAAAATAAACTCATTGAGAACATTTTTTACTAATTCGGATTCCATACGTTTTGAAATGTGGGATTTTTTTTATCCTTGCAGCAGCAATTTAGATACCAGTTTATCAGTTTTAGAAATAAAATGTAACCTCTTGTTAAATGTGTTTTTTGGTCAAACGAGAGAAGGCTTTGTGGCCATTCTCAGATTATTATAGTTTAGTGACAGTAACCTAGATTTGAATCAAATTATTCTTTTTTAACTGCCTTGTTTATAACTTCTGAACTACATCTTTCAAGTAAATACTTCAAGGTGTGAGTAATACAGGTGTAAATGGTATAAACAGTACTTACTAGTCCACCTTTGACATTCCCTGGTGCTCTTGAGAAGTTTTTCATTACTTTGAAATGAAGTAACACGACTTGTGGGTGTATGTAGAGATTGCCCAGGATGCTGATCTTCATTTTTTTATTATCTTGCTAGGGGTAGTCAGTAAACAATATTTGCGAGTTTATGGTCACACTGTGTGCTCAGTAGCTGCACCTTTGAGTTATCCTGTTTCTCATTGCTGAAAGATGCACCATTTAATATCCAAATGTTGTAGTTAATCCCATAACTAGCAAAAAGTACTGTATAGATGCATTTTTCTATTATTTTTTTTAATGTTAGATAGAGATTTGTAAATTTTGTTTTCCTTTCTGCGTGCTTAATTATAAAAAAATACATACAATAACTGTTTTTATACATCCTGTAAGTGTTCTAAAGAGCTGCACATAATTTTTACTTTAATAGCTGAATTCCATAAACAGAATGACTAGGTGGCAAATTTACAGACATGAAAGACATTTAAGTTAGGTGCTGAAATTTTAACAAAAAAGAAAAAAAAAACCAACCAAAAACCCCCAAACAAAACAGAAAAGATTAAAAAAAAAAAGTAGATTTTTCAGCTACTGTGATGTTCATGAGGAGAAAAAGAAAATGGCATTAAGATTTGGGAAATAATAGAAAGAGAAGACTGTCATGCTAGATCATAATCTGTTACTGTATTTGATGCCTAATATACGTTTTTCCCCCCACAGAAATTAGCAGAGTACGGAAAGACATGTATAACGACACATTAAATGGTAGTACGGAGAAGAGAAGTGCAGAATTACCAGATGCTGTGGGACCTATTGTACAGTTACAAGAGAAACTATATGTGCCTGTAAAAGAATATCCAGATGTAAGTATATCTTTTTAGTCCCTAAATTATTTTTTGATCCTTGTGGTCGTCTTTAAATGTAAGTTTCATGTGATGCTACCCTTGGATCACACCAGGTTGCTTTGGAAACTTGAATCAGCGTATATTCCACTTGGCTTGATTTGCAGTGAGGGGAAGAAGGTTATGTTAAACAGCAAACTAGTATGGATTACTAAGCCATAGATCTGAATTTTCTTTTTCATTCAGTGCTGTCTGTCCTGAGACACTGTGTAGTGAATTTTATGAGGAAAGTAGTTCTTGGGAAGCTGTTTTTTCCTCTTGGTGTGTCTCTAAAAGTCAGTTGGAGAATGCTTAGAGGCCCATTTAGAGACCTTTTGGAGACTGTACTTAGTCTCAATTACTGTTTGTCCCATACCTGTGTAACCAGTTTTGTTGCATATAGAAGTGTCTTTATCTTAGGCTTGGTTGTCCTGTCTTCCCTCTTTCCCCCCGCCCTGCTTAAGCAAAGCTTGTTGCTTACCTGCCATGTTCTCTTCTCCATTAAGTGTTCAGTTCTATTGTACACTTACCTTCTGAGGGAGAATAGTTTCATTTTATCTAGAAGAATTGTTTTGTGCTTCTCTGGTCTGAATGGTTTCAAACTACTTGGGAAAAACAGTCCTGTCAAAATCTACCCCAACTACCCCAACCATTTTCATTGATCACTGACAAAATAAGAAGTTGTGTTATTCTTCTCTACTAGAACTTAAAGGTTCTGTTGCAATGGAGGAGTGCAGGGTCCAAGTAAGGCGTTTACACGCTGATGTGGTATAAAGGGGAAGAAAGTACAGAACAGAATGGAAGTAACACTTGTGTATTTCTGTGGCTTTTTTTTGTGTGGTTAATTAAATTAAGCTCTCCAAATTGAGTTTTTATTATTTCAGTGCTGCTTACAACATACAGGCCTCTAAATTAAACCTGATTGTGCTCCATTAAGAAAGTTTAAGTGCAAGTCATTATTCAGGACAGAATATTTAGGCAAATGTTTCTTCTCCCTTTTCAGTTTTCACAAAGTTGTTTTGCTTTGGAGTTAAAGTGCCTCTACTGGGAAAAGCATTCAGAGAATTTGTAGTGGCAGTAAGGACATCTCTCTCCTGTTCCATTGCATTTTTCTTCCAAATTAAACGTGTATCTGTATACATATATGTACGTGCATACATACCCCCATACTAAAAACATTGATTCTTTTGAAACTCCTTGGAATTACAGATTTTTGAGAGGAACTATACTATGCAATTCCATAAAGCCATGTAACTAGCTGCATATATCTTAGAGTTATATTACTTAATGGCTTTTTAAAGCATTGCTTAGTAATTGAAATCTTGGTTTCATAACTTGACAATGCACTCTTTGTGAAGAGTTGCCTTAGTTATTTGTTGTAGTTGATGCTTGCTGTACGAGGACCACGAGTAAGAAAAAAGATATTGGATTTCCCATAACTATTATTGTTAAACTGCTGTTCTAGAAGTCAGAGGTTTAGTACCTTAGCTCTTCACTCTCAGTTAATTATCAAATATACTGTAAATAAGCAGTAAAGTTACTGTGAAAGCACTTGTGTAACTTCAGGTTACTTCAACTAACTCTTTGTGTGCCTTCAGAAGAAAGTCCTTGAGGAGTTCACTAATTTATTTTAATAAACTCTCATACATTCAGAAGTTGGAGAAGCTTGTGATTTGTATACATGTGACCTGGAATAAAAAGGTAGTTGCTTCTTACGAAATGATGTGAAATGTGTGCTAGAAACCATGCAGCTCCTACCAGTGGTAGTTCAAGCTTCATTGGGGAGCCAAGCCCAGTGTTCTCTGTGCTCCTGCTTGTGTACGTGTTGTCTGTATTTGTTTTTAACTACTTGGAATGGGATCTGTACAGCCTCAGTAATTGGTTAATGAACTAGAATATACCACTACATTAAAAAAAAAAAAATAAAAGCTGTGATTTTTCTAAGATCTTTCTACAAGTTAGAAATCAAGTGACCTACTTTGAATTCAGGTTAGCATGGCATTCAGAAGGTCTGGAGTACAGTGATTCTAACTAGTTTAAAAAAAAAAACAAAAAAACAAAACAGAACAAGAAACTCACTTTTAAGTATTAATTTCACTTGCGAAGTTAAATTTGCATGTAAAGATAAAAATTATCACCTACAATAATTTTCATAGTATTATGTGAAACTTCTTACATTTAGCAATTAATTGTTACCAGATATAGGAAAGACATGCTGTACAGACTATTAGAGTGATTTTGTCAGATGAATCTAGTTAATTCTTTCTATTGCTATAGTTTTCTTCCAACTTATCTACCTTAAAGGCATAAAGTTGGATAAACACAAAGTTGCTCAGAGTGACCAGAAACTTTTTTCTTGTGTATATTTAGCAGTATTTTTAGTAACAGAAATTTAAAAAAAATAAAATAATCAGTGAAATTTTATGTTGTTCTGGTAAATATTTTTGACATAGGATTTTGAACATATTGATTAGTTGACTGTAGTGAATAATGAACAGTAGTAGTACCATTTTGTGCACAGAATCCTCAATTACTTATGAGCCATAAAAATAATGGTCTGCCCTAAGTTTAAACAAACATGTTTTATATATGTATGTATAAACATCCATGTATACATATATGTATAAAAGATGAAACAGTAAATTTTCATATGCTACATCATGTTGATATTACTGTTTGACTCTCCTCTAGTTGCCCATACAGAGTAAAGAATATATAAAATTGAATTTAAAAGCTAAAATAAATATATAAAATCCCCTGTAGTCCCTTAATTTATTTTTTTATGAGTGCATATTGAGTATTTTTATCTTAATGTTTATTCAAAGACCATAGGTGATGCAAGTTTCAACTTCCAAAAAAAAATGTCTGAAACAACCTGCAGTTTTTAAATTCTGACCATTTTAGAGTCTGAATTTCTACTTCTGTACTGGTAATTTGAAGGTATGCAAAAATCTTGCTAAACAAGGACTAACTTTCTTTGATGTATTGTGTTAATAAGGAGCATTTTTCCATGATGTAATCGCAGTCACAATTGTGTAACTGTTGGGATGGTCTACTTTCTGACACATTTTTTTTCATTGCATGCTACAGTTAGGCAGTGGGGTATATTTGTATCATTTTCTTCTAGCACCCTTGAAAGGTGTTTAATCTTTATAGAAATTTTAGTATTGGAATTGAGATTTGAGCTACTTAGGTTTTCTGAACCATATATATGCTCCTGAAACTTGAGAGAGAAACTGTGCAAAAGGCACCCGGAAAATGAAATTCCATTACTTGTCCATGTATTGCCCTACAGTTAAAAATATGTTCTCTACAGTGTCATGTTTGTACGGTAGTGTAAGTCTTTGGTGTTACAATTTGAAGGCATTTCCAATTCACAGAGAAATAACCTCCATCAGAGTTTAAAAAAGTAAAAAGAAAAGATGTCAGAAAAATTATTGAGCTTTTAAGAAGCAGAAGAATGGAGGATAAGCTATTGTTTGTGGATGAATAGTTAATAGTCTTTAGCGTTTCTTATGCTTCAGATAAATGATTAATATTCTTGAATTTCCCTGAAGAGCTGAGACTAAACTTCCTGCCTGATATCAATTTAAACAGTTTTCGGAATTAGTACCTACAAACGTTAAACTGAATAAATGTTTTTTTTCTATTATAATCATGGCTTTATTATTAATAAGTACCCTGTTAGCTCTGATTAATGTGAAATTCTCTGTTGGAACTCTTCTGTGCCTCTTCAGTAAAAATGTAAGAACTCAGTAATTATCTCATCTAAAGTAGCATGTCCTTTGAGTATACTGAAGCTCAAAGGCCAGCAGTGATAAACAGCTTGTGCGTACTTTCTGACCATTTTAGTTGAAACTGTTTAATTAGTACAACAGAATGATGAACACAGGGATTCATTTTACTATGGGGAACTTACTGACAAAACGTTTAAATCCTTTTTCAATTTGGTAATATCAGAGTTTAATAGCATCCCTAATATGGATTAGGAAAACGATAACATCATCTTTATTTATTGTTCTGGTTCTTTTACTTAAGCTTTTCATTCCCTAGTGGTAAACAGGGAAGGAGGCTAAAAGACCTGGCCTTGTTTACCCTTGTAATGGGAAGGAAAGAGAGAATATAACTGTTCTCTGTAAATAAACTTGGGCTACAGAATACTGGCAGTGCTGAAGGAAGATTTGGGATGAAAGTACAAATGTATAGGAAATAACTAAAGTAGTTTGATCACAAATTTTGTCTGAGTAAGATCATTGGAAAAAATTCTAGTTCAAGTAGTGGGAGCAAAAAATTTAATTTTGAATTTGAACTTTATATATTCATGAGAGGCTTTACGTGCTGTGGTTGCACATAGTAAAGGAATGGATTGAGAAAGGGCCCCTTTGTTTAGATGCTGATAAAATGGAGACATGCCTTAATATTTGTATGAAGATTTTTTACTCTTTCTGTATAACATTTTGTTAGATACCCTTCCATTACTGACTGATTCACTTATTGACAGTGAGTTTTTCTTAAACCCTGCTTCACACTCAGTAGCTGTTTGTTTGTTTTTTTCTTTCTTTTCTTTTCTTTGGTTTTTTGGTTGTGGGGTTTTTTGGGGGTTTTTTTGGTTGTTTTTTTCATAGCTGCAAGATGACAGACATTGTCATAATTTTATTCAGAAATATGCTGGTCAAATCTCCAGAACTTGTACTCAGAAGCAGAAGAATGGAAGACAGTCTAAAATACATTGGAATTAAAAATGCTGTTGTTTAGTCTCTGATAGTAATCTTATAGACTCAGCTTCGGCAGAGCAGTACCAATTAACTTGGTTCCCATATCTCCATTATTTCTTCCCTGTTAAACTCTTCAAGAGTTTAGTGCAATGAAGTTAGGTGATTACCCTGTCATTTATCTGTTAATGTTCTTCTTCCCATTTGATTCTTACTTTCAAGTTTTGCTCTTTGCAGATTGTGGTTTTGTGTGTGTGTGTGTGTGGAAAAAAAAAAGCAAAGGAAGGTAGGATGGAGGTAAGACAAGTAAAGATTTTATCAAAGCAAATGTTATTTACTCTGCTTCCCATAATATTTTTCAAAGTAAATTCTGAAATCTGGGAGAAGAAATGAGTTGCTTCTGGTACTGACACACAAGTTGAACATATTTGTCAGGACACTGTTTTTATGGTGATGTTTATATTAGTAGCTTCTTCAAATTAATGTCATAAGATTAGACTTCTAGTTTTATATACATGTTTATATACAAACTATGTCCAGCATGTATATGACAGTTCTATCAGAAAGTAGTGGATTATTTTTCTTGTTTAACTAGTGCACATGTCCAACTCATAGGAGTAGGAATCCTCTAATATGACATAAACAACCAGTGCTATACATTTGGGAACCTCTGTTCCCCGTGGATGAAGAGGAGTGTGTGTATATGGGGAAACCAAGTGCTAAAGGAGAATGGTAGTCTAGAAAATTAGTCCAAACAGTTTGAGGATTCCTGTTACTTTTCTCTGAATGAAATATCTAAAATTATTCTAATAAATTAATCTTATTAAAAATGTCTAATTTGGGGAATTAGGAAATTTAAGGTTGCAAAGAATGTGTCCAACTGAACTTTCAAAGAGCATATCTAGCTGTCAACATCCATCATGCTTGTTTTTGCTCACATGGTGCCTTTCATTATGGCTCATGTAATTTTCTGTAGAGAGTCAGGCTTTCAATGGGCAATCTGTTTGATCTGAGCTGTCTTAATACACTCTTTTGTTTTGAATTCTGCACTTTATGCGCATACATTTCTTTCTTTCATGGACTACAAAAATGTTTGGGTTCATGGTTTCAGTTGACTGTGTACTACAACTCTTGTGTCAGTTTGTGCTCGCTTTTGCTTTTCCCTCAGAACTTTTACTTTGGGTAGTAGCTCCTGCAGTACTTAAGTATGGAAGAGTTATGTGCAGATACCAATAATGGAAGGTCAGCTGTAAGGCAGAGATATTTGTGGGATATTGATTTTGTTTTACATGGAGTTTTTGTTCAATCTGTTCTTTCAAAGGTTTATTGTAGGAAAGAAGGCTTTTATACAGAGAAGAGGAAGTGTTTAAATATGATCTTTTTGCTTGCTGTTGTGAATAGGTCAGGTATACTTGGGTACACCTGCTGAGCTTGTTTTAACATCTGGTGTACTTCAACTAGGACTGGGGACTGCAGTGAACATGAAAATATATCAAGTGCTAAAACCATACTTAAGAGAGCAAGGTAGAGTTTGTGTTTAAAACACATATGGGAATTTGCAAATCACTGTTCAGGCATCAGAGTCCTTAGTAGTTGTATTCCCTTGCTCAAAGAACAGATCTTCCCTTTGCTTCAGAGAGCTGAAATGGATCCTGAAGGATATGGGGCTGGTATTTGAGAAGTACAGTGTTTTAAGGAAGGAGGAGATAGAGAGAAAAACCCTTTCTTGAGAATTAAGACGTTTTTAAACCTTTTTTCTCCCCCTATGATTAGTTGACAGAGGAGACCTAGAGCACTAAGCAGCAGTACTTTCCCCAGAAACTTAACCTGGGAATTATGGTACCATGCTATCTGCGTGTGTGTCATTCCTCTCCCCCCCTCCCCACCCCCGCAATGGTCAGTCAGCTTTTGGCAGATGTGTTAGATATTTTTTTCCTTTTAGTAGCTCTGTAGTTTAGGTATTAGTGTTTGTACACTCAGATTTTTATGGAGTTGCCCTTGCAAAAGTAATTCAATGATTTCCTGTCAGAGGTCAGCATGAGTTCAATAACTTCATACAAGTAGATCAGTGAAATGCAAGTCTTTGCTAATTGTGTTTGCTCTCTGTTTTACCAGCATAAAAAGGCAGCAAGCCCCATCCTGAATTGCTATTAAAAGTAGTTTTGAGTTCCAGTCAAAACATCAGCTTGATATTTTCTTTGTATCTCTTGTAAACCATATCCTTAGGTAAAAATCAGTTTACATGCCCTCAATACTAAAAGGTCTCTTGTTTGTTACTGGAGTAAGTCTGCCCACAAGCTTTGGGAGTGCATGTTAATTCAAAAAAAAAATTGCTTTTTAAGTAATATGGTCAAGTTTTTTAAAAAGGCATTTTTAGGTTATGCTGTTTCTGAAGTTCTTAACTCATTAATACATTAAAACATGTATATTGCTTGTCAAGGAAAAGTTATCAGTGTAATCTTGCATTTATAGCATTAATTTCTGATCCAAATTTGTTCCATAATTCAGAAGAACCAGGGTGGTTGTTCTCTGCATTTTTGTCATTTCAGTTACTTTGGTGTAATATTAATTCACGGTTCTAAGCTTTTATGTTTCATTTCTCTATCTTAAGAGCAATGTAGTCAATTCTGTGAAGACCCTGATTCTTCTTGAAATTTGCTGCACTACTTTGAAACTGAGTGAATTCTTTTTCATTCACATACACTCAGTATTTTAAGAAAAATAATGCTGCTTGATGAGCAGCCAGTTTCTTTTTATACCTTACTTGCGCTCAGTTGTCTCTTATTGCACAGCATAGTGCTCCCTCTCAATAGGAAAGCTCATACACCTGTCCAAATTGTGTGCATTCATCTCGCCAACACTTCAGTTGCTTAGTTTGAGTAATGTTTTTTCAGAAGGTTTCGTTTCTTTAGAGTAGTGACATAAGTGTGATCAATATCTCTCAGCTATGTGGTTTGTAAATAATCAGAACATACTGACCTAAAAATTCAAGTTCACTCTAGCTACAAATATTTTGATCTGTGCTGTCAGAGGACACTGAGGGCTTTGCCTTCTTGTCAGTGATACGGGGACTGCTTTCTCTGGAAAGATTTTTAAGCTGAATTCTGATTTAAAGTTGTCTTTAATACGCAGTAGTTTTATCAGATTCTTTTTTTCTCCTGTGACAAGTACAGGTGGTCTAAAAATGTGAATGCTGCATTAAATAGATATCTCTGTATTCTTGTTCCAAATTTATTATCATGATTAGTGGAAATGACCAGTTATCTTGCTAATGTATCTTAAGTACAGATGATAATGAATATATTATTCAAATTAACATATTAAACGTCTGGGTCATACTGTTTAACCTAACTGCTTGAATTTTATAGTTTGAACTCATTTGACTACTTGATTGCTGTTGTTTTTAAAGTGAATGTCCCTTGCATTAGAAGTAAAGCAAAGTTGCTGTCACTCAGCACAAGTACAAAAATAGTATTTCTTGGGCTTTGATCTCTTTAAATTTTTCTAGTTATTCTGGCCAAAATAATATTTTCATATTCTTGTTTTCTTCCAAGCAAACTTCTTCAAGTGCAAATGTTGCCTTTGAGACCTGGAAAATTTGTAAACAAGCACTTGTGAGTCTTTCTGGAGGATTTCAGTTTCTTCTTTGTATCAGTTGATAGGCAAACTAAGACGAGAGAGACCTGAAACTTGGCTTTGTAATATAAGTAGGGCCTGCCAGATAACATATTTCTATATCCTAAGTCACCACAGACAGGTAGATTGGCACGTAAACTTGAAGTACATCTCAAAGCTTTATGATAGCTCTTTCTTGTGCCGGTTCTCCTGTGGTTAATATGAGGTAGTTCCTCTTCTGTTGCAGTGTCTGCAGTGGCATTGGTCTGCATAAAGTGCATAAAGAACTGCATAAAGTGGTAATACCAGTCTCCTTACTTTAAAAGCCCCAGAATGAAAGGCTAGAAATGAAACCTCAGTGCAATAATTGTTGATATCCTGCTCTTTGAGTAGTGTTGTAATTGTAGATGTTTAGGATAATAGTTTCAATGTGATTTGATATCTAAAGGTGCTACTGCTACTTATTTATTAGACTGTAATGCTGCTCATCTGTACTTTGTGATGGTGACTGAAGTGCATAATTTTATAGTGCTTAAGTTATGAGACTTGTACACTTAAATGCTGCCAGTTAGGTGGGCTTTTTAAGGTGTTTCAGTGGCTTTTTAGTTTTGATTCATTTCTCTTTTTATGCATTACTTTCTTACAGTTAGAGCAGAGAGTTAAGCTTTTAAGAGAAGTCATTTAGAGCAAACAAAGTAGATTAGACCTTAAGACACTGAAAGAAATACTGAGGGCTATGCTTTGAGCTGTCTTCTGTGTTTCTGACCTGTTCTGCTGTTCTGGGCTTGAATTCTGCAAGCTTACTGATTCTGGCATAAAGAATACATACAGAACACTTTTTGTAACAATCGTTTCAGAAGGTGAATGAAATTATTTATTCAATTTTTCACTTTAAATAAGGTCAACACTGAGAAATCTATTTATTATTTCTTTTTTAGAAGAAATAATTCTACAGCGGCAAGTAGACATTGAGAGCTACTAGTCTTACTTTCTTTTATACTTGGTTGAAATATGTTACTTAAAGTCTGTAATAGAACAAGAAATGCTACGAATTACATAATCCTACTGGTTTTTGCTCTAAACTTTTGGAAGGGGCATTGCTTTTGTTTTGATGAAAAAGTTTGAAATTCCTTTCTATGACATGTTTCAGTATTTTCAGGGCATGGAATTCTATACCTAGTTTGGCAAATGAACTCGTAATGAACTTAATGCAGTGTAAACTGTGCATGGAAATTGACGGTGATGTACAAAGCTCCTATGACTAAACAGGATGTTTCTGTTTAAAATGTGAAGTTTTGTAGTTCTGATTGTTGAAATACTTGGAGTATTTTCAGTATATTTAAATATATAAATAGGCATTTCAGAAGTTGATTTGTCTTAAATGAGATGAGAATTCTGATTCACCTTCACCTGTGAATTCATAAAATTCAGATTGTTTCATTAAAGACCTTTTTGTCTATGGATGAGATTGTAGCTGTGCCGCCAATACTCAAATGTGTGTAAAAATTAAATGAGCAAAGCAAAAATTATCTGATACCAGTTGTGATTATAAAGGTCAGTTTAGTCAGCTAAATTAAACAATTAAAATCAGTCACATGAATAAAAAGCATTTTATATTTGGGAATGTTAAATACTCTCTCCAGAAATTTGATAAAATGCATTTTTTCCTAAGATATCTTGCTTGAATATGGAAACTTTCATCATAATTGTAATTGGTAATGCCTAACCTTCAACCACAAAACAATACTATGCATCTTTGTCATGGGATTAGTTGCTCTAATGTAATTACAAAAAAAATTGTAATTACTATTTATATAATACAGCTTTAAGGCCTTCTGATTTGGGAATGTACAATTTCTGTGTTTCCTCCCTTCCCATCTTTTAAGGTGATTAATAAATATATTTTTGCAAATTAGAATTATAAAAGACTGAATAACTCATCTTAAAAGCTGTTGCCTGAAAGGGATGAAGAACTTTTCTAAAGGTCCAGTAACTAGTAAGATAAAATTAAGTGATTACTGAGCACCTCTCCTTTATGTAAACTTGAGTATAACCTTAAAGCCTGGTTTTGCACCGTCAGTTCTTCCTTTTGAGAAGAGGAAGAATGACTGCATTTCTCTGGTAAATTAAAAAAAGGGAATAATGTCCCTTAAGTATAAGAATTTCCATTTCTGCTAAGTATTTTTAACTATAGTATCACTATCTACACTGGTGCTCCAATTTAAATGTATCTTTCTCACTTCTAATTACTGAGAAATGGAAGTAGTCTACAGCTGAATTGCCAACTTTAAGTGCCTTGGGTAATGTCACATGTAGTCACATCTAATTAAAAGGTATTATTATGGAAATTAGTTGTTGGACTGTATATCCTGAGGATCCTTTGTTATTGGAATATGAGTTTAATGATGTAAACTGTGAGGCTTAGAGGGCACTGCTGGATCCTACAATTAGGTTTTGGAGACCGATTTACACACAGCACAACTTGTTAATTCTCTAGATAAATGTGTCACGATTCCCAAGTAGAGCATGGAATTGAACAGTTTTTACTCATCTCCTAGTGTTATTGAAACTGGTGTCTTGTCACTGTTCTGAGAACCTCATCTTAGTGAATAGGATGAAAGAGATTATTCACTATCTTGCTTAAGCATGCCTGCTATTAGATTGTTCACAGGATCTGATTTCCTGAGAGAGTTTCTGTTAACAATCTTTCAATTACTGTTTAAAGGTTTTTATGACCACTTAAAGGAGGGAACTACCAAATGGTTCTGTGGGCCTTTAAATAATTGCAAATGGGACTCTTAATGATAACAGAGATTCCCATTTTAAAACCATGAAATTGTTAATTTGTCTATCTTTACAGCTTTCTCACTTATGTTGATAATTCTAAGCAATTTAAAATCCAATTATTTCCAAAATATGGCAGTAATTAGATTAGTGTTTTTTACATGAACTGAACATGTAGCATAAAATTCATTTTGAGGGATATTATTTTATAGATATTTGAAGTGGAATTGAAACTACATGATTATGGTTTTCTTTAAATTTGTGGCATGAGGAAAAGGGTTAATGTTAAAACAATCTTAAATGTAAAGCAAACGTGACTTTAACGCAGTTTATATTATGTAGGAAAAGTATTGAGAAAGCAGAAGTGAAGCAAATAGTGTAAATTAAGATAGTACAAAGAGGAAGGTTTCTAATCTACTAGGTGAAGATACAATGTTGCTAATTAACCCCCCCCCAATTGCTATTTCGCTGAAGATCTAAAGTTAATATTTGTACAAACAACTACACTATTTATAAACAGTAAAAATTAGTTCAGAAATGGGGGGAGGGAGGCAAAACCCAAAATACTTTTTGCCTTGAGTGTGTTTGACAAGGCATGGCTTTTGTCTTTGGTAACTGATAAGGTCTGTTGTTGTGTGTTCTTGTATCGTCTGTCTGCTGATCCAACCTGCAGTGTTGTCAGCTCAGTGAGGAATGTCAGGAGACTGGAGCAAAAGGGACATTAAATGGTTGACACTGAGGGATGGCAATAAATGAGATGGGAGCTAAATATATAGGTTTGTGACATTCTAGCTGCTAGCTTAAGTCCTGCTGTTTGTTGCTTGGATATACTAACCTTAAAAAGGAAGAGAATGCATTGTAGCACAGGGAAGAAAAAAAACAGCTGGTGGCTTATCAGTCAGCCCTAATGACAGAAAAGGTTAGAGACTTTGGAAGGACAAACTTTGAGAGAGTGCTTTTATTAATAACACAATATTTGATATGTATAGTTTTATAAAACTATTCTAAAACTTTGCACTTTTCAGTGGCTCATTCAGTGCAAAAAGACATGAATGCTATGTTTGTTGACCAAATAAAATTACTTTAAAAATTTACTTATTTTCAATTCAAGCAGTTTGTTAGGTGATTTTTACGGTAGCTTTCCTTTGATGTTTTCTTGCTCCATAGTGAGACTCTTGGAAACAGTTTGGTACTTGATTAAGTAGCTTGGAGTTTAACGATTAATTTAGAAAAAAAGTTGTTTATTTTTGTAATAGATGAAAGCATGAATGCTCTCAAAGGGTATGAACTTCATATATCTTAATCCTCATCTTTATTAGATATATAGAAAAGTAGTGTGATTTTAATTTGATTTTATATTTGATACACTTACAAAATGAAAGTTAATGTTTGAAAAAATTGGTGTTTAATTGCATAAAAGCGTCACATTTGATATGTTACTTACAAGTACAGCTAGTTCTTCTACTTGCAGTAAAGACTGTTAGAATGTAGGCTTGAAATAAGAACAGTGCCTTATTTGAAAGATTAATCCTGTTTATATTGTTTGCTGCTTCTTGTCTGAGATTTCTCCAGTTTCTTCTCAAGAACCTGTTTAGTTCTTCAACCCGAACTTGATTGTTCCTTCTGGCTTACAGCTGTCAGCTGACCCAAAAAAAAGTGAAGAGCAAACCCTCATTTATGTCTCTTTAGCAGGTGAACTGGTAATGAGCAAGCCTTTCTGTTCTGTCTTCTGTACTTGTAGTAAGTGTCTGTGTTGTTGACAGCCTGACTCTGGGTTGAACAGGTCCCTGAAAGAGGCTGTGGGCTAAAGACAGTGGAACTGTACCGCAAGTTAAAAGCCTTTAGTGGAGAGGACTGTGCCAGTTTTTTGTTTTAAATGATCTTTGTGCAGCAACCTAAACTGACATGGTGCAAAGAGATCAGGAAATTCCAAACCTCCTCTTCTTAGCGGGATTTGGTATTCCCTAAAGTTTGTTAGTGTCTGTAGAAGTGAGGTGTAGCCCAGCAGCTAGGTGTCAGATTTTAGAAGACTGCAACAATGATATATGGACCTCATTTGTCTTAATATTAGGAGCTGGATTTTTTTCCCCATAATAGGAGCAGATTCTCCATGTTACAGTACTACTACTATAGTGGTTTTCTATCATTTTGAGATGGTCTTGCATTAATTTATGTTTCTGTATATGTTTTTGTTCTCTATTGCCAGTACTAAAATAGGTATGTGAAAGTTCAGTTGGACTGTATGTAGTAGGATGATGCACCAGATACGATTTTATGTAGTAGGATGATGCACCAGATACGATTTTCAGGCCTTGAATAAAAGAGATTAGAGAGATTTGAACTGCTTTGCTCAGGGATTTTGATGTACTGTGTTTAGTCAGATTTACTTTTTTATATATCTCTGTATAGAGAGATTGATGGCTGTGGAGCTATATACTAATTTGAAAATCTTTTGCATTTAGTACCTGATGCCATTTCTGAAGTGCTGGTTGCCTTTTTTAATTAGCACAGCAGCTCTTTGTGGATCTTGATTTTGAATTCTGGAAGTTGTTTAGGTTAATGCCAGTATTACCTGTGTGGTACATTATACAGAAATATGGGAATAAATGCCAGCAAAACTTAGCTTATTTAATAAACTTGCCTTTATTCCTTCTATCTACCTAATGCAAGTGCCGGTTGTTTACAGTATTAGGTGTTTTCCAGGTGGTGATTTCATTCTGCACAGTAAAAATCAGAAGAACAAAGTTTTTATAGCTTTGTGTTAGAGATCAGTAATTTGAGAGATATTGTTAAATTCTCTCTAATTTTGTAGTCTGTTTATCTGACTTACACTGCTTCTCTTTAAAGGATCTTAGGGAGTGTAACTTCTGCAATGTTTTGAAGTTTCTTGACAGTATAATGTAAGGTCTTCATGGTGGCACTCATTTTCACAAAAAATGTAGATCTCCCTACTTTCTAGCTTCCGTCTGAAGGTTAGATAATAATTGGATAATATTCTAATGCCAAAACTATATTGTGGATGTGTAATTTTATTACAGAAAAGTGAAAATGAAAAAGAAGTTCTTATAGAATTCTAGGGCAGTAAAACTCCTTAATAATCACCTAATTTTGAACTAAATGGTAAATCTCTTGGCATAAATGTTTACATCTTGGGTTAGTTTTTAGAAAATGGAATTGAAGAAAATGTTGGTGTTAGATTGTGGTAATTTGCCAAATCTAGTAGGCTAAGATACTTATTTTTTTGTATGCTGTTAGGTAGACTGATCTTCAAATTGACCAAAGAATTTGTGAATAAATGTTATTAGCTCTTTAGCAACTAAGCTGGCAAAACAGTGCCTTGGAGATTAAAGATACTATCTTTATGTTAACGTAAAAATAAATGCCTTTTTCCCCCACTACCACCTTTGATAACACGTGTATGCATTGTGTTTAAAAAATAAAGGGGAATATTTTGTCCAGAGGAGCTGAAAATAGATTTTCTGGGAAGACTGTGCAATATTTTGTGGCTGAGTGTGTGGATGAAAATTACGTTGGTACCGTAGATAACGTTTTGAAGATACTGATTTTTGGATGTACGAGATTTACTATATCCTGAATTCTTATGACTACATTTTGATGATGAGTTCTGACAGATGCCTAGTTAAAACAAATAACAAAGGAAACTCCTTGTTGGCTTCTCTGACTAGTTGTAATGCGTTCAGTCAACTAGGTGTGGCTACTGCTGAGGCTTTGTCACATTCATTAGAATTCCAGTGCTAAAAATTAAGTGTTGTTTAGATAAATATCTAACTATCATTATAATGTTTCATTAAAAATCTTCAGTACCTGAATACCTGAACACCAAGTATTTAATGTGAATACTTGATCGTTTACTCAGGTCCTCCTATAAAATGCAGGTTAGGAATTTGAAGAAAAAGTTGCACACTTCAGTGTAATACTTCTGGTTTGTGTGGTTTTTTTCTTTTAATCTGTGCTCTGAGATTTCCTTGTTCTTTAATCAAGAAAGCTGTATTACCATTATTAAAATGACCTGAGAAGCTAGCCTGATTTTTTTTTTCCCCTTCCTTTTTTATAGACCTGATCTAATGTATTTACATGACGTTTGTAAAGCTGTTTGTCAGTTAAACATGGTCTCAAAGCTTTCAGCACAGAGGTTATTAGAGGTGAATATTGTGGATTTAAAGGATTTAGTAATTCATTCTAAATCCCAGCTATACTTTTAAATGCATTTATTTTTTGCCTTTTTTTTTTTTCTTTTTAAAGGAGCATTTTAAGCATTAGGATGTGGCCTGCTGGATTAAAATGATATTTCGGCATCACATAGATAGTCTGGTTTGTCTAGTTTACAGCTATGATCAGAAAGATTCTGAGCTTTTTGGATGATCACCATCAGTGGCTGATATTCTGCTCAGCCAGGAACAAATGCAAATAATCTGGTAATTGGCAAGTCAATTCTACCAAAACAGCTAACATTGCAGAATTGTGGTATGTAAATTGTGCTGCCCTTCCAGTACCTGAAGGGGAGCCTACAAGAGGGCTGGAGAGAGACTTTTCAGTATGGCCTTTAGGGGTAGGACAAGGGTAGTGGATGTAAACTGAAAGAGGGTAGAATTAAATTAGATATTAGGAAGAAATTCTTTACTGAGGGTGGTGAGGCACTGGAACAAGTTGCCCAGAGAAGCTGTGGGTGCCCCATCCTTGGAAGTGTTCAAGGTTGGGTTGGATGGGCTTTGAGCAACCTGGTCTAGTGGAAGGTGGTCCTTGCCCATGGCAAGGATTTGGAATTAGATGATCTTTGAGCTTCCTTCCAACCCAAACAGTCCTATGATTTTATGAAATGGGATAAGTTGATATTTTAAGATAGTTATGTTGTTGTGGTGTCTTGGGGCTTTACATGTATGGTAGTGCTTCATAAAAACAATATAGTTTTTATTGTAGCAAGCAATATATCTGTTAAAATTTATCACTCAGTTAATGTAACCTCAGTTTTCTATCTGAAATTACATCCTGTGCTGGGTTTTTTTTGACACATTCCAGAATATAATTGAAAGTAGTATTTAATTTGTTGTTCAGTAATGTTATGATGGCAGAATACAGGTATTAGCAAAGAGAACTTTATAGTTTAGTAGGACTCAGGGTTACCCTGTGAAAATTTAATACTTGTGATTCTTGTAACTAAAAAAAGCAGTTTAAGTGAAAAAAAAATTTAAATTAAAAAAAGTCCTGATTTGTCGTATTAAAAAAATCCTAAAAGTTCTTATTTATTGTACCACCTGTTTCAGTGTTACTTAGAGAACATCACTGATAAGAAACAGTAATAGACAAGCAGTTCTAAGGTAGAACAAACTGAATATTATGGTAATCCATGCTTTAAATCATGAAACAGATATTCCTGATATCCAAGAAGGGAAGGCAGGAGTTCTTAATCCAACAGGGAGAACTGTTGTTCGTCACTGATTCTTTACTGTCTTATTATTAAAGCTTTACTGACAAACATAGATAAATTTGTATCAGCATTTCTTATCAAAGATCTGTACAGTCTTTATATGGACAAGGTCTTTTTACTAACTGTCCAAGGAGTGCTAAATATTACGCTCAGTTTTGATCAGCCAACTGACTTGCACCATATGTGCGTTCATTCAAAAAATTTTATTCAATTCTGAACGTAATGTAAGCAACTTGGTGTCTGAATTGTACTGGTGCTATTCTACCAGCATTCTAGACGAGGTGAGTTAGAGGTTAAACAGCATTGAGACTGACTGACTCATGCATGCCATTGAACATAAATACCTTGGTACTTAGAACAGAGATTTAATGTGTTCTTCCCTGCTCCAAATAGTGCTTACTAGTAAGCTTGATAAACTTCCGGGAGAACTTTCTTCTTTCTGAACATCCCATGGAATCTATACTGTTCTAATTGACTTAAGAAGTTGTACTTTAAAAATCCAGTTAAAAATAATGTAATTTAAAGGAATTTAACATGTTACCATAATTACTGCTACACTAACTGCATTATGTAATACCTAGGTTAAATCTGGGACAGAGTGATAGATATAGGTGTTTGTATGGAGAGAACTCATTTACTGTTTGTTACTAGCTGAATTTTTCATTGTAACCTCTGAGATATGTAATAGGCGAAACCTTTGCATTAATCATATTCCTCCGGATGCTGGTATTTTTGTATAATATATCACAGACTTCAAAACACTGAATTTTAACTTTGTTCTTCTGCTGCACAAATGCTGTGTTTTGGTGACAAACTACAATTATGCTCATATCCTTTGTTTTTGCATTAATGCATATTTTACATACAGAAGTTTTTGAACTAGACTAAGCTGGTCTTACTCCCACAATAATTATCTGTTCTTGCCCATAACAAGACAAGTTATTATCTGGCTTTGATGTTGAAAAGTGATTGTAGTAACTGAATTAGGAACAAACCCCTCCCCAAACCCTATAATCTGTGTTAAAAAGTACCCAGTGTACTAAATAAAGATGGAACCAGTCTTAGTGAATTACATATGTACTGAAAATTGTGCTTAGCCACTTACTAAACTAGGAAAAAGAAAAATCTTTTTATTATCTCCCTTCTTCACCAGTGATAAAGGTTTTGCTTTTTTCTTTGTGACAGCTCAAATTTTAGAGAATTGGAACTATTTTAAATATTTTAGCTGTAATGATCCTTTTGGATCATCAGTTGAGGATTAAACTACTCACACTTGAAGTCATCTTGGGGGTATTTCAAATGATGTTCTAGAGGTTTTGATTTTGTTAATCCAGCACAAAAGTACCTAACTGAAAATATGACAGATCCTAATTTTCTGAGGGTTGATATTCTGTATTTTGTTCTCCAGTACCTTAAAGGTTTTATATTTGTGTTTAAGTGATGAAGAGATTATTTCATGATAATTTGCTTGTGTAAGTTGCTTACAGCACAGCATTTCTAATTTACTGCTTAACTTCATCACTTAAATGCTTCAATAGTTCTCATTTGGCTTTGATTATAGTATTAGAATGGTGTATGTCAGATACACACAGCAAATGTAAGTGGATATATTTGACATAAGCAGATTATACGTGTCCTGCTGGTGTTCACTACATATGTACTTTGGCCTTTACTTGTTTTTTTGCTTAGAAAACGTCCTGTATTTAGGGATGGAGGGAATGTTTCTCATTTATTGTTGTCTGCAGCATCTCTTCTGTTACCAGTAGTAGGTGGTTTTGGAAGAGATTTCGGGGAAACAACTTCCCATGTTGTCACTAGCAGTCTTAACAACTACTAAAGTTGGTTTGTGTGTAAAAATTAACTTCTAAATGTGGTTACTATTGTCTGTGTTCACTGTATTGACAGATGATAATACCATCTGCTTTGTCAACCTCCTCTCCCTGTAAAATCTCATCAGATAATCTATTTTTCTTAACTGTGCTAAACACTTGCCAAATTCCACTGGAGCATATTTAATCCTCAAAATACATGTTAATGCAGCTAATGAAAGATTTCACAATTTCAAAATTGCTGTATTTTTGAAACATTATACTTTTCCCACTTGTTTTCTTAAATGTATACAAGTGGCTGTTTCTGTAAACTTTGCCTTTGTTTCTAGCTAATCTACATTGTGGTCACTTAGTGAGCTGTGTTTGTAATGAACTTGGTTTTATTTGATTGTAATTCTTATTATTGCTTCGACAAAAGCTGTGTAGCTGTTTTCAGTTGTGGTAAGCGTGGTGTTGGATCACTGAAAACATTTAAGGCATGGAATATATTTGAGGTTTTCTGTTAATGGAATCTATTTCCTTAATCGCAACCTATCAAAAATGTACTGGTGTCATCTTCTGTACAGGATGAGCCAGTGGTATTTAAAGAAAATACTTTTTACTGAAAGAAAGGGATGGGGACTGTAAATGTTAACTGAAAGACTGTGCCTTTAATCCATCTTTACTCTTATTTTGCTGTCAATTTTATTCATGGTCATCTTTAGTAAAGGAAAAAAAAATTAGGTATGTACAGATCTACATGTTAGTTCTCTTGAAACTGTGTGTCTTTTTGTATACATACATGTACATAAATATACATAACTACAGATGTGCTTGTAAAAAACCTAACTAACCAAAACTCTGCAAAACTCCCAAAAAAACAAAAATCCCCAAAGTAACAACCAAAAGCCAATTTTTTTACAGAGTTGTCATTGTGAAAGTGGTTATATGGTTATGATACATTAATTGAATAAATGTTGGAAAATATTATTGCTAGAAAGCATATTCCGTCTAAGGTCAGGTAAATTGCGCATTTGTTTTTCCTTTTCTCCTGCAAAATGTTTCAGATTACTTTCTCAGAAATTCCATCTCAAAGGTACCTATCTATAATATTATGCTGCAAGCTCTGTTTTCTTTATTAAACACTAAACTACCTAACTGAAAGTATACGATCTTATCTTCTTAAAATTTAATATGCTGTATTTTGTTTTCTGATAGCTCAAGTTGTTTTATACTTGCTTCAAGTTACAGGCTTTCAAAAATCAAACCAACCATATGTGTCAGATTTTTTTTTTTAATTGTTGTCTAAAACTCAGCTGAAAGCAATTCAAGCTTTTGCTAATAAATGCAGAAATATTTTGTGGAAAAATGCCTCTATTACCAGTATCATAAACCAATATTCCTGTAAAAAGAAAGCAATAAAAAAAAATCAAGCCTAAATTTACTAATTTTTGTGGGTCAGTGAAAGCTTTTACTGAGTTCTGAGTCTCGTTTCCTGAGTGTTTGTTTTGTCAGCATAGTGCTATTTTTTATCTTCTGTGCTAATATTTCCAATTTAAGTTTTTATATAAATGTTTCAGTTAAATGCACTAGCTGATTTTCTTCCTAAAATCCATGCATGAAAATACGTATTTGAATTTAATTGTATCTTTAAAAAATTTATTAATATTTAGGAGCAATGCTAATCTTGCTCACAAAGAGTACTCCACATTAAACAAACATCATCGTGAGTGTCATACACATTCATCACACTTTCTTTTGAATGCCTTCCTTGTCTTGCAGTTCCTTTGTGTCTTTTCATTACTTCACTTCCATGGTTGGCACTTCAGCCTGTGACTGTCAGTTTAAGTTATCTCCTGAATGGTCTTGGAATAAGGCTATTACAATCTGAAGACATAGAAGGTTTCCTCCTAAGTGGCTAAACTAACTGTCAGCATTGCTGCTTAAGATAAAATTGCCAGATATTCTCCATTATAACATCCAGTTTTCAGTTGCATCTTAACCTTGACATATTTTAACCCCTGAACCATGCACAGTCCTGATCTCTAGATGCTTTTTATTTGGTGGGGAAAATCATATGAAAATGGAATGATCAAGAAAGGTTGCTCTCCATGTCTTTAAAAAGCAAACTAACCACCAGGACATTTTGAACTACATTTTTGGGATACTTTAGTTTGTTTAATGTATCAGTATGCAACCTGAAAGCTGACTTGGCTATGTAGAAGGCTGAGTATAAGATACAGTTTTCTCTTTTGATGAATATCCACTTTCAGCTGGCAGAGTTATATCAAACATGTAACTGATTAGGGTAAAATATGGATAAGGGAAGGGCTAGGCTGCTCTCTAACCGTTTGAGAAGTCTGAAGTTTTTGTGTCCTGTTACGGTTAAAAAAAAGGAGTTAGTGAAATATAAAGGTAGTCTCAAACTGGAGAACTTGTTTTCATATATGACATAACTGTACTGAAGCTGATTTCTACAGGCAGTTAAGAATTAGATAACACCATCAAGAGTGGACATTTATGGTTAGAAGTACCCAATTGTAATTACAGTGGTTTTTTCAGGAAACCTTAGGATTTATGTGATTTTTCTAAGTTGGAGATCAGAAGGTGAGACCAAATGCCAGATTCCGAGAAACAGACATATTGTAAAACATTAGTTATGAATCATTTGTAAAGAAAGAAATCATTTTTTTTCTGTTTAGAATTTTTTCTGAATTTAGTTGCTTATTATGATGTCTTAAAATATCCTTAATTAAAGTCAACATAAAGTGTAAAGCATCTTCTGGTTTTGGTATAATGAGGAACTACTGAGGTTTTCTTGAGACTTTCTGTAAAATAATGTTTAGGCTCTGTATAAAAAGTACTCAAATGTGCATTGTACCTAAGGAACATAAAAGTTTTAAGAGTGTTCTTGATTTCCTTAAGTTGAAATAGACTTGAAGAATAGCTTGTTTTGGCTTTTGTCAAGTGATAAGTAACTAATTTGCAAAGTCAGTGTTTAGTAAACCACTGTAACATTTGCTAATAAGATGGTAGAATAAATCAGTTTTTAATTGAGTTAAATAGATGTTTAATCAAATGCATGTTCTTTCTTGCTAGGTTTGGATATTTCAATCAAATTAGATTTTTTTCAAATTCATCTGCAGTAATGAAATAAAGATTTTTTTTTCCATCAGTTAAATTAGATATTGTCACATTTTATTTTCATATTTAAAAGGAAAAACAAATAAAAAGTCACAATAGTAGTATGAAATTTAGTACTACTGGACTACCTCAAGTTCTTCACATTTTAACTTTAATGAAAGCTCCTTAAACACTGCATTTCCCATACTATAAAAACCAGATACACTTCTTTGCCATCTCTTATTAATCAGCAGCTCTGAGTCTTTAGCATAGTTCATTCTTATTTTCCTTTACTACTTTTATGGCTGGTGAGGCATAGGAGGACTATGAAAGCACCCAGTCTACTTGGGAAACAGTTTTGCTATACATAGAGAATACAACAAATTTTTATCAGGGAATTTCTGATGCAAGTGGAGTTGCTAGGTAGTGTGAATTCATTCACACATACATTCAAAATAGTGCAGTCTTAAACTGGTCAAATTGCTTTCTGAACCACTGCTGTTTTCTTTACTAGCAATTCTCCGGGGTTAAGGTGAATCCCACAGTGCTAGCCAAATGGAGAGTGGAAAAGCTGTCAGAAATTAAAGGGAAATATTCTTAGATTTGGCTCTGTACAAATGTTAGAATAAGCAGTATTCCTTACAACGGGTTATTTGTTGGGAAACACAAAGTGATAAAGATTGGGTGAGAGTATGAGACAAAGAGCGTGAGAAATGTTGAGTTAGATGTTAAGAGTGGTCTTCTGAATTTGTCAGATGTCTCGTTCTGATAATTCTGTTTGATAATCTATCTGGCCTGACAGGTAAGAGAAGCAGTAGCTGTGGATACAGCTAGATTCTGACAAAGCTTCTGAGATTGGCCGAGTAGAAGGCTTACTCTGTTTTGTGTTCCTGAGCTGTGGTCTTGCTCGTCACTGCTCTGTCCCTCTGACAGAAGAGTCGGAATTATTTTTTCCAATGAGTTCTGAACTAGGACTTTAAGATGGTTGTCTGAGGAACTGAATACTGACGTTAATCCATTGGTACAAAAACTAGGGGATCATTTGTTAAAGCAGTAATTGGCTTAATCTAAGATAATTGGTTACTGATGAGTCAATTAAGACTGCACCTCAGATGGGGTCCTGCAGAATTCTCCTTCATCTTGAATCTCTAACACATTCAAGAAGAACTTGGGTGGTAAGTTAAAAAATATGCTTAAAAAAAGAAGTAAGTCATACCAAATGCTTTTAAAGATAGAATTGAAATTCAAAACTGTCTTGAAATTACTGTGCCTGAAGTCAACAGTGTGGAATTCATTACACAAATGTCGAGCCCCCTTGTTGTAGGGGGACGTAAGAGTTGCATATGAATACAAAAGTAGGGAAAAGTAGCAAGGCCAAGGTAAAGGAGAAGACTTTGAATGAATGTTGAATGAATGTTGAAACAAACTGAAGAACTGAATATTTGGGGGAGGGAAAGAAGCAGCTTGGGATGTGCTAATAAGAATGTGGTTTATAAGATAATTGTTCTGAGTAACTTAACCTTGTTGAGGTCTCAGTTGAAGAATTGCCTTGCCTAGGCATCCTGCTTTTAGAAATGAAAAGATTGGAGGGCCCAGATAGGTAATGAGAATGATCAGAGGTTTGGAAGGAATAGCTATCCAAAAAGATTCAGAGGGTTTATACATACAGTTTGGGTTGAACTGCCTTGGAATAATTTATGAAGGTTCTGGAAAAGGAACTGGCATAGCATTTAACAGAATGTGTTGCGTTTAAATCAGTGATTTCTCAACTAGAAATTCTAAATAGTGTTCAGACAACATATATAAAGTTGCAAAGTTAAGAATAATACAGATTCCTCCTTTTTTTCTTAGTATACTATATTATTCTATTTAATTTTTTAATGCAAATTATCTTACTAACTGATTATTCTTTTAGTCATAATCCAAAATCATAAAACATTAGAGGCTACTGTTTTTCTTGGGAGATAGAGGATATAATAGTAAGCTTTTATGTTGGTTAAAAGATTGGTTTAAAGTCAAGTTTACAATATTATTTTACCATTCCTGGTGGAATGACATAGATATCTAAAGTTTTAGTGTGCAGGAAGCACGGTTGTGGAGATGCTGTTTATGTAAGACGGTATAATTTTGATATAATATGTGAAATGTGTAAAATGTAGGAATTTAATATTTCAAGGCTGAACTTTATCACTTGTAGCTAGTACATTTCTTTATCCAGTCTTAGTGAGTATTCCTTAATTTCTTCTGATTCACAGTTTTTTTTATGTTCACAAGTTCCTTTAGTCTTTATTTCACACCCTACCATCCCCTGGCAGTTGATTCAGACTTCATAATATGTCTTTGTTTTCTGAGCTTGCAATACTAAATAACTTAGGGAGTGTGTATTCCCTATGAATAGTTTAGCTGCTGTGAAACATGGTTGTTTTTGCTGAAAAACTTTAATTTACTTCTGTTCATAATTTCTGCTCACTCTTAAGTCATTTCTGGTCTTTGCAGTTTTATAAGGATTTCAAATATGTTGAATTGTAGTACTCCAAACCAGTTTTAATTAGCTCAGGAAATGAAAGCCAACAACTTCTTCACAATTCAATTGAATAGCTTTGTTTACCAGGATCTAAAATATTCAGACTTCTGTTCTTACTGCAGATTTCCTGGTCTCTTAAAATCTTTGAATTTAATGTTCAGTCTGAGATTTCTTAGTTTATCTATCCTTTGAGCGTGGTGCTTCATATTTGCACTGCAGTTGTCACAGGGTACTGCTGTATGTTCTCAATGCTACTATCACTTAGTGCCTTTTTTTATTTATGTCATAACTTCCAGAATGTGTGATTGAAAATAATGAAAGGGAAAAGACCCTTGAAAATAATTAGGAAATAATGTTATGTATGGGTGGTATTACTTTGTTAAGCGTAGGCGGGGGAATGTCTGCTAAAGTTAGCCAATTAAACATGAAATACTTACTTTATTTGAATGTACAACTGAGTAAATTATACAGCTTACAAAAAGTGCTTTTGTTGTGTTTGTATATACACATATATTTTTTATATATACATATTTTATATATGTGTGTGTCGATATATACATGTGTATATATATATATGACAATACAGTGTTTTAAAAAAATGTTACCCATGAAACCTAAAGTGAGAATGTAATTTGAGAAGCCCCATTTCGTATTTATGAAGGAAATGCTATGGCATGGGTAGGTAAAGAAGGGTTTCTGTAGATGTGCTTCCCAGATTGAGCCCACCAGAACAGAATGGAATGGTGAAAAAGAATGTTTTTTGCAGGCTCCTTAGGTGTGGGCAGGGAGCAATGAAATAGTGGGTGCAGAGGCCTTTCCTGAAGGTTCTGTGTCATTGTGGGACTGGACCTACACCTGGCACCTGAGCTGTCCCCCCACACAGAAGTTGTATGAATGTCTGGTCATGCAACCGGGCCATGTGTGTTTCCGTGACATGATGCACGTTGTTGGCCTATGGATGAACGTACCTGGTCATGTTAGTGGTGAGGGATAGGGGTTTGTAGTTTCTCTAAGAGCTCATAGAATATAATGAGGAAGAAATTAGGAATACCACTGCTGTACACTGCACAATGTTAAATTTAAAAGACCTAGTTTCACTTGAAACCTCTATCCCCCAAAGTTGAGGTCACATAGGTATTTGATGTATGAAGGCAGTAGTTGCCTCATTTTTCAGCCTCAGGTGTGAACCCTGTGGTGTTCTAAACCATTAAACACTGATATTTTTAGAGACAGAAATACATAGTGTTAAATTTTTTATTAATTTTGTTTACTTGCTTTTATAGAAATATTTTTTTTTTTTTCAGTTTAACTTTGTTGGAAGAATCCTTGGGCCCAGAGGACTAACAGCTAAACAGCTTGAGGCAGAAACAGGATGCAAGATAATGGTCCGAGGGAAGGGCTCGATGAGGGACAAAAAGAAGGTAAGCTCTTGAAGGGTAGCATAGTTTCAGATGCATAGTTTTGTTTTCTTATGGAGGGTAAGCTCATGTCTCTCATTCTTACTTGTTGTGTTCTTACTATATGCTTTTTCATTATCTAGTGTCATTTACAGACTTAGTACATAACACAAACTATCCTGAAAAAGTTAAATATGTGTGCTCCATAATGCTGCAATTGGAAGTCTAACTAGCAATTATAAAGTATTCTTCAGTAGTAAGTGACTTATAGTTGTGTCGTGTTTCACAAGCTAAAGCTAAAAATTGAATTTAAATGTATCTTTCTAAGGAAAAGCTGTTAACCCCAAAGGTGATGTTAATAATTTTCTTGTATTGAATTACCAAAGTAGTGATTTGTGCAACTAGTGTGGATTAAAAAAAAAAAAAAGTATTTCTGGCAGTCAGTTCTGTCTAAGTGAACCAAAAAGCACTGTGTTCCTGGTTTTATTTTGTGTTCAGGTGGAGCTGCAGTGTTATTAGGGCTGTTCCTTGCCCCAATTATGTAATGTGCTCCGCCCATATAAACTGCATGATAGAACCATCCTGAATGTAAGGTTGCTCTTGTGGTAACTATTTTTCTAGGTTTATTTTCTAGCTACTTCCCTCCACCTCTGGCTACTGCTGCTTGAATTATACCAACTTCTCCACTGCAGTTTTAAGTGTGCACTTAACATGGCTCTTTTCCTCTTTGTTCCCAGAAGTATTGTTTCTTTTGGTTCTTTTGTAGAAAACTTCCTTTTTCCTTATCTGATCAACCACATAGTGCATTCTCTTGATACATATGTGGCACATACAATAGAAAGCTAATGTCTACCCGATTAAACATTTCTTTCTTCCAGAGCTCGTCACTGTAACTTTCAAATTTCATTTGATGCCTCTTGTTTTCATAATATGCTGTAATACTGTCACCACCCTTTCTTATTCCAGCTGTGGCTGTTTGGGATTTTGAGATTTCCAACTTCTGAGCAAAGATCCAGTCTAACCTAGAGATGTTTTGGTTGTCTAGGTTCTGTAGAAGTAAGGGGATGTGCCTATCTGTGTTTCTGTTAGATCTATAACAACCTTCATTCTTTGAATGCATTTTATATTAAGTCCCACTGAAGATATGGCCAGCTAGCAATCATGTTCTGTTTCTACAGCATCAGCAGGGCAGGCACTTAGGCAGCACTGTGTAGCACATGTTTTGTGCACCACGTCTTTTGTTATTCTTGGCTGCCAGCTGGGATAACAGCACCTTCCCAAAATGTTACGTGTTCTGACCTATCCATTCAACGTTCATGTAGGTCTTGGAGTTTGTGAAATGTCTGTTACAGAATCACAGAATGGTGGATGTTGGAAGGGATCTCTGGAGGTTCCCCCCCGCAAGCAGGGTCACTTAGAACAGGTTGCCTGTGACCATGTCCAGATGGCTGTTACATTTAGAGTCCTCCCACCACTGTGCTTCAGAACCTGTCCTGTCCTGTGCAGAGTCATCTCTCTAGATAGCTTGGGCAGGTTTACTGTCTGGGGAAGTGATATTTGTGGACCGATTTCCTCTACTCTCCATACTTCTTTTTATTATTATTAGTTTTTGACTGCTTGGAGGAGAATAGTCAGTGGGAATTACTGGAGTTTTGTATTTAAGAAAAAGCTTAGAGGAACGGAGACCTTCTGAGTCATGTGATTTTTTTGTTTAAGTTTAGTAAGAAAAGCTATCTTCAACAAGGACAAGCATGGGAGATCAGCTGGAACGTTGTATACATTAAAAAGTACAAACTTATCCAGCCAGCACTTGAATGCCCATTACATCTTCTAAGTTGGTTGTCTCATATTTTTGGAGTACAGAAGTTTGGAAGACAGAAGTTTTCCATCAACCTGCGCCTCAGAAAGTCTCCCATCATCCCCATATCACCATTGACGAATCAGAGCTCAAATCAGTCCAGCAGTTTCATTACCTAGGTAGCGACATCTCCTCGGACAGTAAGATTGACGGAGAGATAGACAACAGGTTAGCAAAGGCATATAGTGCTTTTGGAAAACTCCATAAAAGAGTTTGGGGAAATAAACACTTGAAGAAAAGTACAAAGATCAGTGTTTACAGAGCCATTGTGCTGTCCACTGTCTTATATGTGTCCGAATCATAGGTCATCTACCGCCACCACCTGCGACTCCTAGAACGCTTCCATCAGCGCTGTCTCTGTACAATCCTAAACACCCACTGGTCAGATTATGTGACTAACACGTCTGTTCTAGAACAGGCAGCAGTACGAGTATTGAGGCCATATTTCTGAGAACACAGCTGCGATGGGCAGGGCACATCTCCAGGATGAAGGACCACCGCCTCCGTAAGATCTTGCTTTATGGTGAACTTGCCACCAGCTGCTGCAAGAGAGGAGCCCCGAAGAGAAGATACAAGGACTCCCTGAAACAACATCTCAGCCTTGGCCACACTGATCTCCATCGCTAGTCTACTCTGGCCTCCAGTCAGGAGGTCTGGAGACACACCATCTATAACGCTGCTGCTTCTTTTGAGAATGCACGCAGGATCACCATCGAAGAGAAAAGACAACGCAGAAAGAATCGTGTCTTGCCGATACCTTCCAAGGAGTCTTTCTGCTGTACCTTTTGCAACCGGTCTTGTCTGTCTCGCAGTGGCCTCTTTAGTCGCCAGCGCGCTTGTAGCAAATGAGGGTAGAGCCCTTCTCAAATCTTCGTTAGTGAAGCCTAACCATGGTGATGATGACTGCAGTTAATATCGAATGTATTTGAGTGATATCATAGTCTATTTTAATACCAAATAGTATGATATTGGTTGTAAATCAGTGTTGAGTACTAATACTTTTCTTTATAAAACTGATTTTCATGCCATTCATTCCTAATCTTTCTAAAGTTTTCCTGAGGTGATTTGTATGGGTTATTAGTTTATATATTTCAGAATGGCCTTTTTGGTGCGTACACCTTTGTTGATGTAATAGGAAGAATTTCATAATCTTGATTATGATGCAGTCTGTGATGCACACTGCTGTATTTAAGATGTGGTGATCACAAACAGACTAAAGTAAGAATGAGAGAGATCTATCAGTTTGAGGTGTAAGTACACTTTTTGCTATTGGCTCTTGCTTTTTTTTCTGATGATTTATACTTACATGTGAACTTTCTAGTCTTGCAGTGCAAGATGATCAACTTCCTTGACCGTCTGTGTCGTTTAATGATAACTACCTTTTTTTTTCATTTTCTCTTTGAAGGTTGTACTTCAAAATGCTAATGTACTTCCAAGTTTAAAATAGAGAAGTATTTTTTTCATGGAAAGTTACACTTACTCTTTTTAAAAACCTTTCCTTCATTTAGAGTCAGTGTTGTTTAGAAAAGTCAGTACTTAGAGGTTTTTCATTGAATTGTCTGAAATTTGGGGGAGATAAGAAATGCAGGTTAAATTTTATATGTATTTTGTAAGTATGTTTCATATCTGCAAACCTGATTTCCCAGTGCTAACTATGAAAGAAACTGTGTTGGTTGTGGTAAGGAATTAATTACTAAACCAGTGTCAATCTAATGTGACAGCTACATGGGACTAAATACCATCTCCTTGAGTAAACTGTACATGTACTTTCCTACCTTGCTCGTGGTTCCAGAACCCACGAGAAAATATGAAAGATGTGCTGGAAAATAAACCATCCAGATATGCTCTGTAGAGGATTTTTTTTACTCTGCTGTGTGAGCCTATGAACAGAAGTAATGAATTAGAAATCTTTGTCACATGGCGAAAACATTTGAACTGGCATCACATCTTGAAAGTTGCTGACAGATTTCCCCCAGAAAGCAAGGGAAATCCTCAAATTGTTTGTATCTGAAGCTCAGCTGTAATCAGAACATCTCTGTAGGCAGCTTTCAACAAATTTAAAATCAAGACCTTAATTACTGAGAATATTGTGATTAGAGCCTGGGGGTACTTAAAAGAGATTATTGGGGAGAGGAGAGGAGTTGCAGGCATTCATCAAAACCTAATGAATGTGTAACTTTATTAAGACCAAGGAATTTTTTGCTTAGTCTAAATGTACCTTTCATTAAGTACTGAGGAAAACTACTGATTTGCACACCAGTTAAAAAGTACTCCTTAATGAAGTGGAGACTGTCCACTGGTGGAAAAGCAAAATATTTTTTTACATGAATTCTGCAAAACAGGAGTCAAGGGGAGTCAACCCAGTGCTCTTTAGCGTGCTTACTGCCATTATTTCACTTAGAGAGGTATGAAGCCTTACAGCATCAGGCTGCTGGCTTGTGCCAGTCTTGGTCAACTCCACTGTTTTTTCACATTTCTTCCTACTTTTAGACAAGATTCTCCTCTAGAACAGTGTGTGACAAGAGAGCATTACTCATTTTTACTTCATGAGGAAGCATCTCATTATGAGAGACAGAATTTTTTTCCTTAGAATTGATTATTTCAATTAGAAAGGCAGGCAGCTATGCAATTCTGAATGTGAAGAACTCTGTACCTTCATCCACTGTAACAACTTCAAATCTGTTGCAGTTCATATTAGATCATTTGAACTGATTTTTGGTTTCTGACCGACAGTTTACTTGTTTCTACATCACTGTTCACCTTGAAAGCAGAAGTTACGTAAAGTTTCATTAAAGACAAACTCTCAGTTAGTACTAGTCTTGACCTTTGACTTGTGTAGAGTTGTTACAGTAAATAGATAATTCCATATCTTTGAACTCTCTGGTTTTCTGTTTTTATAGTAAGGGTAAAAAGGAATTAGAAACCACCTGTCCTTGGTACCTGCACGAAGTTTGAGGAAGATTATTAAGAGTGGAAAACTTTAGCTGTCTTGTGATCAGGATATTTTCTTACGTTTACATGCTGTATATTATTATATATTTTATTATTTGAATGCCTTTTAGTCTCTGAAATATCATCTGATACACTTTGATTTCCAATGGAAGGTCTTAAACATTCATTTTAGCTAATAAAGTGATGTTACTGACGTTAGATAACATATACTTTGTAGTGCATCTTGTTAAACAAGCCCTGTTATTGCTATCCTGTGTATAAGATGCTTAACTTTCACATTCTCTGAAAAGTACTATGTGTTAACAAATCGTAAAAGTCTGGTGAAGCTGTTCTGTGTTTCAAAATGGAAGTTTGACCAGCCATCATTGTTCTTAAGTTCTGGGAATGAAATGCTTGGCTCAGGCTTGTGGCATCTAAAATGTGCCTTTACATACAAACATGCTAGTAGTGTTTGACAGTTTCATATATCTGTGTTGACAAATCATGGCCACAGTTTGGAATGGCAATTTTAAAAAATTCTGTCACTGGTTGCAAAGGTGGTGTTTTGACTATTTGTCAATACCCTTAGGAATTGCAAGGAAAAAAATTCATTAGGTGACTGGGGTCATTGACACGTGAAAGTGAAGAGCAATTCCATATACATAATACATTACTAGAATAAATGTACTTTTATTAAAAAAATTAAAATAATCCCTTTCTGACAATGCTGTGTTGTTTCTGGAGGTCAGATGCTTACTTTTCCATTTAGAACTACTAGCAGAATCCCTTGTCAACATCCATCATTAAGGGTGCTGTTTATTGACACTGACTTCTAGTTACTGGAATCTGACTGACTGAGACAGTGTGGAGTGGCAGTTGAGCATGTTTGATATGCTGGGTTCTGCATTGTTAATTTCTGTTGCAAATCAAAGGTGCAACTTGTCTGTATAAGAGTTACATTCACTTTTAATTGCTTTCAACTTCTGTGACTATACCTTAAAAATTGTTGCATGAACAGGCTCCTTAGCTAAGATTGATACGGCTTATACAGCATATGTCCTGAATCTACTGCATGCAGATTATAAACTTGGAATAGAAAATTACTTAAGGCATTCAGAAGGAAGTGTTTAAAGTACTATCCTGGGAACAATTAAATTCAGATCATCCAGCATGTCCTACAGTGACATTTCCTCTAAACACACTTTCTCTTAAGTGTGCATGTCTTTGTTAAGTTTGATTTCTGAAACTGATTGATGAGGCTTGGGAGACTTTATTCCTACTTAATATTTGACCACTGTAGTATTTTACCTTTTTTAAAACTAATTCTAAACAATAAAGTCATATTCATGTAAACTTATGTATTCACCATATCACAACTACTGTTTTAATACACAGTGAAGAATGTATCATATTAAGCTATATGAGATTTTGTATTTAGTTGTGTGAAGAAAAATACTCTAGCTTAGAATCCAAACCTGTTTTAAGAATATATTTGGTGGTTGATACCATTTTGCTATTCTAGAGTTTCATTGCAAAACATAGGATGGAATTAAAAATATTTATGGTAGCTTGTAAGCTAGTTTTTTTTTTTTCAGTAGTGAGTACTTCAGAAAGTAGGCTCTTCTGTTCCAATTTCAAAACAATCATTGCATTTGTAACCACTTATTTTGAATGCAGGAGGAATTGTAAAACTGGACTTTATTATTATTATTTTTATTAAAGAATTGTTGAAGCATGGCCTTCTTCCCTTTTCACTGACGAAAGAAATGCCTATTGAGTTATATCCCTGGTAATATTTCAGCAGTGACCCTCTGAAGAGATAAGAGTTTGTACTATTAGCAAATAGCATAAACAAAGAAAAAAGTCATCACTGAAAAAAAAATCCTCTTACCAAGTTACTGATTTAATTACATAATTAAATGCTAAAGACTGTCTACTAAGAACTGTACTTCAAAGAATTTAAAAATACAGCAATGTTGAAGGTAATAGATATTATTTCTTGAATTACCCCTGACGGAGGGCTGACTCCTTTTAAGCCTGTTCATGGGGGTTTTGTAGTCCAGAGCTTCTAGAGTATTATCTTTGAAATCTTACCTTCATACATTATTTAATTAAAAATTGTTCAGTTCACGTTGACAGTACTGAAGAATGTAGGCACAATTAGCATAGTTATGTATGGGAATGTAAATCTTAAAAAAGGAACATTTTCCTGAAGTTTTATATGAGATTTGATAGATGCTTCTTATTTAAAGTAATTTATTGCAAAAGTGTTTTCATAGCTGCCAGGGGAATGCTCTTACTTTTCAAGAGCAGAATGATTTTATTTTGAAGGGAAAAAAAATTTAGGTTCTTGAAGACTTTAAAAATTATTGCAAGGCAGTATTAGTCTTTCAGAAAATATTACTGATACGTATCTGATGCGATGCATCTTTTAGATAGTTTATTTTATACATACCTTTGTATATGTATTGGCTACATACTGTATATATCCAGTATATATTGCATGTATTTCTGCATGAACTCAATACAAAGTTGCAGCTTTGAGCAGATTTCACACTATTAAGACGGGGTTTTCCTGTATAATGTGAAAAGTAGCTGAAACCTTTGGCTATGATTAACTTTGCTGTCAGAAGTTGATTATATGTCATTTTGTTCTGAGAGCAGTTAAATTGGTTATTGAGCTAATTAAATATGGAAATAACTGACTTAACAAAATACAACTTTAATGCTATTAAATACACTGGAAGCGTAGACTGGAGAAGTGTAATCAAAGTCCTGCTAGTTGAAATCAACTTCTACTATGCTTTCCTTTTTATTTGTTTTTCTGTCTGTTCCCTTTGAGGAAAGAACCTTATGATCAAGAATCTAGATTATCCTGAAATTGGAGAAAAGTAGCATGAGGTGTAGTGGAAAAAGTATATCAAGGTAGTCTTGAATCATTGCCTGAACATCGGTATATAAACAAGTCTGGTTTATAAATTAAAATGCTATGTCTATTGAACGGGAATTGACACATCTTATTCTGTACCCTGGTAGAAATTGTCTTTCTGCAGAATTATTCCTAAACTTTTGTTAGGTGGGAAGCACAGAGAGTGTTAATTGTGTTATTCTAGGTTGACTAGACTACAGCTCACAGTTGTTTGTATCTGACATTTGAACAGAAGTTTTGAAAGGCTTGAGGGACTATGCATACGTAATTGTTTGAGGTACTGACAAAATTGTCTTCAAACATCTATCTACATTTTACTTTGTCTAGCAAAGTAGTGAAACAAGATTGAAATAATGAAAATCTACTGTAACATGAAACTTTTCCCATACTTATTTCACAGAAAAGGATCAGAAACAAGTTACTGAACTAGATGAGACTTGGTTTTAGCAGAGTATTGTCATTCTTATGGACAGTCATACAATTTCTTAAAGCTTTAATTTTTCCTCTCGAAGGAAATAGTGTTTCCTCTCGAAGGGGTAATAGTGTTGAAAATTATCTAATAATACTAAAACAAGGGAGTTATTTTTTCTGAGATTCCACAAATGACAGATTCAGTGCTATTTTCCCATATTCGTGGTGTGCTGTGAAGGATAACTAGTGGTTTTGCAGACTTTACCATCATTCTCATTTAATCCACAAAACTCTTTCTGGATTCTAGATTTCTCTACATTGCAACCTTAACCTGTTGACCTACCCTTCAGTGAATGATTTGTTATATGGCTGAATTTTTTTTTTCTAGTTTAAGAATTAATGTTGTGATAATCTTGCTTAACAGAAATAATTTCTGTTCAGGGTTGCATTTTGAGTGTGTTTGTTGAGTACTGTGGAACTCTGCTTGCAATTCTGTGTGGGAAAGGCCAGACTTAGTTTGAACCTCATGGGAATTTTCTTGTCACGTATGAAGATTCAACTTACTTAATCGTGGGAATGGAGTTATAACTTGTTTATTCGGGAAGCAAAGCAGCATACCTGTGTGATTCCTGAGTAGCTATCAATTCTTGACAGTTTTTGGTTCTCCATATTTTTTGAGTGACTGCTGGCGGGCAGAATACAGGTGGTTGTTTACCATACTGAATATGGCTCCTTAGGGTCAGATTTAGCAATTTTATTGAGACTGACAAGAAGGCTCTTTTGAATGGAGTAAAAGAGTAAACACAAGGTAATACCACTGTTGCTGAAACCAGATACTTAGATTATTAATTGAACATTTGGAAGATAGAGATATTTGACTTTCTGCTGTTTAACTGTTTTCCAAACAGAGATAAGTAGTCTGTAGTGTTTCTTTGTGGCAAGATACTGGATTCCTTGTCAACTGTATCATAGCAGTCATAAATTGCAATTCCTAAAATGACTAAATGGTGTTCCATTTAAACTTGTTTATAGATGGTGGCAGTTTTTCACTTTCCTTAGGTCTTCTGACTTAGTATTAGCCTTTGTCATGCCTGAACTTGGATTGAAATGGATATTACTTATCACGTGTTGCTCTTCTTCTATGTGTGGCCTACAGCACAGTGTATTAAGCATATGAATAAAATTCAAGTAGCTGTGTAAGTAGGTGTGGGGGGGGACAATATCCTCACTTTAGAGTTTATCCAGCTATAGTTGCAAGATTTTGTTGTTGGTCTTTACACTTTTCAGATGGAGGAGGGATTTATTGACAGTCAGTTGCATGTTTTTGTTAGTCTTTTCCGAGAGTAATTAGCAGTTTCTGTCTTCTAACTATTCATATTTTTTTCATATCTTTTTAGGCAGTAAATGAGGAATGTTTTGAAGTGTGTGCACACTGAATATTTCATAAAAAGTGTCTTTAAAACTTATAACAGCTCCATTTAAAGTGTTTTGAGTATCTGCATGGAAGGATGACAAACAAATGTTTGTTAAGGCCAGGTACACAGATCTCCTTTTCTGTTAGAGAAAACTTGTTACTCTTACAGTAGTGCAAAGAATAGTCTCTTAATTGAGTGCCTTTATTTGGCATGTGGGCAGTGAGTGCATATAACCTAAATGTTTGGATATAATACTTACATAAATTATGATAATGCTTTTTCTGTGTCTGGTAAGTCTGATGCAGGTGTTACTTTCTTCCTAATTTTTCCATACTGTTCTGTGATCATTTGTTGTGGTACAAGGTTGATATGACTGTTTCCAGTGAGGTTAACATTTCATGGAGGCAGACAGGAATTGGATGTTCTGATGTGGAGTTACTTAATTATTTGGAGGGATTTTTTGACACTACTTTCTTTGATATTGATTTGATACTGGTATTGTGGTGATTTTCTTTGTTGGAATTTTTTAACAATTTTGATAGCAGGTTTTTTTAAGAAATTCTCTTCAAGCTTGACAGCCAGCAAAATCAGACCCCTGAGTTATAAATGAAAAGCTGAAAACTGGTCTTTCTGTTCTCCTGTCTTCCCTTGGTATAGTCTTGAGTGTTGTACGTGTCTTGGCTCTGCGGTCTTGAGCTCTGGGAACAATTTCCCGAATTGTGTCCAAAGTGTGGACATGGTTACCTAGTTCTGCGTATTTTTTCTCTTCAGTCTCCCATATTTCTCCATGTCAAAATGCTGTTTCATTTTCTCCCTGTTGGACCTTTAAATTCTAGACACCAGATCCTAACGTTTCACCCTAGATAAACTTTTTTCCTCAGGGAGTGACTGTATACCTTAATTTATTGGCCCTTGGTGTTTCTGCTGTGGTGATACTTCAAAGGGTAAGGAAAGAAGTGCTGACAGTGGTGGGTCCATTCCGTGGGATAAAGTTGCTCTTCACTTTAGTAACTGCATGTTTGTCTTAAATAAGAAAGCAGCTTTTTGAAAGATGGGACCCATAGCACAATTAATAATAGCTCTGTCACAGCATGTGAACTCTTTGGAGTATTTTTATAAATAGTTATCTGGAATGTTCAGTCCTGCAGCCGTACAGAACGATTAATGCGTCTCTGGCAATCAGACGGTGGTAAAGGATTGGAGTGACAAATGACGTTCAGCTGACTGACTGAATCCACCTGAAGTACCTGACTGTTTCAGTTAATCCTCTTGACAGAATTATTTGGTAACCAGTTAAGATGCAGAACTATTGATTTCAAATGCCCCACATATTTACAACCATATGTATTCAAGGGAATTTAATTTTTAGGCTGCTGGGATCTTGGGGCGTTTTTAGTTTTAACTAGCTTGCTGAACTCATGAAATATACTGTGATGTATAATTTCAAGAACTAAAAGCTAGTAGTTGACAAAGAAATTTTAGATGTAAAATTAATTTTTATAGAGAAAAATTGAGGGTTTTCTGCATTGATAATATATGTCTTCATCTAGTAAGTGATCTTCAAATGACCAACCAGTCTTTGAAGTGGCTGTGAAATATTCATTTATGTTTCAAGTTGACAACACTGGAATTGAATGTTCACCTAAATTTTGACTGACAAAAAGACCTACAACTTAAATATGTTAGCTCACACTGACTCAAAACAGCATTAATCAGGAAAGGTCTTAAGGTAAGCTTTATTAAAAACCAAAATAAGTGATAAATTTTAAAGTTACTAATGTGTTTTGAAATACTGAAACTAATCTGGAAATTAGTATGCAGTGAGGAGACAAGGGTATTGCACATACCAGAATTGCTTTTTGCAGCCTGACTAGTGAAATTTTTCAGTATCCAGCCTTTTAGACTATGTGTTCAATTTAGCTTGAAATGCACTTTTTTGGAATAGTTCATTTGGTAGTAAAATTGACCTTCCTTAAAAAAAGAAAAGAAAAACCCCGAATTTTCCATTTCTAAGAAAAATCAGATACTTTGACTTTGCCATGTCTTCTATATACACCTGAAGAAACAAATGTTTTGAAGAAGAAAACACATGCTATTGATTATGTGTTTCAGTTCTCTTAAGGAAATCTGATTTCATTTGGTTATTGCAGCCTTCAGACCTATTATTTGCAGTCTAATTCAGTCCATCTTTCATGACTTATAGTGGAAGAATCTGCCAGGTAGAATACACTGTAGTGATTTGAAGTGAGTCATATTCGGCATGTTCCTGTTAAACTCACTTTCAATTGGCTGGTTTTGCAAGTCAGAATATTAAGTATATTGAATTTGACTAGACAATGCTGTATCACCAATCTTGCCAGATGCAGAAATCGGCATTTTGAATATGCTTTTTGGATCCTGGTGTTTCACAGTAGTAGGTACAGGATTTTTCCAGTATCTTCCTTGGAGAGCCATGTAATAGATGAGGCAGTGTTTGCAGGGGCAACACTGGGAAGGAATATTCAGGTTCCCTTCAGCTGTATCATTCTTTACATTAGGCTGTGGGTAGGAGTTTAAATATACAGCTTATATTTGCTGCTCAAACAGTTGTTTATAGTGACCCTTAGGGAAGAAGCAACAGAAGGAACATAAACATTGCATGGGCAGCAACAGCAGGCTGACAGGCCTAGTTTTACCCTACTGACTGGTTAAGTAAGACTCCTGTATTGCAAGAGGAAGGAAAGAGAAAATCACATTGAACATTGAAAAGAAAAAAAAAAAAGGCAAATTTGAAGCCCCTCAAAATGTAAAATAATTTGTCACACATTCACCTGTTAGTTCATAAATGTCAGTTCTTCTAAAAAGCATATCCAGTTTTTTCTTGGATTTGACTTGACAGAATGTTTCAGCGTCTGCAGCTGGGCCGCAGAACTAAACTGACTTTTTTCAGGTTTTTAAACAGATCGGTGAATCAGGCATCTCTTGTAATTTTTGCTGCTCTCCTGACCTGGAAAAAGGATCTGTGCTCCTTTGAGAGTCATCTTGAAGAAGTGGTTGTCGATCATGGAATCAACTAAGAAAGCATTTTATTTACTTCACTTACTTGGCTTAAAAACTCAGCCTGAGGAAAGAACTGTTTCAGCTTCCTTTGTTAATGTGCATTTCTGCACAGCTGAGTCACTGAACACACAGGCTTGCTTTTAGGGATCTTTCTTCCACTCCTGTTAGCTTAGAAGTGATTTTGTGATCTTTTAAGATAAATAACCAACCAACCCCTGCCCCCATCCCATTTTATTCTTGCATTTAAGAGTTTTGCAAGAGCAAGCTTTTAAATTGTCAGTGGCAGACCATAGTTGTGGGTAACAATATTTTATAGACCATATAATTTTGCAGTAGTTCTTTCTTGATCTCTTAGAGCTGCTGGCAACTATCCTTTCCCACCATTTTAGCCGGTGCTCGGTGGATCTCAAACTGTGGGCTGCTTCTAGAGGACCAGTGAAATGTGTCACAAAGAACCAAGCTCATACATGTGGTCTAGTTGTATAAGAAGTTCTAAGTCTGCACTTGTAATAGAACATATATGTGGGCCTTCCAAAAACAAAACAAAAAAAAGGACAGGGTGTCAAAATGGTTATTCCTGCAAAAATTATACTAACCACACTATTTCATAGTGACTTCCTTTATATGAATATATTTTTAATATAGTGAAAAAATCATGGACAATCAGTAATTCCAAATGGATTTTCTGTTGACAATGAAAAATTATTGACATTCAACAATTCAGCAACTTTAGCTGCGACACCTATTACCGACAGATTTGTCATTAAATATACAAAAAAGTGAGTTTTGGTTAATTTGAAGATGCAGTGAGCTTTGATATTGATAACAACATGAAAAATGACCAAAGATGATACTTAGTTATCCACTATCATGTATATATTAAATTAATTGTAAGATCAGTTTCATTCCCTGATGAGCTGTGTTCTAAGTAACGCGCACTTACACATTTGCTTCTAAAACACTGATAAAGGCAATCTGTCGGAATGTTTTTAAGACAATAGCTATTTAATGAATAGCTTGTGTGTACAGGAGAAAAGAATAAGCTTGATTGCTTACAATCTGACATTTGAAAAAGCATTTTTTAGATCTCAGTATTTGCATATCTAATTGCTATGTAATCAAAACTAAGTGAACTGTAGCTACTTGAAACTAAAAAATGAAAGGCAATCATCTTTAGAGGGGGAGATATCCCACTCATATGCAAGCCTGTTTGAATATTAGAATTATATTCTTCTTGTGTTTAATTATAGGTGTTTGACTGAGCAGTAAATTTATGCCTATGTATTAAAGAAGTGAATGTGACCCTGAAACATCAGCTTTCCTTTGTTGGAGCAAAGCATTGGCATTGAGAGAACTTAACAGTGTTGTGTATTTTGGTGATAAGGGATTGTGCCAGAATAGCTGTTAATTACCTGCTTTGTTTGATATGGAAAGTAGTGGTTCCACACTTTTCTTCCCGCCAGTGACAGTACTCAATTAAAACTTGTATTAAACAGTGATAATACCCTCGTTTATCTGGTGGAGAAAACGTGAGGTGAAGAAAATTAACAGGATATTTTCAGCTGTTTGAAGATGGCTTTGTTTTTTTCAGGAACCTCGGGACAGTGTAAAGTTTTGTCTTTTTTGGTGTGAGTGTGTGGTGGGCTTTGGTTATTTTATTAATTTTTTAAATCTTTGTGACTCTTAAATCTTACCATTTAATGATAGTTGCTATACTAGAATTGATTAAGAAACCCCTTAACAGCAATGTTGAAGTTATAAATTTGGGAGACACTTACCCTGTCCTTATTCTGTTCCATGTCATTCCTCTGTGTGAAGCATCTGTTGCTGTAGGTCCTTATTTTGCTATTTTTTTTAAAATTTATTGTATCATGACATGGTATCTTACATATCTCACATGTCAGAAAAAGTGTATTTTAAAATTACATTTATTGACTGAGTTTCTCTGTCTCTTTGAAGCATGTTTCCTAATGCAGTATGATTTAGGCTTCTCAAAGTAGCATGTGTTTTTTGCATACCTAAACAAAAATAACAAGGAGGAGTAAAGCAAGGAAGTTAACACAGAAGACTTAGTAGTCTTTGTTTTCTTCAGATACCAATGCTGAAGAATATTTTAACAGCAAGAATATACAAACTCAGTAGGCAGTAACAAAGGGTATAAAATTGTTAGAGTAGCACTTAAATGTTTTTTTATTTCATTCATCCACAGAAATTAAGGAATGGCTTGGTTGCTTTCCTTATGAAGTTTGAAAGCTCTGTTCAGCAAGCTTGAACAGCTTTATTCTGGAGTGAAAGCTGAATGTTTGATGCTAGACTAATTTGGCCAAAAATATGAAACAGTAAGTGAAAAGGAGTAATTACTGTAGCATGTACACGAAGTTCTTTTGAAGAGCTCAGTGGATATGGCAATGCATGATAATTCAACTAGAACTTCAGAGCTTCAACTGTTGGGTGAATAGAGGTCACATGCAGAGAGTAAGATTGGTTGCCTGCAGTAATTAGACACAATTAATAAAGGCATACTGTGCATACTGAATGGCTAGCAGTAATGACTAGTCTTATATATAACCTTACACAAACAAATATCATTACAGATAAAACAGTACCTTAAAAGACTTCATAAAGTGTGGAAACTTGAAAGGTTTTCTTGTTTTGTTAAAAGCTTAAACATAGTGTCATTCTTAAAGAGCAGAATGCTAGAATTTATTTAGTAGTGGAACTTATTCACGGGATGCAAGCAAACTGTGGTGAAAAGTCAGTTTAGGAAAAAAAGTTTTTAATTGTGTGAATTGATCATGGTTTTTTAGAAAGAAAGCTGTAGAAAGCCGTTCTTAGATGAGATCTTACAAATGGCATGTTTTTTTAAGTAGTCTGCTTTTCTTTTGAAGTAAATGTTTTTCTGGGCATAGGAAGTGATACGTTCCATTAAATTATTTCATTGTATTTAGTTGAGAACATGATTATTAGTTACATTTTCTTTAGGTAATTCATTAAGTCAGTAAATGGAGATTTGTTCCTACTCACCACACAATACCCTTTTCATGCAAGTAAATGGTGATAAGCATTAAATAAGAATTTGGTAAGATATTTTATGATCTGGCATTTTGAAGGGGAATGATCTCTGTTTCTTTAACTATTTTTTTCCCGGTTTTCTTTCTTCTACTCTGTAAAAAAAAAAAAGGGCGTGCGAATTTGACATGCATTCAGATTAGCAAAATTATTTCATGGCATAGCAGTGCTGCAGTACAGTATTATTGTAACTGTGTTCATCCATTTTGAATTAGGTTCTGCAGTGATTAGGTGGCTTCCTATGATCAAAAGTGCCCATTGAATAGTCATTTCACTTTACAGGCGAGTATTGCAAACCACACTGTCCAACCACAGATAGTTTTTTTAATATTGAAGCTAGTTTGGTAAGGCTTCCTCTGACAATCATGCATGTAGTATAAAATCCCAACCTTAAAAAAAGTTGAGGACTGTGATGTTCCAGAACGAATAGTCTTAAATGGACATATTCTGCTTTTTGTTCTCTGTAAAAGCAAATGTAACAAGACTATGAGATTTTTCTGTTTAAAATCTATTGTTCTGATTATGTTTCATGGACTTTGGTTACTTGAAAAAAATTTTCCAAAATTTTTTGAGCATTTCCTTTATTTTTCATTTCTGTCACATTTTTGAGGAACTCTTTCATGTATTTTCTTTTAGAGAAATTTCCTATTTTCAAATACGAATTTTTAAAATAATGTTATGATTTTCAGATCTTCTTGCAGAGAGGAAAAAATTTCTTTGTTGAAATTATTTGCAGGGTTAAAATGTGGAAAAATAAAGGAACTCTTCCTCCTTTAGCAATTTCCTTTCCTAGACCATTTTTGCATGAACATCCTTTCCTTTTATGTTCTTTACTATTCTTCTAGGACTTGCAGTCACTTTTGGGAGGAATTGCCATATTATGATTGTGCAGTAGAGTGAGATTCCTAAGTCTAAGACTGAATGGTAATTCTCTTTTCCAGTCTACGGTTTGGTTTTTGCTGTTTTTTTGGTGGTTGTGTGTTTTTTTGTTTGGTTTAGTTTGGTTTTTGTTTTTTAAATGCCACCTGGAATGCACAAATCCAGTGATTTTCTGCACTCACCTCATGGAGAATTTTTTCATTAATTTCATTAAAGTTGGACAAAAATGGTTGTATAAAGTCATACACTTGGTCAAATAGGAAAAACTTACTATCTCAGTAATTTTGAATAAAAGGTTAAATTTCTTCTACCAAGAAGTTTTAGGATATGAAAAATCTAGAAGCTGAGAGCTTCTAGTTCTACAAGTAGTCCTCCAGAAGAACATTGTTTGTTAAGCATCCTGTTGACAGGGTTTATGTACCGTGTGAGGAAAATTCAGACCCCTTATCTCCCCCTATAATCTGAGTTGATGATACTTGTCATTTGAAATATATATACACCTGCTAAACATGCTTTTTTCTCTCTGATGAAAACAGTCCTGCTGAAAGCATGTCATAAAACTTGGTTTTATTGCAGATATACACAGTGAATCATAATTTCTAGCAGGCTCAGATCTCACCTATGTAGGATCAGCATCTAAAAATGTGAACAATATTTTATTTATGGTTGGGACCTATAGAGCATGTCTCACATTTGTACTTCTTTTTTTTGGCTACATAATGATGTATTTGCATGCATCTGGTATTTGAAGTATTGTCTCTAATGAGGTCACTCTGAGCACTACATAAGATGTTTTGAAGTAGATAACAGTGATATTGATGCTCTTTGTCCCTTCTCTCCCTTTTCTTAGCCATTTGGACAGTTGAGAATGTGATTAAGGGGTAAAAATTCAAAACTGACTGTGAAAGAAAGTAAGGAGAATTTACCATTTAGCCCTTGGTATATATGTACCTCAAAGCTAAGATTTTTTTTTAAATCAGATTTTGAGTTGTTGAGAATTCTTGTCAAGAAAATGTGACGAATCCATCTAGAAACAAACTTTAATTCCACATATAGCAGAGTCAAGTTATGAGAACCTTGGATGCACTCTCAACCAATTTTTAATGATTACTATCAGAGCAGTTCTTTTCTGTTGAGAAGTAATGGCCTATGATATGTAGGAGGCCAGATTAAATAATCCTGACTATTTCTTCTGGTCAAAGTCTCTGAAATTGGGATAAAAATGACTTGGAGTTAAGCTTAACTATAAAAAGAAGGATAATGGGCAAGTTATACAGAACATATATATATAGTGTGTGTGTGTGTGTGTGTACACTACTGAACTGTAACAATTCTACAATTAAATTGCATTTTATGTGTAGAATATTTTCTCTTTTTTTGTGTGTGTGTACATTAAGTACAAATTTGAGATTCTTCAAGGACTGTGAAAAAGTAGGCGAGGCACAATCATACTACACAGACAGCAGGAAATGCGGTTCTGCAGCAGGTTTAATGAGATGAACAAGATCAGCTCTGAGGGATCATGAGGGAACTGAGAACGAGATGTTAAGTCTCCGCAAAATTGTGATAACAGTATCGAAAGGATTTTTTTCCCCCCTAAAAATAGTGATATATGCCCAATTATTTGTGATTTTTAAAAGTACATTTTTGATGATGATAAACAGTTTCTTGCTTTCTGCAACTGAAATTTTTCATATGTATCAGACTAGATATTTGAATTCTAGTCTGTTCACTCTATCTTCATACCAGTAGTTACAGTGGTTATAGTATTAAGAGCTATATAATTACATGGAAGAGGGCGGTGAATATTGGGACATACAAAACTTGCAGAGTGAGTGGATTTTCGGTATCCTTGGACTGTGTGGTTGTCAACATAGCACAAAAAAACCCCCCAGGCTTATTGCCTTATGGAAGGGAAATATTTCAAATGCACAAAATTACAAGCTCACTGTGGTGCTTTGTACTAGTAATTTCTGTACTTGGAGTTTCGGGTGTTATGTGCTTCTTCAGAGGTAATTGAGCTACCCTTTGGACTCTTGGTGAATATATACAATGCAGACTTTCTTTCCTAGTTCAATTCTTTATTTTCTTAATGTCTGTATTTATGTAGGTATAGTGGAAAAACAGTTTGCATGCCTGTGTTTTTGAATCTTTGTGGTATTTTTATGTACTATTTGATGATCAGATTTAAGAGGTTATTTGCTGGTGTCTTCAGAGTATCAAATTGGAGGAGCATCTCCTGCTTAAACTGGGGCAGCATTTTAAAACTCTTAATAGGTTTGTTATCCTGCGTGTTGTATTATGTTAGAGCAAGTTGTTAAAACAGTTTATATACATTTAAGTGCCTAGATAAAAACATCACATCTTGCTTTGAGACACCTAATGTTTTTTTAAGTTTTTGTTCACGCATTGATTTGTCTCTGTATATTTTATCCTGTTAATCTGCTTTAACTTTTTCATAGCTGATGAGCTGTGCCTGCTTTTCACTTGGCATACACTGCAACTGCAATGTATGCCTTGCTTGCCTTGTGAAGCTTGAGTGCTAGTGTGTTAAGTAATGGCATGTTGTGTACTAAGTCACTAAAACTTTATTGCAGTCACTTTCAGACTTTTTTGTCCCCATTAGAAGAATGTGAGGTTCTACGTAAAAAAGTGGAATAAATCTTATTAACCCTAGCTGCAGGGTAGGGAGGATATGCAGCTTATACTGTATATGCTTGGCTGAGCATGACTAGCACTGAAAACTTTGTTTTTACTTTTGTTTGGTATTACTGTAGTTTGTTAAATAGTTAAAACATACTTTACTAACAGAGGGGAAAAACCCCTATAAACAACTTTTGCTGATGATTTGTCTGACTTACATGAGCACTTTTTTGTGGAAAGTACCTTCCTCTGTGAGACTGTATGATTTTGCAGCAGGAAGTTTGAGTATATGGTCTAGGCATTGTTTATAAATTACAGCAGAAGATTAATTTCTTTCAGATTCCTGTGGAGAACAGCATTGCAACTGGTAGTTGGGATACTGTGATTTAATTACCATTTTTTTTCAAAAGTCAGTCAATCACTTCTGTTCCATAACATTTAAATGGGGTTTAATACTTTGTATGAAGTAGTTGCATAGGCAGAAGTGTTGCATCCAAAGGATGCATTGCATAGTAAAAAGAGTATTAAAAATATTATTTTAAAAATAACTAAGATGTTTTTGTGTCATTCATGTGTTTAGTAAACTTAAAGTGAATTCTACACAATATAAATACACTTTTCTTTATAAAGGTGACATAATGAATATTGAAATAACCACATATATCCTTCAATTGGAATTCGATTCATAGTGTCTTTACTTAAGTTTTCGTCAAATTATGCAGGATTGAAGAGGCTCACACACTCTTAAGCGGAGTAATGCCTGAGCTCTGTAAGCTTATCATATTAGCAGTCCTCAAAGGACGAAATCTTCTTGCCATTGCAAATTATTGAAGGTTTTCTGTGAGTGGTATGGCACTATGTTTGGATTGATCTAATGGTCAGTTCCCATTAAAAGCTTTAGGACATCTCTTCCCACTGTTTCATATGCATCCTCAGGAGTCAACTGGGTCTGTGAGTTTCTTCAGCTGGTCCCTGCACAATTGTCTAAGCAGCAGGGGCAGTTCAGTGGAAGTAGCAGAGTCAGGACTGCTATTTTCAGTGACAACTGCTTGTTAAATAGACTCAACTTGCAGAGTTAAACTTCACCGTCACATCCCATGATATGAGATACATGAATGTCTGCATTAAAATGTTTTCACTTTAACTTCATTTGCTATGTCACCATAAATTTCAAGAAAAGTAGAAAAGGTTTTGATGAAAACAGTTCTTGTTTAACAGAAAGGAGAAAAGAGTATAATTTTGTGAAATTTTTTTTCTGTAAGTTTGGTACAGTCTTGTGTATGATTCTGGAATCTGATGCTTTCTAGAACTCTTGAGTCTCTCTTCTGAACTAAACTTGATTTTCTTAATTTTGATTTATTTTTTATTACTATTTCCAAATGTTCCTTTTTTCCTTTTTTTTATATAATTCTATTCCCTGTTTATAGTTTTATATGTGGAGAGGAAAAAACCAAAACACCAAGCATGCCTCCCCCAACCAACCAAAAAAAGGCAAAACGAAAAAATACCAAAAAAACCCCAAAACGCAAACCAACTGTCCCAAAATACTAAAATCCAAAGTAACCTCCCTTTGAATTATGCCACTGGAGCATTTAATTAGGTGCCAGTATTGTTTGAATTGGTGCCTTTTGGCTGTTGCAACTGGAGAAGTAACATTATAATTGTTGGAAGTAGAGATTTGAGTTGAGTAATAGACCTAAGGTAAAGATGTTCAGGTCTTTGACCTGTCTAATACTGGTTTAGCATTTCAGCAAGATCACATTCCATGTATGAACATGAATGATGAAGAACTTCAGCCAGTTCACTGATTTGACTTAAAACACTGACTATAACCCTGTACTGTTTGAGTATAGTTTTTCTGTGATATAAAGTTTATGAGAATTTATATTGTGTTTAAATAGTGTTCTAAGGATGTACTTTGGGTATATTTTTCTTATTTTTAGGCATTGTGCTTTTGCTTTTCTTGATGATTGCACGTTTTTCATAAGCAACATCTTTAATTTCTCTTCTTACAAAAAAATAAATAAATTTGACTTTCCTTTTTCTGATATAGTAAATACATAGTTGAAGCGTGGGTGGAAGGAAGAGAGGCTTTGAACAATTTTTTGAATGGATTACATGATACTGTTCCATCTCGCTTAAAATTAATGAGCTAGTTTAGTTGCCCCAACAGTAATGGACATTAGTTAAAATAAACTGTCCTCCCTGCTAATTTGCATCTGGTATAAATTTGACTTTTAATTTTATTTTACTTTTAAATGAACCTTGAGCTATAAGATGTAATACTCTATTTTTTTAGGAAAAAACACTACAGCTGCTTTTATAACTGCATCACTATAGCATACATATGAACTGCCTTACAGGCCATGTTAGTAGTGGAAGTGTTGTGTGTCTCCCTTTTATAGCTAGCCAGCTTGTGGGTTTTTCTCTCTTTTCCATTAGCAGAGAACTCCTGACAGTTATTTTTCTACTTATTTTCCTGTTTTGAAACATTAAAGAGTCTTGACTTGAATTTTTTTCCTCTATTGCATTTTATCTTAGAATTTTAAAATACAAACTCAATCAAATTTCTAATTGATTCCCCCACCCCTTTTTTTTTTTCTTTAGCATGCATAATGTTAAATTATAAATATGTGTGCAAATCACCAGCACCAAAGAATACCTAACTCTGGAGAGGGATTTTTGCGTTATTCATCATTCAAATGAAGGAGAACTTGAAGGAAGTAAGGGTGAGGGGAAAAAAAAATGAAGTTTGTTTCTTCTGTGACTTAGATTCTGTTGATTCTTGCATTGTTTTTCCTTAACTAGGTTGTCTTCTATTATGGCTTCTTGAAATTTCAGTCCCAAGTAAACAAGAAGGGATAATTTATGTCCATCACAGGGGGAAAAGAAAAACAAACACCCCCCGCAACAAACCCTAATTCCAACCCTTCATGCCTCTCAAACATCTTAAAGAAGCAAAATAGGGCACAAGCCCAATTTTTTTTTGCTTTTCAGGTCTCCTTTAAGAACAGAGACAACCATGATCCAGCAGTTTTGGAGGTAGAGGCAAGTAAATGTTTTACTTCTTGGAAACATTCCAGTAAGTTTTTGCAAATCACCTACTATTTGAGGAGACCCTGACTGAAAAAGAATCTCAGCCTCTTCTTCTTCCCTAAGTGGCTTTGTATGATTGTACATGAGGAAAACTATAATTAAGCTTTCATTGATTATTGACAGGCTTCACATCAGTTACACACTGTTGTAATATCCAACTGCTGCAAAAATACACAAGTTTAATATTGGTAAGATTTTTGTGACAATAGTTGTTGAAGTTTTTTCTTTTGAATCTGTCTTCAAAATGTAAATTGTGTTGGGTGGTCCATGATAGTGATTTTTTTAATAAAAAAAAATTAAACAGTGTCTAATGTTTCCTACCTCCGACTGCTGGTGTTCAAATCATCTCTTTGGCATTCTTACTAAGGACATTGTAACAAGCTCTTATGTACTGGTACTAAACCTGTATCTATTTCTCTGCTAGGGACATTTCTGAGAGCTCATGTTGAGTTTCTTCTGAAAGTGTCACATCATCTAAGAGTTGTATTGGAGGTACAGGAAGGAACTGTCAATCTGTTTTGCTGAAATTTTTTGGGGCCTTTCTATCCCTTATCATGAATAAAACCAGACAGTTTGCATTGTTTCATAACAATAGAGGATTGCACATATTTGAGAGTTTCACTCAATTTCTCTTTTAGGAGGTGGAAACAAATGTTAGAGCGTTACAGTGGGAACAGGAAAGAAGCTAGACTTTGGTCAGCTAATGTGAGAGAATAGTTCAGTGAAATAAAAAAAATTCCTACTTAATAAGCTGTATTGACCCAAATAAATAGCTGTGCCATTTTGAGAAGAGAGAGGATGGGGAAAAAATAGTGGCCAGGTCTGGAAGTGGGAGGTCAGCACCTGTCAGTTGGCAGTAAATCTTTGTCATCTGTTGGAAATGCATTTTGAAGAAAATTGGTTATGCTTCTGCTTTTCTGAAGCACAGGAAACATTTAGAATGAAGGAAGTTACCTTCCTGTCTAGGATGTTAGCAAAGTGTGGAATTATTCTTGTCCTCAATTCATGTACAATGCTGTCTTATTTTTGAAGATGGATGAAACCATTGTAGAACATAAGAAAGGCATGTACATAATGACCTTTTTTACCCAGAGTTACCATCTTCAGCATTTGTAATTCAAAAGTACATTAATTGACATTGTGTGGGCAGATAAGCATGCAATCTGAAAATGTATATAATAGACATTTTAACAAAAAACCTTGGAACTTGTCTTCTGAAGAGTAGAAGCAGTTAATTTTTTTTAATAACTTTTACATGTCTCTAATAGTGTACTGGAATCTGTTAGAACTTACTTGCTTTTAAATACCTTCAGACTCCATTAACCCTTCAAGGATTTGCTTTGCTTCTGCAGCTTTATACTATAACAACATTCTGTTTGGTTCTTTTAATCTGTCCAGTATTTATTCGTAATATTTCTCTCTTTATTAATATCTTTGGTAGCTGAGGGAAATGACTAGAGCTACCCATGTGGCACTGTGTTGAAAAAGTGGAATTTGAAATTTTTCGTAAGTCTTAGTTTTTCATATTATGGAGACTTACAATAGAGCTGTGATAATATGGTTAATAATAGATCTTAGTTTGCATACTCAGTTTAACTCAAAATGATGCAAATGAAGATGTCAGCAAATTCACTATTTAATGAGCTTTTTAAAAATTACATTTCTGTACATTTTACCAGAATCTGTGGGACTCAAAAAGTACATGAAAACAGATGTCTTTTTTGAAGGATGATATTGTCTCCTAAACAGCAGTTGTAGGACTGCTAATTGAATGGGATCTTGAAGGATGCATATTTAGACATTTTCTCCTAAAACCGGTATATATGTAAATATTGTGATATTTAACTTTGAATCAAAATTATGATTAGCTTTCACTTTCTTTTGTGTTTACATAATGAACAGGGATTTTATTACACTTTGTTTTCCAATTCAAAGAGTGAACAGAATTTCCATAATTACTCCTTTATGGAAATTATTTATTTCAATAATTTCACAAGGGTTTTATTTTAAATGTGTTGCACAGATACTATATAAAGAGCTGATGGAAGTGTATAGTAATTTAACTTAGCTAAAAAAATTGTGAGTTTCAGCTCATTATGTGTAGAAGGTGTAAAGACTGGAGTTTTTTGGTGGTTGTGTTGTTCTTTTTTGTTTGGTTAGTTTTTTTTAAATCACTGGATTGATGTCACCTGAGAGATAAAGAGCGATACTGATCCTAAATATCCATCATTACTGTAGGAAAGGCTTCCCTAATATATTAGCAGCAGTATTCTCAAGAGCCATCGAATATCAGTGCCAGGCTGGCACTCAGCTATACAGTCTTTAAATGGCAAGACTATTATTACATTTTAATCTACCCTTGAGAACATGCTGGATACTCCTAATTCTGCAGTCATTATAATCAATAGAATTGTTGCATGAAATTGGTTGTAAAGAAGGTTTGGAACAGTGGTCACACTTTGAGTTATCTAGGTAGTAGCTTGGGTGTGTCAAATCCCATGTAATTGTAGCAAGGATTTGAGGCAACTGCTGCAAATAAAAGTGTAATTAGAGACTGTGTACAAGGTTACATAAATATAAGGGAAGCATGTATGCTGAGACTATTTGAGGCATTGGTTCTGAGTTCTTTCAAGGACTCAACTTTAGTTTGTTAACCAATATTAATTGTCATTTATGTACTCAGTGGCAAATTTTGAGTTTTCTGTATTGTTTATAAGTAGAAGTTAAGTTTATTCAATTTGCATTAGGATCTTGCCCTGATACTTTACATCTGTCTTGAGCTGTTGTTCAGGTTGTTTGTTTACAAATAGGTTTGTTCCAACTGAGTTTAGAGAGAATGGAACTATTTCAGGAGGGAGTGAAATGATTAAAACCCAAAGATATATTAAACATATGATTGTGTAATCACTGTAAGAGTAAATTGTTACAGTTTAAGAGTGAACTCGGTGTTTTAATAGTTTAGCAAATTAAAAAAAAAGAGAATGGAGATAATAATTAAGGCTGGACTGTTACTATTAAATGTGTTAAAATCTAACAGTATTAGCAGTGATGAATAGCTATATAAAATGCTATATTCCTTGTTCTACTCAGTGTTATACTACTTGATTGTGGGTCAGTGTTGAAGAAAAAATTTAATAAATCATGGACAACAAACTGCACTACAATTTTTGCACTGCTTAGAAGTATTAACGTAGTATGAATACGAAACATAAAGTTCACAGAGCCCTTTCCTGAAACTGAAAAGAAAAAAAACACAAACAAACAAAAAACCACAAACCAAACCAAAAGAAAACCCCAACGCCCACAACCCCCAACAACAACAACAAAAAAAGAAAATGGGGAAAAACCAAAAAGCAAATCCAAACAGAAAACCTGTGTGAATGGAGACTCAACCTGAATAAAAACATTCCAATTAACTGGTGAGCTTTCTACCTATAGAGCCCATGAGTTACTACACGGATTAGAATGACCATGAAATTTAGCTTTTCAGTAGTTTCAAACTGGTAAAGAACATCTTGCCCTGTCTGGGCAACACAATATGTTTGATAACATGCTGTGAACTTATGCCACCTTGTAGCATAATGTCTGTTTAATAGCAATATTCTGTGGAAAACTGTTACATTAACCAAAGAATTTGACTGTCTTCTCCAAAAGACTCATGGACTATAGAGGGGTCCACTAACCATCATGTCTTACTCACTGGAGTAAGAACCTTGGGCTCTGCTTAAGAGTACCTGGTCACTAAGATAAAGCCCTTCTGTAACAGAGTTTCAGGAGACCTGCTGACTGCATAATTAACTTGGAGCATCATTTTTGGTCTCATTCCTCTCTAACCTAAAAGGCAAGGTGTTCTTCTAATGCTTCTAAAAATCTGAATATTCAGAACACGGTACTGTGGGAGAAATCACTGTGTAAAGAAATGAGAGTGAATAACTGAGTGACATATTAATTATGTAATTCGTTAGTGGAAAGCACTCCTAAGAGATTACAAAAGCCTTAAAACAAAGAGTCTTATGTAATAGGGCAGCATTAGTCCTGCTGTGTGATGAAGAGGGGAAGCAGGGCTGCTGAAACCTGGCTGACATCTCCTGTGAAATTACACATTTTTAAGAAGAGTGTTGAGATTGCATATTCAAATAGGAAGATGCCAGAAGTAGAGTTGCTGGTTATGACCTTTTTGTCTACATGATTTATTTTTTTTTTTGGAGTTAATCACTATGCTGTGAATGACTAGGTTTTTTTCTTTGACACACCCTTCCTTAAATACATGGGACATAGAATGCTTATTTCTCAGGGAGACAACTGAGATGTAACATTGGAAGTGAAAGGTACTGATTGGTTTCACACCTAATTGGGAGTGGAAACTGAGTTTTCAGAATACTTAACTTTAAAATAGCAATTTATGTATTACAGTAAGATTACATTTGCTGTAAGTGGCACTAATAAGTGCCAACCTATCCACTGAGCAGTCAAGAGCATGGAGCTCCCCATCCTCACCCCCTGTTGGGAGTGGCTGGGCTGCTGTGAAGTCTGGCAGAGGTTGTAACTGGTGGCTGGCAACTTTCTACAGAGGGAGTCATGCCTGTGCCCTCCTTTGTGCTCAGCCTGCTACTTGAGAAATATGTCACTGAGCCAGTTCAGCCTGCTAAACAGGCAAAACGTAATCTGACAGCAGTGGTTTGCTGCTGTGTGAACTGGCTGTGTAAGGCCCCAGTGGCAAAGAAGAGGGAAGGACAAAGGAATGGACCCACTTCTCTTGGTGGGAGCGAGCAGTTAGCCTTGCAGCTGTGTCGTACTGAAATCTACAGAAGAAATACTTCTATGCAAGAAAACAGAATAGTTCTCTCTTGGGATTTGAGACAGTTTCTTTCTCTGATGTGACTATGCAAGATCAGTGTTCTAATTATAAGCACAGATATTGTGTCTAAAGTTGTCAATATTCATTTAAGCAACTGCTTATGGAAAAGTTTGGTTTATGTTTAGTGCTGTGTTTTCTTGCTGGCATAAGAGGTGCTGTGAATCTAAATATTCAGAGTAGCATTTAGCTGCCTAGGCACTTGAGTCTTCCTGCCATCCTGGCAGACCTGCAGGAAGCAGGAGAGATTCAGACACCTGGTCTTCATTATGCATCTTTGAGGAAATCTTCAAGGAAGATTCATCTCAAGGACTGAAACAAGAAAGGGGAAATAAGAGAAATACTAGGTATTATCATATAAATACTTGATACACTATTGTTCATTGAGGTCAGGATTCCACAAAACACTTCTTCTTATGCATGAGAGCTGTGGTAACATAGATTACTTACCTCCCCCTCGCCCTGTTTTTTCCAGTTTGACTCTGCCTGTTCTTGTCAAAACTCAGTTATCATTTGCTTACACATCCAAGACAGAAAGAACCATTTTTAGACATTTCAGGATACAGGTTTTGATCTAAAGCTCTGGCATTGCAACCATGTCAGCCTGGCCCTGGCAGTAAAAACAGCTTTGCTGTTCTGTACATGATCTCTTTCTTGCATTTGGCTGCATTCTTGTAGCCCAGATGTGAAGTACTATTGGCAAAGTGACACTGGTTCAAGTATTGAAGTTATATACCCTTGCCTCTCCCCAGTGTGCCCCTGAACCAATCTAAAAAAATCAGCGGTGCTGAATGTTCATTTTACCTCTTTTAATTTTTTTTCATTTCTCTGAACAAAGCAGCTTCTTTATGGCTCGAGAAGTTATTTGAGTTATTTGAAACTTAGCTACTACCTAGGTATGTTTGGTTTGAGTCATGAGTATCTTATTTTCATTGCTTTGGCAAATAGTAAAAACCTAAAGATCCCAATGCCCTAAAGTAAAGTTAACAACATATTACTATAAAAGTAATTTTATTTTACGTTACAAGTCATCTGATTTTAAAGAAACAGTAGTAACTGTTCATATTCTTAAACTGAGGTCACTTAGCCTTTTTTGTACTTATGAAAAGTAAAACCTGTAAACTTGCTATTTTTTTTCTTCAGGGTTTTTTTTTTAGGGAGGCTGGAATAGGGAGGAATTTTCTTTTTTATTTTCTTAAATTTAGCTCCTGTACAGTTTAACTGTCTGAAGCTTGTCCATTACATTGTGGGCTACGAGGTGGTACTTCCCAACTGTCTTGGCACGCTGAGGTTATGTTAACATGTTCAATTTAAATTTCTGTTAAAAATATTCTGTAGCAACATCTTTGTATACTTTTGTACAAAGATTTGGAGGTTTTCTTACTGAGTCTTAGGCAGTTTCTGAAAAGATGTTAAGAAGGTTAGTAATTGTGTATTATTGTAAATTTTAAAAGAATGGGGAAATGTGGAAGAATAATTTTCTCTCAGAAGCTTACAGTTATTTTGTAATAAAAAACCCAAAGGGTTGGCGTGAGTATATTGCAGTTTTACAGAACTGTCTTTTCAATATACTGTCTTAAGACCTTCACCAAAATTTATGCAGAGGAATCCATATTGATACATCTTTTATATCTTTATATATATATATGCACATATATACACATACACATATATGAGAACATATATGTGCAACTCCTTGTTAAGGAAATGCTAAAAGCAAAATGGTTGGATTTTCAAGCAATGGCTGAGTTACTGGACTCTGGAAGTGACAGGCAAAACAAGATGAAGAAAATAGAAGTGTTGATATGCTGGCATTAAAATGCAGGTTGTCAGCAGCTGTTTATTCCGATACTTCCAAGAGGTCACTTATATTTTTTTCTCCTCTTTCTGTTTCTTTTCTCTCCTTTTTTTTTAACAGGTAGGTAAATTTAATTTGAAAAAAACTCCAGTTATTTATTCCTAATTATAAAGAAAAATAAAAATCAGAAATTATGTATTAATTATGGTAGCTTTGTCTGCTTCTTAGACTTTTAACATAAATGAGTGAAAATTGCTGGAATTCATGTTTAGATTAACCGGGAATAGCACTTGAAGAAAAGTGTAGTTTTATTTTGATACTTCTTAACCCTTATGGTTTGTTCAGCTTTGTTTATATGTAGAGCAGTCATAAAAGAGCAGGATCCACAGGTGTTTGAAAATGAGTTTAATTTGAGAAATGAATGAATTTAACACTGAGCTCAAATTATTGATATAGGGAATGTTTATGCACTGACCAGGTTTGCTATGCAAAGCAGCAATCAAGTCTAAGCAAGGCAGAGAGGAAATAAAACATGGAATAGAGAAATAAAAATGGTTGAAATTCAGTAAAGACAGATGCCACAATTATGTGCAGCAGCTACTGTTGATGAAAGTTACATGACAGTACTTCAGAAGAGGAAAAAAATGTTTTAAAACTTGTCAAATTATACTGTTAGCCTAAGAGCTGATCATGTTATCCATTGAATACAAAAATATAATTTATTTTACGGTTTTTACTTGGCCAAGTGCTAGTGGCTAGTACTACACAGAGTGCAGTTTTCCAAATTCAGCATGCTGTAAATGGTAGTCCAAATTGAAATTAAGAACAGTGTTTTGGGGTTGGGGTGTTTGGTTTTTGTTTGTTTGCTTGTTTTCTTTTTAACTATTAAAAAAATCACCTAAAGAAATATTTGGGAGCACTTTACTGTGTATACTAGAAGACTGAGAAACCATTGAGTAGACAGGGGGGTTTTTTGTCCCCTAAAATACAGTTGAGGAATAATGGTAGCACTTCACTGTAAACAATAAGTGTTCAGAAATGTGAAACCACTGTTCAAGTGTTTCCCCTAAGTTTCCAAATCATTAAACCACAGGTGCTTTTGAAGCTTTCCACCATTTGTGTTCATTGTACAGATGAAAGTAAAAGTTTTGTATGAATGGAAAAAGGAAAAAGTAGGAGGCTTACCTTGAAGTTATAAATGAAAGTTCACCTCAGCATGCTGTTTCTATGTTTTATTTAATTATTTACAACTGCAAAAAGGCTCCAGTCCTAAGTAAAAACACAGGAACCCAACTTCTGATGAAGTCCTGTATCACTGGGATAGGGATGCCTCCTTTTTTTTTTTTCCTCACCTCCTGGGCAGTGATTTGCTTTCATAAAGGGCAAAGTGGAAAGCACTTCCTTGTGTGTTTCTTTGGTATGATGTTAGGGCACTCTTGGAATGTCAGCCTGGTGATGTTGATGCTTGTTTGCCTGAGGCCGCACTAGGATCTTGATGCTCATTTCCTGGACCAGCGTACCAGCCACTGGATTATGTTGCATTTTCTTGCAGTTGCAGCTTCTTTCTTCAAGCAAATTTCTTGAAGTTGACATGCCTTGAGTTAGTTCTGGAAAGTGTATTAGATTAGGTCCTTTTGGATGTCAGCACTTTCAGATCTCCTAGTTTGAGAATCCCAGATGAAAAAGAGGCATCAGATTTCAGTTTAATTAAAACTTTTTCCTGTCAGCATGTACTTTAGCAGAGTTTTGGACACCTTGGTAAGTTTTCAGGTGGAACAGAGGTATGCATTAGCAAGGCTAGTACTTTGGTGTACTAGTCTTCTTCCTGGGGAGAAGGAAATACAGTGGTAAATTAAAATATAGTACAGCTGAAATACTGCTTAAATAAAAACTGAAATATGCAAAAGAATCTTAATGTACTTAAACTAAATTTAATAGTGCTATATAGTGAAATATTATTTTAGTGGCATGTTGGTCATACTTTAAAATAAATACCTTTTTTTGTTCATAAAACCTGATCGCTTCTAGATATACTTTCTATTTTGAACATCCTGCTAATTATTGGTAAAATAAAAATTCTAAAGTACGTTAAGACTATGTAAATTGAGTAATTTACTATCTGTGCATGATACATACATGCTGTTTGATAATAAGGCGTATAAAAGAATACTTTCTTTTTTTCAACCTTTCTCTATCAAAAGCTGAATAGTAAAATGAGCTTCATAGTGATTTATAATGCTCATAAGCTCAGAGTGATTTTAGAAAACAGTTGCAGGTTATTTTGAAGTTAATTTCATTAGTGACTGATAAAGAATGGACTTGAGTCATGAGTTGAAGTACACTTACTGTCTGTATTGCCTGATCAGAGAATGCTCTGAGGAATATGTCCACTGTCACAGATTGGGTTTTGTTGGTCTAAGCGTTCATTTAAAAATATGTTTTGTACCTTGAGATTCAGAGCGTGGAGGTACTTCCCTTCAAAAAGCCATCTGAAGGTAACTCTGATTTAAAAAGACCTGCATTCAGGATTTATTGGTATTTCATTATCTTTTGAGGGAATTTGATATTTGTTTAGCAAGTGGTCAGTGTGTAAAAGGAATCACATATTGTGAAATGCTTATTCCCTTTTCTGTAGGGGAATAAAATCATACTTGGATCTCAGTGTAACTCTGTCTTCATATGAAATTTACTACACCAGGAATACTGGTGAAGTTAAAATGTTAAAACTTATAAATAGTCCAAAGCCAGAGAAATTAACAGTCTCACTCCTCTGACTGGGTAACATTTGATATTTTAAGTGTCAATATTAAAAATTGCATTCCTCTCTAACAAATATATCCAGGTATTGAGTTTATGCTATGCATTTCACGTGCTAAATTCTCATTTATTTCCCTGAGGATACCAATGCATACAAAACTCTTTTACTTTCATCCCGCAACAGTGAAATATTCAGTGTTAACAGGCTCTTGGGTTTTGATAGCACTCGACAATACAGCTTGTTCCACAAATCTTATTTTACACACTGACACAACTTGAGACAAATATACAAGAAGAAAATCCTGAGGAGAGATGCAGTCCTGTTGCCTGTTTCATGGAAACTTACCCTTTGTGACAGGGAATTTCTGCTGGCTCTGCTCTCCAGAGCAGCCACAGCCCTGCAGAGCGGGGGGCGTGAGTGTGCCAACTGGGGTGGTGACAGGGGCTTCCTCTTCTGTCAGCAGATCAGAAGGATTGGATCAGCTCAGTTCAGTCGTGCTGTAAAGCCACAGCTTTGGAAAGATCCAGTGTGGTGTTGTGAGCATGCAGGAACCATTTTGACTGCAGGGCAGATCTGAACTTGGGGCGGTGCCTGGTTTGAAGTTTACTGAGCACAAAGTCTGCGTTGGGGCTTTGAAACAGAGAACAGTATCTATCCTCTTGTGTCATTTAAACATTAAGTTTTTTCATGCCATTAGAATTTTTTTCAGAATAGTTCTCAAAAGATTCTTTTATAATGCCTTTTGACAATGTTTGACAGCTACCAGCTAGTTTAATGTGTGCAGGAAGACACCCACTTTTTTAATCCAAAATTGTCTTGATGGGGGCTTAGTATACAATAATAATTTATAATTAAAGACATGCTAAATAACACTAACTTGCTTGACATTTGAAACAGCAGTATGTATTGTTAATTTAAGCAATTCATCTGTTGTTTCTCTAGGTGAAAACTTTGATCAGAAATTCAAAATGTGAAGTAAGCTGCAGTGTTCTCCCTAACCAGGTTCTACTCCTTCAGCATTTCTTTGTAACATTGTTTTTTTCACCAGCTTTCTGCTTGTGAACTGCTACCATTAGAAACTCAGTGGGAGCAAAAGTCTCTGTTAATTTGCCTGACTCTAACTGCACAATTAAAGCAGTTTATCAGCAGGGGTTAAGACAATCAGTGTCTTCTGATGCTTCATGTTATAAAATTACTTCTGTTGTTCAAACAGATACTGTAATTAGTGCATCATTTTAAACTGGTTTTCTGCAGGGCTGGTTTGGAATTTCATCTGATAAAATCATCTATTTTTGCTACTTACCTAAGCACTTATTTTGTTTGCAGGCCTCATCTAAATTAACAGCTTCTATTGAAATATTATTGTCAGGGCTCTTATCTTGTGAATATAGGTTTGGGGGTTGGGGAGTTGTTTTCCAGAATTTTTTTGTTTGTTTTTTTCACCAGTCAATTCTGTCAACACTTAGGATTCAGTGGCAAAAATGGAAGGAGGAAACTCCACTTTACATTTACTAGTGTATACTAGCATTTAATACCTAGTTCTTACACAGATGAGTAGGTTGCTTCATATAAGATGATAAAGGTAACTGTGTTCTTGGTACATGAACAGTTGGATTTCACTTAGGTTAGTTTCATGAGACATGGTAAGCCAGTCTTTAAGTGGCACTTATGTGTTAAAATATGGTCCCTCATCTTCTCCCTTTTCCCAGCACTGATCTTATGTTGACACTCAGTAGCTCCTTATCATAAACTCCCTTGTCCAGGAGAAAATGGAGGGAGAGGGGAGACGTTTTCTGCCATCGGCATGTTGGCTTGGTTTTGGGAAGGGCTGGTGTGATGCTGGAGCCAGTCCCAGTGGGAGAAGTAAGGACTGCCTGGTAAGGGAGTGAACCCATAGCAAGTTGTTACATTGGTCAAAAAGTGATACAGTAAGACCACGGTAAGAGATAATTCAAGTGATTTTTGCTTCGTTAGAGCTGGAAACTCTCATGAATATGCTGATATGGAATTATTTGTAGACTGAGACTTCTGAGTGGTTTATTCCTTCCACAGTATGTTACAGTATCTGTCTTCTGGATGTTTGTTTTCAACTGTCTCTGCAGCAGAGGTACCAAAAACTTAAAAATAAAATTCTGTAGCTCAGGTTGGCAGAAGGAACAGTTACGAGAACAGAAGTTGTGTTGAACAACACAAGATGGACAGTTCTTGTAGCCTGTGAAAGGTTGGGAATAACAACTTGAGGGAAAAGTACATTCTTCTTAGATTACTCTGACTTGGAACTGGACTGGTTTGCCAGTTCAACTGTGTCAATAAAAGGTGGTAAAGTAAGATGTAAACTGTACTGAATGATTGATTTATGTTTCTGTTGGACTTACTGATTCAGGCACTGTTGCATGGGTACAATACCTATCAATTCTCATTTAAAAATACTAAAATTGGATCAGGACTAGAATTTGTTTATAATAACCTAATTGGTGACTTCTTAGTTAAATTTAACTTCTGTTTTGAAATTGCTTTATATCAACGTTAACTTTTTTTTTTAAATTCACACAACTTCTTTTAAACTGCTCTTTGAATTTTTTTAAAACTTTGATATATATGTATGTGAATGTTTTCATTATTGAAAATAAATATTCATCTAGAACTACTGTCAATTGTAATGTACCTACAGCACAATTTATTAGACAAAATATAGTGTGGTAATTTTACTAAATAGCTGAATTTCTTCTCTCTGCATCTTGCTGCCTCCATTTGACTGCGAGAAATGGTTATGAGGGATTATACTGTTTTTTATATCTTAGGATAATTCAAGTTCTTAGAGTGTACTTGAATTAAACCTTTGTGTGGTTTAAAGGACTAAAGCTATTCTGATGCTTTTTAATTTTAGTGTTCAATTTGACATTATATGAAAACATTCTTCCCTTTTACTCTAGCTTTTCTGTGGTTTTTGTCATTCAGCAAGGAGAGCAGCTTGTTAAATAGGTTGATGAAAACAGAATTTAATAGCTATCACTTCAACATGAGTGAGAGTGCTAAGGTTCATTCTCAACACTTGCTTGAGCCAGCAGCTTTATTTCTTTAAAAGGTTCCTGCTGTTGGTACTGAGCTGTGTTTGTACCTTTTTAGTCACCTACATTACTGGAAATTGCATGAGATGGAGTGGAAAAAAGTGCATAGGATAGAAGTTGCACCTTTCTTAATACTGTAGGCCATAGCTTTCTGAAAAAGAATGCCATGTGGAAAACTTCTTTCACTCTTACCACATTACGTTCTTTTTTTCATTCTTTCTTTATTGTCTAACTAATATTTCCCTACCTGCATATAAACAGATACTAGGGAAGTATTTTTCTTTTGGTGTTTATTCCATTTTCCTTTAATGGCATTCTCATAGCTGGAAAAGACTGGATTCTACTTCACCAGTTTCTAATTCAACTTTTTTTAGGCAGTTGGCCACACTGTGAAAGTCTTTGTGGTGAGAAATAAAGTTTGAGGATTTTTAAAGAGTTGATGACAAAATATTTTGTGGTGGCTTTCTTTCTGAAAGTATTTCCCCTTTCAACATCTGAATAATTTTAACAATTTCAATTAACCTTGACACTTCTTTCCTTTGGGTTTAGAGTTTTTGAAATGTATTGGATTGGCTCAATAGAGACCTAACTTTGTACTCCAGTCTAGGTGAGTTTTAATCATCTGCTTTGTGTAGCTTACAGGAAGCTAGTAAGTTCTTGTTAAGTCAGAGTTTGAGAAATTAGGAGGAAAACTTTGGAATGGGATATGAAGATGTAAATAGGAATAGCCATTAGGGCCCGAGATGCAGGAGGTGTAAGACCACGACTTGAAATTCCTGTGGTATGGTGAGGGGTATGGAAAACACATGACAAATTAACAGTGAGAGAGACTGCAGTATTTCCTCTCACGGAACAACCTTTCTAATATTCAAGTTTCACTGTATAGATTCAAGTCAATGGCAACCTTTGCCTGCTTTTCAGCTCCCCCCCTAATTCCTTCCCCAAGAAAATTTCTGTAGTTGTTACTTTTTAATTTTTTGCAGCTAAATTTTGAGGAGTTTTAGCAAGGTTTTTTTTTCTTTTAAACTACCTGATACATTGATGTTCATAACAAGATAAATATTAAGTAGTCCATTATTCTGTATAGGTACTCTGAGGATAGTGAGTATATATATATATACACAGGCAAGAGAATGAAGGCAAATCTGCTTACAGAATAGGCCATATTTAAGGATACTGAAATTTCTGCCAAACAAGGAGCACAGTGAAATTTCATCTGCCATTTATGTTGTTCTTAATGTTCTTTAATTTAGCAGACAAGATAGTTTGGTTGTAATTAAGCTCTTCTAATACTGTTGTTACCAAGGTTGTGGCATAAATCACTTCACTCTATACTTTCCTATGTCTTCACTGTCTCCATTTTTCCTGTATAATTCTTCCATAAACAATCTTTGGGATGCAGGAAGACTTCATGCTGTAAATTATGTCTTGTGTATGTAATTTTGAATATATGCAATTGAATTTCTCTTTCTCCAAGTCTTAGTCAGGTTTTCTGATTTTCCTGGTGCCGTTTCTTTCTTCAGTGTGCATACTCTTCCTGCTGTGATAACGAATGTGTTTTTTTCCCAAAATAATTCTCATGGCAATTTCTCTTACTCCTTGTTGCTTTTTCAGTAGGTAGACCTGGCAACTACGCTGAATTGCTCAACAGTTGCTACTGAAGGACAAGGGGCAGTGCGCACACTGAAAGGAAAGAAGTTACATTTAAACTTAAGAAAAAACTTTTTTTTATCGTCACTGAACACTGAGCAGGTTGCCCAGAGAGGTGATGGAGTCTCCATCCCTGGAGATGTTTAAAACCTAGCCCTTCCCAGCATGCATGAGTTTAACATGAAGGGGAGGTTTGAACTGGGTGATGTTCAGAGTCCCTTCCCACCTCAGCTATTCTCTGAATCTGTGATGTGGATCTGGTTTGTCTTATCTGCAATTCACTCCAAGACCACCACATCACTTAGTTTCTTTGTACTGAGTAAGCAGCAGGGCAAGTTGTAGTCATTTTGTCCTGCCCTTCTTTTCAGCATTTTCTCCCAAAAAATTTTCAAAAGAAAACCCTAATCAACCCTTAAAATCTCGGAACATATTTCATGAGTCTTAAGAAAGATACTTTCCTCCTTGCGTTCCGGGTATATTCAGTTTACCAGTTCAGACTTCCTCAACAATGTTTTGTTATAGTAAAAGATGTTTCAAGACTTGTTGCACAGAGGATTAGTTTAATATAAGTAAAGATTTTACTTGGGGGAAAATATGTTTTTCCAAAGCATCCTTTTAGGATTTAAAAGGAGAATGAGGTAACATAAAAAATTGCAACTCTTAACTACAAGAGGTTACAGGTTCTCTCTCTCCAATCAGCATAACCCCGTTGTATATTTTGCATCTGACTTTCTGTTTGAATGAATGAGCTAGTATGGACCCGAATTTCCTAATTTTGGTAAAAACAAACAAATAAATAATCAATTATATATATTGGTATAACATTCAACTAGAATTTTCAGCAGAGCAAAAGACATTTCTTAGAAAACTGTTAACCTACTAAGAAAACAACTTTGAGGGACAGAAGGGAAGCACTGGAGGAGTTGAAAGCCCCAGTGCATTGAGGTAGAACAGAAGAAATTGGAAGCCCATTCCAAACTGTGTCTTTTTTCTTTTTGTTACTAACTGTTTTTTCAAAACACAGTATGGACTTTTATTCTTCTTAACCTTTCTTTCAGTCTTGCCATTTGACTTAATAAATGGTACTCTAACCAACAAGACTTTTATTAATGTACTTCATGACCATAGAAGAGCATGTCATAGTCGTGCACTAGTTCAGTTATCTTACTGATAAGTAGTTTTTATGATTACTTGTGCTGTAAGGTCTGACCTTAATAATACCTGTAATTATTGACCTTACACATGATGTGTTCTACCTAAAAGTAAATTAGGAGGAAAAAAAAAATCTTCTGTATCATTTGTTTGTCCTATGTACATCTTTTTTGTTTTCTTTTTTAACTGAACGAAAAATTCTCATGCTGCAACAGATAATTTGGAGTACAGCATCAGTACTTGATGTAACATTAATCTGAAACTTTTGAATAGCGAAAAACCAAGAGGCAGGCTACCTTGTTTTCAATAACAAAGAACGAGTTTTTTGTGTTCTAAAAATTACGAATCATGAATGCACTACAACAATGTGGATTTTAATTTTTGCTGCTGACAGATGGTAAGTCCTCCAGGTTTTCCAAGTTTTTGAAACTTTGCACCCTATTATTTTCATTATGAAAGAAATTGATATGGCACCGCAAGGCCTCTTTGTTTGCCCACACTATTTATATAGTGTTTAATTGCATAGTAGCTAAAACTGCATTTAGGCATTCCTTATCTTTTGGAAACAACTTGCTGTTTTTCTTGGGGGCACCTTTCCTTGTCATTTGTCCATTTGTCTCTCTTGGCCTTCCCCCCCCACCCTGTGATACTGCAGTAGTGCAGGTTGTCATGCATCTTGAGTAAGGAACTCTAGTACCTTTTCCATTCCAGCATTGTGTCAGTACAAGAAGAGGTAATTGCATGGTTCTTGCTCTGCCCTCTGCTGGTTTAGGAACCTTCTCTCATTCATCCTACGTGTAACATATTATTTTGTACTACCTCATATTAATATAGCTTGTCACCATCTTAAAAGAAAACAGCTCACTCCTGCTTTAGATTAAAAAAATAATAATAAACAGAATTGTTTAAATAGTAATAGTGGAGTTTTGATCATGATTGAATAAATAGGATGCAAATACCTTGTCATAAATAGTTCTTTCAAAGATTAAATTGCAGCAGAGAACATGTTATAACTTAGCTGCACTTTGCGTTGGGTTCTGTTCCATAAATAAGGATTATTTTTCTCTCTTCTTCGCTTCTGAAATTCATAGAGCTATTTTCGCAGCCACCTTTGTTTCCAAAGTTGGCTAAGATAACCCCACACCACTGTAGCTGATAGTATGGATTAATGCATATGTGCATGTTACATAAATAGTGAAAAGAAGTTTTTTTCCAAGCATTGATTCTTTTACGTAAATTTTCCTTTTATCTATCATGATTCTGTTTTTTCCCCATTTTTATCCTTATCCATTCCACAGAACATTTTAGACTTAGCTGAATTAAAAAGAAAATATTTGAAGGAACAGTGATCCCTCAAGTATATATGAATGTAAAGCACTGTGAACATTTGTTGGTATTAAATGTTCAAATATTTCCTCAGCATGTCTGATTTCCTGGAATAACTTTTCTTGAAATTTGGGGGAAAAGACACATTTGTGATTAAAGAAAATTCAGCATGCAAAATTAAAGTGTGAATTGTGGTTAAAGCACAAATGCGTATCTTACAAATAGGAGACTCTTGTATTATGTCCAATATTTTAAATTTCAAATAAGTGGGGTTTATTTGTGTGGGCCTTTTTTTAGATTCAAAAGTTGTAAAAAACACTTCTCATTTTTTACTTGTTTTATTACATTTTAAATATTGTCAGATTTAAGTGAGATTTTGCGGATATTTAGGTAGCTGTATTTACAGCTTAAAAAAGCACTTGGGAAGTTTCTTCTATGTTGTTTCATTATATAATTTTTGAAAGACGTGTGTTGTTGAAGTTTATTGATATCTGTTGTTTAAAATTGTCTACATTAGAAATGTTTTATTTAGCTTGCTCTCCCTTTCTGAAAACATTTCCGAGATTTATCTTTGGGATTATTAATGCCATGGGTGTGACAGAATACCTATCTAATGATGAAAGTCTTGTCACGTGCACCTCTGTGACTTCAGTATTAAAGCCATGCCATCTCCTCTCTTGCCTTCATCCAGTACATGTAGCTCTGCTTTGAAAATTACAACTTCTAGTCCTTTTCTCATGCTTGAGTCTTGAATCTTTTCTTCATGAGTATTTAAAAATGATTTTTAACACTGAAGAATTGCTTTGTTTTCCTTTGGAGTGATTGACATGGAGTTTCTATGTATGATGTCTCCTTCACTTTTCTTCAAAAGATTAGGTTGCTTAACCACTAGTATATCTTATGTCTTTAACTCTCAAAAAGCTGCAAAGAATATTTAAAGTAATACTGTGTTTGTAATTCTTCTTGTTCTTATTCCTTTGTTCAACTGGGAAAGGTAGTCTAAGAAACAGCATTTGTATTGTAGTCTTAGAAAAAAATTAATAGGGTATGAGGTTCTAAAGCACAAACAAATCCCCAAAAAGGTATTTTGAAGACTAAGTTCCTATAAAACAAAACAGTCTCCAAAGTATAAAGAAATATGGCTGAAAATACAGTTCATACTATTCACAGAATTTGTCTACTGCTTATGTGATTACTTCATACAGAATGTGTTTCATAGCTTCCATGTTTTAATTTTTTTTAGGAAGAACAGAACCGAGGCAAGCCCAACTGGGAACACCTGAATGAAGATTTACATGTACTTATCACTGTGGAGGATGCTCAGAACAGAGCAGAAATAAAACTGAAGAGGGCTGTTGAAGAAGTAAAAAAGTTACTGATACCTGCAGTAAGTATTTGTATGCAAGCCTTTGATTTCCATTTTCAAAGTTGCTTTTGAAATACAACTAATACTGCAGCAGTAAGAGTAAGCCTGCAGAATGGCATCCTAAAATGAAGTTTAGATATTCTCTTGTAATACTCTAGTGATCTTTAAAATGTCTCATCCGAGATTGAATTATTCCTTACAACAGAATAGTATTTCAGAGAGATGTTGGGGGGGGGGGGGGTTTGCCTATTTTTTAGATATCGATGCAGGAAATTATCACCTTTAAAAGGAAAAAACTATTTGCAAACACTAGTTTTTTCTTTTTCAGTATTACTATGCATCATTTTAAGGCTGGGGAATTATGACATGCTTTTATGTTTCACTTTGAGATGATTCTCATACTTTAGGAAAAGAAGGCATGTTTTTTTTTGATCATCACATTAAACACTTTCCAAAAAGAACAAAATCCTTTAGTATCAACTCTCCTGTCACTATATGTGAATGTAGGGAAACTGGAAAATGGGTTGTCTTTTTTATTTCCTGATAATATAAACTGCCTTCTGGCCAGCTAGATGACTTCAAGCTTCTTGCAGAGATGAGAATTGCCCTGTGAGAGCCCTGTGAGAGCCCTTCTGTTAGATATTCTCTGTATTGTCACGCAAAGCAAGTGTGGCTATGTGGTGTATCCCATGTCATTAACTTGCATCTTGTGCTCATTTTTACCACCATTTTTGTGCCACTGTAAAATGATAAGAATAAATTGTATCTTTTTCAGTGGTGGAAAAATTTTCCATATTATGAGGAAAATATGAGATTATCTTGAGAAAGAAAGTATTAGGTGGTATTAAAATGACTACTGATTTTGGGTGCTTAGTGAATGCTAATAGATGCTGGCTGTGAGGAAATTTGTGATGACACATGGTGTCTCTATAAGCAAATTTATTCAGAACACATTTTTAAAAGTTACTAAAGATAGGGAGAGAGACTTAATTCTTGAATTATCAAAAAATGGTAGAATATGCACCTCTGACATTGCACATTGTCAGTTTCTGAAAGCAGAAAATCACTAGAGAAAGTAGATAGTCAGAATTTATTAATTTATTAAAGAGACTGAGCACATTAGGGTTGAGTTTATAGTCAGGATTAGAAATGGTAGAAAGAAAAAGACTTTTTTTATGGGCAAAACTTGGAAACCCTTATGTTGTTCTCTAAGTACTACAGAGCAAATAGTTTTAAAAACATGCAGCTCAAATTTCCATGTGAAACAGAATTCATTTTGTCATACATCTGATTCTTTTACCTCCCTGTTATTGCTGAATGATGTGACTGAAGGGTCAACTTCAAGATCACGTGATAGGTCACAAACCCCCAGTATGTCTGAAGTACTGATGTGTATACTCTGTGTATGTTTGTGTTATACTTGTTTTATGGAGCTGTTGGATGGGTGTGTTTTGAGCCTCAAAAAAAATTTAATGCATTACTAGTTTTTTCATTGTGGTAGTGTCAGCCAAATCTTTGTCTTGAAAACACTCTGGCTCATTTAGTAACTTAATCAGTTGGGGAAGCACTGTAATCCTCATTACAGAAATAATTGGTTTTCCCCTTTAATAGAAAACAACAACACAGGGCTAACTATTGTTCAAATAGAGCATCAGTTGAAATACACTTTGTCAGTTCACTTCATTATCATCTTTATATGTTATACATAGACATAAGAGATTTAGGTGGTGCGCATTACTTGTGCAAGAGTTAAAGGTCTGCTGGCTCTAATTTCTCAAAATTATGTCTTGCTGAAACAGGCATGTATAGTACATACTAATGAATTATTATATAGGTGAACTTGTTTTTTGCACCACCTATTGCATCTGCTCAATTAGTATAAAAAATGGCTGTTTAATCAAATTATGGTTTCAGGCAGTTTGAGAGCTGAAAAATTCAGTTTAGTATTAAATTATACAAATTGAAAACTTCTGAGGGAAGCCATAAACCTTCAAATAATCAGGATAACAATGAAGAAAAAAAGGAAATACTAGCAAATTATAACAATATGGGTGAAATTGTGGATATTGGAAGATTGCAAAGATACTCTAAAATGTATGAATAGAAAATTGAAAATTCCCTTTCTTGTGGTAGAATACCTGCAACTATTACTGTTTTTCAGATGAATATAAAAGGACTAAAATTGATATGTAAATGTATTTGTTTTATTGCAGTCCAACTTGATTAAAGTTTGAGACTGGGGGAGAGAAGACTCCTTCTCGTTCTTGCTATAGAGTAACAATGCTTTGAGTTTCTGAGATAAATTTCAGAAATGTGTTAGTGTTCTAGTGCTAAGAGATGGGAATTAGTTGCTAATTTCTTGGAATGATCAGTTATTTTTGTACTCAAGATGTTAAAAAGCCTGATTTCCTAAAACAGATTTCTCTTTGAATATACTTGGGTGAAGAGAGACTGTTTCAGTACTAAAGTGTGTTTCTTTATGAACCTGTATCACTAATGATTTTTTCCTTGTGGATGTGAATTAATAGATTTTTACCAAGATGGTTGTATAGTCAAACAGTTTATCTTTAGAAATAACGAGGACAACTTGAGGCAGACTGGCTGAACATGCCATTTTCCTCTTCCCAAGGAGAAGGACCAATTATTATTAATTTATATTTAATTTCCATTTCTTTGGTATGAAACCTTTTTTTAATTTTGACTGTACTTCATGTTCCATAGGACTAATTCCTTTCCTCTTCCCATAGTTCAGTGAGATACTGGTCTAGACCTGCAATATCATACGGTGTTGCTTCTTCCACGTTTTTCTTTGAAGAAAAGCTGAAACAAAAAAGTAGTCTGCAGACTTCTGAGATCCCTTTGAGCTGTACTGTCCTTATGCCTCCCTCTGAAGCGAATCCTGCAGATTTTTGCTCTCTCTTTATTTTGAGAGCTTTGAGAGTTGTGTGTTTTTTTCAAGAGTTCAGTAAGGATGGGTGGTTCTCTTGCAAAGCAAAGGCAAAAGGTCCTCTGGATTGTGCACTGCAGAATGTAAGAAAAAACACAGGACTTGTGTAAGTGGAGGTGCATAAGTATAGCATATGGAATTAGAGCATCAATAAGGGTTTGAAATTGTTCTTTGAGGTCCTGGACTTTAGGGCTCAATTCTTCTGCCAGAAGTATGTTAGGCTTCTGTGTTTCTAAGAACTCTTCTAGCTGGATGTGTTTCTATAGATACTCCTTTCATTTTACAGATGTCCAGGTCTCTTTAATTGGTAATTCACCTTTATCCTATCCTCTTTATAGGGTGAGGCACATATAACAGAATTAAAATTACAGACAAATACTTTTTACCCCTTTTTCCCTTGACTCCACATGTTTCCTTTCTGAGGAAAAGATTGTGTTTCTGCTTAGCTATTCTAATTTGGTCTGGAATCATTGTTATTCAGATTTTCTGTAGTGCTCTTCTTGTGTTGGGGCAGCTGTGGTTTTACTTGGCTGCTGCCTCCATCTTCTCTGAAGATAACTACAACACATTATGAATTGGTGATGCTCGCTGTCAAACTGTGTATATCATTTGCCACTACAACAATGAAATTTTAAAGTTGTGATGAGTGGGAAATAGTGTTTCAGTAGAAGATTTTTATTTTGTTCATACATTTGGATCTTGCCTGTAGTAGTGATTTTAGGCTTTTCAGTCTTGAATATCTTTAAATTTATCTGTATGGGAAAGTAAATGTGCTGTACACAGCATGATTTTTACATACTCATTGACTAACTGTCCTCCTTCTGTTTACTCCTTGTTACTAGAGACGTTATTTTGATAGTATTTCTATATTTAGTCACTCGTATATGCATTTTCTTTGTATAACAGTTGAGAATGTAATGAAGGAACAATAGTATTGGTAGAATGGTTTATTTTTCAGTTGGATAAGCTAAAAGCAGTTCTGTCCCATAGACTGCCTTCAGCAAGTGTCATGTGGTAGGGCTTGTTTATTAATTAAAGTAAATTTCTAGTACCTTCCTTATAGGTAGAATTGTTAATTTTCATTATGCTTTAGTTTCATCTACCTACAGTAAGCTGAAGGATGTCTTAATTTTTACCCTGAGAACTTTGTGTGCTGTGAATTCCATGGAAAAAAAAAGATAGTAAAAAAAAAATTAAGAATTTTTAACCATGCTTTAACCTTATTTTAAAAAAGTTGATATTATAGTAATACTGTACATAATTTGTTGCTCTGTAATTAGGAGTAGCAAAAGCTTGAAATTTGAAAGATATTAGGATAAGATTTCATTTGTTCTAGCTATCTAAAAGGCCACAATAAATTGTGCATGCAACTTTGGCTTCCCTGAATAGCTCTTTCTAATTCATTATTGCATGGTGTGTTGGTTTTACATTTTTGCTTTTGCAAGTGAGAAGAATATAATGCTGCCTTCCATAGTTTCCCTGTTGAAATGTTGGTCATGCTGTGCAATCCATTGTTTGCTGCTTATTTAACTCAAGTCGTGAAATTAGTAAGTGATACAGTAGCAGAAAAAGGATAATGCTGTCCTTAAAATGTTTTTAGGAAATTGCTATATTACACCTGTTTTGTCAGTTCAGATACAAGTCTCTCACAGTGCAAGTCGTGTAAGTGATCACTTACCCTGTGGTGGTGAAGCAACCAAACGCCTTGGCAGTGACTACTGGATAACATGATAAACTTTTTGATGTGGAGGAGAGGTGATAGCATGTTATTTTTAGTAGTGTGAAGTGGACTTAATGTTTCCATGACAGTAGGAACCAAGGGCTACTGCAGTCCTGCCATTCCTTCATGATTTGCTGTTCCTGCTTCCTGTTTTGCATCAGAAAGTATTGGCCTTCATCTGACCGCGTAGTGCGTCCATTTGGCAGACAGCTTAACCTTGTCCTAGCTGACTTGCTATGGAGTTAGGTCTGTTTTAGCACTGACAGAAGTGAGGGAGTGGTGACAGGCAGACAGGGAAAAACAAAATTGTAGCAGACCACCCTTAAATAAACTTAAACTTCTATACAACCGCAAGTGAGTATGTTCACCTGCAAATAGGATGAGAACAAAATATCCTGCTGCAGTGAGTTTCTGATTAAGACAGTGGAAAACAAAGAGAATTGTAGGTGTTCCTCTTGTTTTCTGCTGTCCAGTATGTCTAGTACTGGTAATTTCAGTAGCTTATTTACAAATTAAATAGAGTATTAGTTATGTTGAGCAGTCCTTAAGTAAATTCTGCTATTCATTTTAATGGTCTTATTTTGCTGAAAATTTTTACTGTAATGCAAGTCTGACTTTTAAAAGATGAGAACAAGAATGTCTTACAACCATTCACTTAGAAAGTGTTTACATATTGTACTTGATATGGTACTGCAGTGTTAGATTTTTGAGTTTACATTAGTATTGACTATTAACAAAATTATTTCGGGCCAGCTGTTGTATACTGTGCTGGAAACTGTAGACCAGTAGTTGCCTACCACCAAAATAATGTCTCTTGATGGAAATGATTTTTTGAGACCATATTTACTGCAACATATCTAAACAATTTTCAACTTAATTGAAGTAACTCTAGTGTAAACTCCATTAAATTCCTCAACTGTCCTGAAGTGATCATTGTAGTACAAAGGAGAAAACTAATATTGTTCATTAGAATATTGTTAAGGGTGACAGAGCACTAGAACAGCTGCCCAGAGAGGTTGTGGAGTCTCCTCTGGACATATTCAAAAACCCGCCTGGATGCCATACTGTGCAACCTGCTCTGGGTGAACCTGTTTTAGCAGAGGGGTTGGAATAGATGGTCTCATGAGGCCCCTTCCAAGCCCAACCATTCTGTGATCGGTGATGAGAATAATTTTGGAAGGTGATATAAAATGTCCTTTTTGTATTAAGATTATAAATTTGTTTTCAACTTTCCATTTTCAGAAAGTTGGCAGATAGTTAAAGGGTAAATACAAATTTATGATGATCTGTGCTCTCATGTATTTCGATTGATTATTTTACAAATTTGGACATGTAGTCGTAATCAGATATAATTATGTAAATATGTCTAGTTTTATTAGCTTACAACTTAGGTAGCAGTTCATATGAATTCTTGTTCTCCCTAGGCTTTCCTTATACCTACAGAAGAAAGAAACTTCAATAGTTATTTCTAAGAACCTTAATCCCTCTATTACTCTGAGTCTTCTGGACGTCTTTGATGGCTTCTAGAAGCCAAGGAAATCAGTTCATTATACCTTCCTAAAGTTACTGTTGAATGCCCTATCTCTTTTTCCCTTTTCCTTCTCCACCATCCTCTGTATTAATTAATTTAAGGTGTTACAAATGTATAACTTGAGAAATGGTAGATCTAATTCCTGAAAAAGACCTTAGGAAACTTACAAAATAGTCTCTTCTCAAAGAGAAACAAAGAAGCTCTGTTGCCTGAAACTCAGTAGGCACATGCCCTTCCAAAGCGGGATTATGCATTGATTAGGAGCTCTAATTAGGTTCTGCATGGGTTTTGCCTGTCTTCCAGAAATGTACTTAATCTGTTTGGGTTTTTGGTAGCATAGTTCTGGAAGAAAAAATGGTAAAAATTGTATTGACCTGTTCTGGTAATTAATTTTGTGATATCTGTAACTTCTTTTTAATTTTTCATCCCATTTTTTAAACTTACTTCCTCTAGTCCTGGCTATTTTTCCAGTGCTTCCTGTAGTCTTTTTTTTCTTCTTTTTATTTCTTCTTCCATACCTTTGTTCTTTTTCTATTGATGGTCATGGAGCAGAAAGTGTAGGTTGGGACCTTTGTATAAAATCTTGTTAAAGTATTTCTCTGCTTATTCAAAAAGTAGATGATTAAGCTAAGGTTCTCCTTGTCTGTCCATCTAAAGATGGTGATAAAACTGCCATGAATTACCAATGCATTATTTTTCTTATCCTTCATTTCAGATTAGAGTTGTGTTTTGGTTGGTTGATTTTCTTTTTGAAATCACAGCTTTATATCAAAGCGAAAGAAATGGTAGAATTGTGATTCCTGGGGAGATGTAGTATAAGGAGTAGGAATTTTTTGTCCTGCACTTCTAACAAATTTTAATACTAAACACCAGACTATATTGAGGATAGGCAGACCACTTTATGTACAAGTCATCTTGGCAGTGGTTTCTGGGAGAATCTTAGCAATTGCAAAGATTTTTGTGTGAAACCATAGTAAAGTAAACAGTAAACATTTCCCTTTTCCAGGTATTTAAAGCATTCTTTATTGCTAGTGTTAGTTTTGAAATCTAGATTTCTAATTATGCAAAAATAAGGCTTGTCATACAAACATCTGTGGTTTAATGCTGACTGATGATATACAGTCATCTAGTTGTTCTACATTATGCTATTTTGATACCAGAACACAGAAAATTCTAACCTGTGGAAAAGTGCCCAGGGTTTTTCACCTGCTATTCAAAAGAAAACTGAAATGCTTTTTTTTTAATACATTTTCTGTAGAAATGCTTGAGCTTGCAGTGGAGCAGGAGTAAGGTTTCTCTTGCATAAGTTGCTTATAGGCTAAGGCATTAATAGGGGAATGTTATGGACCCTCTTAGCGGCAGAAACGTAGGTGGGCATGATATAAGAGGTTGCAGCTAACTGTGTTAAATAGCTTTTATAATTTTGGACTAGGTCATTTGCAGCATACTTTGCATTGAACTGGAGAGTGGTAAGCCATCCTGGAAAGGGATTAGATGAGATCTTACTGTAAAGTGACATTGCTTAGAACACAGTTAATAATGAGAAACATTTAAGACTCCATCAATTAGTAATTTTTTTTGTGTATTGTTGGAGATGGTATGGGCTTTAATAATTTTTTATTTTATATCTTGTGTATTTTAATAAATATTTTAAAAGCTCTGCCTTATTTTCAAACGTACTTTATTAATAGGGATAACCTAATGAAAACAGCACTGCCTTCTACATTTTCAGTATTACCATTATTAGCTATATGTTCCCACAATGTTGTAAAGTGAAGTGTGTTTTAAATTTCCTATTTCTCGGAAATACTGGATAGAAGGAAATCTGAAGACCAGCAAATCTAATGAAGAAGTCAGGGGTCTCTAACACTGTATCCAGTCCTTTAATGTTTTAGCCTTTCATAAACGAATTGGAAGATGTGAGGTTTTCTTTCTGACCAAACACAGCTGTAGATGCAAAGAATTTGAGTTGCTTTATTTATAAATAAATAATTCCAGCCTTTGATAGATACTTTGCTACAGCCTCCAAAATTGTATCTTACAAATCCTTTTTCACGAGACTGAAAAAATCAAAGCCCCAAAGCCACCATTTTGAGTTGGCTGCCTTAAGACGGTTTGAAGCAGTTTTGATGAAAACTAATTTTCAGTCATGTAATTGCATGCATCACTATGCTCTCATCTTAGGAGTAGCTTCTTTGTGATTCCTTTGCTCTCTAGTTTATGTGTTATAGTTTGAAAACTAAATTTGAACTTCAACTACCCTGATTTTCTTGGCAACCATAGAGATTTGTCATATCTACTCACAGGCACCTGAGTGCTGTGGTGATGGAAGTAGACAATTCTAATTCATTGCTCGGCCTTTTGGCTGTGTTAGGCAGCAGGTGGCCTTATTTTTCTGTGTCTGCAGATCTGAGGTTTTAGTTTTCAATGAGTAGAGCTGTAGCTTCTGGGTCTTAATGAAAAGTTTCAGAGTTTTAAAATGAGAACTTGCTTGCTTATTTGTTAGAATTAACAGTCAAAATCAGTACTGTCAACAGATGGGTCAAATAATAAAATCTTGATGTATTGTGCAGAAAAGCTGTTTGCAGAAGTATAATGACGTGGTTTTTTTCTTGAAAAATAAATTCTGAAAGGCCAAGGGATCTAAGAGGAGTGTCTGAATTTCTCCCACAGTTTTTACCTGCTGTAGTATATATGGTAATATTGTGTTAATCTGATTTTTCAGCTAAAGATATCTTGTTATTTAGAACATCATTAATATACTGTTTTTTCTTCATTCAAGCAAAAAAACAAAGCCTGTATTTGCCTTTCAGTAGTGATTCTTGAAATTACTGATCCATTTCCAAAGAAGGTAGTTGGGCTATGGAGAGGGGCTGCTTTAGTGATCCTTGCAGTATCAGCTCTGCTCTTAGTGGATGGTGGAAAACTCTCCAAAGAGATACTGTCTTGCTTGGCAGTAAGAAAAGCTTCAGGAAAATCCGTTGGTTTTGAAGATCCAATCAGATTCAAGAAAGGTAAACATGGAAAAAATCAGGCTTTTAAAATTTCCTGGGTCATAGAAACACTTGTTCTCACCTATGTAGCAAAGATACTCTTTAAATAAATGTTAACTTCTTGTCTGTAAACTGTGGGGATAGCACCATCCTGTTTTGTGAAATACTCTGAGGGGCAAATGTTAAAAATAAATATATGAGAGGTCATTACTGGAACACTATTTCTTTTTGTAGCAATCTCTAGTTTTGCATGTCGTTCTTGAAAACAGAGGAATGAGCAAAGTTTATATTATCATTAGGATTGGAGATTGTAGGGAAAACTGAAGGTTCTTGGTGTTCATACAGAGAGTTGTGCTAAGAAATGATTTAATTGGTTTCAGCTTAGAATTAATTCAAAATTGTCTTGAAATATTTTTTGTTGCATAAGCCTTCATGTAAATTCTACATCTTGCTGAAATATTTTTGTGGAGAAACTTTTAACCTTATATATAAATATCTCCAGCTATGTTGCCTTTGTGCTACAGGTAAACTAGGCATTAAATGATGCATCCCTTAAAAGTAAATGAGAAGATTAGCAGTGGTGCAGGGTCACCTAGGAGTCCTGCTAAACTGGGCAGTCTTAGAGGAACTCTAACAGTATAATTTGAAAAAAAGTCATCTCTTTTTTCCGTGCAAATAATTTTGCAGTGCTTGGAAAGTAAAGTGAAGCATGTAAGACACTAAAGCTTGATAAATAGTGCAATTTATTCTTATTATGCCATGCTTTACATTTTATATATTTTACAGCTTTTTGTAGCAATCCCAAAATACAAAAGCTAATAGTTGTTAAACGATACTTTTTTTCACTGCTGTCTGTATCTGGGATTTTTTTAAAAGATCCTAAGGGAGTCCAGTAGGTAGAGCCCATTTCAATTAATAGTACTTTGTACATCTGAAGTATACAGACTCTTCTAAAAATCCTAGTATAGGTTACTTCTAAGAACTTGAAAGATGCACAATTGTGTGGCTATGACACTGTGATCAATAGTTTAGTTTGAAAGCTAGGAAGCGATTTTTACTGAAAGTCTCACATTGATTTGGAAACTTTAGAAATCTTTGCTACGACAACTTGTATAATAATGTAGTTAAAACATATTCTAGGTGCTGGTTTTATTTATTTTTGCTGCATTTTATTCTGTTTAATCAATTTCCTTCAAATGTGAGTCACACATGCACTCTCAGACTAGTAATAAAGTTGAGAGGAACGAAGGAAACTAGGTACATGATTCAATGTCGTTTAATGAAAAGCACATGTGGTTTAAGGCATGGCTTCTCTTACTAGATTGAGTGAATTCTTTCTGATGGAAGTGTCTCTAGTAGAATCATAAAGGGAAAAAGAAACCAATTACTCCTTTTGGTGTTTTGATATCAGTTTGGGGTTTTTTTAATAAGGTTTGCTTTTTATGTTAATAATTTCTTTCACAGAAATGTTGAAGTAGAATCCTGTTTAATTAAAGCAGTTCATTAGCAGGGAACTGTAACTGGCATAAGAGCAGTAAATATAGCTCCTTTGTGACTTCTGTAAACAGCTTGTATTTCAAGGGGAGCTTATGTAAAAAGTTGAAAAACTAAGTTTTTTCTTTAGAACATCAGCCTTTAACTTATGATAGAAAAGCAATTTCAGAAACAACTGCTAGTTTGAGAGTTGTATTTATAGGAATTAACCATGTCTGTATTCCTCTAAAGCATTAGTAGTATTAGCATATGTTGCCAATCCAAACAACTTAAATAATACACTTAAAAGCATAGAAATAAGGGTTTACTCTGGATTCTGGGAGAGGAGAATCTTTTTTTCAAATTATCCTTTCAGCGTTTCTCTGTACATACCTTCACACTTTACTATTGTGGCATCCTTTAGATGTCTAATTAGATAACTAATTAGAGCAGTTCTTTTCCTGGCTTAAGGCCTCAGACTTCTGACTTAACTTTGTCAGGATCATTTTTGTGTTTCTAGTAATAAAAGTTTCTTTTCCTCAAAAGAACATGGAATATGTTGCATTTATGGCAGCGATCAGTATCTGTCCTATCTAGCACATAATCCAAAGTTAAGAGAGACAAAAAATGGCACCATCTAGAAAGCATGGTTGAACTTATTGGAGTTTTTCCATATAGTTTCTTGGAAAAGAGATGTTGATACATGTGACTGTTCCTTCACTTGTCAGTGTTTGTTGATTCAGAAGTATAAATAGATCTGACCATGATTTATATCTCAGTTCTGCTTCCTATGACAAGTACTTAGCATTACAGTGCAGAGCTCTTCTCTTATGCTGCCTGAAGTACAGCATTTTAGGGATGCTACCTAGACCATGGTTCTCCTGTCTTTTTTTTGTAGATGTTAGTTCTGCACAGTTGCAAAAGGGAGAAAAATGTATCAAAATAAGAGCACTGCTGTGCTTGGAGAGAGCACCATAATCCTGACAGATCTGATGCAAGTGAAATTAGTTCTCATCTCAGTAGTGAGGACCTTACTCAAGAACAACGCTTTGGTACATTAATCTATCCACACTTGCTTTTGAAGTATCCTAGCTCTACTATAAACTCTCCACCACCTTCCAGAATATTTGTTATGCATTGTCTTCTGTTGCCTTGTCTAAAATATGTTGCTTCCAGAAAAGTGTAGCAACTAATATTTCTGAATCCTTGCTGAGTCTTGCAGCCTCCTCGCAAAGATGTTTTGGGGAAAAGAATTCATAAAATGGTATATGAACCAGTCTGTGACTTAGGCCGCTGTAGTTAACATCCAGACGTTGCACACATTTAACTATGCACACTTGATAGTTTAGTGCACTGACTTGCACAAAAGCCTTTGCTATGTTATTTGCTGGTTATCTTTAGGTAAACCATTTGGGTTTTGTGACTCTTGAGGTGTCCTTTACTCTCCCTAGTAAGACTGACAGTGTCTTAAACTGTTGAAGAGCTTTCAGAAGGGTTAAAACTGGGGGCACAGATCATAATAAGGGTGACTTGAACCTTTAACTGAATGGATTATCTACTTTCGTAATGAAAACCAAAGCAAAACCAAAATTTTTGTTGTTCTTTGGTGGCTCATGAGATAGCCAAATACAAAATACATAGCCATATAGTGATTTCAGATGATGTTCAGATTAACTCTTTACAAATGGCAAAACCACATGAGGAAGTGCAGGTGGTAGTCTGGGTTTTTAACATCGCAGTAAAGCAAATGGAGCTTTCTATTTGTAAACTGCCAAATACAAGTATATAGTATAATCTTTGGCTTAAAAGAAAATCGGAAATCCCAAAATGAAGATGACATTGTGTCCTTATAAAGTGTTAAGTAATAACGTCAGGCACTGGTTCTTATTTGTTTAAATGAAAAGAAACAATATTTCTGTACTTGAAATTTGATATTGAACTTTTCTTTGTGGGAAGATGGGAGTGGCACTCGTTCATTTTTAGAAGAATTTGTATACAATATTTGGGACCATACTGCATTTAATATGCATAGGTGGTGTCTCATATGTAGTATACTTGTAAGCTTCAATAACTGTCTAAGGATAAAACAGAGCTGCTTTCCTGTATGGGCTTCTGCACTATTGCTCCAGAGGAGTTGATCTTCTATTGTGGTTGTAGCACTTGCACTGTGTGTAGAGGAATACGTGCAGCGTGAGATGCTGCAGTAGAGGTATGCATTGAATGTTTTACAGGCATCTGAAGATACACACCGTATATAGAACACCAACAGGCACTAAATTAAAAAATTAGCGTAGTTGGCAAGCATAATGTATGGGCAAGCATAATTAATGTGTCAGTATGGTTTTACCTCAAACGATCCTTACATCTCAGATTAAAGTACATTAGGGTGTTTGTACTTGTTCTTTGGTACTAGTCCTGACTTCACTAGCATCCTTATAACCACTGAAAGAATTGCATATAGGGGTCAAATGGAGCCATATATAAGGGTGTTTTGTTAGTTGTTTTTTGGGGTTTTAGGGGTTTTTTTACTTTTCTGTTGATAGAAGTTGTAGACTGCTTCACTAATTGGGCCAGATGGATCTGACTGCTTTCTTAGATGAGTCAGCCTACACTTAAAAGATGTTTTTAACAGTACGGCTGCATTTGATTAGAAATGTTTCATGATAAAATTGTCTTTGGGTTTCTTGTTTGCCATTGCATATAGGATTTTAGAACTAAATCTGTTCTTCAAAAAAAAAAGGCAGTAGATTTAGAATATCTCCATAATTTTTTTTACTCAAAGTTTAACTTTCTCAAATGTTATGAATCAAGCTAATACAGAATTTTAAGTCATACTTCGAGAAACAAATATGGGATGTTAACTATTCACTTTAGATTAAAAGGGAAATTAGACAATATGTTTTGAAATTAAATGCATGGCTTGATCTCTCGCTAACATTTTAAAAGTTGGTTTCCTTCCATTTTGAGTAACTTTATAAGAATGTGTCTTATTTTTGCACATCGAGTTCTTTACTAGTTCTGGTAAGTTTTCATTTGGAGAAAGGAAGAAAAGTTGTAGTAATGTTTACTATGGGTTTTCTTGCTCTAAAAGAAATGGTGATGGGACCAAAGCTAAGAAAAGTTCATCCTTGTTACGTGAATTTTATGAGTAAAGGATAGTTGTTCTTAGTCCTATATTTTACATAAGAAGTCCATCTTTTTCCAGCTACATTTCAGATTTTTCCTTTTCAAAACACTATCTTCATCAATCGTCATAACTTTTTAAGCAACAGTTCATTGCATTTTTCCTACAACTTATTTTGTAAGGGTAATTGTGTTACACTCGCACCTTTTGCGTCCTTCTGTGCTGTCATCTTGTCCTGGGCAGGTATCTGACACAGCTCTTAGACTTGTGTTCTGTGTTCCTTGAAATTACTCAAGGTATTGAGTCTAATTGATTTTATCTCATTAGTGAAATATGTAATGACGCCACACCGTTCTTTTCACACAGCTTTGATTATGGTGCTTCCTTGTTTTCTTAAGCTTTTCCTGTTCTTCATCTCAATTGCCACACAGCCCTAGTTATCTTCCTTGTTCCAATGAATACCTAAAGAACTTAAACATTTACAGCTAAATTGAATATTTCTTCTATGACTCTTCAGCTTATTGTTCCAAAATTGCAATACTTTTTTAAAAAAACACAATTACTCTATACACGCATTCAGAGCATATAAAAGCTGATTCAGTAACTAGTATGAAAATATTTCATTTCACTGCAAGAATGTTTTCTGATGTGAAAATGTTAAAATACTTCGAATTGTGAATGTATATTCTTTGCTTATGTCAGTAAAAGGAGGCCTCTGAGTGAAAACTCCTAACACAATTTTTTAGGTGAAATGTCTGAATGAAATGTAATGATAAATACAAGAATAGCCAATATTGTGTACACAAAGCTTAACTAGGGGTTTATATCTCTATCTTATAATTCTGAAACACGATTTCTAATGAAGAGTGTTGCAAGAGATGATCAAGCTTCAGAGCAAATGCTTGTAGGTTGTGTGGCAGATTGGCCAGTGAGAAGAGAGTGGCAACTGTACAAAGTTAAAACAGTAGTTAAATTGCGACCATTTAAAATATTCATGTAAACAGATAAATTTACAATTATTTAAGTGTTAACTATTACTAGAAACAAAGCTCTTCAGGTCATGGTCAGCAGTGAAAAACAGTTTGTTCTTTTTCCTCTCTGAGTGACTTGCTTGTTAGAAATGTCAGTTAAATGCTTAGCTTTAATAAACATGTAAGTGAAACAAATGAGAGAGTCAAGTGGTAACTAGGGATAAAATGGCAGGAATACACAGCATTGAAATAAATTACTTGTATCTAGTTGATCTTTAGCATTCAGGAAAAGGGATAAAAAAGCTCGAACTGAGATGTCATCTAACTGCACCAATTTGGTTTCTCAGTTGGCCAGTAGGTGTAATATCCTGATAACAGATTGTTCTGGGCATACTATGTCATATAAAAGACACTGTAGTATGCCTCATGATGAATATTCCTTCATGAAAGTTTTAAGTAAAGTGATGGAGTGATTAGTAAGCATCCTTGATACGTGGCATCCTTGTTTTCTTTCTCCAAGCTGATAAAGAGATGGAGTTTAAAATAAAAACAAACAAAAATACTTAGTCTGTAGACATGAGTATTGGGGATAATATGGAGGGTGCATTGGTATTCATTTATCTCTGAACCTTGTTGAGAAGTTTTTTCAGTGCATTTATATGGCAATAGCCCCAACCTTTTTTGTTGAAGAAGTCGGTTTCATATGTGGGTTTACAAATGTTTAACTGAGGCATATCAATAAATAGGCGCCTTCTGTGGTATACAAAGATTTTACTTTGTCCCTTGTTATAGGGATAGTAGAATTTATCTAATCTTAATGTTATAAAGGTGAAAGGAAATGAAGAAGGGTAATTCAAGATAGGTCAGTTATTAAATCTAGAATTGAGAAAGAGTAAGGTCAGGTTTGTATCCAAAACATTCCCAGCTTTAGGAACTACTTGAAAGTAAGGACCTATTGAAGCTGGAGCTACATGCAGTACCTTTAGCTTGTAATGTCTCAGCCTAATTCTTATGCAGAAGGAGAGAGGCTTTCCTGAAAAAAATGAATGAGTTGTTCAGAGAAAACCTATTTTGAGTGTGATATTTACCTTCCCGAAAAGGGTTATGGGGTAATTTTACAGCCACGGCCATACCACTTAGTTTACAGTTCTTTAAAATGCGCGTTTTGTTAACCACACATTTGTGACTTTTTACAGCCTTGTGCAAACTAGCCAAATGCATTCTGAAGTGCTGGTCACTGACATGGATGTTCTTCAAGTTAAATGCCATAAAAGTCCTCAAATTCTGTGCCAAAATGGTCTAGCAGTACTTGGACAAGTATCATTCCTTACACTGACTGACTTTCACAGAAAAAATCTATAGTATTTAGTGGTACCTGAAATGCAGGCTGATCAAAGCTATTCCAGATTCATTAATACAATCCATCAGTAGCTAACTAGGGTAGATTGTTAAAACAGGTCTTCAAGAGATAATGCCATAACAGTGAGGCATTGTTGGTTACTTATAAAGGAACTATGGAGGATTTAAAAATAAATAAAAACTTAGAAGCGTATCTTCCTGTGCCCAGAACTCTTGGTAAAGAGGTAATTGCCTGCACTCGAAGAAATTTTTAAGGGTTCGTAAGTTTGTAATCATTATGATCTAGTGCATTTGTTCTCCTAATTACTTTTTTTCCCAAGTTACTCCTGTTTTTGGTGTCTATACGGAACCACTGGAAGGGATAGGGTAGTTAGATCTGCTGCTCTTAGGAGGGAAGAATGTAGTATGTATAGGAGAGCGTACTTAAATTTTATCTGAAGATTCAGTGCTTGTGTTTATGATCACTTGTAAAAGATGCTAATGTCTTTTAGGATTTTTCTGAAAGCATTTCTTAAATGACTTAGAAGTTGCTAGTCTGGGGAGGATAGGATGTTGGTCTTGTTTAATTCATCTCAGGGCGGATGTTCTCTTGTCTGATTTTCCAGCTGTGTTACACATTTATAATACCCATGCCTTCCTGTTTTCCGCTTTTTCAAAAATAGAAGTTACCTTCTACTTCTTCAGAGTACTAGGAAAATAAATTCTATAGGAGGACAGAGAGACCACCAGCTTCATTCACTGGAGAAGAATGAGTTAAGCCAGGATTTAGGCTTTTCCAATACAATAAGTGTTGGTCCAGAGACAGCAAATGTTTATTCTGTTCAACGTGGAGCTGCTGTTTACATTTCAGTGGAAGAGGGAACAGCTAGGGCAAAAGAGCTAGGGAGCAGTCATTAGTTTCCTTCACATTTTCTCGATTAAAAATGACAGGGGGAAAAAAGCTTTCTCACCAAAACCCCCACACTCCCTTGGCAAAATAAATAATGATAGAAAAGGAACTAGGTGGCTTTTTAAAAATGGAGACATGCTGATGACAGAGAGACAGTGGACGCTTACACATTCCATATAATGACACAATATTCAGTAGCACAGTATGTAGTTCCTTGATCTGTATTACAGACTATTGCTATTATACACTACATGTAATACGTAATAACAGAATTAATTAATTTCGTTTGAGAGGTGACTACCTTCGGTAGTCGGAACACTGAAGTTAGTGGTTCGGTTGTCTGCTTCGCTGTCATGCACCTGGCTTTTTGCCTTCCTTAGTTTTTGTTCTGCACAACTTAGCGGATAGGAGGTGCTTTGTCTTTGCAGTCTTGGAGTCCCTCTTGTGAAAAGCGGTAATGTGAGAGTACATCCCTTCCTGTACACAAAGGTGTTACTGCTGTTCTCTGCCGTGCACAGCCATTTTAATCTGAATGGGGAATCTGTCTGGGGACCCGAGTACAGTAATTAGCAGTCTCTTCAGAGTGTCAGAGCAGAATTACCATTGTAATGGTTTAGCAGGAGGATAAAAGGATTGAATTTGGGTCTGCCTTCCTGCCAAACTAAATGAGTTGCCATGGGAATTTTCAAATATAAGAGGCGTTTACTTAAAGCAATTTGGCGAGTTTGAATAAACTCATAAATTACGGGGTTTAGAGGAGAGATCCCTGCTTTCTCTGGCATGGGCTGAACAGCAAAGAAGGCTGTTAGAAAGCTGCTTACATTCTTAATGAGAATAAGTTGATCCATGCTCCCTTGCAGACTATCAGCTTATTAAGGCTAAACTGCTTCTGCTAAATACAGTACAGTAAGCACATTTTGAGAGGCAGAGTTTGCAACAAATCCCTGGAGTAAAAAACAAAATCTGATTGCTCCAAACATAAATTGAATTTCCTTTGCTAGATTTGATCTGTTTTCAAGTAATGCTATTAAAAATGGTTCTCTGTATTGTTTCGATAAACATTAACCTGCTATTGATTTCAACTTTCCTCTGTGCATGTAATATTTATTACAACACTTGTCAAATCTGCTTCTGAAAGGAGAGGGAGGGCATTGAAGGTTTCTTCAGAAAACAAATTAGGTGCAAACTGGTTTTTCTTCGGGTCACATGTAAATGTTTTCCTAGCTCAGGCCTGCCTTCTCTCTGAAGGGAGTTGGGCTTTGACCTGCTGACTTCTTTGTCAGCACCGAAGCTATTGAAATGTGAGAAGATGGACTTGGTGCTTTCACAAGTGCCTCAAGTGATGAACATCACTTATGCTTGTTTAACCTTCAGTTGTGCTCAAGAAGTCAGCTGTTAGTAGTAAGAACTGATGGACCAGTGTTTTGCACTGCTTGTTTGGAATCATGTTATTGGTGTTCTCCTAGCCACTTAGATTTGATAACTTAAAGAAATAGGAGAGATTGTACATGTTTGAATACTTTGATACTAGCTTTAAAAATGTATATTCGAGGAAATGTCATACTTGATAAGAGTATGCAGTATTTTCCCCAGAATAATTTCTATCTATTATATAGCTTAAGGCTTAAATGCTTCCTTTGATCCTTTTTAGTACATATCTCAAATCTTTACTCATCATAACTATTAGGATATGGTGGTGGAACTAATTAAGAAGAGAGCAGTAGTGCCATAATGGCAGTAATTTTAACTTTAGTTTAAAACCGTAAAAATATATGGTTAGAACTCCTTGATACAGTCTTACATCACTAGCAGGAATCCTGTAAATTAGCAAAGGAAAATAGTAAATTTGTGCTGGGGATTCAGTGGTTGAACAGCTGCTAATTCTAACAAATTCCTGAACTGTTACTAATGATGCAGCTGAAGCTGTTTGGTGGCCTCAGGGTACAGTTTCTGTGAAACTTCAGAAATATGTCCAAAGAAATTAGATGAAGACAAGAGCAGCATATTTACTAATACTCAGAATTTTAACTGTTCATTTGAAGTTACTTTGAGAAGTATTGGTTCGTCATATTAATTATATTTTCTCCAGACTGTGCACGCTTAAGGTTGTCAGGAAATTGATTTCATCAGACTTGATTCCTACCCCCTACTTTCTTATTTCTTAGATGAGTTACTGGAAGGCAAAATTTATCTAAGTGTGAAGTGGCTTGACAAACTGAAAGTTTGAGTACTTTACACTGTGTATTATAAGAGGGATGCTAAATGATTAGAGGACATTACTGACATAAAAAAAAAAAAATAGAAAAGGCAATGCTACAGAAAACTGTTTGGGATACTGGATTGAACTGAGTGCATCCCTTAGGTCCTTAGTTCCAATAGCTCACAGCAGCTCTGCAAATTGATGCTGTTTATAGAAACCAGGTAGTTAAAAAAAAAAAAGAAAGGCATATTTGTATTACAGATTTAAAATTTCATACCCTGGGATTTTTTTTCTCTTTTAGAATTTTGGTTTCATAGTTTGTGGGACTTCATTGGGACCTATCTTATTTCACATCTTGTGCCCTCTTCCTCTCCTCTCTGCTTAATTGCACAGCTGAGGTGGAAATAAGTGGCAATGGGAGCACAGGACAGCTTAAACTGGTTTTTTTCTGCCAGGTCATATGTTGGGATGGGGATATTTGATAATTACTGATAACTGAATCTGGGCTACATAATATGATTTATACTTTTGCAATACCTGTGAAAGGGGAGGTGGGAATTGCTACCTGTTATGGCACTTAATTTTTTTTAATGAAGGGTTTTCATAACCTAAAAATTATTGATCAGTCACATCAGAAGAATTATTGATCAGTCACTTCATCCTTCTCCAGCATGACTGAAGACATGCATCGGACAAGTTACCTGATAGAAGATGGATATTTCCTTTGAAGGATGCTGTGTCCTTTACGTCATGAGCAGTGCAGAGAGAAACCTTATGGTTTTATCATCTAAAAGCATGGCATACAGGAAAAAAAATCTTGTCTTAGATAAAATTGAGGTGCACCTGCTTAGGTCTGAATCTGATTCTAGATACAGAATGTTTTCATGAGTTGTGATGAGCCTGTTTAACAGTTTGAACAAAAGTCCACTTTCTGCTTCACTGCTGAATCCAGCTGCAGGCAACTTGATTTGTGGATGGATATCATAAAAGAGCACTTTTCAGACTTTTCCTTGAGCTGATTCTCTTTGCTAAATGCTAGAAAAATAACCCACCAATTTGCTAGGGTTTTTTGAGAGGTAAATAAACTTGCTGAGTGTCTTACCAAGTGCCGGAGAACACAGAGGAAGCTTCAGGGATATGCACACAGACAAGGTGGGAATATCATGATGGGGAAGAAGTGGGAAGCTATGCAAAGTACTTGTTCTCTGTTTTGTTATATTTTGAGGGTTCTTGGCTCCTGCTGGTCTAGGAATCCAGAGAATCAAAGAAATGTGCATTCTGCTAGAGCAGTAGAGGTAGCAACTGTTTCTTTTACAGGCACTCCCTCTTTTCTAATAACCTCTTAAAGGGAGAATGGATAAAAATACTTAAATTTTACTTCTGCTGGGGCATTGTTGCTTTTGCCTTTGATCTTTAGATTCCAGCAGTTTGTTTCTTTCTGCAATTTTTTCACTTACTAGCTTGTAAGTGAATAGACTGGGAATAGGTTCTATGCGTGTGTATTTTTGGTGTCTGTACTCCAGATCAGAGTGGTGTTTATATACCATTACGCTAAAATTATCATTGTGTGAAGAGACAGGAAAATAAAGTGCATCATCTAAGTCATACAGTTCTTGGCTAAAGAATATCAAGAGTTCTCACTTAGGATAGATCTATAGAAGAATATAATACAGAAAAAGGAAAAATATTAAAAAGGAAATTGATTTTTGTAGGGTCCTCACACTACCAAACTACGCATTATTTTCAGTTTCTTAACATGGAGCTTTGCAAGTATTGGATATACTGTTTAACTGGTATGGATTTAAAGGTGGTTCTACAAGGTGTAAAAATTGCCAGTTTAGGATGACCATGTTTTAGAAGACGTTTAAAATTAGGGGGTTTTTAGTGTTTTTTAGGACATGGAGTGCAAATACCAAAGTTCAAAGGTCTCTGCAAAGTATGAATGTGTATAGATATTTACAGTATTAAGTAAATGGTTGAGGTTGGAGCTTTTGCATCTGATGAGCAAATCTTCAGTGGAGAAAGTGTACTTCACATAGTTTAAGGTAACCACTAGAGGAGCTTTATTAGTACAATTGGTCAAGAGAACCTGTAATAGTATTTCTCCACTGAAGGTCGGCATCAAGAGAAAAGAAAGTCAGAAAGGAGAACGATTGTAAGTGAAGAGAAAGGGGCAAAAGCTATAAAAAGCAATACTGTAGGATAATGAGGAATAAGAAAAATGAAATTATATGTTTTGATATGAAAAAAATTCATTTAGGTGTCAGGTGGTGGTTTCCAGTTAAAAAATCAGACCATCAGGTTTCAGAATTAGCAAGACTGAGCTCCACATGGAGCTGAGTCAACTGACACACTGCACAGGCAATGTCTCAGCTCCCCTCGGTCTCTTCCCTTATGCTGGTGAGTCTGCATTGAACTCTTTCAGTTTTGTAATCTGGCAGAAAACTATTCCAAGTTTTTTTTAAAAAAAAGTATTACCAGATTATCAGGTTGACATAGTTCAGTCATGGATACAGTGATAAATACAGGAGAGCAAAAGTGAGGAAAAAGTAGGACTCTGACCACCACTGGTTAAATTGGCTTAAAGTACTACAGGAGTGCTGGTTGAGAGGCTTTTTACACCTTGAAAAAGAATTTTCAGCTCCTTTGACAGCAATGTAAAACCTCAACCTAATCATCCAGAACTAATTTGTAGTCTGGGAAAAAGTCTTAAGAATAGCATTTTAATTTTTCGTGTTCTAGAATTGACTGTTGTATTTTCTAGATAAACTTATCTAAACTTCTTTTCTCTGGAATTATCATCCCTAAGTTTTCCATCTGATCAATTCCCATTCCATTCTCAAAGTCTGAAAAAGTTTTTCAAAGCTTTCTGAACTCAGTCATGCACTGATGCACAGCAGCTTATTTTTACACATTCTGGAAACAAAATTCCATTAATTTATCCGTTTATTTGAATCACTTCAGAATTATATGCCTTGCTTTTCACACCTTTTGTACCTTTGTTGTCCGTAGTTCCCTTGACTTAAGGAAAAGTACTTCATTTGTCTCTACCATTAATGATGAGTAAATGAATATTCTTCGGTTACTCTCATAGTATCCAAAAATTTGCATCAGTTTTTAGGGTTTGCTTCTACCATGTCTTGTTACTGAAAGCTTAAAATATATTTATTCTGGTTTTGGCTTTGAATTTTTCTTTCCAATGTATAATTTTTACACACATTAATGGAGGTTCTTACCACAAAGTGCTGTGTATAAGAATATAGTCCATAAAATTAGAGACTATGCAAATTTAGGTATTATTTTGAAATATTCATGAGATTCTGAAACTCAGAAGATTAAGAGGGACTAAGGTGATTTATCTTGTTGTAGAAAATGTATTTTAAGCTGCTTTTGCTTATGAGTGTGCACCTTATCTACTGAAATACGAAAGTATAATTCTGCTCTATAATTCTCTGAAAGACTATTTAATTGTACATATTTCTAACATCTAACTCTAAAGAGTTTGTTTCTCCTAATGATTGGATTAGAACAATAAAAGTTTAGAGAACCAGAGTGTCTGAACAGTATTTGAGCAGATTTAGATAGATGTGAAGAATTGAGGAAATCTAGAAATGGGACAGTTATACTTGTATAACAAGGACTCAAGGATCATTCTGAAAGCAGGTGGAAATCACATATCAATATGCAGTTGATAGTACAATATGGAGCAAGAGTGATGGGCAAGGCACCAGTAGTGAATGCGTAGAAAGAAATTGTTACCACTGGAGTGGTATGGTGTTACTAGGGTGGATTAATATTTTTAATATCAACATTGCTTGTTCTCTGCAATGTTCATAAAGTATGTATCTGGCACTTAAGGTTAGTTAGAAGGCTACAAGGGAGAGGCTACATAGAAATATTGCAGGAGTATACTGTCAACAGTGGTTTCCTGAGCATGACATGACAGCGTAGATCCAGGATGGCTCAGTGACTGTGGTTTGTTTTAACCAGAGTTCAGGTATTCAGCTGCTTAGAAAAAGCAAAAGAAAAACTATTAAATAAAGTTTTGGTATAATATCTGACCCAGAGTCTGTAGCAAGCTGTTCAGATACAACAGTATAAAACATGCAAAGATCAGCAACAAATAGAAGCACAGAAGTCTTGATTTTTTTTTCCCAGTATTGCCTTTAACTTGTAGTGAAATTTGATCAAATTTATACTGTGAGTCCTGTTAAATGGTTACTTTAGTGTCTGTGTCTGCTGAGGAGGCAGATTTTTAAATTAGTGTGTAGAGCAGTAGGAAAGAATGCTGAAATTAATTATTTAAGATAGGCCCAATTATATGCTTCTCTCATTCTAGGACAGAAAATTACACTTAAAGAACTTAATTGTCTTATCATGTATAGAAAACAAATTCTAATTAGTAGATTCTGGTAATGTAGCATTTTAGGAAAAAAGAAATGAAAAAATTCTGCTCAGGTTAACCAGTCCTTTATTTTGGCAAGTCTCTAGTCTGATCTCATGATGCCAGTACCTTCTGGATAGAAGACTACATCATGTTTGTTATACTACAGTCTCATTTCTTTATGCAAACTGTCATTACCTGTACTTGCTTGTGATAGATAGAGTTCTGAAACATGGGTGACATACAAAACTGGTAGGCTATTATTTATGCAAGGCATCTGAATAATCTTGCACAGGAAGAAGGTTTTACTGCAGACTCCAGAAAACACTTTTTATGGATTCTTTTTTTTTTTTTTTTCAGAATGTAAGGGTTTTTTTTAAAGCACTAGTAATACTTCAACAACTAAATTATTTTTGCTGTTGATGTCCTCTACTTTCAATAAAAAGTATTTATAATCTGATCTTACAATATGTAGCAGAATGAAATTTCATGTACAAAGTGCAATATATAAGAATATAAGCAACTGCTTTTGTATTACTGTGCTAAGAAAAATAGGTGGTTGTCAAAATCTGGATGTCAAAAACTGACCTATAGGTATATGATAAATTCCCAAAGCCCAAGAGGTGAATATCTTGAAACGTTTTGAAGCTGGTTTAATTTTCTTTGATGCAACCAATGGGTCTTACTCCAGCTTTGAGTTCTACTTTTTTTTTTCTGAGAACTGTGATGAATAATTAAAATCAAACTTGCATATGTTTGAATTATTTTGGATGATTACACTAGAAAATTATGTGACTGCATTAAAAAAAAAAGTCAAATTATCATCACTTCTGTTATTCTGGAGTAGTTACAAGAAACTGAAGTCTGTTGCATGATTTGTAATGATTTACTAAGAATCCACTAATCTTTTGTAACTAAAATTGCTAAGATTAATGGAATTGATTACAAAATTAAAATCTGTTGCATGTATATTTTTGTGTAATACTTGGAGATGTCAAAAGTATTTTGGCTAATTGAACTTTATAAGGCTTTTAAAAATATTTTCAATGCTAAATTTGTTATGTAGAAATAAAATAATTATGTAAACTGATAGGAGAAACTTCCATGCCTTCTCTCAGCTTCTATGTGACAGCAGGGCTAGCTGGAGTCAGTTTATCATCGAAGGTGTGCTTCATTAGCTGATACTCTTAACTGATGGACAGCTCCCAGCACACACCTGTGGCTGCTCCATGCAGCCTTCAACAGCAGGAATGGCTTGCCTTTGCCTTTCCTTCTTGGGGCAGGAAAGGTCACTTCCCATTGCAGTAGCCACAGGTTAGGGCTGTGTCTGCGAATGAGGTAACGTGGTGAGTTGGTCAGGTGTGCCCGGCTGTGGTTTGGCTCCGTGGGGAAGAGGCACTCCTCAAAGGCCCTTTGTGCTGACCTCTGCCAGGCAGCGCTGGGTTCTTGCTCCTGTCTGTGGAAAATAAGGGTTGGCTGGTCTCTAAAAGCTGAAAAGAAAGCTCAGTAAATAGCAAAGAAAGCCTTCTCCCTAGCAACATGCTGCCTTGAGCAGCCTGAGCCTTCAAACGGAAGGTCATATGATTGACATATTTGTCCTCTAAAGAAAATGCACACAATTAGTTTTTTCACTTCTCTGTATTTTTAAGCGGTGTGAAAGTGGGTTTTAGCAGCCGTATAAGGGAGAAGACTGGCCGGTCAGAATATTACCACCCCCTCCTTCTGGACTTCATCAGCTCTAGGAGTTCAAGAACAGAAAAGGCATCTGTGGTGTTTCTGGAAGAGCTAACTTCGATTTTTAAACAGTAATTAAACACTGGTATTAGAGTACCAGTAAAGTGCACATAGGACACATATGTGATGTTAGATTCAGCAGAGCTATGGGCTGATCATATACTTGAAAGCAGTTGGAAGTAACTGTGAGCTTTTGGGACTCGTTCACTTTTTAGCGACTGTTGAAAGTTACTGCAACTATATACTGAGTGTGTAACTCCTTTTAAACTTCCAGTGTTCTCTTTCCTTAACTGGACTAGAAATTAAAAAAAAAAAATTGGTTGAATTTTGGGGCATCTTGTATTTAAAAAACATATTATTTCTCTAGATGGTAACTTTATGCAGAGTGAAACAGTCATTAGATGACTCCACTTTAAAGGTTGCGTGTGTGCAGAAGACAGTTATTTTGACAATAAAACAATTCATGCAAACATTTTACAAAAGGGAATGTAGGTGAAATGCAGAAACAGTTCTTTTAATCACATTTAGCTGTTATGATTTCTGTTGAAAATGTGACTGGAGAAATAAGTGTGGCAGTCGAATAAGCTATTGGAAGACCACTGCTCCCTGAATACTAACATTTAATAATTGGAGAAGCCTAAACATTCATGGGTTTACCCTTTATTGTAATGCATTAATTTGTTTTAATTAGTATTACATTTTCAGGATATATCAAGCTGAAGATAAAAATGTCTTAAAAATTACCACTGCAGCTTGAATTCCCATGTGGTAGCCTGCAGCCCCTGAATCCTGTGTTTAATGAAACACATAAGAGAAGGTACACTTGAAAGATGTGTACTAATTCACAGCAACAGTCTTTGTGCTCCTTGTCACCAGCAGTTAGTTTTCTTCTGTGGGTCTAAAAAGAGAGACTTCTCACATTCTTTCTTTGTTACTAAATTTGATAAGAAATGTCATTTTTCTTTTATTATTTCTGGGTGGGAACAGATTAAAAGCATAATGGACATGTCTTCCATTTGAAAACATGGGGTACCATTTTGGTACCATTTTGAAAATGAAAGGCTTTGTTTATGTACTAAACCGTTAGTGTAGCTGGAAAGAAAAGAGACAGGCATGGGGAGCTCTAGAGTTTGCAGCAAAATACTAGTTTTGAAACCTTTAATGGGGGTTGTCCATGTGCCTGGTCGCATCTTGCCCTCCTCCCTCCATGTTCCCACCTGCTCTAGTATCTGAGTTTGGTGTCTGCACTTCAGGGAAATTTACAGCCATTTGAAGTGTATAAATCCTAACTTTGAATAGAAACCTCCTGGGATGACAGAGGGAAAATAAATGTTAAAGGTCAGACTTACCTGCAGGTATTTTAATTAATCATTCCATTGTTATATTTCTAACAACTACCTCTAATTTGTACCCTTTAGAACAACAACCTTGGTTGTAGGTAGTTTTGGAGCATATGTTGGCTAAGTTATTTTTATAATTTATGTAAAACTCGTGATGGGTTAAAGAATTTGTCCCGATATCAGTGTACTGTGTCAATAGTGTCTCACAGTGTTTTGGCACTGTTTAGTCAGTTCCAAAGGCTACAGCTAGAATAAAGACTTGCATAATATAGGTCATGTTTGCGTTCTCTGTTCAGATTCCTAGGATGTTCGTGGTACCCAGGATATTGCTGATAGAGCTGTATGTGGGAAATTTGTACCACAGGCTTGCCTTGTACTATCTAATTCAGTGCGCTTGTAGTTTAACTCCCATTTTCAGAATAGAATTAACCAGTGAGGAGGAATGTTGAATGTCTAGCGTTCCAAAATTACCAAAAATAAAGTATTCAGCTCTGACAGTTTTTTTAACTGGGCATGCACATTGCTAAAAATAGGTCTAATGCTTTAGATGGCATTATTGATAGATATTTCATTTGAATCTTAATACAAATATCAGCAGATGTCTTTGTTAACAAGTCTGAATGTATTAGCTCAGTTGATTAGAGCATGGATGCTAATAATGACAAGGTTGTGGATTCAATCCCCATGTGGGCCATTCACAAAGAGCTGGACTTCATGATCCTTGTGGGTCCCTTCGAACTCAGAATATTCTGTAATATTATAATTCTGTCTTTTTAAAAACATTTTGGATGGTACTGTACAAATGTGTGTTTTTTTCCTTTAGGGTATTTTGGGGTTTAGTGTGAATATATGTGTAATGAAAGATACATTCCTCTTCTGGAGCCTTATGAATTGCTAAAGCTGTTGTGTGTGGCGTATAGAGATTCTTTTCACTGATTTTTTTAACAGCTTTAAAACAGTTGCAAGGAAAATAGAAATGATAATTAAAAAAAAAAAAAAAAAGAAAAGACTTAGCAAAAAGCAAATTCTGAAATTGAGTATTGTCGAGGGTCTAACTTAACTTCCCAAGGGACCTTTTTTCCTTGAAAGCCCAAACCCCTGTGATTTAAATATGAACCCATCACGTCTGTCCTGAAGGAATGTTAGGACAGACATAAAAATCTGTTAAGGTCAAGCAGAATGCTGCTGGTGATTCCCCCTGCCCCCCAGCATGTTAACAGCTACTATATGAAGTATATGATGAAGCAAACATGCAAGTCCCACGGATGCTGTATTTCATCCTGGCTTATAAAATGCACTTCATGCAGATTTTCTGTACCTTATCTGTATTTTCTTCTTGCAGAAATGGAAAGTGGGGGAGAGAGGGCATAAGGACTCTAAAAAATATTACTGGTGAGCCAAGGATCATGATTAAACAGGGATATGTCAGATAAGGTGATGTGAAGTGTAAAAAGATATGCTGCCTTTTCCCCCTAGTGTATCTTTAACATTATGACCAATGAATTTTTCAAGTGAAACACCACAGTCTTCTTTGCATATCATTTGAACTGAGAGCTTGCTTTGAAAAAGATAAGCAGACTGTGTTGCCCAGAAGAAATAATGATGCTAATTTATCTTTGCCTGTCCTCATAGACATAGCAGTATGCAGCAATGTTGAAAAGGAAATAGGGAAATAACTGAGCTATAGTTTACCACCTATTCAGTGCCATAGTATTGTTGATGACATAGAGAACTCTGAGAAGTATGGCTGGTCTGGAAGTCTGTCTCAAAAGTATTTGGGAAACTTGCCTACAATGTAAGAATAGCTGCCAAACTGCCAGAAGAGACCTCCTTGGCAAATACTCCTCAGCTCGAACAAAGCTATGGTGAATGCTTTCTGCTCCATCACTCTCAGAAGTGTATAATCAAGGATGAGAAAGTCTAAGTTACGTATGTTTACCAACAACTTCTAACTATCAATATTTACATTCTAGGCATGGGAATCTTGAAGGTCTTTGCCAGATTTTTTGAGGGAAAGGAATGATGTTTTAATACTGAGTAAGAGAATAGTTTAGCAGAACTACAAGCGTTTACAAAAGTGAAATCTAATCTCTTGCAGTAAATAATTGATTAATAGTTGAGGTAGTCCCATTCAGAGCCTTTTAAAAAGCTCTTTTTTGTATTTTACATCTGGTTACCTGTCATCTTGCCTGGGATTTTGTTGCTATAGATACATTAGGAATTAAAAAAGACCTTCCAAATATAGATTGTAAGTGTATATCCTTTAGCTTCAAAAATTCTGACGTGTTAGGCTTTATAGTATATTTTACAATATACTGATGCCTGAGATTGTTTTTTTGTTCAATATGTGTATATCCACGAATTTGTAGTATATTGTTTCTAAGGTTTTTTGTTGATAAATTATGAATGGAAGGGTTTTGTCCCTGGATAGAGACATTCATGTGTAAAGACTGTTTGACCATATGTTAGGAATACTTACTGATCTACAAGTGAATTGCAGTGGAACGTTTTTCTTTGTCAGGGAGATAAAAGCATTCTAGAGCCTGGAGAATCCAACTAGTGTCACAGTGCAAACATCCAAGCTGCAGCTGTTCCGGCTGTGTAGCAGCTGGGGACTGATGGAAGGCAGGGTGACAGACCCCTGAGGAGCAGCACTGCCACCTGGATAAGTAGGTTAAGATCAATGACAGTAAAATATTTCAGTGGTGCTATTATGTTTTACCAAAATTCGTATTAAATTAATAAATTACAGTTGGCTTATATGATACAGATGGGCACTCTAAAGAATAATTCAAGTCTTCGTATTTAATGTGTATATTTCCAGGTGGTGGAAAAGTTGTTTATTTTTTGTGGCAATTATAAATTACTTTTCCGTTTGAGGAAGAGTTTTAAGTATCTGATTTTGTTCATTAGTATAGTGTTTTTCCATAACTGCCAGGTTCTCTACCCTTCTATTTGGAGTGTGTGTAAAATTATTTAATGCCTTACCTGCATACTGGAAAGTATAATGTGTGACTGGAAGAATTCTCTACTTGAAGTAAATGTGTAGAAAAGCATATGGACTTGGACAAAATGTGGTAGCTGGAAAAGTTCTCTCCGAGGGTGGCAGGAAAGGTGCAAAGCTGCTGTTGAGTGTTGCTATTTAACCAACAGTAGTGTGGGGCAGGCAGGAAGGCAGGTCTGCCTGAGAGGTTACTGAGGTGCTTGGAAGGTAAGTGCTCTTTGGCGCTCTTGTGTTGCTGAGGCAGCCTAATCATTTTTCCCATGAGCCTGTTGGGACAGGCCTGCTGCAGTTGGCAGGGGAAGGTAGATTATTTTTTGGCCTTTGTGTTCGCAGTTGACGTAACTCATTTTACTTTACCACAATTTCCTCTTCCCACTTAGTACTCCTGCTCTGAACCTTAAAGGACAGCCCTGGAAAAGCTTATAAAGGACTGATCCCTTAACCTAAGCCAGACTTGGCTGCATGTGGTGCCAGATAGTAAAACTGTCTGCTGCCTTTCCTAAGACTGGGCTCACTTCAGTTCATGAGAATTCAACTGAAGTGCAGGGATGTGACAGGCTTGAAAAAATGTCATCCAAAATGCATGACATTTGGAAGCTAGACTGTCAGTGAAAGTCACTAATATCACCTAAATAAGTGTATCTATCTATTTGTTATGCATTTAGAAAAAAATGCATCTGTTATGTTTTCCAAAGCGGTTACTTTAAAAGGAAATTGAGCATTATATGGGGAAAGTATCTACATTTGTACAGATACGTTGAAAACCTTCCCTTTCAGCATTAGTACTAATGAGAATTGAAGTACATTCTGAGACTTAGCTGAGTGAGACTGTGAGGCTCAAGAAGCTCTGTCAGGATAAAGCATCCCTACTATCACACAAATAAGTGGAGTGTTTGGTTTCTGAATTAAGTGAACTGCAGTCATGTTCCTTTTGGATCCAACAGCAGTATGGCAGGGCAGTGTGGGCACTGACTGTCTCTGCTGGATGCTAGCTTGTGGATCTCTGCTCTGTCATAAACGTTGCTGCTTGATCCTTCTTTTATTTTAAGATAGTACCTTTCTACTGTAATTTGTTACAGGCTTCTCAGAGTTGACTGTACACAGAATCTAACAGTCTGTCTGTCACCTTTGAAAACTGATGTTGTCTTCTGAAGTCCTTCATCAACATAGCACAGTGAAGGCATTTACATTTGGAGTCTGCATGCGTGTCTGTCTTCCACTTTGATAACGTGTATCTAGTTGTGTGTATGTTTTGTATATAAATAAGAAGTTAAACTGTATGATACTATTCAGGGTGTACTGTGTGTGTATGAGAATCTGAGACATTTCAGTGCCTAAAACTAATTTCAGAAGCGTTAGTTAAACAAAAGGATTCTCTGGGGATCTTGGAATGTCTGAGGTTGAAGTACAGCTTGGACACTGATAATGAAAAGAATTCCTTAGTGTTTTCTCAGCCCCTCATTTCATGACGTGAAACAAACTCTTACTAATAGCAGTTTATTGTATTCTTCCTTTTTCTTTTTAATTTTTTTATTTTATTTTTTGTGAAACTGTCGGTTTTGTCCAACGTAGGGGAGACAGTTGTGGTTTTAACTGGGCATTTGTAGGGTCAGTACTGTGTATTTAGTTTGAAATTTAGGAAGTGTTTCCCCAGTGGTGGCACTTGTTACTAGTGTTTTGAGTCTTGAGACTATTAATCCTACTCTGATAAAGGATTATCTGTTAAGCAAGTTACTTAAAATTATAGTTCTCACTGGCATTTGGTCTCCTTTAGGTCTATTTATTGCTAGCCCAAGTAGAGTTGAGCTACTCAGAAGAGTATGGGGCCATGTGTTCAAAAATCAGTAACCCCTGGTGTCTGTGCGCGGTTGGCTTTGTTAGGATTTACTACTTGCATCTCTTTGGAGTTTGTATTCAGTGAGCAGTTGCAAGTACTTACATTTAAAGAATTATGTTTCAAGATACCATTTAAGGAGTTTTTTTCTTAATCTGCATGTTATATTGTACATGATAAATAGAAGGAAAGCACTGGAGATTTAACTGGATGAGAAGTTCGAGGCAATCACTTGAGCTTCAACTTAGTAATGCAAATCTGGCTTTAAGTGACCTTATTGATGTTTGCTCAAAGTAGGCTTCCTTTCGGTACAAATGACTGAGCTTTGTTGCAGCTATTGTACAGGTAATGTACTGTCCCTTTAGAGATTGCCTTTGTATCCCTGATGCAACCTCTCTTTGCTTTAACAGAGAGTGCCTGCAGAAATGCCTGGAGCTAAGATAGATCGAGTTGTGTGCCTTACTCGATCATTTGTCAGCAAAGAAGCGAGAGGATAGGGCAGGCAAAAACATGTGCCCCGTGCTCTGTCCCAGCTCTTGGAAATTTGAGGTCTTGGCTATTGGTGAATGATGTTCAAGTGGAGATCTTGATGCCAGAGAATGTAGGACACGACAGAGTGTCTGAAAGGGTCCTGACCACTTCTGTGACTTCACCTCGAGGAGATGTGGCAAGTGACTGTTGAAAGTTTAGGATGCGAGGGGGTGGCAGGATTTTAAGCAATGCCAGTAGAGTGGTGCAAATAGTGCTAAGCATCCAGGTCTTATGGAGATAATATTGTATAATAAACAGTGCCATCTTCTGGGAGGAGTCGGAACGATGACCTTGTGGTCAGCGTTAAAGGTGTTAAGTGGTCTGGTTGGGTTTTTGTTTGGGTTGGATTTTTTCTTCCTAATAAGTGCTTTAAAAATCAAAGTACCAAAAGTCAAAAGTTAGTGTTAATGTCTGGTAATGCAAGTCTACATCTTACATCTCTGGTTTGTTACTGATGCAGTCTTTACGGAAAAGTTTTAAGCAATGTTTTGGGGTCAGTTTAAAAGAAGAGAAGTTTATCAACAGCTGAGCAGTAGTCCAGAGAAGTAAATCTCAAAAATAAAAATCAAGGACTTTGTTTACTTTGTTTGATGAAGTCCATTATTGTTTTCATAAACATACTTTGTAAAACCTGGGTAATCTTTTTTTATAGAAAGCAATAGTGACCTACAGAAAAACGTTAAAGATCCAAAGTAAGAATAATTACTTGGACTTATAACTCCTTTTGGGTAAAAATGTTTTCTGTCTCACAAAATTATTATCCTATAAATAGTTATATAGGGAAATATTCACTGTGGTGCAAAATCTGGGATTAGAGTTGCTAAAATTATCCTAGCAAGTGGAATGTAAGATTCAGCATTTACTGAGACTTATTAATGGTGTAGATCAATCACCTGAAGTCTTATTTGGAGGAAGTGAGCAATTTTAGTAACGTTAATGGAACTGTATGGGAGATGCAGCTGACATTGTGAGGAAGTTTTCTTGTTGCACACTTTCAAATAAATAAATACATGAACACAAACAAAAAGCCAATAACAGTGTAACTGTTATGGGGGGGGGAGGAAAAGACGAATCAATTGTAAAAAAAAATCTTTATTGCTAAAATAATTAGATAAGGTATATCCAGAATGACAAGAATTTGTGAGCTCTGGATAGGGAGATAGATTTGGAATTGTTTTTATTGTGTCATGATTGCCTAGGTAATTTATCAGCAAAGATGCAACGAAATAATGGTTTCTTTTAAAAATAGGAGATACAATTTTGCATTTAAAATGTAATTCTGTTCTGAGTATCTCATGTTAAGCTTGCTAGAATTGGTATATTTTGTATTGCAAAGGGTCTCATTTTAATGGCTATGGAGTCTTGAGGTTTCTGGATACTACAGTACTTAACTGTACAATTAATTTGTAGCTAAAATGGTACTTGGATGTGCATTTGTTTTTTTCAGTACTAGTGTCAGCTTGGTCTGTCATACAGTATTTAATATATAAAGAAAATGTCTAATTTTCAGTACATTCTGAATGTTTAACAACGACATAAATTATTACTGTTTGATAATCTAGGTGTTTATGCAAACCCTCAGTATTACAGTTAGGACTTTCAGTTTCTGAGGTCTGAAAGAAATTTAGTGTTGACCCATCTTACCATGTTGATTTTATGTTGTTGATAAAAATCAGCTGTTAAAATTTCCATTGCAAGGTGTGGTGGCCCTGAACACACCTCACAATAAGTACTGTATTTGCTTAGATAAAATTTTAAAACTATTTTTGTCTTGTAATTTAGTAAATTCCTTATCCTTAGTATGCATGACAGTACGTTGCTGCAAACTAGCCTGGAAATATATTTCTCTATACATTTGGAACAGTGCTATGAGTTAGTTATACTAACTCATAACTACTTTGAGATGTTTCACTGGTGCAGTGCTTTAGTAGACAGTTATTGGTGGTGATTGCTATTTTTGTGGCTTTTAATTCTGTTCTTTTGTTATCACTCATGCCCTTGGAAATATGAGTTCAAACCTCTGTCAGAGATGTAGTTTAAGAGAGGTGAACAACTCTCTCTGAAACTAGACTTCAGATTTTCAGAGTGGATGGCTCAGTATGTTATTATACAGGTTCCCATTAACTTGGAAAATACTGTTCCAAATACCTGCAAAATATTGTGTGAATAGATAAGTAAAAATGTAAGAAACTCAGTTTAGCAAAGGAAGAATGCAATGCAGCTGACAGTAAAGCTGCCCTTTTTTGCATCTGAGAATTTCAACAGTGACATTCTATACAAGAAGCAAGGGGTAACCTAACATTAAAGTAGACATTGACCATCTCTCTTGGGTTTCCTATACCATAACTGTGTTTTCTGCATGTTAGAGTGCAGACTAAACAAATGGTAGTATTTCTGGAAAGACTGGTCAAAAAATACCTGGTCTTAAAACTGAAATTATACTGTTAGAAATGTTTTGTTATTAACTGAAAAAGTGAGCCCTTTTTTACTGAACACTACTTAATATTTATGCAACCTGCATGATACCAGTGGAGTGGATAACTTCAGGGAAGTAATTTATTTTGAAGCAAAACCACGAATAATGTATGCCTTGTAAATAGTGGTTATATCCTCATCGGAATACATCTACATGTGCCAGAATTAGGAATTCAGCCTTATGACATTTGTCAATATCCTGTCTGGAAAGCTACTCAAAGTTTGTTGTTTATTTTTGTTTGCCCCACCTCCCTAGTAGTCAACTATAGTGGAGCAAGTTACAATAAATTGCAGTGCATAAAATCTGTGATGCCTATTCTTCTTCTGGCCCAATAATACAGTTTTTAAAAAGATATCTTTAGGAGTACATGAACACATATTTGAGGAGAAATTTCCTTAAACAATTTCTATCAAACACAACTTATGTTTAACCCTATTTTTATAATTTATATTATGAAGCTTTCTTTTCCAAAACTCTTTTAAAGATGTTTGTCAGTGTGACTTAATGTTGACAACAGACAACTTGCCCTTAATTTTAAGGAAAAGTTAGCAAAGCTTGCTGGTTTTGTGACTAATGGTGAGCAGGTATTTTGCTTGAAGACATTTTATTCTAGGTCCCTTAGATCTTGTGCACTAGTGAATTTATAATCCTGACTTTCTTCCTATCTTTTCATATGCAGGCAGAAGGAGAAGACAGCCTTAAAAAGATGCAGCTGATGGAGCTTGCAATTCTGAATGGCACCTACAGAGATGCCAACATCAAATCACGTAAGCATGTCATAAGCTCAAGGGTCAATGCTTATAGTAATATTTGCAGGTTTTGATTCCTAAAGCTACTTTTTGGAAAATGTGCAGTGGCAACTATGTTGGAGAATGGAAGGCAGTAAAGACCCAACAAAACAGTAGGTAGCTGTTGGAAAAGATATTTTGGTGATAAGTTATGTCACTTGGGAGGTTTTTTTGTTTGTCACCCTCCCCCCCCCTTTTTTTAGGCAATATGTCTGGGTTGAAACATTTACAAATATACAGTATAAAAAACCTCAACCCTTAAACCAGATTTTCCTATTGTACAATAATTTTTCCTTTAGTGCATCCTTAAGGGCAATAGACTCCTTTTCAATTTTATTTTTAGAGATTTAATTTTGAAATGTTAACAGATGTTGAGGATACTGTGAATACGTTTTTCTGTATTATATTCCTTCCTTTCATCTTGCTTGCATGCGTACCCCCAATGTTATGTTTTACCAACAATTCATCAACTGATTTCACAGCTGAGTTCACAGGGATCAGTGATGTAACAAGCCATTTTTATGATTACTTCCATTACATTTGTGTGAAAATGCTTTTGCAAACGCATGTATGCACAAGTTTACACTTGAAAATTAATTACACGCACCTACTAATGAAAACATATACCTATTATGTGTGATATAAAGTATTTTCTCTAGTTGAAAATCTGATTTCTCCTTCTGAAAATGTAGCTCCTTTTCCAAATTAAATTTTTGCTGTAGCTGTGATACAGATGTCAAATGTAAGCACATTTAAACCAGTCTTTTCACTAAGGACCTACTGATATTTGCAAGTTTGTTTTCTCCACACAGTCACCATTTCAGTGTTGAATATGTTTAAAGATTGGAATGCAGTTAGGTCAATTTGAGAGTGCTTACACCAGTGTAATTATTCTGATTTGAAAAGAGACATAAGCAAGGGCTTTTACCATTTTTACCATTACAATGGTAATGGTAAATCTTTCAGGCCTAATGAACACTAGATCAGTTTTAAATATATGTTAGTCTATAAATTGTTGCAAATATTTGAGTAAAATAGTTTTCAGAATAGCTTAAATTGAAGCAAACTGTTGCATAGAAACCTCTATATTAATTTGAACAACTTCTTTGTCTGATCTGTTCCCATTGGTCTATTGTATCAGTGTAAGTGGGAAGATAGAATTATTATTTATTTTTTGACTAGAGATTTCCACACTAATACTCATTTTTTCATAGTAAGACAATTTCACTCTTTGTATTTTGATTTTACTGAAAAGTTGAACGTGTAGAAGCCAGACTGGTTTGTTTCTGTTTGAGAAAGGAAAACGTTTGAGGGTTTTTTTGAATTATCTAAGCACTTTTTTTAAAAAAATAAAAATAATAATAAATCTGAAAAACTTTTGCCACATTTCTCTTTTCAGGCCACTTGTAAGTTAATTAAACCAATGTAGATCAACAGTAGTGCACAGAAATCCATAAATTATAACCCTTTAAGATTGACTGTTACCAGCAGATGTGTTAGTGTATAAGTTGTTGTTCATCTGGTGTGCCAACAGGCTTCAAATAACACTTAATGAAATGTGCTAGCACCACTGAAAAAAACAAACAAAACCACCACAAACAAACAAAACCCACCAAAACAAAAAAAGCATCTATTTTCTTTAAGCAAGGCTGTAGTAAACTTCTAATACAAGAGAAGTATCTTATTCGATGAAATTTGATATGGAAATCACATTTGAGTCTATTTTATTCATGCTAGAGTAGGAGAGGATTGATTCATGTTTCTGGGTCATCTTTAACTTCACTGATCCTGGAAATTGGAATTGTATACAGGTTTAAATACAATTTTAAGTCATATAAAAACTGTAGACTCATACAGCAGCTCTGCATAACTGAGTGTCTGTGGACTCTGTAGATGCACTAAATTTTGTACTTTGTATTTGTGACAGTATTTCCCTTGTATTTCCTGCATGCATCTCAGTCTCATGCAGTCTTGATAGCATAAATGAAGAAATGTGGTCTAAATGGAGCTTTCGTGCTGTGTAACCTGTTTGAGAAATCTACCTCACTGTTTTACAATGGCTTTTTTATTTTGCATGTTCATACTTAATCACACTGGAAAATGGAAAGCTGTTTGCATTTGAATGGTGTGCTTTGGCACTGTGTGATCAGCGCATGTACTAATGATTTCCTTTTATTTTTCTTCTTTCCTACTTTTTCCCCTTTTTCCCATTCTTTCCACGTTTTATACTGCTATCTCCATACTTTCCTCTGAATTTCTTTGCTTACTGTAGCAGCCCTTGCCTTTTCTCTTGCAGCAACAGCCCAGGCTCCAAGGATTATTACTGGGCCTGCGCCTGTTCTCCCACCAGCTGCCCTGCGTACTCCTACGCCAGCTGGCCCTACCATAATGCCTTTGATCAGACAAATACAAACCGCTGTCATGCCAAACGGAACTCCTCATCCCACCGCTGCAATAGTTCCACCTGGACCCGAAGCCGGTTTAATTTACACACCATATGAATACCCCTACACGCTGGCACCAGCTACATCAATCCTTGAGTATCCTATTGAACCTAGTGGTGTATTAGGTAAGATCTTTGTACATGGATGACTGGAGAATGTATTGCTTATGCTTCTATGGTATTTGCAAAGTAGAGGTCATGGAGCTCAAAGAAACAAATTTGAAGCAACAAACTTAACTCAGGTATATCAAAACTGCCTAGAAGAGCTGCTCAAATGGTGCAACTCTTGTACATTTTAAACATGTTTTGCGTTCTTGAATGTGTATGTTTATTTATAAGATTACTGAAAACAAAATCTTGATGTTTGTATAACATTAGATGGTGGATACACAGGCATAAAAAGCTACATAGAAGTTGACATCTATTACCTGTCATTTGGGCTGCCATAAATACCAGATTTATTTGTATTCTCTTTAACATAAATTAATGTCCAGCAATCTTTGGAAGAGAAAGCTTCTTATTTTGCTATATTGTTTTAGTAGCAAAACTGGAGGGAGTGGAAAGGTCTTTTCTCAGTTGGAGTTTTTGCTGCTTTATTTAGTACGCAACTGATAAATCTCTCATCAATGTCAGAAAACTGTAAACCATTTTGTGAGCAGAAAATAATTTCAGTGAATGAATATAAAGCAAACCAAGTTCTTACCGAAGTATGATAAAATTAGCAACTCTGCTGATGGCTTCTTTTATATACATTGCATTGAAATGCCCATCATTCCTAATATATCAGACCACTGACTTGCTGTGTGAAGGCAAGATAAAGCAACTGTGACAATTCAGTTAACTGGTCAATATGGAAAAAGCAGTTCCCATAGTTTCTTCCTTCCCTACCCTCTACAGAATCTAAATAATTTTTTCTCTTCCGTTTGTTCTGAATTGCATATGACCTTGGTGCTGCATAATGTTGATTTTATAGGACTTTGATCTTAGTTTGTTCAGTGGCAGTTATTGATTTACACAAATTCTAAACATCTCTAATGAACACTGGACAATAAGGTTCAAAGTCAATATTTTGTTGAAAGTATTGCAAAAAATCAGTGTTTCACATGACAGATACTTGGTGAGTTATCTGTATGTGTGCATGTTTCCACATTATATTACATATATATATTATATATATTATGTATCCTGTCTTGCAGGATTAGTGAATCAATAATAAGAATTCTGGTAGGACAAAAGTATGCAGTAGGTCTGTCTTTGAGGAGTTCATGGTGGTTGTGTTACCCCATACCCAAAATTCAGTGAGCCGTTATCATTTATTTCCCACAAACATGTAAATATTCTCCCTAACTCCTCTACCCCAATCTATTAGTCCGCTTGTGATACATCCTGGGGTGAAGTCATGGTTACAGACTTCAGCAGAGTAGCTGTCAGCTGTTGGTTAGGGGCAAACCCCTCTCCTGAGTTCAGTTAATAGCAAGTAAAGAAATACATCATTCCAGAGTAGTAGTTTAATACGATGCAGGAACTTCAATTTCTCACAGGATTTTCTATGAAGAGAGAGGAGGGGAAAATTACTCCTAAAATGGTATCTGGAACCATTGCATACTCTTGGGCTTAACTGTGTGAGGTGGATTGCCCAAAATAGATCTCATTAAAAAATGTTACTTAAAAAAGGAAAAGGGAGGAGGGGGAACCCCCACACTCCCACTCAAGTTGCATATAATCAATAACTCTTAATACATCTGCTCTATTATCTGAGCAATTGTATAGAGTTAATTGAATTAAATTAGTTTTGAGTTTTATTTTGTTACACGCTTATTCTCATTTATAGTATTTTGTCCATTTTTGTGGTGGACCTTAAAATAATTCTGTTAAAAATGGCAGAGAAATGCATCCCTATAAGTATTTTGGGGGATATTGGTGTTGGGATCAAATTTTAGTTGGTGACTAACTTTTAATTCCCTTCCTTTTATCTTCAGGTATGGCTTTCCCAACGAAAGGCTAAGAATTCAAGAACGGTCTTAACTGATCCTTCATCAGATCTGAATTTTAACAAATGCTTAGTTTCAGCAGCCTTGAAAAAAGCTTGGCCTAGCAGTCAGTGACTTACTTGCACTTTTTTGCACATAGATTTAAAATAAAATAGTGCTATTAATTCGGATTAGGTCCTATTATTACAGAGTAGCTGTAATTTATGAGTGTATAGTAGTATACTGACTGCTAAGTGTTCTATATAGTGTTTGCTTTACTAATCACCTAATTCATTGCAGTTCATACTTATTGACTTAAAGTTTAAAATCACAATCTGTAGGCTTGAAGAATTGCTTTAAAACTTTTTTTTTGTGGTAGAACTGGAAGTGATCTTAAGGTTAGCAAATAATTGTCAGTATTAAAAGATGGCATTATTTAAAATAGTCCTGCTGCAAGAAAGGCACTTCAGTGAATATGTGACTAGTAAAGCTTAAATGTGCTTGGGTCTAATAGATTTCATGAAATACTGTAATTTTGGGATTGTAAATGAATGGATTAAACAGGTTAAGGCCAGGATGTTTAAAATAAATGCAATATTAATCTGCACAGATAAACTTCTTTTTAAGATTAAGATTTGAAACTACTGTGCCTTAACTTGTTGCTTTTCTTAAAATGAACTTTTGTAGTTAATGATCATTTAAATCCATTTTGATAAACCTGCTGTTAATGTTTTCTGTGAATGTTTTCTAACTTTGTCTTGGTAATTGCAATTTAACTAGGTGCGGTGGCTACTAAAGTTCGAAGGCACGATATGCGTGTCCATCCTTACCAAAGGATTGTGACCGCAGACCGAGGTTAGTTTAGTTCTGCAGTTCTTGTTTGTAAGAAGTGCTTTGAGTGTACATGAGATTTGCAACACCACAGCTGGTTAACCAAATACCCTGTTTTGACCCATTCATTATTTTTCTCCAGAATCTGAACAGTTAATATTTTAAAGCTTTGGGAATGCTTGTGCTTTTAAAAAAAAAAAAAATCGTAAATTTGGCTTTCCCAACTCAATTACATATATATACTTTGATATATTTAATAGAAATGCTATAGCTGATACAGTTTTAAAAAATGAAAGATCCATCTGCATCAGGAAACGCTATGAAATCAGTGCTGCAATAATTAATTTGGTCATGTTCCCTTCCTCCCCCCCCCCCCCAGTTCATTCTTTTAATTGGTGTGGAAATATCAGATTGGTGTTGCAAAATAAAATGAATGGATGGTTGCTTAATGAGAAAGAAGTAAAGGAATAAATGCCTCCTGTCTGTGTCTGGAGAAATCTGAAGATTTAGATTCCTTTTTTTCCAATAAACTTTTGAGCCACTGTACTGTATATTATGAGGAGGATGCATGTTCTCAGATACCTAACTGAATTCAGAAAGGTAAGGGCTGTGAAGATAACTTCAAAAGTTGTTTGAGTTTGAATTAGTAAGGGTAGGAGAAGGGAGGGTGTTTTGGTGTTTTGGGTTTTTTTTGGTTTGTTTCTTTGTTTTTTTTTTCCAAAATCTATTTCTTGGTATTTTCCTTTTGCTGCTAAAATGTGTAACCTGAAGGAGAAGCAACTTTTGAAGTCCTGTTGGTGAGATGACATCCAATATTTGGGCATCTCTCTTTAACCTTTGAATGGAAAGTAAATCTTCATTTTTCTCCTGTTCCTCAAGTGTCATGCCTTTGGACCCCTGAATGAAGTATTTAAGCTTATTGAGAAAACTGATATTTTCGGTTTATTGACATTGACTAGGACGTAGTGTAGGGGATGAATTCTTACCCCATCCCTGCTGTGGGTTTCAGCAAGTCATTTAATCTCTCTGTGTATGTTTTCCCATCAGTAAAATAAGGATAATAATACTTCCCTGCCTCACAGGGGTGTTGTGAGGGTTCTTGTTTTGTACAGGGCTTTGAGGATGCAAAGCATTATGTGCCAAGTATTATTATTCTGGTCTCATCCAAATCAATGCAGGTTTCCATGATACTGTAATATTCAAAAGTCAAATTCCAATGACAGATCTGACATCTCCTAACACTGACTACACTTCACTTCTCTCAACCTTCCATAAATTGACTACAGGAAAGAATACAGATTTTGGTCAACTCAGTAAAAGGGGCCCTCCTGGATATTTGCTATATTTATGTAACACTTTCATCTTTCATATGATCCTAGTCTTTACAGAAAATGCAAAGCTGATAAAAGACACTACTTTAGTTTTCGATAAGATTGTTTTATATCACTGCACACTGTGGGCAGCCCATTGTTCTCACTTCTTGAGAACTCTTCAGTCGGGCAACAGGGTATAATCAGTAGAAAATTACAGCCCATGCTTACAAAAAAAAAAAAAGATTATAAAAAAAGGAAATAGGTTTTAATATTTTCTAATCTTTTTTTCTATCACATTCAAGAGAAATAGGTAGTAAGGTTGTCTTTCAAAGTTAGACCTGATGTTGCAAAAATCAGTTTTTCATGATCTGTAGTGGTAGTTTCAGGTGACAGGTAAGGCTACCTTTTTGTTTAATTAGATATTTGCCTGAGACGGCTAGTAAATATACTGATAAAGCAGGAGTGGGGGGAAGTTGGGGGTTGGTGCTGTCAGGGAGAAAATACCAATTTGTAGATTTAAGTTCATCGTTGTAATGTTTACTAAACATAAATTTTAAATACTTTTTGAAGTGCCTAGGTGTTACATCTGGGTCACTTAAAAGTAACTGAAATTACTTTATTGGTATCATTTCACCTTCTTTTAAAATACAGCCACTTTCTGATAGAACAGCATTCATCTCTAGCAAAGTGGAAACCCACTGTGTTAAATAGATAAATAAATATCGTACCTCCTGTGGAATAAGTCATGCATACATCTCTCCTACGAAAACCATACCGATATTTCAGGAGAACCTTATTTTAAAGTCTTACCTAAGTAATGTTAGTGTATATTGAGAAACACAAAGTTAATTTTACAACTGAACTTCATTGTATTTTGAATTTCAAATCCAAGGTTACCACTGCACAGATTTAAAAGTTTCACAAAATGTTTTGGAGAGAACTTTGTTCAGCAATAAAAATGTCTTTTAATGTTCTAAAATTATATTGTAGAATTAAAATGCTATCAGTATTTACCATATTCACCTATTTGATTGTTCTGTCACCAAGATAATTCTATAGCTATGGCCATGAAAAACAATGTCAGCAAACCGAAATACTTTTTTTTTTTTCAATGAGAAAATTTTTTATATAGTTAAATGTCACTAAATCTATCTTTGCATTCATTGGGTCTAAAGTTAGGGGTTTTTTAATTCTAAATTGACTTTCAGATGACTTTGTTGTACTACTGCATTCACTTTTTAAGTAGTTTTTTATTCTTTTGGTTTTTTGTTGGTTTTGTTTTGTTTTGTTTTGTTTTTTTCCAGAGATAAGCACTGCATTTAAAGCAAGAATCCCCAAATGTGTAAATGTTTTACAACTAAGCATTTAGAATTGGTGAAGGGTTGGAAAATATAGCTCATTTTAACTCAGAATAAACTCCCAGTTTATAAATAATACAAAATTGAATTTGATGCATATAACAGAGAGACTGACTGATTTAATTGTAATAAACTGTAAATGGTGTTGCACAGTTGACAAACCTGTGTGTACTGTAGAAGGCCAGAGACTTGGCAGAGGATGTATCACAGGTGTACTGGTATTTTTTAAAAATAGCTTGCTTTGATTTTAAACTCCACAAGAAATATTAATGCTGAGAATTTTCTTGAATTTATCCAAACCAATTGTCACATAATTTATGTGTAAATTTTAATACTATTTAATCAAAATTGTAATCAGTATCAATATGCTTTAAGAGTGTGTTTCTAGTATACCTGTGAAGTGGTAAGATTGTGCCACATGAAATATTTTTTTTTTTCTTTTTGAAACAGCTGTTTTAATTTAAACAAATCCCACTAAACATGATTCTAAACAAAAAAAATCAGGGAGTGTTTGGTCTCATTTATGTTACAGTAGTAATTTTTGGTAGTGTTATGAACTGTATCCTAAATGATAGGCCATTTTTATTACGTGAAAGTAAATGAACCCACAAGAAAGATTGTTAAGTCAATGGTATCTGTGAATATTACACCTACTGGACTTCATTTTACGTAATGGCACAAATCTGACTTTGCACTGAATACCTTTCTCACTTTCATCTCCTCTGCCTTAGTCAAAATGGCAACAGTACAAAAACTTTTATCAACCTCAGAATTTATTAGCTATAATTAAGCTGTTGAATGAGTCTTAAAAAAAAAAAATCATACTACTGTTAAGTGGACCAAGTTTGGTGAAGGAGAATGCGAGAGAATGATTAAAGAAGGAATAGCTCAAGAACATTGGGAATGATAACTTTCCACTTGAGAACTTTTTTATGTTTTACTGTAATTTGTTTGTGTTTGGGGGTTTTTTTTGTTTTGTTTTGTTGGGGTTTTGGTTTTTTTCGGGGGGGTTTTTTTGCAAAAGAAAATAGTATTTACAGGTGGCTTCTTTTAAAATATAAAAATATAAAGCAGGAATGTATATGAAATGTCAGATTTTATTGTATTTGCAGAGTATTAGCTTTGAAAATGAATAAAGAGAGCTGTTTGTAGTTTTAAAATGCCTTATTAGTATCAATTAGATATTTTCTCTATTTTTTCATGTACTTAGAGCTTTTTAAGTATAGACTTTAAAATGGCAGGACTTTTACAGTGTTTACATGCAAGTGCATTTTATAAGTGTCCTATATGTGTAAAATAGTATTTTGAACAGGAAAATGCTGGCTATAGTAGCAGGCTGAGCATTTTCCTGGTTCCCACGGTGATGCCTACGTTGCTAGACTACAGTTTAGTACTGCTTTGTATCATGAGGCCAAGAAATTCCATGTTGTTTGTAAATAGAATAAATGAAAGGCAATAAAAAATTTATTGAACAAAAACCCTTTGTTTGGCCCGTAGTTTGTTGAACCAAATTGTTTCTCTTAAGTTCAGAATTCCTTAGATGACTCCATTCTTTTAACAACCAGTTATTAATAATCACATCCATCATTAATAGTTGCTTTAATGCTTGCACCTGGGGAAGTACTAATGCTTAATAGCAGTCAGATACTGATGCTGTGCACTGACTGTTGTTCCAGAAATCTTCTACCCAGTTCAAGAACTGTTCATTGTTTTTTGTTTTCCAATTTCCTTCATCGACTGCTACTAACCATTAGTCGTTAGTCATATTTTATCTCTATTTTTCCTGTTAACCGGTTTTGTGGGAGTGGGCTTCTCCTTCACGTGTCCAAATCATGATGGAGGGCTGTCATGATTTTATTGCATTCTGTAGATGGTGTCGATCAGTATGTCAGAATTAAACATGCTCGTTTTTTTTATTAGTTGTGATTAGTTTTCATGTTGTCATTAAGCCGTCACTAGCTGGAACTAATCTCTTCTCTATCTTTTCTTTCTTTTTTTTGTTTTGTTTTTTTTTTGTTTCTAACCACCCAGCCGCCACCGGCAACTAACCTATGACCTTCTGACCTCTGAACTCTTCACCCAATGATGACCTGACCATGCCTGCCTGCTGATCAGTTAACTGGTAAACGCCTTTGCTTGCCTGTCTTCAGTGCAGCGAGCTGGGGCACTTGTCCGTTCGTCTTACCATCTAACAAAACAGACAAAGAAATTGTTGTCCTCCAACTCCGCTTTTTCTTGTTCTCCTGTTTGGGTGAAAGTGGTTCTAGAACCTGCACTGAATAGTAGTAAAGCAATAAGGTCCAACTCATCCCTCCGCACTGATCATCCTCTAGTGTCCCGCCCCAAGCGAACGGTAAGGAGGCCTCACACGAGATGGAGACAGATGTCCCTTAACTACCCGATGACAGAGGCAGTTACTGTGAGAGACTTCTAGGAATATTTTTCTTCTCAGAAAAAAAAAAAAAATAAAGTCAAAGCTCTCTCTGAATGTACTGTGTGATGATGCATCATGCATGAACCTTTGGTCAGGGATGTCATTGGGGAAGGGATTCTAAAAAGTATTCAAAATTTGATACGCCGTTTAGTCACTACCAGTGCCCTCAAAGGGCAGATGTTGCAGCCTTTTTTCTATTGCCTGCCAAATTGGACGTTTTAAAGGAAAGTGTGCCATGGAAATGCAGATTATGATGACTTTTCAGAACTACATTAATGCAGAGGACAAAACAGCAACACTATTAAAGTGAAATACAAGTTTAAATTGTTTTAACCATATTTTAATCTCCTTGGAAGATTACATGAGAACAAGGTACATGCATTATGTGTCACATTACTGGGCAAACTGTTCAAATATTTTTTTTAAACTTCCCTGTATAGAAAAAATTTCATTAAGGATGTAAAAGCCATGCTTGCCTATTTGCTGTATACATGTAATGAAATTGTAGATAAAGTGTAGTGCATTGAAACAAAATGAACAAAAAGTAGATACTTTTACTATACAAGGGTGCTGGTGCAGAAAAAAAAATATATTTTTGGAAATGTAGCATTTTATACTTTCAAGTGTTATAAAAAAAAGAAAAAAAGAACAAAGAAACCCTTTATTTCATTAACTGATTTTTTCTGGTGGTTGTCAAGAAACAAAAGACCAAAAGAGCCTTTTAGTCTTTCTTTTTTATTTTTTAAGTATTGGAATAAGTCTAAAGAAAAGGAAGTGCCTTATTTTCTTCATGGTCATTTAGTCAAATGTCTTGTATAATCAGCTTCTCCCTCAGACAAGTTACTGCATGCCACTCAGACGCCCAGTATGTGAAAGAAGCTGTGAGGGAAGACAAATGATGAGTTGACCATATTAATTACCTGATTTTTGCCATACTAGTGTGATGTGACTTTGCCAAAATATGCGAAATATTTGCTAAGTTTTTGTCAAACCGGCCCATTATTATTTCAACCACTCTACTTTTTAAATCATAGCAAATGCCATACTTGTGCAACGTAGACCAAAGGGTTCTATGATACAGACTGTCTCGTGCTAAAGGAGATTATTAGCTGACAAATGTTTGTAGAGCTGGAAGTCTGTCATTTTTGTTCAGGGATGGAGAGGAGTTTTCTTGATTTTGGTTGAAATAAATATCCATCAACTGTAGTAGGCTTCGGCATCACCAAGAAAACTGATATTCTGTGAATAATGAAACTGAAAGTGCTTGGCTGGTTTTCAGTTAGTTACTGAACATGTCCCCAGTTTTCACAAACAGCTCCTGCAGTAGCAAACAGTATGGAAGTTATTTATTTTTCAGCTTGTCTTTGACTATTGTTAGATCTTCCCTGTTGGCTTTTCTTCAAAAGATAAGCAGGAGAGGGACATCAGCTAGTTGTTTGAAGTCCAGCTAAACTTTATTTTTAACCTTTGTTTTCCACATTAGGTTCAAATAGCTGGGCAATTGCAAGAGCTGAAGCTGTTGAACGCACAGTATTTAATTCTGAAAACATTAAGTATTACTTTGTGGGGCTCAGTACTAAACTTGGCAAATATCAGGTGATAATTTTAGTCCCCTCTTGTCAACTTATTCTCCTCCTGCAAATCTTCACAGCTTCCAAATGAAAGGTCAATAGTAAGCTAAGAGGGCTTACATTTTTAAGCACCTGCATGGTGACCTCATCTAACATCTTGTCTCACCTGGAAATAATTATCAGTTTATTTACTATGCAATAGACATTCATCCTTTTGTATTCAGCTAGATTTTTCTTTATTGTGCCACCGGCTTTGTCTTCCTGTTACACATACAGTTGTGTTGATTTTATTTACAGTATATGCTGTGCCATTTTGATTTTATTTTGGTTGGTTGATTGAATAAACTTGCGACACTCGAACATTTGAAGAGAGATTTGCTAAAACTATACCAGTATTTGATCCAGTTTCATCTCAACTGTGATAAAACCTGGACATTTTAGACATTTATCAAAGGTCTTTTCTGGGGGTAGGGGAAGTGTATGGAATAGATGCGTGACATGTGAAAGTAATGTTTGCTCTGAACAAACTTCTGAAAACTTAGTTGACAAAATTTTGGATCAACTTAAAAAAAAGCATGACTTTTGAAATCTCTGAATGCCTTGGTTCTCAGTATTATCATTCTTTAATGACTTTTTCTTTATTAAAATAAGTAGTTTTAAGACTTCTTTCTGACAGTATTATGTAATTTTTTTAGAGTGGGTAGATGGGAGTGTCGCTTGTATGTAACCGTACAGATGACATGTATTTGTCTATTCTTTATTATCTTAGTAGTTTCATGCTATGTATGTACCATAACCAACCTATTGCCTATGAGAAACATGTAAGATAATGTATTTACAGCCATTGTTACAAGTTTATAATGTATTTTTCTATCTTGTTTTATATGTATGTTATATAACATTCAAAAGAATTTTTTTCCTGATTGAGAAAAAAGGATACAAAATGCAAAACCCACAATTTTGATAACTGAAAAATTGCCAATTGTTTTGCAGTACTTTATTATATTGGGAGTGTTGTCTTTCTTGGGCTTTTAGTTAGCTACTGGATGAATACATTAGACATATTTGGGTTTTAGTTGGGTTTTTACATAGCTTGCATTTTAATTCTTTGGTTCTTTGCTGTTTCTATTAACCCATAGCATTATTTTAATAAATGTTATAATACCAACCTACTAACTCTGGACTATGTCTGTTTATTAACCATTACATGTTTAATTACGATAAACAAATAAAGACGGAAGAATGTAAAGTCTTGAGTTACTGGACTAACCCTGAAGAACGTGACCACAGATAACACAACGTGACTTGTTTTTATGTTGTTTGTCAGCTGACATTCTGCACACTACTATTAAGTTGGCTTTGGTCATTCTGGCCTCTTACCTTGGGGAATAGGTGCCAGTAGAAATGGGAACAAAGTAGCATTTTTTTGAGACATTCTTGTAGAGTCTTGCCACTTGCCTTTCAGCATCTGCATTACTAATTCCACACTTTCTTTTTCTTTCTCTAAAATAATTACTGTCAGCTCACAGCAAAAGAGCAAAGATGCCAGTACATTGGTAAATCATGACTGTGTACAGAAACCAGTTTGATTCTTTGTTGAACCATTCAGAGGTTGCAGTTAATCTCACAGTAATTCGTGATTCGTTGGTTTTGGCACCTGATTCATGTTGCATCATGTGACGTTTCAAAATACTTCTGGATAGAATTGTTGTACACTGAAATACAAAATCTGAGAGTTTTCCTTGTGAAAAGTGCCTTATTGTCTTCATGCCACACTATTTTCAAGTATCTTTTCTTTTTTTTTTTTTTATATTTCTGCTATAGTCTATCAGGATTGCCTAGCTCAGGGGAGTACAGTATGTAAGCCAAAGGTCAAACTGGATCTTTTCCTAATGACTGCAGAAAGTACAAAAATACACCTTTCATTAAATTACCAAGCAACAGCCATTTCAAATTCCAGGGCTGCCTTTATGTGATCTTCATCCCTGTGGATGACTTGAGCAAAACAAATGCAGGGAATTTAAATGGCAAAAATGCTGTTTTGAATGTACATCTATGCAAATATTTTTACAGAAACGTTTCCCTTTCTTAGAACTAAAACTGTCTGAAGCTCCTTTACATTTCCCAGGTAGTTCTCCTAGATTTGTAATCTTAAATTGACAGTAATTACACCTAATGTTGAGGGAGATTCTCAATGTAGATGACTTTTCTGATGTCAGCAATTTTTGTGAAATCCCATTTTTTTCCTGTAGATGGTAAAAATTCAGATAAGGAGACTGAATCTGTTCAAATGCCTCCTTTAATTTATGATGTTTGAAACTATTTATCTTGAAATCCATACAATATAAAACTTGAGTGTTAAAGGGTTCTCACAGTATTGGTTGTAATTAAAATAGAAAGCATCTTTATTTTATAGAAGAATAGTCTAGCTTTGATGTTTGTTAGTTTTCTAATGGCATGTAGTTCTTTATTTTACAAAAATTTTAGGTACAGATAAAATATCAATGCATTTTGAATAGTTTCACTTGTACAGATTATACCAAACCTTTTGACTGGATAATGGCACAAAGTGTCATTACAGAGCCAATAATTTATATTCCTAAAGAATTTTATCAGAGGCACACATTTAAGCTTGGTGAAGTACTCTCTCCATTTTAGGTGAAACTATTCAGATGGAACAAAAGTTTAATATTTTATATTGAAGAATACTTCTATTCCCAGGACTACTGCTGTCCTGTAGTATTTTTATTATTTTGTATTTTTATCAATAGATATTAACTACTGTCATACTTTGTTCACAGTGCATTTTCATCTCATTCTTCAGTATATACAATAGTGAAAGTTGCTGTAGGTTTTGTAGTACTTTAAAGCTAAAGGACAGCAAAAAAAAGGGAAAAACACTAAAATCAAAATACTATACATTGTTGTCCACCAAAGGCATTTCTCAGTTTACCTAAGTGCCTGTCTGAAAATTTAACTATTTTATACTTCGTCTGCTTATAGGAAAGAAACAAAGTGGTTTTAGAACTGAATTTAAGGATGACTTCAATATTGCTAAATAACTGAAGTTAGGTTCATATTATTCTGAGGTTAAATTGTCTTAACATTCAAGAAAATCATACATTCAAGACAACAAATTTGGTTTCTTTGAGAGTATTTTTGTGCATGTCATCAATTCATGATATATTTCATAAAGAGTTTTCAAGGATTTTTATTAAAGGTATTTTTAATGAGCACATGTTCAGTGTATACTGACAATATTGATCCTTTATTTGAACATATCTTTTAAAAGTATGTCAAAAATCTACATGTTAGGAATCGTTTATTGCCAGACTGTGCTCTAGGAGGGGGACCACTAAAAGGTTTTCTGCCCTGAAAATGCAGAGAAAAATTGAAGTGTTTTGCCATCCATTAAGAAATTACTTTAACTTGGGGGAAACATGCTTATGAGTATGTAAAACCGAATTCTTTGTGTCTGGGTAAAAAAATGTTATCCTAAGTACCGTATTGTACAGAATGGAATCTGAGTAACACATTCCTAGGGCTGGAAGTATATAATTGTTACTGGAATTTCTGGTTTGTTTTAATGTATTTGATATATTTTTCTAAAACACTTTTAACGGAATACTGTCCAAATAACACATGAACCATAACATTAACACGTGATACTCAATGTTGAATCAAACTGGTTAACGGAAGTACAGTGCTCTTCCTTCTCTGTGCCTGTGCACTAATTGCAGGTGGTATGGTTCTGCATAGGGGCTAGGGGTCAGGCACAGCGGGTTGTAGTGCTAATTTCTTAGTGCCTGCAGTTCGGGTGTCCGTCTTCAACAACAGAATAACTGGCGGGGATCTGCCTCCCAAGGCAAAGATTAACTGAGATTTGAAACTCTTAGAAGAATTAGCAGCAACAAATGAATAACATATATACATATATACTTTGACTTGTATTATGGCAGTTTGTGTGAAACATTTAAGGTTTTGTTTGTGCAAAATAATGTATTCCGAGGGGAAAAGCAAACATGGACATTGCCAAAAGACATGTAAATAAAACACCATTTATGACTGTACATTATGTGCAATAAAGTAATTGGAAAAAGTGCATGTACTTTATCCTCAAAAGTAAACTGACAGCTCTCAAAGCTGTAGCTATAGTTTTATTTTCTGAAAACTTAAATTTTATTCTGTATCTAAACAACAGAATAAAGAATGTACATTTTCCCACTTAAATTTTCATTAATGCTTTTAGCAGTGTTATGAAGGATGTTAATTGTTCAAGAGGCTTAAATTTTCATGGTCGTCTGATTATCGGTGTATTTTGCTAAACAGTTTCTTATTGCATATGCTGTTGTTTGTAACTGTAAGTGGAGCAAGTATGCATTATATACCATAAACATGCAATACACTTTTTGCATTTAGATTTGTGGATGCACCAATTCTATAAATTTCTTAAAAGATGACCAAGTGATTTTGATGTTATTGTACTTTTGTAAGCATAACTTACAACTGTTCAGAGCAAATAAGGAAAAGGAGTACTACTATAACTTTAACATACTGTTTTGTGGGGGAGTTTCTGATTACTGTAGAAAATTAAGACTGCCATCCTACCTTAGTATGAACCTAGCGAGACACACACACTGGAGAAGAGCTAGATAATGGTTTTTTACATTTTCATTAATAATTATGTGATGATACCTGGTTTTAGTTGAGGACAATTTCTCTGTCAAGGTATTTGCTAAAAATTCCTTATGCTTTGCACTGCTTAAATAAAAAATTGTTTGCTTCAGAAGTAAGCGTGCAATAGATAAGGTTAAGTATGGTGTCTTTAGAAGTCTGTTAGAGTAGGGGAGAGGAGGCTAAATGTCAGTGTTAAGGTACACTTCTTCTTTAGTCTCCCAGCAAGGAAGAAAAATTTGGCATAATTAGCCTTTGAAGATACCTTCCATGATGAGTCTCAACAAAGTGGTGGCATATAGTCGTATCTGAGCTAGCTTTAATCTTAGTAGTTCATAGACTGTGGAGATACTACTTGGCACATGCCACTCGAGCAAGTAAAGCAGCCCCATGTCATCTTTGCTGTTGCTCTGAATGCCAGTGCAAGCATGCATGGACCCTGCAGTCCTGGCATGATGTGCTGGGCACAGCCTCACCGTCTATGCTGTCTTTGGCTGCACTGTGCAAACTCCCTCCTTCATCCATCTGGATCCCTAGAAAACAGAATTGTGTTGACTTTCCTTATCTCTAGCACCAAGTCAGTAATATCCGGTTTTGGTCATGTTCATGCTAGAAATTGCATTTATTGGTCTACAAATTAAAGTTAAATGTGGAATTTAATTACTGGAAAATTTCTATTAACAGACTTCACTGCTGTTCTACCAACACTGTCTGTGTGTGCGTTTTGGTATGTTTATGGAGGATGGCGTAATGTTACTACATGGCTCCTTGTTGTTTTTTGCTACAGTTACAGTAGTTCCCTTGAGGCAATACAAATTTAAACGGGTTTTTTTTTTTGTCAAAATAATGAGAGGCATTCATACCAAAGAGTACAAAATGCAGTGTTTGAAATTACTGTCTTTCTTGTTGGCATTCAGGTCTACCAACAAAAGTAGTAAGAGTCTATCCAATTGCTTTCTCAGTGCCCCTGTGAAGTTCTTGAACAGTTAAAAATAGACAACTGCCAGCCAGTTCCTATTGAGTTGAACTCTTCTAAAAATTAACAACCAAAAATAATCAGTAACTCCCTGGAAAAAAAGTTTTGTGTTTTTTTTGGTTTCGTTTGGTTTGGGGTTTTTTTTCCACAAAATAGCCAGCATATATTTGCCTTTTTAATTTCTGTCACAGCAGTTTGAAAGTGTTTTCATCTTCAGCAATAAAAAAGGTTACTACTTTGAATAGTAAACTGGATAAACACAGAGGTGAGGTTCAGGGAAAAATCATCAAATAATGGTACACCTCTACATATTTCAGGAGCTCATCAGTAAATGAAGGTGTTTTCTCTAAAGTTTATGTATTTTTAAGCCCCTTATACAGGCAAGAGGCTAAGCAGAGAAAATCTTTTTGTTTGTAGGATGTTTTCAGAATGAATTCTATGGATTTTCAGTTCACTGAGGGATGGCCTTTATTAAGCAGGTGATAGTTCCACTGCCTGAAGATAGGAAGATTCCAGGTCTTCACAGGTTTGTTTCATTGAGCAAACAAGTGTTTGGTGTTAATCCTAGTTTACTTTCATAGTCATATGAAAATGAAACCCCATCTTTTTAATATCATGACAGATGTATCAGTCTGTACCTTCTACAGCAGTGTTTTGAAGGGATTTCTTTAATTGAAGTTATTTCAGTAAAAAGGCAGGTTGAGCAAGAGCATTACGGGAAGCATGTTAATATATGATAAAGATACTGGGATTACTCTTTTAGAGTCTTACTGTGTTAGGTGCATTAGAAACGCATAATGAAATAATAGTGTAATATTTATCTTGTTAGTTTTCTACACCTTTCCAATTGTGATTTCCAGACGAGGTGGTTTTTGTGGGACTAAGAATGTACCTCATACAGTTCAGAGGTGGTGAAATGACAAGATACTGCAAATCACTCCTATGTGTGTGTTTTTTCACAGAGCACAGCCTTTTTCAAAGAAAAGTTTTAAGGTCTTGCCCTCAGATATTGGGTAAAACATGGTAAATTTGTGATGCAGGGAGCACAGTTTGTTAGCCTATGGCTAATCTCCAGCAGTTCAAACATTGTTATCAATTTGGAGATGTTACTGCATGTTAATTTCCATGGCAAATTCCTTGTCTTATTTTTAACACGGGTACAGTCTGCAGAGCCTCACATGCATACTGCTCTAATAAATCTCAGGATCATTTTCACAGAGTGGATCCAGTACTGCAGAGGCAGCCACAAGGCCATTACTTGCATGCCCTGGTGGGACTTTTCCCATATAACCTTAGTGATGAGACAATTTTGATTCTTTCCCTGAAAGGCAACAAATGAAGCAGATCTTCAGCTTTGTTTCTGAGACAAAATAGGAAATGTATACTGATCTGGACTGAAAGAAGATAAAGAATAACAGTAATGGCAGAGTTTTGAATCCTGTCCTTAGAAGATTACTGAGATTACTTTGGAGTTGATATGAACCAGGAAGAGGAGACAACCCTAAACTAGAGCAGTATTGTCAAGCCCATGCTGTGTTGACAAGAAGTTCATCAGAGACTGTAGGCTAGAATTTTAAGTGAAGAAAATTGAAATTATCTTGGTCCTTGAAGACTTGGTTTACCGTATCTCCCTGTTATCTTAAGCAAACTTGTTAATTTCTCTGTTGGAAATTTTTCCCTTCTTCAGCCTAATTTGAATTACTTATTCTTTTCTTCTAAGGTTCTGTCCTGCCCCCTTCTGTGCTGTTCTACTTTCATAGACAAATTCTCCCTTCTAGGATGGCCAGGTGGCACAGGTCTTTCTTGGTATAGAAAGGCAACAAGCAAGACTTCAGGTCTAAATCAGGATGTGCACGTGTGACATTATTTAGGTTTGTTTTAAATATATCTGACTCCATCCAAGCAGATGGAAGAGAAATGACCTGATAGTGAGGGCACTCATTTGGAACACCTGGGTTTGAGATGCTTCTTTCATTGCTGATGATTTGTGCAATTTTGGGCAAGATCCTTGCAGCCAAATCCACAAAATATCACCGTCACCTGAAGTGTTGTGTCAAAATGTGGAGTGTGGTTAGCTAGGTTTTCATCATAAGAATTTTTTTATGTTATTCCATAAAAGAAAACACCATTGCCTTATCTTCTTTAGTCTGTTTCAAGCAACAACACCAGCAAAAAAGAAAATCCCTGGTACCCAGAGACAATATACCTGCCTGATGCAGAGGGGAAAGTACTAGTCAGTTAATCCCCATCTTTTCATCACACCCACAGTAACTAGCTTAGCAGCTTGGCTGCTTGGGTCTGTCTCTGTCAGGTATGTTTCTCCCCATTTTCACATGCATAGCATGTATGGTTGTAGCTTAGCCTTTTGCATTCCCCAGCTACCCATAAAGAAAGCTACTCTTTAACTGAAATGATGCTCTTGTTCAGAATCTTTGTCCCTCAGTTTCCTGTCAGTGAAATGAGGTTAACAGGAGTACCCCAATAGAATGTAAGCTGTGGATGGCTGCATTCAAGACTCTAGAGTGCTCAAGTAGTACAATGCAGAGTGTACTCTAGTATGATCACAATGTCCAAGTGTCTTACAATCTTGAATGTACTTAAAACTTGTAAGCAAAACAAAATACCTTTGACTTCTTAGTTAAATCCATTATATAAAAAGTTTGCACAGTCTTGTAGGCCAGCTGAGTACAAGTCTCAGAGCAGATTACCTCAGTGGGTGCCTACCAGTAGTGCCGTCTGAAGGGATGGCTGTCTCAAGAGAAGGTTGTTAGAAGTTATTCCTTAGAAGATTCTGATTAGACAGAAGAGGAAATGTTTTTACTAGAACAGCAGCCATTAGTGGATTCTCCAGTGTTGGACACCTTTAAGGTTCAGTTGGGCAGGGTACTAGATCGTGTGAAGACCATGCTCTTACCAAGACAGGTTTGACTAGATCATCCTTGCAATCCCTTCCAACCTGGTATTCTGTGATTTGTGTTCATAAATCACAGGATTCTCAGTCCTGCAGGCTTGCTGTGAATGGACTGAGCTGCATTCCAGTTTTTCGCAGTTGTCCAAGGAGAGGCAAAGAGACAGAGATGCAGCTACAAGGAACAACGCTGCTTTGTCTCTTCATCAGTGAAATGCAGAAGTGGGGAGCACTGACAGCACTTGAGACCCAGGAGGATGGGCAAAATGGGATTGTACCTGCTTGATGAAAGTGAGAATGTCTGAATACAGCATGGGAGACAGGCACGATGGTAGCATTAGAGTATGAAACACACTGCTTTTTACTTGTTGGATTGTTAGTATTATCAGATAACAAAATACCAAGATTGTTTAAATTTTCTACTGCCTTTTGGGAAAATGCCTATCTATTCCAGGAACTCTTTGGTGTTTGTAGAGCCCACTGAAGAGTCCACAACACACACTCACTGATGTTTGTTTGCTGTGGTTGAAAAGCTTTGAGCTTTTGACTATAGCAATCCTGATATCATTACAATCCCGTAATGGTTTAACACATGATACCCTTCACAGACCTAGATATATTATAATACTCAATAAATTCAAGGCGCTGAGAAAAGATGGAGCAAGGCAGCATTCTCCATTACAGTTAAACAAAGGTGCACAAGCAGTGTTCAATATAGGATATGATAACTGTGACATACACCATCTCCATCTGAGAGTTGACCTTAAAATTGAGTGACTTTTTCAAAATCCTCATCTGAGTGCTGGATGTTGACTTTTTTAAATATGGCTCTTCAAGTAATATGCATGCAGGTTAGCATACAAATACCAGAGCTCTCCTCTACAGTCACACAAGGTTCTCATTGTTCAACTCTCAGGCTAACATATGATTTTTTTAAACTAAAATGCCTTAAAATAGTTACTTTGAAGCAAGAACAACAGTGTTTGCAGCCTCAGGCTTTTAGTTGTGAAGGGTTACACTTGGGATGCCAATTTTGCAGTGCCAATTTGCTTTGAAAGGAAAGAGAGAAATGCCATTTGTGAGAGACAGAGCTTTGGGTTTCTCAAGCAAGAACCAGTGTCAGTAGGTATGTATAAAACAAAATCACCTCATCAGCCATATCATTAGTCTCAGCAAAGTCCAACATTAAGCAATTTATCCCTGGTCACACTCAACCACAAGACAGCTGGCAACCAAACACTTCTGGCCAACTTCAGTATAGTGGAAGGTGGGGAAGTGGAGATTTAGCTCCTCAGTCAAGACTCTTCCAAAATTTTATCTTGGTGAAGTAAACAACTGCATTTTATTAGTTGTTATGTACCTCATAATGATAATAATGAATTAGGATAATAATGAAGTAGGAATTTTCACGTGCTCTGGATTTGTCCTCAGACTTCCCCGTGTGAGGGAACCTTGAAATACATGATTTCCACTCAGGCAAGTGCCTGGTTTAAAACGAAAGCAAAGCCAATGAATGAAATAGTCAAACACCTGACACTTTGGGAGGGAGAGAAGCAGTAAATAATGTTGCCTTAGAGCAATGTCTCCCTTGTCATCCTTTTCCCCTTGCAATTTGCTGTCACTAATCACTGTGAGCCAGACTGTGCTCATCGAAGAATCCTTCAGACAGAGTCAGTGGGGCTGTTCATCTGAGTAATTTGCAGAGGACACAAAGAGGGCCATCAGACCCTGTGGTATTAGACTCATTTTGGCTATAAATTCCCTGGGCAAGGACTTGTATTCTTTTCAATAAAACACTGGACGCAATTCTGGTGCTGTGCTTTTTTTCTTGTTGGTTTGGGGTTTTTTCCCCACAGCTTCTCATTGGACTTGATGATCTCAGAGGTCCCTTCCAACCCAACTGATTCTATGATTCTCATTCTTTCTCACCTTTTTCTTCACACACACGCATACCAGCACTAAGAGACTCAGAGAAGCAGCAGCTTTGACAAGCAACACGAACATGCCTCCCTCCTCTGAGCGATTCCTTTGGGTGATTTAGCAATGTCACTCTGGCTCTCAACATTTCTTTCAAGTCAAGAGCCTCATCACTTACAGCAGGTTGGGAAAGGGAGAGCCCAGTTGCAAAGGCACGAAAAAAGTTCCATCAGTGGCTGGCAGCAACAGGAGAGTCTGGTTGTGCTGGTGAGTCAGCTGAACCACTTGCTCCACTTGCTTATTCCAGCTGCATACAGGCATGTGCAGGCAGGAAAAATTCCTAGCTTTGATTGTGAGGAAAGGACCTGCTTATGTCACCACAATAAACTGTTTGCCCAGCATAAAATCTCACGAAGCATAATTGCCAAACTCCTGGGACAAAATACTTCTGCTTAACCCCTGACACATCTTGTTCTTTTCACTGTGAGAAAAATAGTCTTTTTTTTTTTCCAAATTTAATTACCAGCTTTGATGTGTCTATAATGGGAATAATGGCAGAGAATACAAGATCTTCTGTCTGCACTGCTACCTATATACTTGCATATAAATAGCACTCTTGTTTCATGGGTTGGAATAGTGGCTGGAGAGACATACTGACAGTACAACAGCTCTTTTCCTTTGTACCAGATCTAATAGGACTGCAGTATGGAAAATGCTATTTATACTTTGCTTTTAGGCTGAAACTCACTCTCTGCAGAGGTCCAGCCCAGGGCAGAGGCCTCACTCAAATCCTGCTGAGCCCCCAGATAGGCTTCCCATTTTTTCCTACAATAGATGCAAGGGTTCAGAGGGTTTTGTATTCTGTTCATGGGTAAAGGCATGTAAATAATATCTTTATGACTCACGTATATCTTGAAATATGCAACCTGATGGCAGACAGCTCTACTTTATTGTGCTGATATTTGTTCTGAACCACATGGCTGGTAAGTCATGAAATATTAATGGCCATGCAAATCTTCTGTATCACCAGCTTTTCTGTGTTCCTGACCCCTGACTTCCTTTAATCATCTCCTGGGTGTGTGGTCTGTTACTATTCTGAGATATCTTGTGAACAGGGGCAAAGTAATTACTTGATCCCTGCCTGATGCAAAAATCTATTTGAAAAGAAAAGGATAACTTCAGAGGCGCTTCCTCCTTGCATTAAAATCAGCCCCACCTGCTTGCTTCACCAGATTTCTCTTTTGGAGGCCTGAATGCAGACCTACAGTGTTCAGTGCTATTTTCAAGACTGTAAAAACATCATTCTTGGATCTTTTAAGTCATGACCTGCTTCCTCCACAGATTAATTACAATTTCTGGTCAAATGTTTTTCCCCCTTTTCTCTTTCTCCTACTGATTTTTCTGAAGACATCCTTATAAATACACTGCAACTCCAACTGCCAGATGTTTTATTGTTACAGAAAGACCCAAAGATCTTCCAACGAGCAGCTGTAGTGCTTGTTTGTTATAAGGTTATGTTAGCTGTCTCCCTAATAATTCATCATGGCCAGTCTTCGCGAACAAAGATCCGGGAAAGGTCTCCACCCACATTGGTTACAAGTGCGCTGGTGATACAGGGCTTTGCAAATGCGGGTAAGACCTTCGAGCCTGCGCAATGGATTTTTTAGGTGAGACACAGTGTGCGCTGAACTGAGTCCATCCTTTAATCTCAAGGTTCATCTGCCGGGGCCGAGCGAGCTTGGACGGTGGCAGCGAGGTCCTCAGGACGTAGGTTCCCTAATAATTGGAGGCTGAATTAATGCCTGACATGTAATTTCTTTTAAGAACCAGGACATATATTTTTGGCAGAAATCTCCTTTCCTTTCTCTCCCTATTTTCTAACATCCCAAACACTAAAAATAAGGATGTTATCAATGTGGGGAAACATGGAATATCTTCTTAGCTCCCTGCCAAATATAGGAGAGGTCAGTGGTTTGGTGCCATGCAGGTCTGACAACAACCAAAGGAGAAGAAGTTGTACAAGCAATATGGCTGTAAAGAGAGAAAACTAATGATAGAAGAGCATTTTCCATACGGGAGCTATTTTAGTAAACCAGCATGACGAAAGTGTAGACGTGAGTAGGTATTTTTACAAGTGAGCTTGTAGTGACTGCCAAGAGGATAGTGTAACACAAGGGCAATAATGACCACACAGTTTAATACAAGCTTAATAAGTGTTGACCTACAAGTGGTTTCTGATTTCTGAAGCAATTTTGCCCAAGTTGCAGGAGTCAGCACCAAAAGTACTGTTTCTGAAATGGTGGATTCTTATAGATAAGGAGGTGAGGAAGACTAGCTAAGGCCAAAACATTCATTATCAGAACAGAGAAAAAGGAACCGGGATACCTCAAGTGTTTGTAATATTCCACTGTGCAAAACCTGGGATGATACATAAGAAGCTTTTTGAGTCTCTGCTCTTCAGTCCCCACTGCCATTTCTGAAAATTAGGTGCCAGCCCGGGATGAATCTACACTCTCTGTTTTAAAGGTGCAAAGATAATCTGCCTCACCCTTATTTCATTCAGCAGTCAGGTGCCTATGTGTCTTTGAGGACATAGGTGTCTGTCATCTTTCTTTCACATGTTTCTTGGAGGTTTTTTCTCCTGAAATGACCTCAGTGACTTATGGGCCCCGTGAGAAAGGCACAACCACTGCTTGGCTCACACAAATGACAGTTGTGAAGCAATATTATTCAGTGGCTTAAAGCCTGACAGCCTGCAGCCTGGGGACCACCCTCACATTGACTGTGCCTTGTGCATGGAGCAGGAGTCTCTAGCCCTGTGTGGTGGAAAGATGTGCCACCAGCTGGTTGGTGCTGTTGGAGCCACAGAGAAAGCAGACAGAGCAGAAAAACCAGAACATTCCTCCTGGCCCTTTGGCAGCACTGTGGTGTCTCACCACAGGATGACTTGTATGTGCCTAAATGATGGTAATGACCCCTGCTGCAGGTCTGGCTCTCCCTTAGCTTGCAAAGGTGACAATTGCTAACTCAGATTTTGGAAGAAGGTGAGCTCTGATCAGTTGAAAGGAGCAGTGAGTAATCCTCATCTACCTGGCTTTGTAACTAAGCTGTGAGTCACTCTAATGAGCAATACCAAAAGTGCTGACCTGCCCATATCTTACTTCTTTGTTTAAGAGTCCAAGCTAACCTGAAGCCTTGGTATGCCCCAGGGCTACCTTTTGGGCAGAGAAGAACCTGGAACCTGGCAAACCTTACCAGTGGAAGAAATGCTTTTGTAGGGTGTATGTGTACCCAAACATTAGGTGTAAATAATTAGGAAGCTTTCAGTGCTTTTTCTGTATTTGGCATTCCCTGCTAAAGCTGCAGAGTTGCTTTTTATTTGAAGAACCCTTTCTTACCCCTCACCACGAAGATTTCATTTTCAGATCACTTTCTCTTGCTCACACAAACCTGGCCAGCTAGAGCTTATGGGACTGGTGTGCAGTGACCAGGCAGAGGAGTGCATGGGATTATTTATCACTGGGTTAGCCCATGGCCCTGTGTTCTTGGGGACAGCACAAAGTATGCCAGCCACTGCTATCCTCCCTGCTCTACAGTGTGCTCACACTGCAGGGTGAGATAGTGCCCATCCTACCACTTCAAAAAGCTTTTTCTTTGACTGCTAAGTCCTCAATGTCCTCACTTGGCTTTAAACTCCTCCTGTGGTACCAGAATGTCGGGGATGGTGAAAGCTGTTTGCCTCTGGTTTGAATGCAAGGCATGGGCTGGCTTGGCTGCATGAAGAAAACTGCTCCACTGGTTGTTTTCAGCAGCTTCCCCAGGGTGCATGGCACTATTTAAAGTGGAAGCACTTTGATATGGAAGAGGCGAGGATGAAGGTGAAGGCTAATAATGGAAGTTTATAAATGCAGCTGACATCCTAGCACTCTGTGTCTTTCATGCCATCCTTCATTTGCTCTCTTGGTGCTCTCTCCTCTTTTAATGCTCTGTTGTTTTTCCCCCTGTGAGCAAAGTGCTGTTGAGAGTAACTGGGGTAGCTGAGTTTGATCCATTTACGTGCCTGTGGGTATAGTATGGGCTGTTATTTAACCCTGCAAGTGAAATGATCTGTGAAACCTCCAGGGTGAACTATGCTAAGGGACAGACTTTCATATTCTGTGGATTATACTCTATTATATATATATATGTATACATATATATATATATATATATATATAAAATAGAGTATACATATATATAGCTCATGACTAATAAGGAAACCTCTCTTATAGTTAAGAGCTTCTAATAGAGACCCATCCACACAACATTCCTATGTGAGTGGGTAGTATTGGCACCAGCAGTGGAATGCCTGACTCCAGTCCTGATCTGGGCTTCACAGCTAGGCTCCCTCCTTGGTCAGCTGCAGCACACGGGCAGTTCTAAGGGCAGTTCAGCCTAGATTGAGAGAAAAGTCTAATACAAACAAGAAACTGTTCTCCTCCTCTGTTAACTGCCTAGGCTTTCCATCTGAGTGGCTTGGTTGGATGTGAGGCCTTCAGAGAGCAAAACCTATGTGGAGTGAATGCGACTCATGCTGAACCTCCCTCGAAGGAGATGGTGAGATGGTGAGGTAGATGGTTAGATCTCCACAGCCTTGAAATGGGACCATCCCTCCTCTTCCGTCTCTCTTCTGTTCCTCCCTCCTGCCTCTGCTTTGCTGAGTGGAAGTCCACCTGGGAGGTGTACAACAATGTACACACACAGCTAGCTGGTTTGTGCTGAAGCCTCAGGTATTTTACAAATAGGCTGGCCTCCCCCAGTGCCCCTCCCCCACTGCCCTTCAGCTCCCTAGGGGCTTCCTACCTTGCAAGAACAGGGGGAACTCCTCTGCCTCAGAATACTCATCAAAAAGCACTTGCTCAGAGGTAGTGGAAGGTAAAACACAGCAAGTTCTGCAGCTGAACTCATATTAGATTAATTATTTCAAGCAGTCTGTACATTCCTTCTACTTATAATTTATTATTAACAGTCTGAGAGGGAGAAAAATAATTCATTAAACAATCAGTAAGGCATTCTTAAGACATTATTGAGATCAAGTCTCAGGGAAACATATGAGCATTCACAAATATATTTTTATCTACCCAGTTAAGTCATTTTACATAGAAAAGTGAAACTTAATCCAGCTGCTTTGTCTCTGTAGCTGCTGCTCAAGGGGAAACAAATTCAGATCCACCATAATCTGAGTAATAACTTCAATACCAACTCCCTTTTATCATAGGGAAAGGAGTAGTTTCATCTCAGTTTCTGCAGTCTGCCCCATGCTTATCCCCTGGTGGTCAGATATCAGAGCAGACCAGTGAGAGAAGTACCCTTCCAGGGGCGGGAAAACAAAATGCCTTGCTGTAGACCCTTCTCCCTTGCTGCAGGCAGTTTGAGGGTGCTTTCTTTTCTAGATGGGAGTTGCCCGTACCCAGACTTGAGAAAAAAGTTTGAAAAAGTGGGTTTTCTCCCATAGCTCAAATCTATACTCTTGTTTCAGTCAGCAATGAGGCAGCAAGGCACTGCTCAGTCAAACAGGCCCTCAGAAAGCCCCTGCTCCCTCTTCACTTAAGGACATCTGGTATACTTGCCTCCTAACCATGCTAGTACATGGTGGGATGATTTGGTTTTGCTGAGAAGGAAAAGCTCACCAACAGCCTCACTTCTCACCCCCATACTTTGCTTTCTGAGCCTCTACCATTTGCTTGTGCTGTGCAGTGATGATCCTGTATGGGAAATGACTTGAAAAACATCATAAAGACATTTCTGGGAGTAGTGGAGTCTTCAAAGGAAAATTCTTGGGAAGCTGGAAATATGGTGGGAGGGAAAATGTAATCTTTCTCTCATTTCAGATGAACTTCTGCCTTCCTTGAAATCCCTGTGAATTTCAAAGCCTTTGATAGTCGTGAAACATCAGAGGAGCCTTTATGCTAAGCAAAACCTGTGTGAAAGCAGTGCTGCTTCTGATCCCACCAGGAGCTGCTGCACACACCATTCCTCCTCCTTCTGTTTGTCATCCCCTCAGCTGACGCAGTCGATCTGCATTTGTCTGGGTGGTCATGTCTGTGCCCTTACTCTGCTGTGTAGGACAATGCTGAAGCAAAACCCATTACAAGATTTGCCTGTGTGTCCAGTGGCCACCCCAGCTGCTCATCTGTGGGCCAGCCTCGCTGATCCGCAGTGATGGCTGCACTCTGTGCCCTGAGATCCCTTGCCTGCTGTAGAGAGTATGGCACGGTTTGGTTTTGTTCCAGCCTCCCTTTACAGGGTCAGCATCAGGCAGAGAGGCCATGGCAAGGGGCTTTCCTGGGAGAGCTCTGATGGCACCAGGCATGGGTGGTAGATTTATAGGCAGACAGAAATCACTGGGAATGCAGGCTACTGAAAAGGACAGCACAACAACCCAAGCTGCAGCAGCCATTCCTTTGAACAGGCACATCCTGAGTACAGCCAGTGGGGTGGGGTGAGGAATTTCTTCCATGTAGCACAGTCAGGAACAGGAGACTATGCAGGGGATGCTATAGAAATTGCAAGGGCTGCTGAGTTGGAATATGATTCCCACAGGTCAGTTCTGAAGAGGGGAACAGTCCTCTATGAGTAGATGCAGACTTCCTACTTCCTGAGCCTCACTTCCCAACTGCTTCCAGCAGCGCTTGTGGGTGTCATACCATGTACTCCTTCCAGAAATGTTGCTGGCAGAGAACAGCATCTAGTCAAGCAAAGGGGGAGAGAGAAGAACAGAGAGCAGGTGGATGTTTTCTACCTGGGCAATGGTTATCCTGTGAAGACCGATGCATTCATTATTTGTATTTGACCTGCCCATCTAATTCATTCACCTCCAGACATATCATCCATATGGATTTGAGAGCCTACACAAGGGCTGTCCATGCTTCTCTCTTGTCTGTCACTGTATCTGTTTCCTTGCACTTCCCAGGCTTCTCATCCCAATTTACTTCCTTTTCCCCCTCTTGCTGCTTCTTTGCACCATGCTGCTTCTCAGGAGCTAGTTTGCTAGTTTGCTTTGCCTTGCTCCAGCATGCTTCCTGCCTGTAGCAGTAGGTTTTTCTCTCCAACAGGTAATTTCGTTGCTCTTAAACAAGCTGAAGAAGTATCAGACTGTTTTTGGAGTGATGTTGTGTTCCACAGCAAGTGGAAGCTGATGCTTTCTGCAGGAGCAGTGTTGAGAAGTAGATTCCTCTTGATGTGAACCAAGTGTAGTTTTTAAACATGTGATTAGCACAAAGGACCCAGTCAGTGATTTTCTGCAAGGATAAGCTGAACTAAGGAGCAGAACAAGTTGAACCTTTTTTTATTTCCCAATTTTTATTTTTAAGCTACCTTGGCTGATATGCGGCCTTTGACTATTCATGACATGCTTCACAGCTCTGTCTACATACCTGTATAGCTGTGACCCAGACCTGCCTAGGACCTCACCACCCTCATTCAAAGGCCTTGATGACTTTTTGTTAAGATATACCACAGAAGGACAATGTTATGACTGGAGTTATATGGACTCAGTCAGAAGGCTGCAAAATAAAGCAACAGCATTGTCCAGTTCTTCACATGACTAATGAACCATCACTTGATAATGCTGATCATCACTGCCAAACACAAATTTAAGCACAGCCCATGTTCCCACCCTGCAGTGTTTATCAAGCTGGTCCCCTCCGAAATGGACTCACTTGTGCAGAACCTGCAGATGTGATTTAGTGATTAGCCAAAGGCCATGCAGAGGAGGAAAGAAGCGTATCACCTCAAATTACTCCCCACCCCTTCTGTGGGCAACATGCAATGGTTTCTGACTGAACGGTGTTTGAAACCCAGTGCACTGGTTTCAACCTGGGGAACAGAAACAGTACAGCTACCTAAAACAGGTGCAGCTACAGCATTAGATCTGCCTTCACATCATGCTACTTGTTACTGAAAGTTTTAGTAAATATGATTTTTTAGTGTATGACAAAAGTGTCCAGTATATGAAGCAAGTGTGCAGGGAAAGGAAGGAAAATCATGCTGAAATCTGGCAGTATGGCAGGGTGATTTGGAAGACAAATCCTCTAGAGAAGGAGTAATTCAGGAAAGCTTTACTGTAAATTAAGAACTGTGGGCTAACCAGAAAGGCTTCTAGACAAATTAGAGGGTTGGGCCATCACCAACTGTATGAAGTTTAACAAAGACAAGTGCTGGATTCTGCACCTGGGATAGGGCAAACATGGATGTACAAACAGACTGGGCAAGGAGAGACTGGAGAGCAGCACTGCAGAAAGGGACCTGGGGTTCCTGGTTGATGGCAAGTTGAATATGAGTCAGCAGTGCCCTGGCAGCCAGGAGGGCCAACCATGTCCTGGGGGGCATCAGGCAAAACATCACCAGTCGGTTGAGGGAGGGGATTGTCCTGCTCTGCTCTGCACTGGTGTGGCCTCACCTTGAATACTGTGTGCAGTTTTGGGCACTACAATATAAGAAAGATATTAAGCTCTTAGAGAGTGTCCAAAGGGGGGCAATAAAGCTGGTGAAGGGCCTTGAGGGGAAGTCGTATTAGGAGTGGCTGAGGTCACTTGGTCTGTTCAGCCTGGAGAAGATGAGGCTGAGGGGAGACCTCATCCCAGTCTACAGCTTCCACATAAGGGGAAGACGAGGTGCAGGCACTGATCTCTTCACTCTTGTGACCAGTGATAGGACCTGGCCTGAAGTTGTGCCGGGGAGGTTTAGGTTGGATATTAGGAAAAGGTCCTTCACTCAGAGGGTGATTGAGAACTGGAATGGGCTCCCTAGGGAAGTGGTCACAGCACCCAGCTTGACAGAGTTCAAGAAGCGTTTGGACAATGCTCTTAAGCACATGGTGTGATTCTTGGCATGGTACTGTGCAGAGCCAGGAACTGGACTTCGATAATCATTGTGAGTCCCTTCCAACTCAGGATATTCTATGAATCTGTGATTCAAGGAAAGATCTAAAGAAGCCAGATGATTTTGGGACATTGGTCTTTGCTGCACACTAAGACACAGAGAGAGAGCTGCAACCCCAAGCTACTATTCTTAAGCAGTAAAAATCAAGAAGCTATTGGCCTGGCAGTACCCAGAGAACTGCCCACCACCTGACTGCCATCAACTTCCCTACAGGCAGGTTCATCGCCTTTTCACAAAAACCTCCTTTCAGGCTTCTCATTTTTTCCTAAATCTCAGGCAGAGCTTCATTGTCTGACCTGTGTGATAGCTCTCAGATGTTTTAGAACAGAGGCGTAAGTAAAACACCACACACTTAGTGGAACTTTCTATGGAAACTGCTGGACTTGACACCTGCTGCAGAGCTCTGGGAGGGGGCAGGAACAGGCTGTGTCCCAGTATAGTGGCAGACAGCTCCTCCAGGACTGGAGATATGAAAAATCACAGAATGACATTTCAGTTGCAAGAAAAAATTAAACCCTTTTTGTTTTTTTCTAATGTGGTTCTTTTCCTCCTGTCACACAAGAAAGAGATTTCAAAAGCACATGGAGTTAACATGCCTGGACATCTATTAAAGCTGGTGAAAAGAATTTCTGGACTTCTGCAGGGCAGAGTAAAGCACAGTTGCTGCTTGAATAAAGAGTTGGTTAAAGATCGCACCCATCTTGCAGTAAGTTTTAAGTGGATTTGCTCCCTGCTGGACCAAACATACATGTTTTCAGGTAGTTCTACAGGAGAGAGATGTGCATTGTCAAAGTCAAGGTTTTTTTTATTTGCACTTTTTTCTCTACAGCTGCAACAGTCCATTGGAAATGTTGTCACATCATAAGGCCACAGGGATATGTTTCAGCTCTCTGACAAGGGAATGAATGCAGGTGATTTACCCCCTCCCCCCATCCCATCCTAAAACAAAACTTGATCAGAAATAATCTGTCTGATTTCTAGTGCAGCCAGAAATTAGCAGATGAGGGAAAAAGCCTTCCCTTCACTGAAAACTTCACTGACTTCATGTTACCCAGTAAAAAAAAAAATTATTCCAGCTCTAGATTTTAAGGAAATGACCAAATCTGATAGGTGGTACTTGGAGAAAATGCTGGGGATTGACTGTTTTTAAAATCCTTGTATAATATTCATTATATATATGTTTCCTACTCCCATAGTAAATAACCATAAATTGCCTATTTCACAAAGTTAATTGTCCTTGTGCTCACCTACTTGCACACGGAAAAATTGATCCAGGTGCAGCCTGAAGAATTTAGGAAGGTCATTTTCAAGTCTAGGGAGAGGTTGAAAATGTTGCTCTTAATCAAAGAGGGGGTGTTTAACATATTTTTGACAATAAATGCAAATAACTTAGTTTCACTGCCATCCCTCTAGTCTAGAAGTGGTGTTAAGACAGTTCTTGTACTTAATATCATCATCATCATGGCCAGTCTTCGCGAACAAAGATCCGGGAAAGGTCTCCACCCACATTGGTTACAAGTGCGCTGGTGATACAGGGCTTTGCAAATGTGGGTAAGGCCTTCGAGCCCGCACAATGGATTTTTTAGGTGAGACACAGTGTGCACTGAACTGAACCCACCCTTTAATCCTAAGGTTCATCTGCTGGGGCCGAGCGAGCTTGGACGGTGGCAGCGAGGTCCTCAGGATGTAGGTTTGTTTAGAGTGACCTTCTCTTAGATGGATGGCCTTACAGGGCTGACGAGCTCCATCTGCCCGGGTTGTACTTAATATAATATTATTCAGTGAACGTCCTCTGTTATCTTGGCTGGGTTGTGCAACGTTTAGTGGTGCAAAATTCTCACCAGTGCTAGGGACCACACCAATGCTGCAGGTCTTGCCTTTTTTGCACTCGTGGATCTTGCCTGTGAAGGCAGTTGCAGTGACTGCAGGCACTCATTTCCATCTTCTCCTTCCTCCTCCCTGGCTCTGCCTGTGTTTTTGAGCAAGCTCAGATTACCTGTGGTCTCTGGATATATCTCCCTCCCCCCCGTCCTGTAAAATCAACAGGCATTCACACCTTCCCCATCCCAGTTCCCCTTCTTTGAATGATTAAAGACCTGGGAAATGGGCACTGCTAGTGGGATTTCTAAACCCAGCCCAGGCTCAAGTGCCAGATTTGGGCTAAACAGCTGCTATGTACAGTCAGATCTACACATGACAATGATTTGTACAGCCCATTGCCAAACCAGCTAGAGCCATTTGTTTAAAAAATAAAGAGACAGATAAATTCAACTCTTCCCCTCCTCCTAGAAAGCTGATATCATGTGCCTCTCTTAAAAATGGCTTGTTCCAGAATGCATTAGAGCTAAATTATCATTTATGTTTGTCATAGGGATTGCTAATGTGTAATGAGATTTTAGAGTTAATGTTTTGTACAAAGCACTTAGTGGAGCTGGGATGAAATTGGTTTAGGATTGTGATGTGGTGTTTTAATTAAAGATATTTTCCAATCAGGGCCGAGCAAACGACTTGTCAGAAGATTTTGTACCCATCAGCCAATATACCAAGGCAATGCTGGTCTCGCTTTCTGCTTTTGGATTTTCTTCAGGGAATTAGAGGAGAGAGCCTCTCCAAATCTCATGCAGGAGAGCCTTTCTTAGCTACAACCCTTATACGAGAAGAAACATGTATTAGATTCTCAAATTTTCACCTGGATGTCAGTGGTCTGGTTCATTGCAGCGTGATGCCAGCCTTACGCTGCTTTGATTATGTTGAACTTGCAGCTACAGGTTGGTGCAATACACACACAAACAGACAGAAAGCAATGGGAAGCCTGGTGCTGTGGGGTGAGTTCTGAGGTTTTTCTTGTCTGCTGTAGTGGGGTCCTGAGCTCTGACTGCATGCAGTTCCTCGTCTCTCTCCTTCTCTGCTGTTGGGTGTAGCAGCCAGGGAGGAGGCAGGAAAATGAGTGATGCAGACACAAAAAAAGGAGAGGAAGGATTTCCAAAAACTGTGCCTGATAAAACCAGCACCAGGATGACTGAGATGTCTCTGGTTTAAACAAACAGGATTTGGATGTATGAGTCAATGTAAACATCAAATGCATGTTAATAGGCACAGCTTTTATTAATTGCTGGATAATAAGTGTCAATATTACCAAACAAACACATTCTTTTCTTAGCTATCTCTGGTCCATGTAGGGAACTTCAACCACCATCAGGTCTTAGGCTGGGATATCTATTTAAAATGAAATCACAAAGCTATAACCAGACACAAAGTGCAGGGGCTGACACCACCACAGGGCTGGTGTCAAACAGAAGCAATGCAAACCTGTGGCAGAAAAACAGCTGTTATCCTCAGAGTCCCCATCCTCCAGCCGTGAGAACCTCATCTAGGTAGAGCTGTGGAGGGAGGTCAACAGGAATGCAGGGAAGTGGCTCCTGCTGGAAAGGGGCAAGAGGGAGGAGTCACCTTACCCAGTGCTCCTCACACTTCACCTTCTTGCTTTCTCTTCCACCTCTTCAGCTGTGATCAAGGCTCCCCTTTTCCCCCCACCCCTTTTTTTGCCCCATGCCCACCTCCCCAGTCAAGGAATGGCACTGGCCCCGCAGCCTGGAGCAGCTCCTCTGGTGGCTGAGTCAGCTCCACAGACACAGAACAGCACTGCTGGAGACCCACCCTGCATGGGTGTGCAGCATCATTAACTTGGATAATAGGACTGAGCCATAGCAAACCACTCTGGATTTGTATAGCTCCATGCCACAGTTTATTTTTGCAGTGTTTCTGACATAAACCCCTTTAAAGCTGCATAGCTGGGAACCTTTTGGTAGTATGTATTGCATCCTGCTTGCTACAATAATAGAAACAAATCCTTTTTATATGCTCATGATTTCAAATACATTTGTTTGTCTGTTTTTCTAAGAAAAGCAAGGAGAAAGCTTTCATTTTATACACAGTTTTGATGTGTTAATATATATGGATGATTTTTTTTCTTGTATTTTTCTTTTACAGGTTTGCCCATTTACCAGTTCCATGACTGTTTGGAAACAGATGAGCAGTAAACAGGGATTTTAATCCCAAAAGTAAATTGTAACATAATCTGTTCATTAGATGAATTCTTTAGCTCAGCATGGAAATTCACCTAAGCTATGTAAAGATTAGAATAGAGAGGTGAAGGTGAATTTTGCAGAATTAAATCTCACATTTCTACCTCGACTCTATGGTGAATACATGAGTATGCTGGATATTGTAACATTTTATTTTAACATTTTTTATTATAACATTTTCTTTGCATAAGCCTTGCATCACAGGATCTCAGGAAATTACAAAGACAGAAGGAGACCAAACTGCCTAATAAGGTCAGTCCCTCAGTGAAATAGCATCCTACTCCATAAAACAATACACACTGCAACTTCATTGTACATCTCTTGGCCAGCTGTGTGGGTCCTTTATCTGCAAGAGCAGTGACACACCACTTAATGAGTGGTGTCGACCTTTTCAGAGACAGTGAGGTACAAACATGCATGGGGCATCTTTTCCTGCTAACCTCAAGTATTCTAAAATCACGAGTCAGATCTCCCTGCCTTGTAAATTATAAGACTAGCTGAAAAAAATGTTAATGAAAACACTGAACAAATGTATTGGTGTTCTTCTCTCCCATGAATTTTATTGAGTCTATGGATTTGAGCCCTCAGAGGTCACTCAGGTTAAATTTTAAGTCTTTTGTTCTCTATAAGCAATAGAAAATTCTGCTGATTCATTCAATTACAGGACTAAGTTACAGAAACTAGGGAATTAAGGTGAACTCTTTAAGAGAGGCACCTTTGTGGTGCATCTTCTGATGCACATCTCTGCCAATATGAGCTGAACTGTATGAATTAAATTCTGCAAGAAGTGTTAGGAGATACAGAGAGCTGGACTTGTGCCCACAGGTATGGTGCTAAAGCTTCTGAGTTCATTGCTCACTGCTCCCAGGACACTGAACCAATTCATAGGTGTAAGTCCCTTGTCAGAGATCTCGTATCCATGGGAATTGTGGGGTAGAGAGGAAGTGGAGGTCAGGGTTGGTGGAGAGCCAGGATAATGAGCCATAGAGGGACTCCCCATCCTCTGTGAGGGACTAGCATCTGGGAAGAAACAATATACTCTGCAGGAACAGAACACTCCAGAGGAAAGGCTGCAGTAGTATTTACAGGTCGGTTTTGGTAATGCAGGTAATGCATGCCAAGCACCCACACCTCCCTCTGGAAAAAGTGTGAGTGGGTTTTCTGGTGAAAAGTTCAGATTTTAGCACAGGGCAAGGGCACTGTGAGGTACCCTGTGGTGCTGAGCAATGGAGCAGGGGCTTAGGCACATCTCTATGTGTTTCAAGCATTGACTTCACCATGGCTTTAGGAACCAGCATTACCATAACAGATTAAAGTCTTCTGCAGCAGTCTCAGCATTCAGGTGATCAGGTTTGGTGTTTGTGAGAGGAATGATTTCACAACATCATGGGGTTTTTACAGTGATGCCTTCATCTAGCCTCTGTTACTGAAAGGTCAATTCTCCCCTTTCTCTCCTCCTGCCATCTGCTCCTTAGAGACCTGTTCCTGCCAACATGCCCTTGACACTTCTGGTAGCCCTAGTGTGAGTGAGGCAGCAGCAGGAGCAGGTAAGTGAGTTAAAGCAGTGGGTGTACAGGTGCTAGCTAAGGAGCTGGTCTCTGATATGGCCCCCCACCGTCTGCAGCACTGTTCCAGTGGTGTTGAAGGAGGAAAGGTTGAGAGGGATGTAGCAGGTAGAGCTGTGTGCAGGGATTGTGCTTCCCCAGCACAGGAGTAGCTGAACATGAGGATGCACTCCAGGCACATGTGTGCACATGGACCTTGAGCTGTGACTCCTGAGGAGGTGATTTTAGAGAGCTGCTTAAGGTGAGGTTTCGGGCACTTATATGGACTGAAATGTGTACTAAATTTTCACTGAGAGCCTCCTAGGTATTCAGAACTTCTTGAAATCAGAACATTTCTTTAAGCTGTGTGGTTGCCAGCACCATCCACACTGCTGGTTTGTGTTATGCTGGACCCACTCAAGGAGAGTGGAGGCAAGGAGGTTCAACAATGTGCCTTTTTCTGAGTTCACTTATTTCATGATGCCTCTGTTCTCAAGGGCTCATGTCTACATTTTGATTTCTGATTCAGAGTCTCCATTTGCTGCTCCCTCTCATAAGGTGATTTCCCCCCCCCCCCTTCCTCTGCACTGGCTCTTTTGTTCCAGAAAGTTTTGGTAGCCTCAGTGTGAGATGTGTCTCTTCGTCTGCAGAGACAGGACTTTTGGACCCTCCAGGTGTCTACCCTTGAATCCTGCTATGTTGGGGTGCCAGAGCTATTCTGGAGGCTGGAGCCATCAATGTCTCAGTGCCGCAGTGCTTTAGCACATTTGGCTGTGCCCTTCAGCAGCCTTCACTTGGTGCCTTAACACCAGAGTTTTGATACTGAAACTGGTGTTCTTTGGGAGCACCACTTTGACTCTTCTCTAACTAGTACAAACCTTATTTTATAAAGCAGTGCATTTTCCAGGCCTCTGTAGCAGGAGTCATCTTGCTCCAGCCATGGACTCATGGGCAGAAGATGCCAGTGGGATGCCCTGGTTGCAGAAGCTGCTCATGCCAGTGTGCCTGTTTAGCAAGTTCAGGAAAAGGCTGTTTTCCTCTCATTGATCACTGTCCAAAGCATCTGAGGCTCTGAGACAAGAGCCAGAAGGGAGCAAAATTACTGTTCCCACAGCTTTGGTACTTCCTACCACATCTCAATTTCTTTAAAAGTTATCTATACTTAGGCTCGGTTTGTAGCTGTGTTGGCCCCTCATGACAGGCCTGTTCTGGCACAGAGGTGGCTGCAGGGACATGCAGCAAGCAGTTTAGCTGAAGTGTAGGGACAGACAGATTTCTTTTAGCCTAGGGACCTGTTCATCCTTTAACTGCGCCTTTTTTTCCCTTTTCTTTCTTTCTTTGTCCCTGGTGCAGGTGGCTGGATTATTCCGTGCAGTTCTTCTGTTTCAAGCACATAAAGACATCTGTAACTGCCAATATCTACCAGTCCTGTCCCTCTGCCATTTTTCTTTTGCTGTTTTACACAGACTTTTACAAGTGGCTCTCTCTCAAGTTTCCAGTGAAATTAGTAATATCAGCTGAGTCCGTAAATCTGTTTCCCTCTGAAGATGGAGGAAGACACCACAGGCACAGGAACACTGCTGGAAGGGCTGAGGAAGACACGATAGCAATTAGACTGAACAATTACAGCAACTTCCTCCTATTCCTCCTCTCCTCCCCCAGCCAGCTGCTCCTCTGATGCCCACGCAGCCTTCCCAAAGAGGGTTTCCTTCCACGCTCTGCTCTTTTTAAAACCAGTGAGTCTATAACGGGATGTGTCCCACAGCTTGAGGGTCCACATTGGTCCATTGCCATTGTGTTGTCTAGCCAGGTAAGGTTCAACAACCCCCCCCCAACCCCTCCTGCCCCTTTGCTACTTTTGCCCATACTAAAGCATCACTGCCAGAACTGATGCCAAAGTGTCACTTCCTCCACCATCAGCTTCAGCTGCGGTGGTTGGAGGGGACATCTCTGCCAGCCAGCCCCCCACACCTCTCCATCACAGTCCTGCATGCTGAAGCAAGCTGACGCTCCCTCTGGAGATTTGGGTATGCTGGACCCCAAAGCCATGCTGGTAGCACTGCCACATCTGTGGGGTGGCAGAGGAAGCTGGGTGGCAAGGTTGGGTCTCCTGCTGCTGCCAGCTTCTGTGTGGGAAAAAACCACCCCTCCTTTATGGCCCTTGGAAACTGCCTCTGAAACCTGTCCCATCATCTGCTGCTGCCTTGACAGTCCATTGTGATAGGAACATCACAGCTGTGTGTGTAAGAAGGCCCCATGGCACAGCAGAAGGCCTCTTCCTTCCAAGGCCCCTGCTTGCCCATGAACCTCATGACATCTGGAGGCAGAAGCACTGAACAGAAGGATATGTTGGAACAGCTAGTCCACACTCTCAGAAAGCTCTCTAAATTGCTGTTTTGATCACTATCATTCCTCAGAGACCTTCTCTTTGTTTAAAGGCATCTAAACTTTTGCTAAGTAATTGCAGCAGGTACCTTGCCATTTCTTGCTGCCCATAAGTAACTGGCTTTCCTTTTCCCTGCCACAGTGGGCTCGCTGCTGAGCACTTTCCACATGGGACATCATGGAGGGCTGCAGCAGAACACCCTGGTCCCTGCTCTCCTCCTCCTCCACCCATCTGTGCTTGCACCAGCACAGGCTCTTCTTACAGAAGATTTAGGGTTTTTTTCTGGAGTGTAAAGCTTCTTCTTTTCAAAACCCATGAACTCCCAACTGCTCACGTGGCAGGGCCCAGTCTGGCTGCAGAGTCAGGAGTCGTTTATTATGAGAAATGGTCTGTCGACTGCTGCAGACTCGCAGCAACATAAACGTGTTGTCTGCAGAAACAACAGAGGAGTGGGGAGGCAGGGAGAGATTAGCTGTGAGTGGGAGGGTGCAGATATGGGGAGTAGAGGTCAGAGGAAGTGTGGGTTTGAAAACAAGACCAGAATGTAATGCCATTGCCCTGTGATTTTTTTTCAAGTAAAAAGACAGAGAACACTGGCAGGTTTTAACACTGGCAAGTGTTCAGAAACTCCTTCCAACACTATTAACTTATCTGTATCAGTTCTGTCACCCACCTCCTGTCACCACTGTTCACTGGGGCATTGGAGAGTGCTGTGGTGGTGCTGGGTCACTTGTTTCTCAGCCATTAGATCACAAAGAAAGGTTGCTATTTTTTGAGACCTGGAGTAAATTGGACAAAAATCAGTGGGTCCAGGTCTGGCCACTGACCAAATCAAAGCTCCGCTTCAGCGTGGGAAGCATCAAAGAAGGTTTTAAGTACTGAATATTTGTCACTGACTTTGCAGGCTCCATTGCTCTTACCCCTAATCTGCCTCACTTGCTCATGCTGTGTATGCAGAGGCAGGGACTGATGATAATGGACTTGCAGTTGTACTTGCTGTTCCCATAACAAATGGCAGGATCCTCACATAAATTGTTTGAACATGTAACACTGCTCTTATTTCTTAACGATAAGGGCTTAGGAGCTGCCCTTTTCCAAAATGAAAGAAATGAACCAAATGTTATCTCTTTGTTTTAAAAAATGATCCCTGCAACTACAACAACAAAAAGCCATTATGACGATCCGTAAAGGTCTTGCAAGCTTTTATAGGAGAGATTTTCCACTCACCAAGTCTGGCTTTGCTCCCGTTCCCTCTCCCTATTCCCAAACCACGTGGTTCAAGCTTTCTAGGGCAGTTCAAGCTCCTAGATACAGCTGAGCTGAACAAGCCCGCCCTGGAGGACATGTCAGAGGTCAGACCCAGGGGGGAAAGTAACTCCTTTGAATACTGTGCCTAAAGCCAAGTTCTCTAGATCTTGCATCCATCATCAATTATGTATCTATACTCACTGTTTACACAGGTTTCTTGTTTATCATGAAATATTTACTTCAAGGCCCTGCATCTTCTGTTAAACCCAATAGCAGTGTCTATTCCTTATGCCGAGGGAAAAAATTTCACCATAACCCTTCAGTACTATGACACAGATCTGTTAGGTGGCTGGCACTGGACTCGTGCCAAGCTGACAAGTCAGCTGCTTGCAGACTCTGGCTGGACCAGTGGACACAACAGGGGTACTTTTAAACTTGAAAATTTATGAGTCTAGAGAAACAAACCCCTCATTTATCCTTTATCCTTTATCCTTTATCCTTTATCCTTTTATTATAACGTAATAGTTCTATGTTTCTGGAGGTAGTGCGGAGAAATAAAAAAAATCAGTTTAAGCAGCATGTACAGAAACACACATGTAGGAACATACACATACAGTCTTGCACTGATGAGTGAGGTAAAAGATATGATGTGAACTTGCTTTGTGGCCATCCCAAGACAGAGTCTGAGCCCTTGGAGCTGGTTTCATGATCCCCGGAACAGAAGGCCTGAAAACTTAACCCCTTTGATTTCTGCAGAGCCCTCCTGGTTTAAACAAGCTTATGTAAGGCTAATGTACATAGGCATTAACTTCCCCACTGTTAACTGCTGTTAGTGTAGCTACTTAGCACCCTGCTGGGAGGGAGATGGATGGGCTGCTCCTGATGCCATCTTGATGCTGCATCTTCAGTCCCAGGAGATGCAGATCCTCAATGGCTCTCCTTGAGCTGTGTGTGGCCAAGCAAAGCAGTCTGTACATATGCTGTCTCACGTTAGATTTCCAATTTAACAATACCTCATGCTATTCGTAGGTATAGTAAGTGGAAATAATGTTTTTCCCAAAGTGGATAAGCATAAGTTCTTCCTAGATGGAGAAGAAAGAACCACTGAGGGCTTCAGTGATATGGGCTGAGCCAGCTGCAGAGGTATAGATTGGCTCCCCAGTTGTCAAAGCTGCCAGTCAGCCTTGTACTTGATCCACTAGATCACGGCTGAAACCTGGACTGGGAACGGGAGTGGGTACTGGGAGTGGAGAGGGAGACAAGAAAAAAAGAAAGAAATGAGAAGAATGAGGCATGTAAAGGCAAAGTCGTCATGTGTCTGCAGAGGCCTTATGAACTAACTGAATACCTGCTGATAAGAGCGACTTCCTTCCATGCATTCTGTATCAGGTATTTAGCATGGCTGTGTCTCAGCAATGTGTTTCCCTGCACAAGACTGTAAGGAGATGGTCATCATCAGTATGCTGCGTGTAGTAGAAAGTAGGTGGATTTACTTAGCTCTATGGGTGGTAAAAAGTGGGAATGTTTTATATTGTCCAGGCAGGAGTTAATATTAATGTGTTTTTCACTGCCTTCCTTTGGATATGTCACAAAATCAGTCTATGCAAGGAGGAGCCAGGGGAGGAGAGGTGAGAGAGAGACATTCAGAGCCAGTGCAGATGAGAGGCATGGTTGACTGATGAAGAGTGAAAGATGCTAACCAGGCTCAGGCCACACACGAAGGGCTGGCTGCCCCTCCTGACCCTCCCTAACTGTGGAGAAAGGCAGATCTCGCAGGGCTGTGACTGGAAGGGAGCACGCTCTTTTCTGCTCACATCTGTCTGCGAGTACTGTGAAACTGTAGGGTCAGTGTCATCTTCCAGAAGAAATGCCCTGATGGCAAGGAGAAGTGGATTTTCTTTGGCTCCATATAGAGTCACTCGGAGTGTTGTTCTCACCACTGACCGAGATAGTTACGTGGAAAGTCTTCCAGCTGCTGGACACCTGCTGCTGAAGCAGCTCCACCTCTACTGCTTGAGAAACCAGCTTGTCTTGGAGGTACAACCCATGGGTGGAGAGAGGAGAAGGCACTTCCAAAACCGAAGCAAATTCTGCTTTCCTGAGATGTTTCCTGAATTGCTTCATACAATTAATTTCTGAACTCTTATTGACAATTACCCTCAAAATGAATAGGCAGCTGGCTGCAGTGCAGGGATGTTGGGTACAGCCAAGTGTGTTTTGGCTTTGAATGGGGAGAGAGGAAGAGGAGAGCTGCTGCATCCTGACCCAGACTTCATTGCTGCTGCTTAACCCAGATTTGTAGTGTGGAGAGTGGAGAGCAGCGCTGCCCACCAGTGCTGCTCTGGATGGCTTTAGGGTCTCAGTGCAGTACTGTCCTGTACCCAGCTCCTACATAGCTCAGAAGGGGATTTGCTAAGTGTGGGGACATCTACCTGTTCCGGCCAGAGCAGACATGGTGGCTTCTCAATGTGCTCAGTGTGGATCTAAACCCTTCCAAGCAGCTGTGGCAGTGTGAAGCTGGGCTGCTGTGCCTGATTTTCACACATACAGCCTTGGCTGTGCCTTGGGGCTGGCTGGCTTTGGCAGGTGGGTACCACAGGGATGAGAAAGGACCAGGAGGTCTGCCCAAGTGGGCCTCTCTGCACCCAGAACTCCCTGGTATTTGCACAGCTGCCTCATACCCAGGCTGGGGAAAGCAAAGGCTAGACAAAATGGAAGGAGCTGTGACATCCCAAATTCGGGGCTGTGCTCCCAGGGGAGCAGCTCCATGCTGTCCTAGTTAGGCACTTCATATTGCCTAATTGGAGTTGCTGAGGATCTCACGTGTGGCCCAGTGGAGCACAAAGTGGCATGACAGCAGCTCTCACGTGTCTGGTCTTTCCTCTCTCCCTGAAAGAAGTCTGGACAGAAGACTAGATAGGTTTGTGGGCCAACAGAATTGCACATGCAGACGTGTATTTGTGCGCCTTCGATGTCACATCCTTAGAGGCGACAGAGCCACGCCCTTTGCGGGAAGCAGGAAAGGGGCAAATCTGCAACATCCCCTCTCTGCAGGCTGAGCTCTGGCGTGGGGGCAGCTCCGACCCCATCCATTTTCGCTGCGCTCTGAAGCCAGTGAGCACAAACGCGGGGGTGGGAGGACACCCAGCACAGGCCAGATTTTATTTGGTTTGCATGGTGGGTTTTGCTGTTTTCTGAGCTCAGGAATGCCGCCTGTTCGTCCGCCTCCTCTAGCGCAGCTGCACCTCTCTGTCCCAGCCCCAGCTGCTGCAGCTTAGCTTTGCCTCCAAACACATTCTTGTGCTGGGTGCAGTGCCTCTGTGCTCTCAGATGGAGATTGGCTTGTAGCTGCCTCTGCCTGTATGACATCTGCTTCCCTCTGCCTTTTTAATCCTCTGCATTTTCCATAACCTAACATAAACCAGTAACAAATCTGGGATGCAGTTCTCAAGCCAAGGGGAGAGATCTGGGGCTTTGGCGTTTTACACCTACTGTAATTTCTGCAGCAGTCCCTCTTTCTTTTTCTTTTCTCTTTTTTTCATTACACATCAGACTTGTGAGAAATGTCTTCTTATGTCAGTAGCATTCAAAGGTGAAAAGAAAAGCTGCCAGAAGAGAGCTTTAAAAGTCTGACATATTATCATTCAGAGCAGAATTTTCAGTACAATTATTCTGGAATTTTTCCAATAAATAAATTGTACAGACTTTTAAGGGAGAGCTTTTAGATTAATGAAAATATTGCTTAAATTAAAATATATCCCATTCAGCCATCAATTCCATTGTCATTACAGCATGTGTTTAATGTTAATGACATGAACAAATAAAAAGGAAAAAACCTATTTGCTTTATTGTGTCCAAAGCTGAGTATGACCTGTTTTGGAAAGTTAAATACAAGCCAGAGTGGCCACAAGGCAGCATCAACAGAAACATGGTAAAAATGCACTTGCAGAATTTATATTGCACAGTACTGTGCATGGGAATGCTAAGAAACATGTTTGGTCTTGTAGTTTTGATGAATTGATTTTTTTTTAATCTCTTAGTGACTTTAAGAGGAGGCCTTCTCCAGCTTGCAGGCTCTGTCCCTCTGTTTTTTGGAGTCTCACACAGGGGAGAGTGAATCCCAGATTCCAGCTGGGACAGGTTCCAAATTCGCTCTTGCTCCAAGGAAACAGTGGGCAGCTTGGAGGGGAACTGCCAAATTCAAATAATGTCTTGAGCTCTCTGCACTTCATAGATGAGCTCTTACCAGACTAGGTTTCATGGCACCTGCATCAGGTCCTTCTGCTTCCAACTGAGCTGGACAACCTGAGAGACAGGTCTCTGGATCTTTGGAACCTGTGCTTCCCCTCCTGGCAAGGGGACACAGGCAGGGGACAAGTGAGTGAGCAAAGGGGAAAAACTAACTGGCTTCTACGTCTTCTGCCTTTTTATGCATGATTTATGATGGCTTTGGATGGGGGAAAGGCATCAGAGGAGGTTTCTGCATTTTCTGATGTGTTTCTTGTCAGCAGTGACACCATCCCTCTTGCTTGGGATGGACATGAGCTTGACTGATTGCCCACTGTAGGGGTTTTTGTCTTGAACCACCCACTCTGGTGCAGATGTGTGTCCTCAGGGGCTGGTAACCCCAGGTGTAGGGTCTGCTACTGGTGCCCTGGGGAGTGCAGATGGCAGAAGCAGTCTGGGGAGCAGGTCAGACTCCATCAGACAGGAAGAACGGCATCAGTCTTGGAAAGAGTGGCTCCTGGTTGCAGCACCACAGGAAGCAAAGGCAGATTAGTCCAGCCCAGGTGAGAGCTGCTACATTATAGCCACTGGTGCTGTGTTGCATCCCCACCCCAAGAGTCTGCTCGAGCCTGGATTCCTTCTGGAGTCCAGGTGCAGAGAGCACCAGGGATTTTCCCTTAATCCTTGCTGAAAAGCAGGTGGGCTGCCAACCCAAGAGACAGAGTACAGCATTTAAAACATCAGTTATAAAAACAGTCCCTACAAAGTTCAGGTCTGAAGTATTTAAAATGGGCTCGAGATGGATTTCAAGGCAGCATCTGCATGTGCTCAACTGTAGTGACTCAGTTTAGATTCAATCCATAGACTGAAGCAAGTTGTTCAACAGAATAAGCCAGCACAGAGATTGAAAGATGAGAGGGACCATTGCCCACTGGTGTCTTCTATGCTAATATAAACATCCAATACCCATGTCAGGATAACTCCAGTAACAGCAGTCTAGGCAACAGCTACTTTCCACCTTTCAGATGACAAACTGGGCACTGTTATTGAGGACATGGGAGCTGCATCTTCAGAAACACTCCATCCAGCCTGTGGAAAAGAGTGATCAGGTTTATTTGGCTCCCAGGACAGATTCTCCTTGCTGCATTTGTCCTTTACTGAAGGTCTTAAGGCAGAAGGACCAGTTCCAAGTGGAAGGAACAGGCACTACAAGGGCAGGCCTTAGCTTTCCTTGAATCTGTGAAGGTTTTACCTGGAGCTTGTTCTGTCATTCCTGACTTATCGATCTGTACAGCAACATTTTGGGAAAAGTACAGGATCAGATTTCATGTCTCTGTGGGGTTTGGGGAATATTTGTAGCAAATGGTGAAATGAATCAATTTGAAACTTGGGGTGGGTTTAAGAGAACAGAAACTCTAAGTGGGTCACAAGCACATCCCTGGGTTTCTCATGTTCACTTCTCAGGCTTTGCTATGCAAAGTGAACAGTGCTTTTCTTGCTGAGACTAAGGATACCTTCCAGGCCAAGTTCCAAGGTCAAGCCATCCGTTTGACTTTTTCCATCTCTATGAATTAACTGTCTTCATCACAAATTTGAAAAGTGCAAATGCATCACTATTAGAGAATGTTTAGAGAACAGCTTCAGGATCACTGAACACGTCATTACTTGTACAGAGGCAGAATTCCCAGACCTTTCACTACAATTGCCGTTTGGAATCAGTTCCCACAGTAGCTTCCCCGTCTTTCTTTTCTTTCCAGGTTACTCTGTCACCACAGAACAAATATTTATTTTCACCAGTAGCACAAGGTGTATTTTCCTTGGATTCCATTGTGTTCCTTGCTTAAGGTCAATAGAAGAGAAGTTCAAGAGTCTGACTGTTGCGTGTTGTCAAGGCTATTTTCTATCCTCCTGAGGTAGGTGTGGGCTTTCACTCTGGGGCACCGTAGTTCATGCCCAGTAGGTTTTGTTCTTTTTTCTGTCCTTCTCCACATTACCATGAAATTGTTCTTGCTTTCATCTTTCCATCCTACTCCTCTCAGATCCTCTGTCTTGGTTCAAAGGGACTTTTTGCCACCAAAGTAATGCATACCTGGTGCAAGGGATAGTTCATTCCCAGGGAAATAATGGGCAGTTTGTGCATTCTCATCATCACCAAGGGCTTCCTGCAATGGAAAATAGCTCAAGGCGTCCCAGGGTTTCTTCTCCTACAACAAAATAAGCCCATGGGCACATGTGAAATCAACACATCTCTATTTGTCTTGACCATCAACTCTCTACAGCCAATATTGTCTTCTTTGGCAAACCAGTAAGTTCCTTCGTATTACCCTCTGCTTTCCTGCACTTGGACTGTCTGCTTTGTAGTACCCTGTATGTTTAGTGCAGTCCAAGAGTGAAATTAGTCTTTTCCTTTTTAGCAGAGTGTTTTCTCCATACGACACCGCTTTTTTGGCCATGATTGCTATTTGTCATGCTTAGAGCAAAAAACCTGCTTGGTATTGGTACATACAGACTGTTTCTCATTGGAGAATTCTTCTGTGTCTCCTGGGGGCATTCTGAAGAAAGTATGTTAAATTATCCTAGCCTGTGGTCTGTATGATTAGTACATGTGATTACTGCCTGTCATCCAGATAGATTTATGCAGAAAGGCAGTGTAGGGTGTAAGATGGCCCTTCTAGCTATAGGACAACTCATCATTAACAAATGCTCAGTGATCGCTTTGACCTGAGAGCAGGGGCAGACCTTGTGCTTTCCTGGTTTACTAGGAACACTTGTACTGCTTGAAAGTAGGCAAATATCTAGTCGAGGGGGATCATGCAGTGGTGCGAGGCATATATCCCATGGGGGAAGAGTTCAGACTCCATCCAGTACAGCAGTCACTTGTAATCATTGCTAATCTAATGAGAGCAGTAAGTAGTTATGGACTCCTGCATAAATTTATTGGTCTGAGGCGATACAAACTGGCAGAGATAAAGCAAGGGACAATATTTACCAGAAATAAATGTTGACATTTATGGAACCTAGAGTGTGTGTTCACATCTATTTTGAATATTTTCATGAGAGATACCTGGGAAGCCTCCATTATGGGTATATTTCCCAAGTGGTAATAATTTTTTTTCTTAAGCTAATATTCTAAAGGGATAGATTAAATTAAAGGTTCATTTAAAAACTATTTCTTTTCCTCTGGAAGGTAAATAGTATTTTTCACTTACACTGATGCAGTCCATCATAATGTGTTTATTTGCATGTGTAATTTGGTTATCTGGTGCTACTTCAAGATCAGTATTATTCGTTTCTGATGAGTAAAGAACAATTTGAGCCCTGGTCCTTTACATTAATCCTATAAATTATTCCCACCAAATAAAATCTTGCCCCCATTGATAATGATATTAAAAATGCCAGGGATCTCATTGGGGCCAGTGTTTTACCCACTACTTTTATGCTTAAGCACACACTTCAGGATATGCAGTGTCTACATACAGAGGTTCTATGCCAGATATTCTCCTTATGTTCAGCCAGCAACTCTTGTCCTCCAGTGAAGATCGCAGGAGAACAAGTTGGTTGAAAAAATTCAAAGTCCTGTTCCAAAAATGCTGACATACTTTTCATATTCCAAGAGCAGAACAAATTAAAGGAGAGAAATCTAGGCTGTCTACACCATTTGCATATGGTGGTTACTCAGGGTCAGTGTTTCTCTGCTCAGTCAGGCAGGGACTGATTTTTATTTGTACAGGTCTATCTCACAGCAACAGAGAAAAACATGGGAAAATCTGATATGATAAAACTGGCAAGCGAAACTGTTCAGTCTTTTAGAACTAATATATATGCATGCATTTAATGAATGGTATATTATGTAGCTGAGAAAAAAATGTACTGAAATATCAGAATTGTGAAGTGAAACATTAGGCTATGGATGGATGCTGTTTCCTGACTAAATAAACATACCTTGTGGTTGGCTTGGGTTTATTTTATCACTTTTTTTTGCATTCTCACTATTCAGTAGGGGTTTTCTGGACTCTGCAGAGGATCAGTCATTTTCTCCCTGTGGCATTCTCAGCAGAGCATCTTCATCCTTTGCCTATTCACAGCTGACTGGATGCACCAAAGTGTTCTTATTCTTCTTGTTTCCTAAAAAACTTAGTTGTAGAGAGAAAAATCAAAAAAGAGGGTCAGCTAACTGGACAGGTCCCTGTCGAGAACTCAAGGACCTTGCTTTTGTTGAAATGCTTGGAGCATCATGATGTTAATATTTTCCACCTGATAAGTTAGCCAGACACAAGAGGTCATGGTTAGTTTTTACTGAAATGTGAAAATTGTTGTTTTGTTGGGGCTTGTTTGGTTTTGGGTTTTGATTGTTTGTTTTAATTCACATCATGACCAGAGCCAGAAACAAATGACAGTGTCTTTGCACCTAGCTTTCTGCCAGCACTAACACAAAATGATAAAATGGTACTTGATTGTTTGTTTGTTTGTTTGTTTTTTCCTGGGCATAAATTCCCATCTCTTCTGTCCTTTTTTAATATTCTCTGCTTCCCTGGAGTATTGCCACTCTGTCTCAGACACAAGGCAATAACCAGATAAGCTCTCCCCTTTGCACCTGCATTTACTTACCTGCATTTAGGATGGAAGCAGTGAAGAGCCCTTCACGAGGGCCGGGTGTGAAGGACAGCAACTGCATCCAAACAGCAAGAGTCTCTGTGTGCGAAACAGAGATCATCTTCCCCCTGCTTCCTATAGCACCTGCCTGCTCTGCAAATTAATCTTTGTGAGCCTGAAGATGGGCACCCAGAAAATGAGATACAAACAGTGGCAGTGCATGACAAATTCAGATTAGGAGTGACCTGTCACAGCCAGACTTGCTTTTCATTTCTGAACTCATGAGCAACAAATACTCATTGACATCAGTGGGAGCACATGGGGGGCCCTCCTTGCCCACAGTTACTGTATTAAATGACCTGTAACTCAAAAGGTCTTGGATGAAATCTATTATTCTACACCCAGCAAATCAGTTTGCAGTGATGTTTAGCTCAAGATGAACTCTGAAGAAATTATAACCTAGTGGAAATCAGAAGAGAAAAAAGAAAAGAATAAATTCAATCTAGATAACTTTTTTAATGATTTTTTAGTCTAAATACCTGTGGATTATTTGTTCCAATTCCACAGAAACAGTCCCTCTTTGCAGAAGAAATTTCAGATCCCACAGTTTCCAAAACAAACCAGACAATTGAAACATTTTATCATGGAAACACTGTTCATTGTTAAGTAAAGAGAAATTCCCTCTTATTTGTCATCATTGGTATAGGTCCTTAGCTGACCCTCTGGAGTTTCCTAGTAGTCTGTTGATGGTGCTGGTCAGGAATATTATCCCTGCTGCAGTTTCCAGGTACGTAACTGTGTTGATATGTGTCTGAAATGGCTTCTTCAAACATGTTCTATAGTTTTTTTTCAATTTGGGAATTAACATGGAAAACACATTCACTCCTTCATATAGAAAGAAAAATGGAAATTATATTCTAAAATTTTTACAGTGGCTAAAATAGCAATCTGCACAGATGATTTTAGTCCATTTTTTAAAAGCAGCCCCCCAATAGCAGGTGAATTACAGCCCATCATACTCAGATCCAGTCTCCCTTCAAATTTTGATGAGATTTTGTGGCTCATTCATTCATTTATGGTAATGCATCAAATTATTCTTTAAGAAAGTTAGAAATGAAGACAAGAGATGCTGCTTATTTAAAAGTATTTTGCATAATGCAGTGACTTTTAATTTTGGATAATGACAGAGATTGATAATGCAGTCTAGAAGCAAATAAAATGCTGACATATCCTCTACAAGCTTTCCTTCTGTAGATAAATATCTTTGCTGCTGCAGATGTGTGCATCTTTGTCCAGTTTTCTGTGGCTGTGTGCTGTAGTACAGAGCCATCATTTTATTCTTTGGACCGATAAAAGTCCTGAAATGTATAGGACAGTAATTTGTTATACTTAGTGGCCTGATAGAGATTTCTGAATGTTACGTGGACATATCAGAGCAAAAAAATAGTCTGATGACCAAAATCAACATGTATAGGAGTACTTATTGTGCAGCACCTTGGTGTTCTTTTCCTAGACTGAAAGTAGCCAACACTTCAGACATGTATATCAGTAATAACTAAGATATACTTTCATAACTGCAAATAGCAACCCTGCAAGGATTGCAAACTTTGTGCTTTGGCAAATGACGTTTTCTCCAAAAACAGTTGTTTAGAAAAATCATGAATTATGTAACATGTGCTTCCACAAACAAAAGACACCTACATTATTATTTTCTCTTTTCTTTTTGGTGTTTTGTTTAGAAACCTGTTTTTTGTGATATTCTTCCTTCTACCTGTATTCAGTTAGTGTGTTACAATACTCTCTGTCTGACAAGTCTTCTACAATACCCTTCAGAGAAATGGTAGCCAAAGGAGTCTGGGAAAGTACTCAGGGCTAAGAAAAGTTTCTCTTATTTGCTGGGCCTTCTAGTCATGAGGAGTCAGAGCAAAAAGGAGATTTCACTTCCCTGGTCCCTCTCTGCTTGCAGGTATTTTGAGAATACCAGCAGAAGTGTCACTGAGCCAGTGCAAAACCCCATTGCACTGTGGGGCACGAGGACTGAACCCATCCATCACCATGTAAAGACATGGGTCCAAATGCCTTGTGACAGCTTTTCAGGGAAACAGGGAGCTAATAGCTGAGCAGGAGCAATGGTGGTGCCCAGGTCCACAGCAGTCTCACACTCTTCAGGTGGTCTGAGAGGCACACAGCCCCTGACCCCCCCCAAAACAATAGAGCCAGCTATCTGGATTGGGAGGCTGGATGATCAGCATTCATGAAGTTTGAGTGACTGACATTCAAGCACTGCTGGTGAAAAAATGTTGCAGTATCAAGCAGTGACCTAGAAAAAGCTGAAGGTCTTGTTGTGCCATAGTAGGAGGCCAAAGCGCATGTCAGTGATTAAAAGCAAATGTTGCTTGTGGTAGCTCATAAATATTACACTCTTCATCTTTTCCCCTCCCAGTAGACTAGGCAGTTTTAACTCCATTTTAAATCTGCTATATCTACAACTGAAATCATAATATTTATGCAGGGTAGTTTTTCAAGAAGCTTAGTGGATGTGAAAACAAGTTGCTGGGTTTTCCCCTTTCATGGAAGCAAGCTGAAGGTCAGATTTACAACATTTCGAGCTGCATTCTGTGCTCATTTACACAGCTGTAATCTTGAGTTATGCCACCAAGGACAAGCAATTGCTCCAGACTTACAGGATATAACTGACAGCAGAATTCAGTTTGGGGTTGCCAAAGCTCGACAGAAAAGGAGCTGTGAGGATGAAATTTGGTGTTCACGAAGTAGCTTGTATATATTCAAGGAATGCAAGAGCCCAAAGATTTATTAGTGATGTTTCAGAGCATTATTGAAATTAGGCTTAATTATCTGTGTAATTTGCTGGAACCAGCATTTTAGCATTTTTGATCAAGTATATGCCATTAATTTTAAAGAGATGTACCAGGCTGCTCTCAAAAATGGAAATTAAAAAAAAAAAATTAAAAAGAAAGCCCATAATTTCTAAATGGTGTGTTTCAAAAGTTTCAAAGGTTGTTGATGGTTGTGTCCTTCTCCTCCCTTTGCAAACAAACAGTTTGTTTGCAGTCTAATCATATGGAAGAAAGTTCACATCACCCCAGAGTGAACAGCAGGCAGGGAAAATAAATGTTTCCTTGTTCCCAAGTTTGCCTAGCTCTGCCATCCCTCTGCCTTCTGCCCTTGCTCCAGCCTCATGAAATGGCCCCATGCCAGGAAATGGTGCTGACTGTCCTCGTAGGAAGGAGCAAAAGACAAAGCTGTGAGCAATAGCCTACTTGCTCCTTTGCACAAAAGAAAAGTGCAAGGCTCCTGTTCAAACCTGTATCACGTTCAGACATGCTCCTGCACGGCTTGCTTTGGAGGTATCATCTCCATGCCTAGACCACTGTTTCTGCAGTGTTTTCTTTCCATCCTTCTGATGAGATATAGCCTGTGGTCACCTGAGCTCCCAGCAAAGTGGGATGGGATGTTCTCATGTTGAAAACAACAGATACACCAAGGTGCCATACACGTTGCTTTTCTGCTGGTTTCTGTGGAAACTTTGGAGAAGATCCTTTGCTACTCTCTTTGTCATGTATTTAATAGCAGTAACGATGCTTTCCCCTTTCTGAAAGTGTACTGTCAGGATACAACCACTATTATGTATTAATAGCTTGAAGCTTACGTGAACACTGTAACACTGAGGGCAAGAGGAATGCCAACACAGTCAGATTATTAGCTGTCATTTTGCCAAACCTGTGCCCAAAGAAGCTTTTGGTTTGGGACAGCTGCTGAGTCATGTTTTTTTGTGGTCAGCACTTCTCTTGTTCAGATTTTCACTTTGTTTTTTCTCTGTATACCTTCTCACCCCCTGCCTCCATGTATGTCTCTAGCAGCACTGACACAGTCAGCACATCATTTTGGGAGGCAAGCAGTAAACATGAAGGGGAGATGCTGTTATTGAAATGTTCTACACACTCGCTCAAATGGTGGAGAAGCATCAGCTCAGACTCTCCCAGTAAATGATTAACCTTTGCTTGCACAGAGGAGAAAGCCACAGTAAGAATGCAATTAATTATGCCTGCAGCCCAGCCAGGCCAGCAGCCAGTGGTGCTCTCACTTGCAGCTCCTGGCTTTGCAGGTCTGATTTGAGAGTAACTAATTAATCTCAGGTGCAGGCTGGAAGACTTGTTCAATTAATGCACAGTGTCTTCTTTTCTGTGTTTCCAGGCATTTGTAGCCCATAAAAATAGAGCAGGCGCTTGGTGCTACAAATAATAGAGTGCTGACGATGGAGGTAATTAATCCTTTATTATTCTGGTGTGATAGGCTGCTGCTAGGGCTGTCATTCAAGCACTTCTCATGCAAAAACGTCTCAAAGGTGAAAGAACATGGAGTAGGAGAAAGACAGAATAGACTTTTTAGAAGAGACAGAATAGACTTTTTAGACAATAGAATGGACTTTTTGCTGTTATGGGTTCAGACACATTTTCAGTTTTTGACAAGATTGTCAAGATCTGGTAGTCAAAACCCAAGACTGGACATTCACTGCTCTATATTTTCAGCTCTGTCTTTGACTCTCAAGGGCACTTTTAGGAAGGCAGAAGCTTAAAATGAAAATTCAGGCTGGTTCAAACTACACATGGCCATTAAAGAGAAATGCAAGGCCATAATTGCAGCTCACTGTGGCCTGCCTTTGTTATTTTACTGCTTCCTGAACATCCTCAATTGGCCACTGTCATTAACAGGTTACTGACTCCAGTGGGCCTTAGGTTAATTCCAGCGCTATTCTTCCTGATGGTGCAGAAGGTGATGATCTTTCCATAAGGGAGACTGGCTTTGACTGGAGATAATGCAGATGTCTAAGGAGCTACAAAAATAACAAATAGTGTTTTGGGTTGTTTATTACTGATAACAAATGCCGTTCCCCTTACTGGTTCAAATCGAACTTCAGGACTCAAAAATCTTTTCCAGTAAAAATTAAGGGTAAACTATGAAAATATTGTCAGCTTTCTCTCTCTGTTGTCATTAAGTTGCTTGTAATATCCCTTCCTCTCAGACACAGGAATTTTGTGATTTTATAAGATGTCAAGGAGGAAACCACCTTCTGTGGTAGTAGCCCCAAGGAGTGCCAAGCATTAAGAACTTCAGCCTCAACACAAGGGAAAACCTCAAACCATAATGTATTGTTTACGTTAAAGACAAGTAGTGATTTCATGCTCTTCTTGTTACTTCATGACGAAAATGGTCCAAAGCTATTAGGAATGTTTATAGTGGGAAAGTAATGCCAAGTCTAATAAATGGATCGGATAGGACAGACCATGTTTTATTCAGTGTGGGAACCAAACACTGCCATATTGTACAGATTTGCTGAGCTGGAAGAATTGTTCTTGCCTTACGGAATGCAACTCAAAAGCTGAGTGCATGAATATGACAGTTTTCTCTTTTTTAATGCAGAGAATTTTAAGACAGAAACATTGCTTGGAGAGTTTTCTAAAGGATTCTGATCAACTTACGTAAGTTCAGGAAATTAGCAATAGTTCATTATCCTGTCATATTTTTCAGTAGCTTTTGTTTTCCTTGCATCACAATTCTTATCCCATTAGAGGCAAATAGTATTCAAGTATTTGGATGAGGGCTAGTACTCTGCTACAAATTTTAAAGCTAACTCGATGTTGGGAGAATAGCTGAGAGCAGTTATTAGAGCAATGACAGTCTCTGATTCCTTTTTTTGTCTTTGCTAGTTACCTGTGGTCCTGTGGGAGATTTTACACTGCGGAGTGTTTGCCCTCACTGGGCATATAAAAAGTTTGAAAAAATGCTTTTCTACCAGCATTTGTATTTTACAACAGCAAGAATCCTTGCTGACCTCTTGGCAGTGGTTCCTGATGGGAGAGAGCTTGGGAAGGGTAAGGCCCTAAATTATTGCTCAGCTCATAGGAAATTTATTTGTAGAATGTGTGTGTGTGTGTGCATAACTACGTGTTGTGCATGCAAGAAGCATGAATTTTTGTTTTCTGAACACCATACCTCTGAAATTTCCAGGAAGCCGCTCTTTGCTGCTGACAGTCGCTATAGAGGTGATGGCAGCAGTGAGGTGGTTTTTGTTCATGTCTTCTTGTCTTCATTAATTTCTAGTGTGTCATTTCAGCTGAAAATATGCAGTTGCTGTTAATGTGTTCAAAAGCATGATGTTGGCTAGGTGACTATTTGTCACAGTAAATATTTGATGAGGAGGTGTGTTATTTTTAGCCACAATCACAACATATTATTGGAATTTATGGGTCATCTAACCATGATCTTTTGTTTCCTTTACAGTTTCTTGAGGGTTTTTTTCCATTTTTGTTCACAATTTAACTGAGGAGGTGGTGATTCAGAGAGTGTTGGTAAAAATTGCTGCACATAAGCTGCATAGTAGGGGCAAACATCAAGCCTCAAATCGCAGGTCCCATGCAGATGGGTGATGCTGCAGCCACTGAAGCAATAAATCCAGAAAGGCTGTGCAGATATGTGAATGTACAAATGGATCTCAAAGCCGTGATTTTCATATTCCAGCAATCACTGCTGTAGGAGTGCATGACTGACAGCACAAAGGACTTAGATTTACTGTAGAGAGATGTAAATTGATAAGCCAGTAGACAGCCATCATTCTTCCTTTATTCTCTCTCTCTATCCCATGTCTTTCTCTTCTGGCATAATCAAAGCTGACATAGTGCATTCTATACCAAGTTTTATTTTTCGTAATTATAAGACAGTACATGAGATCTGAGGGTGTTATTCAGGAAATGGCACAAAGCCCACTGAAATACAGGCTTTCAGATTGATCCTCTAATAATATTGTTTTTCACATAGATTTTGGATACTCAGACTCTACATCTGTGTCTTTAAGCTGTCTGGGTGCTTTAAGAAGGGATAAGTGCAGTGGGAAAAAATGAGGGAGCTTTTCATTTTGTGCAGAAGAAAATATACAAAGTGTGAGATACTGGCTTTCTTTCCCCTCACCCTCAGCTGAATCTGAAGCATTTTGCCGCACCATACATATTTCTAAAAAAAGTTTGTGGGAGGCTGACTTAGGGGAAGAGGTAGAATTCAGGAAACCGAAACAGAGAGATCACCTGTAAAGACCTAGATGAGCATTCAGCCTTCCCCTTAGCCGACTGATTGGTGTGGCACACCTCTCGTGTTGTGAGGCCAAAGGGTCCTTTTCCACTGATTCATCTCAGTAGGGTCAGCTGCCTCTGACTTAAACGGCAATGTTTTTAGATCTAAAAAGAACAGACTATGAGATATAATGTAGTTGTTATAACACAGATGTCTTTGAAAATCTCATTTTTCCTCAGGTCTGAAAAAGTATGGTAAAAATCTGAACACTAATATTGGACCTCTTTGACCTCCAATACATACACTGAAAATTCAGATCCTGTCTGGATTCAGTGAATGTGCAACTCAGAAGAAGGCAAATGAATGAAGCCTTCCTTGCTTAGGAGCTCCAGCAGGGAAGTGCTGCAGACCACCTGGAAAAATCCCAGGGCTGTGAGTAATTTTTCATACACTTTCACTTTAAAATTCTCTAGTATTTTTATTGAATTAATCAAAATAGCAAAGAGAAAAAAAATTACATTGGATTTTTTACTTAGGTCATATTAGATTGAAAATAGTAGGGAAAATGGGATTATCTCACTTGATAAGGAAGAGATTATTACTTTCCATCCAACACTGTTGTCTCTTTCAATGTCAACCTCCCTCAGACTTATTTGTACTTCCAGAAACAAACTGAGAAAGTTATACTTCATGGTATGAAGTATATATACTTGTCTGCTCACTGCTGCATGGGATCACCACATGGGAAGAAAAGCACATTTTTGTACAGTACAAGTGCATAGGCTACAGGCTCATAAAGGGAGAGTGGGATGAGTGGTATACGTTGCCTGTAAAATTTGACGGTGCAGTCTCATATATAGCTAGAATGCAGTTTAAGCTCTTCCTCCTGCCTTTGTTAAACCTGAGCTGCCTTCTGTGCTTGTTTTGGTCCACTCCAGAAAGATGAGCAAAATCTCCCTACATGACAGTGAGGATTAATCTATTTATTGCTGTGAAGGATGCCATAGAGTCACTCACTGGTAGATACCAAAGCAGAACAAGTCACAGAATCACAGAATCATCTAGGCTGGAAAAGACCTCTGAGGTCGTCGAGTCCAACCTTTGACCCAACACCACCTCATCCACTAGACCATGGCACCAAATGCCACCTCCAGTCTTTAAGTCCTATCAAAGATTCTGACATTTGCCTTAACCTACAGCCCCTGCCACTTTGTCTAAATGGATTCTCACACATTATACCATTTGCTCACTGGGTTCGAGACTCATGATATCTCAAATCTTGCTTTGCCTCATTAACTTAGATGCACAATGACCATAAGGCAGAAAGCAAGGTCTTTCTCTCCCTTTCATCTTTAGAACAGGGAACTTCTTACTTCCAGTAGCTCTTCTGCTTAAATATAGCTAACAGGTAGTTTCAAAGGGGCAAAATTATTTTTTTTTCTTTAAGCAATTACATCAGATGCCAGAATTGGGAGTCTTTTTATGCTACATTGCCTCTGTAGTTGATGGAGAAAGAGAGATGTCTCTGATGGGAGATGTAGATCTTAGGTGCCCTTTGCCAGTACCTGGTTCCTAATGCGGGTGGTACCCAATTTTAGCACCTCAGTTTTAAATGCTTCCAATTAAGCAGGATGGACCTCAAGCACTTTATGCTGCCTGGAGCTTGCTGAGGACATGTATGGAAAAGCACTGCTGGTGATGCACTCCTGTCAAAAAGCAGTTCCTTCTCTTATGGCAACTCATGAAATTACAAAAGCAAGAGAAGAGTCCAAATATTTTTGGCTATAACTAGTGAATATAGCAGCACATTGAACTACTAATACCTTAAGTGAGAGTGGTTGTCTGAAATACTCTTAAAGATCAGCCCTGGGTAACTCACATCAATCCCACTGCTGTTTAAACCTTTTGCTTGCATGAATGGATGTGTTATTGTTCCTGTCAGTGTAGGACTTTTCACCAGAAACCATCTTTTTGGGGGACTATAGAGAGTACATTGGAAAAGGACTGAAATTTCTCTGTAATTCTTGCATTATAGCTCTGTAAGAGCTGCCCAATTGGACACTGCCAAATTATTTTGCATAGGTGACTGAAAAACTTTATGGAATACCTATGCTGACTTGCTGTGATTGCAGACTAGTTTCAAACACAGCAAGAAAAACGCAAAATCTTATTACTAATTTCCTACGCCATCCAATTCACAGGACATTCATGCAAAAAGTGTTTTTTCTGGACTGTTTTCTCAACAGGGTTATTACGTTTCTTTCAAGGTAATTCTTAAAGAAAGGGTTTGTTTCTTCTCACTTTTTCATGTCTGTGTCTCTGGCAGGAATAGGCCTTTGGGAGCTTCTTAGGAGTGAAAGTGTAAAAAACTAGAATGTGCGCTGCATGTTTGTTGCCACATATTCCTTCAGAATTTGCTTTTAAAATGCATATTGGTTACAAAATAAACCCGAATGAGCCATTATACTCTGGTGTGTAATTATGTATTTAGGACACATACTACACACAGCTTTAAAAGAAATCTGTATGGAAACAAATTTCATTACATTTGCAAATAGCTGAAGATAGTTGAACAGCAACACCTCAAGCCTTTCAAAATACTGAAGTCATTTACGCCATTTTCTGAAGTAATTATCTCCCAAGTGTCAGATTCCAGTTTCAATGCCTTTGCTGCATAGAAGCTGTAGAGGTCTCAATATAGCATAAAAGTTCTGGGCTTGGCTGTCTAACAGCCTTGATGTAGATTTAGTTCTTCTGTGTGACATACTATCTTGGAGAAGGATTGCTGGCCTCCTGGAGAGAGTGCTACATGGGTCTAACACCACTGTGCTGGGAGTGAAGACGTACCAAGGAGAGAGGCATCCCCTGGGACAAGGGTGAAACCCAACTTTGTGTCTCTCCAAAGACTAGTGAGGAGCAGAGGTTTAAGTCTTGGATGAATGGTTCTGGGATTTACTGGAGTGACAGATGTACTTATATGGCTGGCCGAGAGAGTGGAAAATTCTCTGGCTTCTCGTTTCAGGGATTCAAACTGCCGCTAGAGAAGGGCAGCGCATCTCCCCAGCTTTGACACTGTTGTACCACTTATTTTTCTTCTTTAACTGGTGCTTGGCAAAGTACCTGCCTCTCAGGGGGCTAATCCTTGGAAATAGCAGTGTGTAACAGAAATGGCAGCAGGCACCCGTAAGGAAGCTGTGTGCCTGCCTGGGTCGATGATATGGAGCAACATCAAGCGTGCTTCCCTGCCTTGAGACAGCAGTTCCTGCATTAAATCTACAAAATGCCTTTCTGTGCACAGTACAGTTGGAAATGTTAAGAGTCACGCTTATTAGCACTGGCACATATAAAGCAGAGCTGCAGTAAATGAGTTAAGTGTCCTGAAGACTTGAGGACTGGGATGTTGTTTTTCCTTTTCTGGAGCTGAGCACTCAAGAGACTTTCATTAAACCTGGGACTTGGCAGATCCTCATGCTGATTCTACCACTTATTTGTTGTTCGGCCTCAGGCTAGTCACTTAACCTCTTGCCGCCCTAATTTCCCCATCTGGAAAATTATATTTACTTACCTCTCCTGGGGATTGCACGGGGCTTAATGAATGCCTGTAAGGGATTTGAAGATCCTCAGATCTGAGATGATACAGAACTGCAAAAGATTCACTGTGTATGCAAGGAGGAGGGGGTGGGTGCCCAGGCAGGAGAGCCTGCCTGTGTTCCTGGCCTGGAACCCAGTCCAAAAATCTAATCAGCAGGGGAGATTCATACTCTCTGTTTTAGATGAACTCCACTTCCTTGTGGTCTTTTCAGATTTGCTGGAAGAAAAAGGAGGCAAGTAACTTAGTGGGGAGGGGGGCAGCTGAGGTTAACTGCTTTCTCCTGTTGGTCCCCTGGATCTTTTTGTCAGTGCAATAACAGCTGGATCTCCCAGGAAGGTAATGATCTTCCCAGATACTCCATCTTGCTGCAGGCTATTAGCGAAGCCAGGCAGCCCCTTTGCTGCCCATTTCTTTAGCAGGGAAAAATGAACCTCTGAACAAAAAAAAAAGTTCCTCCATATAATTAAGCAGCATTAGAATGAGGCCTGTGCCTTTGCTGATGAACTTCAGTGAAAGCAGATGGTCACAATGGTATTAAAAACTAAAGACTTCAGTCAAGCTTTTAATTGAAAACAATTGGACCCTGCTGGATGGTAATTACCTTGGCTGCTTGCAAATAATATCACAGCACTGCTACCTATGAAGGAAGAATGGAGACTGAGTTAATAAGAACTGCTTGATCGGCATATAATAAACAAGGAGCATCCAAAACTATTTTCTCTGGTGGCTTTTCTCCTGCAAGATGCTTTTGAGTGGTTAGCAGTGTGAAAAAGAACACAGAGTGTCAGAAATTGAAATGTGTGAAGTATTTGTTGGGTTCATAAAATAACTTGAACAGCCCATCTTCCCCCATCCCCCTCCTTTTTTTTAACAACTGAAATCCCAGACGCATCTGAGAAAAACAGTAAAATATAATAACGTGGAAAAGCTCTAGATTATCCAGCATTCCTCCTCTTCTGAATGGCAATGGTAACGACAGGCTGCCTTTATCTTGTTTCATCCACTTTCTTCTTCCCTTGCCTGATCGACTGGAAGGTTGATACCTTCTAGACACCCAGAGTGTTTTTCACCAGGTTCTTAATTGGATTTTAATGATCATTAACTTAATATGCCTCAATCTCTAACAAAACAAATGTAGTATGTGGCGTATTTTGCCTGACAATTTTCTCACTCCTCTCCCTTGTTCTGGGATCAGATGAGGTTTCCAGGGCTAGACCACCTAAAAGGGTCCTAAGTCCTGGCGTGCTATGTATTTGTTTACAAAATGTGACGTTAATACCACCTTACAGTGTCTTTCCCGCTGTGAAAAAATGACCTGTACTGCTGTGGATGTGTGGGTGGAAAAACCAGTCCTAATGTTGTCTCTTTCAAACACAGGTCCTGGATGTGTATAGATTCAACCAAATCTCTTCACCTTCCATGTAAACACTATTTTTCATGTGGCAGTATTCTTGGGCATCACTTTTTAGCCCCATATGAGCAGGTAAGACACTTTGCTGCCCTAGGAGACTTCAGAGAGCAGCAGCTGCTGCAATTTTGCAAAATTAATGAGTGGCTGTGAACTGCTAGTAAAAGCAATGCAATGATTTTCCATAACATATCATTTTAGAAGCAGTGACTTTACCTGCTCTTTCTTTTCCTATCCAAATGTTTGTCTTCTCAAGGTATCAGCCAAGAGTTTGTCTTGTCTTGTCTGGCAGTATGATGAAATGAACTTTTCCAGTGTGTTTCATCTGGATCTGATGATTTTATGCCTGGAGTTCAACTTTCATTCACTTAATGTGCCATGATTAATGCAGAGAGTGATGTCCTGAACTTGTGAGAGTCAGTAGAAGTTTTCACACTGTCTTTGGAAGGATTTTCCTTATTTTTATGTAGTGAAAATATGCTTAAAGCTTTATTGCTGTAATGCCTCTGAAACTGTTGAGCAGAGTCACATGACATAAGTGTATTTCACAGAACTATTAAAACTGATGGTTTTAGTTCCTGTACCACCACCTCAGTTGAGGTATTTTCATTTGTACTTAGGACCTTCCCTTGGCTTTTCCTCTGCTGCTAGGCTCCTGGAGGACAGGTTGATAGGGCAGGTGACGTGGTCTGTCTCCTGTCCCTTATGTTCAAGCTAATGGCAGGATCTGAGCAGAATTTTTCTCACAGCCTTTCCAGCCCCTCCTTTATCACAGATATTGGGACAAATTTGAAAGTAGGAAAGGCCACCTTTCAGAAGTGTCTTATGCTAGGGGCTGTGGTGATTCTATCAATTTTATAACAGCTACTTACTTTTAACTCTACAGAGTATGATCACTTATTGTAATTACTGCTTGCAGCTTCAAGGGAGCTGGAATGGAGAATACTATTTTAAAGGTATAAGCTCTATTGATCTAAAGTATTCTGAGCGATAAACAGCTGCTGGGGTTGATTAAAGCTGAAGGGAAGCTGAAGCATTTAATCAATCTCCAAAGCTTCTCCAAGTATATTACAAAGCAATTGTGATTATTGCTATTATATGACAACCTATAGCATAATAAAGAAAGAGGGATCATTTTTCTTGGAAGCATTTAGAGGTGTTGTGGTGCTTCTCAGCCTGCTTGATGCTGTCACCTCTGAAGCTCGGCTAAGTGACAGAGCATGCCAGCTCAAGCAGACTAATCTTGAAGGGAAAATACAAGAGCAAGGCCTTTCAGCTCCCCAGAGTCTTCTCTTCCCTGTGTCTAACTGTGGCAGACAGCAAGCACTTGGGGAAGAAGCGTAAGGCAAGTGTACAGTAACTCTGACCACATTGTAACCCACTCTGATCCTTGCATCCTGTACAGCTTGGGATGTTCTGTGTGGGATATTTTTGTGCCTATCTAGCAGCCCTGAAGGGACCTCTTTTTCATTACTTTTTTTAACAACTTCTTGAACCTTTAGACAGTCTTGGGCTTCACAATATCCTGTGGTGGTGCATCGCACAGTGCTGTCTCATGGCTTTGTAAAATAGTACTGTTTTGTTCTTGTTTTTCAACTTTCAGCCTGATGTTTTCTTTTAGTACCTTCTTACTCTTGTGTTAAGAAAAGCAACAGATAATAGTCTTCTGTCACCTTTTCTATTTCATAAACACAGAGATGTCTGCCTTTTCCTGCTGTTGTCTCCTTCTTTTCCAAGGCTTATTTAATATCCCTTTTTCTGAAGCTGACCCATTCCTCTGACCATCCTTGTCACCTCTGCATCTGTCTCCTGCCTCATTTTGCTGCATGCTCTTTGAAAGAGTGTAATCAGAATTGCATATTTTACTTGAAGATGTGTGCTTTTCTAAATTTATTATTCCTTCCTTTTTCAGGTGTTCAATGATCTGTACTTATTACATAAAACATATAAACATCAGGCATGGATATAAGAAAGATTTCTGAAAACTAAGGTGCTTCAGGAAATAATCTTAGGTTTAAAATTTATCTTGTGTTGCATTTAATATATAAAAATGGAAAGTTTATGAACAGAGCAGGAATTTCCCCTAGAAAATGTAATATGGAAACAAATTGATAGACAAGTTTATTAAATAAAGAGTAGTAAAGGAAGAGACACATTAATAGATGAATTTATTAAACCTTGTCCTTGCTGTAATTGCAACAAAGAAATTAGAGGACTTTAGCCTGGCTTAAGCAAAGGCTAACTTTTGTGGAGAGTGTCTTGTGTCCATCGTCTCAGTGGTTTCTTTAGTCATTCTCCACTGATTATAGCTGAATTTCTCTCAAAATCAGAAAGTAAAAAATAAAACTTAAATGACTCATCTGATCTTTATTATTTACCTGAGGAGAAACACCAAAAGTAAATGGAGCTTACATAGTGATAAATTACTTAGGGCATTAGGCACATATAAAGTACAATGGCATTAGGAAGCCATAGGTTGTACTTTTTTATTATCTATATTAATTTAAAATTGACACTGTTCTTCTGTATTTTATTTCCTTGTGGGAGAAGGTGACTTGCACTGAATCCTTCTGGTCAACTGCAGTTTGTTAGTCGGCCCACACTGCCAGCTATTGGTGGAGATGAACTCCTTTGAGTTAACTCTTTGAACTAATTTTGAAAAGCAAGGGTGGAAGGGCAGACCATCCTCTGTTTCTCAGTCCGTCTTCTTTTGCTCCTGCCTTCAGCGTGGTCCATGCTGAAGGGACCTCCAAAGATACACTGTTGCAAGCTTTTACTTTTGCTGAAGGCACCTCATACAAGGCAAGTCAGATCCCTTTGGGTTAGCAGGCAAACAGGAGATGTCTCTGCTTTTGTTTCTCTGCTATGATATCTCTTCTGAAACTTTAAAACATTTGAAGCCTCTCATGACCTTCATGTGAAACCTTATGCATTGCCCTAGTGTGCTGAGCCTGGTGTAATCTTTGTTGCATAAGATTCCTATTGCAACAACTTAAATCTTCTTTATAGTGGTTTCACATGAGAGTCACAAGTCTTCTGGGAAGCTTCTCCTGAGTTTCACTTTGTAATGGTATGAGAGTCTTATGAGTCTTGTGAATGCAGGTTTTTAAATAAGAATTTACACCAGTAAATAAAATTTCAATGGGGAAGTCTTCAGGTGGTGAATCTTCACAGATGGTGAAAGCTGGAATGCTTGCCCCTGAGAGGAGGTGGTGGATCCTGGGCCTGTTTAGCTGGGGAAAGAGATAGCTACCGTGAAGCCTAACAGCAGCTCAAGTCCTTGACTTAGCTTGGATATGGCTAGTCTCACTGTGCTGAATGGGCTGGACAGCTGAAACTACAGACCTAGCTGTCAGAGGTTTCACATGGGAAAGTGGCCCATAGCAGTCTACTGACAATGGCCTTCCCTTCCTTAGGATGCAATTTTAGGAGCATTTCCTTTGCATTCCTCTGTTAACTTAGTGGTGCCAGCAAAGGTCTGGTATGAACACATGGGAAATCATCAGGGGAACCAGTTCAGGTTAAAGATAATCCTTTTTTTCTTGTTTTTCTGTTTTTTTGGTTTGTTTTTTTTTTTTTTTTAACCTGTTTTTAAGTTGATTCCTCCCACAGCCCCATGAAAATTCATCTTGGTGGCACTGAGGCATAGTGCAACAGTAGGAACCGCCAGCAGGGAGTGCTTCAGCTGGTGCTGGGTTTCAAAGAGGAATTTTTCATACTGTGATTTTACAGTCAGTTTTTAAGAGCCCCCTGGAAATATCCCCCAATTCCATGGCTCCACGGATTGCCAGCAGTAGATGACTATTTGCGAAACTGGACCTCAAGACAAGTCTGTGGTAAAAACAGACTGCAAAAACAATGAAACCCAACTAAGCACTGATGCGCAATAGTGCACTTATGCTGTTTCACCATTTTTTTGGGTTGCAATCTAACCATCTGTTAATTGGCCCCATCACACATTTCTATGGGGTGCTGAGATTCATTGTAGGTCTACAAGATCAGCAGTGTCTCCCAAGCCATTCAGGATGGGGCCTTGCAGCTTTTCAGGTCCTGCTCTTGTTTCACATCAACCGCACTAAGACTGGCTATCCTAGCTGCCATTCTCTATCTGACTGTCTCAATCTCATTGCTATTTTATAACGAGAGATGGTATCTGAGCAGAAGGATGTGAATGCATCACCCGCTTTCAAGAAATTCTGTTTGTGCCAAGGAGGACAGGGTTTTTAGGCATTGTGACTGTCAGCTAACCTCAGCTGGAAACAAAGTGTTATGTTTTGCATGCGGTGGGACTGATCCTGCACCCCAGCGCTCAACCTTGGCATTGCTTCTGCTGGGATCAGAGTGAATCCTGGCCAAACTGAGACCCGCTTCTGTTTACGTTCCTTTTTAAAACTAATCTCTCTTTTCTCCACTATGCATATTTTCACATTTGTGCTAATGAAAGCTCTGGATTGTTCCAGAGGATCGCATGGAAAATATCTGTGAGCTTTGACCATCTCTCTGAAATACTACAGTCAATTTGGTGTTTGCTTTGGCATGTTGCTGTGAGAGATTGTAGAGTGCATGTGTTTATACGCATACAGGGAGAGAGGGCTCCTACTCATTGTGCCTTTGTGAGGCTGCCAGACTGTCTGGCCCCATCTATTCTACTGTAAGTGAAAAGAGCCTCGCAAGTGCTCACTGCGTGCTTGGATCGGGCTCTGTTAGGTACTGTGCTTGGAAGCAGTTCTGTCAGCTTGAAAAATATCTTTCTGCCTGAATAGTGTTTTTTCCCTGTTGTTATTAGTAAAATATAAGATCACTTGTCAGCAAAGAAATTTTTCCTTCTTCCCTTTGTTTCTTCTGTGTGCTGGGCAACTTTGCATTCAGTGCATTTTGGTGGCCCTCCTGAACCAGGCAGCCAGTTACCCTTTGAGAACAGAGAGGATCTTCCATAGAGAAAAATGAGAAGTAATATGTGGTCAGTGCTAAGATGCATCTGTGGATGAAAGACCTGAAAGTTGCCCTTGAAAAAGGACTTTTTTCCTCCTGTAGACTGTTGCCTTCTGAAGTAATATGAGGCAGAAATTTTCAGGTGGAAGGCATTTCCGTCCAAAGGGAGGATTTCTCTGCTCTGTGTAGAGAGATAGTGTTCAGCTGAAAGCTCCCACAACACTCTTTGAGAAGATGAAGGATGACTCTGGCAACCCATCTGTGAATTTTCCTGTCTACAAGAAAGCTTGTTCTAAAATTTAATGATATCTGTGCACTCCTGCTGAAAAGTCATGGGTTGCAGGACCTGCACTTGACTAGTAATTATAAGGTACTTTGATATTGAACTTGGAGTCTGAACAGAAGTCTGTAGAATTCAGGCCTCCTTTCCTTTTGCTAGTGACAGGAACCATTTATTTCAGATACCCTCCTCTGGAAAGAATAGCTGGGAAACAAATGTGCATTGATGGGAGTTGCCTGGACCATCTAGCCTCAAGTCCTGTCTATAGTTGCCCTGAGTATTTGGAGGAAGATGCAAGTATTGCTGGAATGGATGATTGCAACTAACCTGCAAACAAACTTGTCCAGTGCTTCCTGGAGAGCTCTGTCTCAGCTTTTGTTTCAAGCAGCAGCTCTAATAATTTCAGCAGATGAGGTACAGGAACTGATGTTTAACAATTTTTTTTTGTTTCAACTTGCAAGCTTAGCTGTCCAATTTTGCTTTACAAAATCTATAAGTAGGGAACATTGGTGTTTTCTTTTGTACTAGAGACATGAAGGAATTAAAGGATTCAAGACTGTAAAGCCTTGAATAATTTAGGTTCTGTTTCCAACAGATATTCACTCTGCTACATATACACTGATACTGGGCTCAGACATTTTGGTATCAGCAACATCACCAAACCCCCTTGAACCAAAAGGAGATACACTTTTATTCAGTATTAGCCATCAATCTATTTTCAATCTTCAGGACATACTCTCATCAATTAGGGGTTTCTGCTTGAGAAACCTGGCCTGTTAGCTTGTAATGAAAATAGATAAGACCAGGCACATTACGTGTACGACCTCCTCTGCGATACTTTGTGCAGCCCAGCCAGCCTTGTTCCTCTTGCTGCTCTGTTTCATGTTGCTCTTGAGAATAAATATTACTGCACACACTCAGGTCAACATACACAGTCACTCGGCTTCTCCTGCTAAAGTGGCTGAACTACCTGAGACAGAAGTGACAAGAATCTTCTCAAGAAAACCAGTCAGTGAGCTTCTCTGGGTCTTGGCCTGATGGTTTTGAGGGATATTCTTGGTGTTATACAGACTGAAGAAAGCCTGAAAATTTGTAGTTGAGAGGTAGCCTATGCCAGATTTTGTTACTCTTGCCACTAATGCAGTGTGAGTCCTTTAGGCAAGGATTTTCCCTGTCATACCCTTTTAGTTTTTTGGTTGGTTAGTTTTGCTTGGGTTTTTTGCTTGGTTTTTTTTTTTTTTTTCTGCCTAATGTTTGGAAATAATGAAGGCAAACTGTAAGCAGGCCTGCTTCATTAAGAAAGCACCTTACAAAAGCTCTGCCTAGTACAAATGGATCAATCCTCCAACTCAAGTGCTGTTTCATACTGTGTGCCTCAAAGCTTTGACCACCCTACTAGCATCAGCAGGGTGAGGAATGACCAGCAGGTCCCTGTATTTCACTACTGCCAGGATTAAACATGTGTTTCCATTTCTCAAACCATGGTGTCTGAGGGCTCAAAACACTGCTGTGCTTGCTTGCATCCCCCCTGCCAGGGCATGGGCACATGCTTCTGTAAAACCTGTCAGAGGTAAGCTGCTGCTGAGAGCTACACAGCATCAAGTTCAGCCCTGTGCATTTGTGAAGATAAATGAATCAAGAGAAAGAACACTTTTGCTGTGCTGCTGCTATTTCAATGTGAATGTGAGACCCTGAAATGCTCTGTTCTACTTCAGTAGCTCTAAGAGGAGCCTTTCTCCAGAGGTCTCCAGTACCCAGACTAATTGAAATAATTCCAAAGGGCTCTTTTAAATCTAATTCCATCCCCATGTTTTCAGTCTCTTATTTTTTTTTCCCCTTCTGTCTACACACTCCCTTGAATAAAAAGCTTTAAAATTCTCTTTTGGAAAGGACTGGAACGTAATTCAGATGAAGTTAATGTGAAGTCAAGGTTGATTGCTCATCTCCCTGAAACCACCAGCAGTGGCTGAGTGCCGGCGAGTGTGAGACTGGAGTTCAAACATAGCTGGGAAACTTGTCAGTGATCTGAACAAAGGGTGGGCTGGAGGCTGAGGATCACCACTCCCCCTCTCCCCCCGTGTGACTTTCTCAGCTCATGCTGAACCCTTTGATCACTGTCCAGCACAGGGTTATGTGGCAGCCTGGGCCAGAGCCAGGGATATATACATGGGTGGAGGCTGCTGTAATCTGCGTGTGCTCTTGATCCACCCCGTACCTTTATTTCCACAAACACTGTTGCATATCACAGTGGGGTGCATCACTGCCGGTGTTCCTTCAGCTGAAAGGTGGGACTGTCCCTGCCGAGCACAGCTCCCTTTCCCAGAAGGGACGTTCAGAACAAGTGTGCCTGTATTTAGTAACCATTACTCTATTTTTGCCAGGCATGTTTCTATTTGACACTGAAATCTAAGACTGTGACTACAATAGTGCTATTCAGTGCACAGAGTCTGTGTCTTCCTAAAGTGGCTGTTCTGGGAGAGCTGCATGGCCAAGCATGGGAAGGTGCTGCTCATGACAAGAGCACTGCCAGAATCTTACCTCAGGAACCACATTCTCCAGACCACCTTCATCAGGGCAGTGTTTTAGCTCCATATCCCTCTAACAGGGATTTTAGTGCTGCGCTTAGGGGCTATTAAGAACTCTTGAGTCCAAGATAAGTTCTTACAGATGTGCTACAATTATCATCCATACTTAAATGTTGACATAGTAATCTGCAAAATGAGCTGAAGCGCTTGAAGAAAAGGCTAATTGTCTCTAAGTAAAGTGAATGAGAAGCAGTGATAGAGAGGCAAGCTGTGGACCCTTGTGCTTTCCAGTTGCATTTATATATGGCTATTCTTCCAGCATCAGATGGGAAGAGGGACCTGTTTCCTCCTGTCTGGCTCTACTGGTGTCTTCTGATAAGTTGCTTCCAGCACAATCTTTGTGATTGAAGACTTTCAACAACATGGGGTATATCACGTCTTTTGAAAACCTCTGTTTTCTATTAAATCCTACAGCAAAACTGATATGGGTTCCACTCTTCTGCATTATTTGTTCTCTATTTATTTTGGGATGGTCAGAAGATCCTGGTGGAATTATACCATTCCCTATCAAAATCTCTCTAGGTAACTCCAACAGTACAGTCATGCATTACTCTCTTGTTAATGATTCCAGGTTTTCCCTAGTGGTAGATCCCCTACTTCTAGGAGATTGCACAAAGGATGTTGCAACTCTGCAATTATTTTTCTAGTGCAAATGCTGAAACGGGTTGAAGAAGATTTAGAAATCTACCCCTTCTCTCTTCAACCCTCCCTCCCCAAATTACTTCAAAGGTCAATGAAATACTTTTTGCCCAGACAGATGAAACAGTGTCACAGTGTCTCCTCATTCCTCCCGGTTTCCCCACAACAGGGCCAAAACGACACTCAGGCAAGTGCCTGGAGCATGAGACTGTGAAACTGCCATCAGCCTGCTAGTGATGCAGCTAAGAGTCCAGCTGAAGCCACCAAGAGGGGCTAAGACGTGTCGGGGCAATTGCCCGGGGCTTGGACATGGGTAGCAGTACATGCTGTGTGATGCTGGTGATGCAGAAGAGCAGGTCTGACTTGGTGGTGCGACTGCCGCCTGGCACCCCATGGGACTCCGGCCCTCTCTGTCCATTGCTTGTGGCAGTGCCATAGCCAGGTGGGCTAGGCCCCTGCTCCGGGACAGTAGTGCTGGCTGCTCTGCTGGAGCATTGCCTATCGCGTTACTCTGATGTATCTCCATAGTTACAAAAATCCTCTGTTGTAGATGAAGATAGACTATTTGATGCTCAAGCAGGGAATAATCCATCTCTTTGTATTGGGTAGAAGACGAAGCTGAAGGAGCCTGGGGCACCTTTATGCCTTTTTATTTATGACTGTGTCCACAGTGGGAACTGTAGTGCTGCATTAGGAGACAGGACAAATGCCCAGAGCTGCTACCTGTAGAGTGACCTAGAGCTTGATGTCACCCCTGGTGCAGCCCCCAGATTGCTCTGCAGCATCCATCAGCCCCAAAGACATGGATGAGGATGTGGCCATTATCATGGGCCTCAACTGCAAGTCTGACGCCCTGAGGTGAGATGCTGTGGTGAGTACAGATTGAGGTAAAAATGAATCTGGTTTAGGAGAGCTACCTGTCTTTAAGATGATTTTATATGTTCACATTTTTATGCAGCATTTTGGAACATTTCAGCTGCTCCCATTTGGAATTCAATTCCTCTCCCTGTTAATCAATAACAGGCCTTAACAAAACAATATCTCACAGGAGACACAAGCACACAGTGCTGAACAAAGCAAAACAGCCACTGGCTTACAGCAACAATTGCTGCTACACAATGGGTTTTCAAAGCTCAGTATATATTTTGTCCCTAGTGGGAAAACTATAACAAGACTGAATTAGTGGCTAGGCTTGCCAAAGGGAGAAATTAAAGTGTGATGGCTTGTCTGACACCCTGAAGTACCTTTATTTATTTTTGGGGAGAGGACAGCATGTAGAAATAAGATGCCTATTAGGGAAAACTATTTTGTGTTGCTTTCTGAAGTGTACAGCAGTTCTGTACACCTGAGGGCTTGATCCAGGTCAGGGATCAGGAGTACCTTGTGGTGAAAAGGTTCCTGAGAAGAGCTGACAGGTGTGGGGATGCTGCCTGAAGAGGTGGGGATGCACAGATGTGGATGTAGGAGTATGGCTTTCAAGGGTAGGATGGTCTGAGAGTCCCTTGTCCATGCCAGGGGAGGCTTGGGGTTGGGTTGCAGGTGGCTGTTTGATGAGGGAGAGAGAAAAGGGAAATACTATGTGAGAGCAAAGCAAATTCCCTTCCCTCTAAGTGGCTGGTCACCCTTGAGCTTGCAAACTTAGCTGCTCCTCTGTGCATCTTGACAGCTCCATGCTCTGGCACTAATGGGTTTCAGGAGCTCCCAATGAGCTGTAATCACCTTGGTTCAGGGTTCAGCTTGCACCTTTACAAGCACCTTCACCCCTTGCTGTTAACCCATGGTCTCCTCTATTCAGCAGCTAAGCTTGTAAATTCGTGTAACCAAATAGCTGGGCCGTTAACTGCCTGCATGAAAGTGAACAACACATCCATCTTCCGCTGCCCAGCCAGCAGCCTAATGACACTGCTCACTGTGCTTGTGGGTAGCCTTTCAGACATAACTAACTCTGGCACTGCAAAAACAGTTGTTTCGGTGCTCACACAGGCCAGAAGGCTCATCTGGGCAGAGGAGGGAGGTTGCACAGGCAGAAGGCTTCCCATGGATTGCCCACATGCAGCACCTTGTGCCACTGTCACCACATTCCATGGTCTGATGGACGGTGAGGGAGACCTTCACCCTGCCGGTAAACTGTGCCTCATGTCCCAGAGCAGCAGCCTGCTTGCAGTGATTTTATGTTGGGTTGTGACTGATGTTTGATAAGTCACCTTTAAAAGCCATGCGTCAGTTTTGCTCTCCATAACCTGAGTGTAATTTTCTGAAGTAAAGTGCTGCTGGGAGGACAGCTGCTAATAAAACACTAAAAGGTGCTGAGGTTTTCTGGCCTCTGTAATTCTTGACAAAGTCTGTGGCTTGAATCTTCTAGTCTTAAAATTAGTCTTATTACGAAGGTTGTCTGAACGCAGACCTGGTTTCCTATGACTGAGGCTCATTTGATTGTTGTGGTATGTGTGTAGGCAGATGTGTTAGAACCCTTCAAAATTGTCTCCATGAGCTAATTTCAGCCTAGCAAGGCAGAAAGGTGCAGCGTTCATGGACAGTAAATCCTATAACCTCTCAGGAAATCGTCAAAGCAAGCTCTTTCTCCTTCTTCCACCCGGTGCTAGAGACCCCACAAAGGAGCTCAGCTGGGGACATCACTTGGGGGAAACAAGGCTTGGCTGCTTCTGCTCTTGCTTGTGTTACTACTTCTTATGGAAGGAAAAAAAAGTACAGCTTTCTATCTGGAAGTAACTTAGATCTGCCATTGGCAGAGATCTGATATGTTCCCTTCCTCGCCCCCAAGCAATCACAAGCAATCAAAGCTGGGAGCACATGAGCTAGCAGGGGTTGAACGATCATTGCTTTTCTTTATTTGCTGTCTGCTTACCTGGTGCAACAGGCACTACAAGAGAATTTCTTAATTAACTGGGCTCTGTCCTGGGTGGTACATGTACACTGCCAATGGGCATTATAAAAGCATAGTTATTGCACTTTGGCTTGGGAAAGGCACCGGTGCAGTTGTATTGTTAAGGAAACAATCTTGGAGGAAGGGAGAGAAGGAGACTGGTCTGCACTCCAAAGGCTGTTTGTTGTCTTGAGGTTAAACATTGTTGAATCTAAGCTTGGGGGAGGTGGAGGGTTAATTTGAGCTACCTTTGAAAAGAAATTTGAGCAATGCACAGCAAGATCTCAGGGAAACAATGTTTATAATCTGTATCCTGCCTCAAATTGCATCGGCACCGCACTCCTGCCCCACTGCCAAAATTAGCTGCAGTCATCCGGAAGCAGCTGGTGTCTCAAGCATGAGCCCTTGCATTCAGCCATCACTCCAGAGCTTTTATACAGTTATGAAGAGAGAGTTTTTCCTGACTATTGAGCATCACCTGATCTTTGCTTTTGCAGTGGCAGCAGGAAACTTCTCATATGTGGAATCTGACCCACTATTCTTAGTCATACACAGTTCCTACTGATTTTAGCAGGAGGCTTGCTTCACAGTGCATAGTAGAAACATGTCCCTCAAAAAGTGGACTGTCTTCTGTCCTCTCTGAAAGAGGGTGGGGAATGCATTGCTCTGCCAGCTGTCTGCCTTTACATCATCAGAAGTGTACAGGCTATGATAAACAGTCCTTAGATTTAACAACAATATTAGGGATTTTGCCAAGCTAGGTAATATTGAATGGAGAGTGTTTGTTGATTAGCTTTCCCATCCCTTAAATCCAGGTTGCTTTCAGCTTTTAATTCACTCTGTATAAATTAATGCACCCCTTTCTTTAGTCCTTTGGAAAATGAATAGCTGTTTTTTCTTGCAGTCTGGTCTTTGGAATATTTGAAAAGTGGCAGTGCATTAATTTCTGCCCCAGAGAGGCTTTGCAGGAGAAACAGCTGTTTAGGTTGTTCTGTGGCTACAATACATTTGAAAGAGCTGGAGTCAGAGCTTTTTGTAATTATTTAAAATATTAAGTAATGTAAACTAACAGAAACAAGGGAAACTAACTGGAGAGGGGAGGAATTCCTCTGCTGTCCCTCTCTTGTTGCAGGTTTTGCTCTCACAGACCGACTTTGCATTCCCCAAGGTTGAGACTTTTATCCTATCTTTGGGACAGTTTTACATCCCTTTTCTCCCAGGGGAGGGAGAAATGAATAATTTCTGCCTTCCTCCTGTTACTTTGTCTTCACCAGGAAAGAGAAGATGAACAATGCCAGGACCCTCCTCATTCTTTACTCTTTTCCCTTTTCTTTCTCATCACCAAAAGACAGAGGAGGGAAATGATGGCAGGCTCTCAATATCCACTCACTTTATCAATCCAGTTCTTTAACTGCTTTTGTTATCCAGTGGCATGATGGTCTTTGGCTTGTTATTTACCGGCTGTTAATTTAAATGTATTCCCATCAGGGACCCAAAAGATCCAGTGTTAGAGCTCTTTTGCATGATTTGTCTAACCACTCTCTAAATTATTTAACATGGCTCTGAACCATTTGGAGGGGTTTTTTTTTGTTTGTTTTCTTTTAAACACTATGATTTGATCTAAAACATCTGTAAAAAATCACAACTGACTTTCCATCTGGGCAACAGCTCAGCTCTATCCTGAACCTGGGTAGGGTCAAGTGTGTGAGCTCTGTTTCAAAAGCATAAAATTCCTGACATAGTGAAATTCTTTTCTTACATGTTTGTTGACAGAAGATGGGAAGGGAAGTGAACGCAAGGCAAGGCAAGATCATGATGCTGTGCTGCTGGGCCAGAAGTGAATAGAACATCTTGTTACGGAAATAGCCACGAAAATGCTCCTCCCTGCAGTAGAAAATCAGCTATTTAAAGCAGGATCAATTGTCAGTCCTCTTTGATGCTGTTGTCATTTGGATATGGCATGTGCAAATAATATTTTCTCATGAAGGAAAACTTCCAGCAATGACAGCATTCCCCTGGCCACATCCCCTACCAAAGGGGAGAAATCAGCTCATCCCTGCAAATGGTGTCTCCCTCAGAAGAGGAACAGCAGGATCTGTGTTTTGTATTTCCTCTAAGGCTTTGGGCGAGTGAACTTTGACCCCTAAATGCCGTCCGGGTGGTACAAATAGGGCACAATTTCTAAGATGTGTTGGAGCACTGGAGTTACATAGGACAGTACTCATGTTAAAGTAGAAATACATGGAGAAAATGAACAAACCTATGTGATTTAAAGCAAAGCCCACTTTCCCCTAAGATATGTATAATCAAACTGGAAATATATGCCTTTGAAACAGATTACTCTACCTTTACTGATGTCAGTGAGAAAAAATGCTTTTATTCTTGGCTAATCACAGTGGAGTCACATCCTTCAAAAACCTGGAATTATCAAACATAGATTTTCCAGGGAGATGAACCCATGCTCAGCTTAAGTGCCCTCAAACTTTCCTCAAGCTGAGATTCACATCTGTATCCCAGCTCTACAATTCAAGCCTGCCGCTGTTTGTTATTGTTTGCATCGCTTCAGGGCCCACTTAGGGATTGTACGAAGTGTTCTTTTTAAAAAAATAAATATTAAAGTGTCCTCACAGCATTTGAGAGAAGCACACTCCTTCTGTAAGGTGCTGCCTCCTGATCATTACAGAAGTACAGAAAAGAAACTCTGGGGGCTTGGGGAAAAATGTTTTTACAATATTAGGGGCTTGGAGTCATCCTCATTTCCAACTGAAGGGAGAGCGCCAGACCTTTGAGGAGCATTCATATGTTCTACATAAGGGAACTTAAAGAACTCACTGAGCAGAGGGATTGGATGAGATTTAGGCCACTTGAGCCATGATTTTAGAGGTAAGGATCTCTTCTCGTTCTGACTAACGAGTCCTAGCAGAGAAAGAGTTGTTGAACCCTGAAGGCTGTGAAGATACAACGGAGCTGGTGGAGATGCCAGAGGTACAGGTCGTCTTCTTGTCTCTCCTATATTTGTCTCCTTGCCTCCAAACTCCTTGTTTTATTTTTATTGGGATTTTCTTCAGATGAACCCTATTAAACGCATCACTAGCATTGAAATTTGCCGATGCCAATAAACCCATCTGTTTTATTAACTAACCACAGTCTCTGGAGTGTTTCTCACTGGCTGAGACATGAGCAGCCCTTTTGCTTTCTTCAGCGTTGTGTGTCAGCCCAGGGAACAATGGGAGGGGACCCAGGAGGTCGCTGGCAGGAAGCACTGCTTCCCCTGGATAATTAACCAGCTGGGAGACTGAGAAATGAAGATAGCACATGAGACACACACAGTACAAACTGCTAAAACAATAAACAAACAAACCAATGACCATCACTTCCTTTTCTTATATTGTTAAAGCTGCTTCCTTAACTCAGGTTGCCCCAAACCCACCCTCAAAAGCAGCCTTTTAGGATTACTAGTTCTTAACCTCTTCATTGCCAGTTCTTGCTGAAGGCATAAGTCAATGTTTGCCAGGGGGATGCCCAGCACAGGGTCTATGGCTCCTCCTTGGGGCTTGCTGGAGAAACTGAAGATCCCTGTTTCTGAAAGTGATAAAGGCACTTTTACCAAAAAATCAATGAAGAGAGACTTAGTTTGGCCATAAGGCTGCATGGCTGTAACACCCTAGTACCAGGACTGCTCCTCATGTAGGTACCAACTTCCAGAACAGCAGGTGACTCAGTCTAGCTCTGAAAAGGTTAATTTCCAGAGAAGCTGGCCTCAGAGCCAAGACCTGGAGGAAACCTGGATCAGGGCTTTGTGTCTCAAACCCAGCTTTCATTTTAGCCCCGTAGCCATCCTCTCATGTGCCATTGTTTCACCATCTTTGTTAGAGGGAAGTCAACTGCACCACCAGTGCTCGCTATCATCTGCGCCAGTGAGCATCCAGCTGCATGCTTCCACTGAGATCCTCTCCTCTGGCTCCAGGTGGACTTGTTTGCATGGTCTTTTCCCCCATCCATACCACTTTTTGGAATAGTCGCTGGTTTGTTTTTTCTGACCTGTTAACACCAGACTTATGAAACCAGAAATTGGGCAGTGGCAACCTCAACCTGCCGCCCTCCCCAGGTAATTTTTCCATTGAAAAGCAGTCAGAGTTTGTCTTTGGTTTTGTGCACAGAGCATCATGAATGTATTTATCCAATAGAGGCTGATGCTAGTGGCACCCAAGAGCTGAATTGATGACACAGCCCACATCCATCACATGCTGATACCAATCTGTGGATATCACTTCCCTGTGTCCTCAGCAAAACACTTGACAGGGAGAAGGTGCAGCTGGGGATTGTTGGGGAGAATTAGGCTGATCCCACTGGATCTGGGAAATTGTTTTTCAGAAGAGATGCTGATGTTTCTCTTCATTAGCCTGGAGATTCAGAACAGGGTGGAATCAGGGGTACTCATCAGGGGGCCTGTGGGCCATCCCTGGACTGGCCCCCTCCTGACAACACTGGCAAAGGCAGTCCTGGGGCACGTCCTGCCTGCTACTGAGTCTTCCCAGCTGACAACTTATTTGTTAATACTTTAAATACCCACTGTTTGTGTTAGGCACAGCAAGAAATCTGGTAAACTGAAATGGTGACATTTAAAAAATGAAGTCTCTCAAGTAGGTGTTTACTCTTTCTAATAAGGAAGTAATCTGCTAAATATCATGTTTAACAGTTATGCAATAAGTCCATGTCATGCAATCATAGAATTATAGAATCAGAGAATCACAGAATGGTTTAGGTTGAAAGGGACCTTAAAGATCATCTAGTTCCAACTCCCACCACCATGGACAGAGACACCTTTCACTAGACCAGGTTGCTCAAAGCCCCATCCAATCTGGCCTTGAACACTGCCAGGGGTGGGTTATCCATAGCTTCTCTGGACAAGCTGTCCCACTGTCTTGTCACCTTCACAGTGAAGAGTTTCTTCCTAAGGTTTAACCTAAATCTACCCTCTTTCAATTTAAAGCCATTCCCCCTTTTCCTATCACTATACACCCTTAAGTATATAAGAAGTCACTCTGCAGCCTTCCCATAGATCCTCTTTAGGTACTGGAAGGCAACTCCTTCTTATGTTGGGGACACAGAGCTGGATGCAGTGCTTCAGGTGGGATCTTACAAGGGCAGAGCAGAGGGTTGGAATCCCCTCCTTTGACTGACTGACCGCACTGCTTTTAATGCAGCCCAGGATACAGTTAACTTCCTGATCTGCAAGTGCACATGGCCAGGTCATGTTGGGCTTCTTGTCAATGAATAGCCTCAAGTCCTTTTCCTCAGACCTGCTCTCAAACTATTCTCTGCCCAGCCTGTATGTGTGCTTGGGATTACCCTGATCAAGATGCAGGACCTTGTCCTTGTTGAACTTCATGAGATATGCACGGGCCCACCTTTCAAACTTTTCAAAGTTCCTCTGGATGTCATCCCTTCCCTCCAGTGTGCTCCAGACTACCCATATCAAAACACAGATAACTGGTGGGGCATAGTTTAAGAACTGGTATTTAATTAATCCATAGAACATTCCTACTTAATCTAAATTACACTTATAGCCCACAGATTAAGGTGCAGTGCTGGAATTTTTGCCAATAAAACAGTTGCTTTCAGTGTTGTGGCACCTGAGATGCTGGAGTGGTTGTGAGCATGGGGGTGACTTTGTGCATGGGGGTACTGCTCACAAACCCTCAAGCTGGGTTGAGGCCTCCCTTCTCCCTTTTGCTCTGGCCTTCCCGATAGAGGAGCTGTGGATGCTGTCATCCTGCCTGTCACCTTCTCAGAAGTCCTCCCTGGTGGCTTTGTACCCTCACTGGAGCATAGTTACAACATATGCCGCTGCAAGCTCCAGTTTACCATCATGTAGACAGAATAAGGCATATAGTGAAAATCTTCAATGTTTCCTGTGACTCTAGCTCAATAAATGAGGACAGACATGGGACACCACATGAAGGAATAATGAAAACCAGTTATGGAGATTAGGCAGTGTGATAGGAAACCTGCCACAATTGTGGATTATCATAGAAATGAAAAAGAACCGCTATATTCTGCCATAGATACTGCTGGATACCCTTTAGCTCTCCTCAGAGCTGGAGCTCCAGCAGTGCTCTGCAGTGCTGTCAGCCATGGCAGGCCACCCCAGCTCAGGCCCTCTGCTGCCATGCAGGAACTGGACACCTGGAGAAATGGTGGGTGATGTGGAAGGGATGAGGGACAGCGGATGCTACTGCTCTGCTGTGACCATCATCTGCTGTGTGCTTATAACGTGCTTGGTTGAGAGGGGTAGGAGTGGGTCTTTGAGGAACAGCTCCCCCTCTCTGGGGGAGATCAGCCTTCCTCTCATAGAGAAATGCCTCTCCTTGGCAAGTTTCCATTCTTAGCGTCTGGTATATTTTGGCATGTTTAAGGGCTCAGTGAAGTGTTTTTGAAGCTTCTTCTCTTCTACTGCCAAAATCCCTCTGTGTCACAGTGTGTATCTCCAACAGCGCGGAGTCAAGTGGAGATGTGATGGATTTGCACATTGAAACTTCAGTGAAAAGAAAGAAATGTGGGACAAACTCTTCCTGAGCAGAAGTCCTTCAATTTCAGGGGACTTTCAGCACCCAAAGTCACTTGTATGGTGCAAATCCCCTGAAATCTGCCAAGTGATGTTGTGTTCAACCAACTGCTGAATTGTGAGGTGGAAGAGTGGCACTGTGGGAACAGTTTGAAAGGATCTGGGCAGGGCCAGGTGTGCTGTTATGTCAGGGAGGTGCTGTAAAAAGCTCAGTTCCCGATTTCACGTCATGAATCAATGCTTCCACCTAAATGTCTTTGCTAACTGATTCATTACTCTATGTCATAATAACAGCAGGCTTCTGCTATATGCCTCTCTTCACAGTGTTAAACAAAAAGTCAGGTTTTACAGTTTAAATAAAATAGCTTTCTTTCTTGTGGAAAAGAGAGGATGTGTGCTGTTGAGGACTTTATGTAAGGCATGGATGGGTTGTCCAGGAGGTTGTGGAAACTGTTTTTTAAGCAGCAGCAGTCTTCCTTTGCCCTCTTTTTAAATGCTCAGTGATTCTGTGAAGTTGCTCTGAGAGCCTTAAGGAACAGGAGTAGACATGGAAACTATCTCCCTGTTCTCAGAGGACCAAAACAAAATGCCTGCCTGGCTGTGGCACTGAAGATAGCATAAAACCACTCTCATCAGGAGGCCCCAGATTCTCAAACCCCTCTGTGTAATGTGCTTGAGAGACTCCTAAAAGTATAGAAACTTTGCTTGAAGTCACTGGATTGGAAAGGTAGGTGTTTTCCTTCCTTCCTCTCTCTACTGTGTACTTAGCATCCTGACTCCATGTGAGACAGCAAATGTCACTTGGGGAATCACCAGGTTAAGGGGAGCATGCATATTCTGCTGCTGGTTTTTCCGTTCCTTGCATCTCTTATTGAAGAGTGGAAAAGGCACCCAACTTCGTACATTAAAACACACAATAACACACCCTAGACCAGTGGGAAGCTCGGCTTGCATACCAGCTCTGACTGTAAGCCTGGTGGGATGGCTGAACAGAAGGGAAGAATGCAAATTGGAAAATACAACTGGGAGACATGTGTATGTGTCACTTGCCTCCTTTACAGCTTTGGACAGTGAGACTGTCCTGAACACTTTTGTCTTGTGCTGAATGGAAAAGAAAAAAAGGGTGCTTCGATCTCACTTCCAAAGATTGCAGATTGCAGGGCTCTGGTTCTACTGGGAAATGCTTTGGAGTACTATACAATCTCAGCCATGTGAAAGTACATGTCAACTCCTGTGTGACAGAGTATTTTGACAAAGACAGAACATCATAACATACTTCTTCATTTATCTACTCTATTTAAAGTCAATCTGCCAATTCTGCGAAGGGAGAAACTCATTCATAAGTGGAGAAACTATATTGTCCTGGACTGCAATGTCTGATGGAGATGGGGTAAATTTGACCCCAAAAAATCCTTTTCTAACTGATGGCACTATCCTTGTCCAGAAGAGATTAACCTCCTTTTGTGAAACATCTAACATAAAGAAGACATTGTCCATATGTAAGGTAAACATATGCAGGTATTCTTCACAAGAATGCCAAGGCAGTGGAAGGATTAAAAAAAAGATTTATTTCAGATGCAAGGACCACTTTTTCCTGATGCTGCACATTGGACCTCCAGGAGAAAAAAGGTGAGTTCCCACTCCCTCAGGGCCCCTTTTATTTTCTCTGTTTCTCCCCCGCCTTCCCAAGACCTCTGTGCATGACTGTTAGGGCATGTCTCCTCTCACACATCAGAGAGAGAGTTTGAGAACTTCTCTTGCTATGTGGGGGTGGAGAGCATTGAAACTGCCTTTGAGAAAGAGTCACAATTTAGGCAGAAAGCCTTCCTAGTGAAAACTGAGTTCCTAGCTTTCTATTACAAATTCTTCTGAAATTGTATCTATCCCTACACCATATAATGCTCTCAAACTAAATTTCACTAGCCATAGTGCCTTCGACATCTGCATTTTGTGTTTGATGGAGTCAGGCAAAAAAAAAAAAAAGGACCAGTTTTGCAGCCACTGCACTGCTAGGGAGGAACCTTCAGGACCAATTATTAAGATCCTACATTGCATTGTATGTAGGCCACTAGTTATAGTGAGTATAATCTCAAAATACAAAACAACTTCTGTTGCTAAACAGCAACAGAAAGGATGTGTCACAGTTGCACTGATGGTGGGTGGAGACAATGGTATCCCTAGCACTTCCCTGTATCTGCACCAGCATGATACCTGGGATGCGCAAGAGATTTTGAAACTCTTTGGCATTTTCTTTCTTCTCCCATGGCAGGGCTTGCAGTGCTGGATGGGCAACAGGAGTTAGTCTTTGAAGGTGCTGAGTAACCAGGGCATGACTACCCTGACTGCAAGGAATTGGTATGGAGGAGCCTGGAGCTGCTTCTCCATCCAGTGCTCCAGTGGAGCACCAAGGAGGTGAGGACCAAGATCTAGATGCTCACACCAGGCCTGGGGCATAGGGTCATGTGGGGGTTGGTGCTCTTGAGAAAAATGGTTGTGCCCTGGTGCTCCTGGCTTCTCCCTAATCAGTGACAGGGAGGTCTGCAGCAGATCTCTCAAGTAGCTGTGACGCTGACCTAAGAACTACATGTAATCAGAGGAATATATAGGCACACATAGAATTTGCCAGATCTGGTATGCCCGCAGACTGGAATGCAGGAGAGCTGTCAGAGCTGTGAGTGCTGGCAGATGATTTCAACTACTTTTTGCAGTGTGTGTATCCTCAGCACAGTGATGGGCAGCAGAGAGAGGAGGCAAAGGCAGGAGATGAACACTGTGACTTTCTAGCATTCTCCCACATGAAGACAGAGCTTGATTCAAGTAATGGCAGTAATTAGAGATAACACTTTGGTGAGAGTTCCATATTTCCTTTGTAATTAACCCAAGGGAGCTTTTATTTATTTATTTATTTATTTTTATCTACAATAACCTGTCATATGTGTGGTGAGAATTTGTTGTCTTTTTCTTCAGGTTTTTTTTTCACCTTTCTGACCCATGTGCCCCTCCTCCTTCTCCCCCCAATTTCAAGACAACATTTGACTCTCTCCATTCATAGATAAATAGGACATTCACTGAAGGAAACTGCCACCTCTTATATCTGTTAGGTGATAAAGAAGAAGGGTGTTTTGGGATCCTGGCCAAGAGTGGCACCTGTAAAGGCACTGTTAATAGCTGCTGTTCTAAAGGCAGAGGCCAAAGGTGTCATGGACGTGTTAAATAACTTGGTGATACCGCTCCTAGAATTAGAAACACTTCAGGGGCTTGATGTGGCTGGTCCTCAAGACACATCTGAAAAGAAAGTTTTTATAGTTCTTGTTTTCCTGGTAGGGAGATTAGCTGGGACAGCTAAAGCAGAATTTAGGTTTAGATTTGGGTATTTATGTCAATTAATAATTTGACCAGATTACTAGTTCCTTACCTGAACAAGCCTTAATACACTCAGAGCTGAAATGAGATCCATTCATGGCCCTGCTTTGCTTTTCTCATCTGTCTCTGATCCCAACTAGTTCACATCATCCATGTCCAATGAGAAGGATATATACTTTACTAGCAGATGCCGGTGGATGTCTCCTCATTGGCTGTGTCTGTTCTTTTTGCAGGATATCCTTGGATAACTTGAAATCTTATGAATTTCCTGAACTTTAGGTTAGGTCCACATCTTTGTATTTAGCTTCATTTTATGTCTCTTTCCTGTGAATTTTTTTTACGTAACACCTGAATCTGCTTGTGCTTTTGGTCTTTGCACTATCCATTGGCAATGAATTTCACAGTTTAACTTGGTGCTGTGTAAAAATGTACTTCTTTTTCTCCTTTTTACCTTGCAGCCTGATGATTTCTATGACAACTTCCACCTTTTGCACTGCAAAGATTAGTGACTAATATTCCCTGCTGAGTTTTTAGAGAACTTCTGATAATCATTCTTGACATTCTCCATGATTTTCTTCAATAACATATCTCCTTTTACAAGCTAAGTAGTCCTATACTGTTTAATCTTTTCTTATACACCAGCTATATTGCTGATGATAATTCCATAATTAGCAAAAAATCCAAGTACCACCAAGAACTAATAAATTACCTGAACAGACTGAGAGAAGAATTTTGTTTTCTAGTCTTGTCCCACAGAAGCCGCACTCAAGACCAGAGGAGATGCAACATAAAACACAACTGGAGATTCTCTGAAAAATGGCTGCCTTAATATAGTATAATGTTTTGTGCTTTTCAGAAATCACAGTTTTCACTAGTAATTGAACAGCACAGAAATCTGAGGAACTGCCCTGAAATTATTATCCAAATAAAATATTTCTGAGCATTGTCCTTTCAGTGTAAGATCTGAAATGAGAATTGGTATTTTTCAAATGTTTCATTTGGTACATTCTCATGAGGACAAATTACACGTGTTGTACCTACAAATACCCACGGCCATGTATTTTTAATTTAATTTGGATACTGATGTCAGTAACCAGAGAGACAACACAGATGCTTTGGGTCTCAGACCCAGATGTTTTGGTCGCTGTGACAACACCTGTGCTGACTCTGTTGGCAGCATAAGCAGTCCCAACACAACTGCTGTCACTGCACAGTTCTCAGAGGAGCAAACAAGCCTTGTCCTATTGTGGTGGGGCCTGGGCAGCAGCCTGTGTCTGATACAGAGGTTTTTCTCCATTGCAAAGTTACCTCAGAAGCTCAAGGGAAAGCATCAGTGAAGCTGTTAATATTTTACTTCCTTTGTTCTCTGAAAAGCAGGAGGAAGAAAGATACAGCTTGTTGTTGCTTAGAACAAAGCAAGTCAGGAGTTTTTGGCTTAAGACTTTTTCTCTATTCACATTAGAATTTGCGACATGGAAAGGGTCAGACATGGTAAGGGTCAGAGGTGGGGACATCCCAGTCAGCACCTGTGCCAAAGGGGGGAAGAAATGGCAATGGTTCAGATGTTTTAGCAACCAACAGTACGGGGAATTTATCTTAACTGTAACTTAGTGTGTGGGCTCCCCTGTGTAACCAAATCTTTCACAGAGTCACTGGAGTGATTTAATCTCAGTGGTTTCATTTCACACTTGTTAATAAGGTTAATAAGTTAGTCTTTCTTTCAGTGACTTTGCAAGTATACCTTAAGAAAGGCAGGATGAAGTGCTTGAAATACACTAGGTATAAACCACTTTTTTTTATTTGTGTGTTGGTAAATATTTTATTTCAGTCTTGGTGCACTCTATCTGCACTAACACAGGTGCCAGGCAGTGATGTTCGTACATATCTTCTAGAGAGGAGCAATTCTTGATGATTTGGTGAGATATCAGTTAAAATTCTCCAGGTATAACTGGGGACTTTCCTGTAATCAAATGAGTAGGTAGAGGATACAGGGTTTTGTTTTCAGTTGTGTTTTGGTTTTTTTTTTTTCCCACAGGCAGGTTTTTATTACTGCTGAGAAGAGGCAGATATAATGCAAATGACAAAATCTAGATGATGGCAGAAAACACAATCAAATGGAAAAGAGAAACACTAGAACAAGTCTTGACAAGGTCACACTGCGTGCCAAAGAAGCTGCACGGCCAGGAAGGTGTATCATACCTAACCCAATTAAAAGACTATTTAAATGAGAAAAAATCAAGGTTCCGTGAAAATTTGACAGAAAGCATTTGAAGGAAGGTAGCCATCAATTAGCAACAGAGAGCAGGGAGGGATACATATATATATTTTCCTTGTCAGTAAAGTATTTTCCAGTCATAAGAGTGTCTTGTGCTGCATGCTGATCTCACAGATGGTGCAGTAAATCAGGGTTAACTCTGAAAGTGTCAGTGGAATTATCTGTGTGTAAATGGTATCTGAATTGGTCCCTAGCTGTGAAAGACAGGGATTGCCTTGGGGCAGAAGCACAGATAGGAGAACTGAAGGTTTTGTATCCGCTCCCCTCCCTCTAATTTTTTTTTTTTTGCCTTGGAGTCTGACTCACTTTGTGGCTTTGAGCATTTTGCATAATTCTTTTGCCTTGGTTTCCTCTCTGCAAAGTCAGCTGATAGTTCCAGAGGAGCCCTTAAGAGGAAAAGTTTGATTATGGAAATTGCTATGGAGGTGCTTGTTTATTATTGTTAATGGAAGTAATATAATACATTAGAAAATTTTAGCTCAGTCAAGGGACTTTGAGGGCAAAGGGCTCACCAGTACCTGGTTTTTGAAGTACCAGCTATTATTCCATATGATGAAGAGAACTTTCAGCTTTGAGGGAAAGATATCACCCAAGAGTGAAGCAAAGAATTCAATCCCATGACCACATGGGTCAGACTTTTAAACTCAGTTAAAAGTTCCTTGTGACTTACATGTGAATTCAATGTCAGGCAGTAGTGACCACAAACCCTTCTTCTTTGATGTCTGTTCAGTTTATATTAAATTTGAGGGTGTTTGCAATGTCTGTGTAGATGCATAGGATTTTAGAGGTCTTCTCTCTTCAGGAGAGACTGTGGGCAACAATCTGTTGCACTCTCTCCATTCCACTTTCAAAAGACACACCTAAATTTTGGTTAAAAATTGTGAGGGGTGGAACCTGTGCTAGTTGTCTATACAGTGTCAGGAGTATTCATTTAAGCATGTGGGCATGTTACCACAATAATCTTCTTTAAATCTGAGGCAAGGGATGCTCACATATCAAAAATCCTACCTGTGTACTACGTAGAGGATGATGTGCTGCCAGAGGGGAGCAGCAAACTGGTAACCTAGTAGCAGTGATAGATCAAAGCTGGAGAGTGATGTTATCCTAATATCTCAAATAAATAATCAAGGGCTAAGTAAAGGAAAAGAGGGCTTCTGAATTTGCACAGTCTCTGGAAAGAAAACTTCAAGAAACCTGCTCACCATGAACACATCCTTTCAGCTTTCTAATAGAGGAGGTTGGGATGTGCTGGCAACAGAAGTTCCTGGCCTTTGCTATGACTCTGGACATTGAAGATAGGATTAATTTTGCCTAAATGTGGCCAGGTGTCTGGCCTCCTTCCACAATCAGTGGAGAAAAAGGTGATGGTTTATGCAACCTCTCTCTCTCCCTGGGCTGTAGAGGGAACCTAGTTAGACCAAATACTAACTCACACTTAGATAAAATTAGTAAGATGAATTGCTCTTTTGCTGCTTCATATGTCTAACAGATTGCACACTTTCCCCACAATTGTGTATAAGGTCTCTGTTTTACACTGAGAGGGGAAAGTGAGGCTGAGGTGAACTGACTTCCCCAAAAGACAGATAGCAACACAACTGAGGTTCAAGCACAGACACATCCGACTCCAACCCCCACCCTTCTTCTTCTTCCCCTGCCTCCACTCTGTTGCCTTTTAGCTTATACTGCCTCCCAAGGACAACAAATAACTACTCTCTGTGCAGGAAACCTTTTCCACTTCTCCTCATGTACATAAAGGAGAGTCAAAAATATGGCTGAATGGACAAACACAGGCAGGTTTTGAGATTTAAGATTGCTTGTGGGACTTCCAGGACTTATTACCAAACTCGGCCAATTTCAGTTTCCTAAAAGTAGGGTGGCAAGTTTCAGAAAATTGGGTTTGCGAAGAATTATGCAGTGATTTACCTGCCTTGCCTGACAACAGCATTGCATCATTGCTGTTGCTCTTTTTGCTGAGCATATGGAAGCTGAGTGCTCCCTGGCTAGTATCCAGAGATCCAAAAGTTAAATTGATGGGAATTGCCATGAGGGTTCTAGCTAATGGGAGACATAAAGAATGAAGCCTGTTTTATTTTTGCTTGTTTCTTTTTTTATGAGAGTTTTCTTCACAGAACAAACCTAGATATGACTGCGTGCAGCATATTTCTTCTGTGTTTTTCCCCCTGGGGATGACTTACACCAAGTTGTGATCTGTTTTGTTGTTCCAGCCCATTGGGCTCATCAGTTTAGTCAACTGACTTTTTAAATGACCCTATTTTTCCTGACTTTGTAAAAAGTGGCAAGAATCTAATTGCACTTCTGGGTATGGCGTGTAATGTCAAGGCGATGGGATGAAGGGAGGGGAGGACTCTGCTTCTCAGAAGGGGAAGAGCTCTCTGGTCAAACCTATTGAGGTGGCTTGAGTGATTTGCATGTCAGTCATCAGTATACAGGATACGCTTTAAGCCACATAGCTGGTGTCTGCACAATCCAGTGTAGGATGCTTAGTGGTTTCTTATCCGCAGGGACAGATGTTACAGAGAAGCTTAGATATGCACCTGTAGCTAGATTAAACATTTGAGGGCCTATCTTCTTCAAACCATTAGAGCTTGGGGTCCCTCTTCACAGACTGCTGTATATGAACTCTCTGGACCAAACTGTAGATTAACAGCTCTGCAGATGGAGAAATATTTTTTTCCCCTAAATCACAGTTCTGTTTCATTTTATGTTGCTTGCTAGATTAAGTTTTAGAGCTCTCTGAGCTTTGTTATTTTTTTTTTTTAATGCAAAGTAAGACCAGAAATTTTTACTGTTGTACAGTTTTGAAAGCTTTTTTTTCTCTTTTTGCCGTAAGCAAAGCTAAGGAAATCAAATGTGATTCATCTTTAAGCAGCAAGTGATTTAAACCAAACAATGCTTTTTGATTTATGATAATGAAAAAGATTGCAGAGTGATGACAGGTCAGATGAAAACTCACACTGCCCCGATTTTTATGGTAAGTATCATTATATTCATGAACTCAACTAATTCTCCACTATCAGTTTTATTTGTGGGCTTTATTTATATTAAAAGATTTTATTTAGAGAATTTATTGCCAAGGTGTGATTGACAGCCTTGGAAAAGGCAGTGTGCTATTCAGAGAATGGATATAAAATCTCCTCATGCAGCACTGCCAGTGTGCTGCGGTTCGTCAGGACCACAACAAAAGAGTAAAAGAACATGAGACCATCTGTCTGTGGTCAAATTAGAAGTATAGCCTGGTATCCTGTCTTCTACAGGGACCCATAAGAGCTGCCTGGGGGCTACCATGAAAGAAGGGGAAATGCAGGGTGATATTTTCTCCCAAATATTTCCCCAGTCACCAACAATTTGTGGCTTGTGCTGGAGGCTTCCACACATAGGCATGCTCACAGCACTGCCGCACACACATAAAGGATACACAGCATCCTGGGGCAAGATGTTTCACTTTCTTATTTGCAATTTTTTTACAACAACAGATTTTTGGTCTTTTCTTTTCCTTTTTCTTTTTTTCTTGATCATCTGCAAGTTTTGTTCGGTGCTCCCTAGTTTTGAACTGAAAAGGGATATCCCTATCTCTGTGCTGTTCTCTGAGAGGCCCATTTGGTTTCTGAACCTTTCTTCAGCAACAGAATTTCCTTTTGTACTAAGTTCAGGCCTAGACTTGATTTAGAGGATGACCATTGAAAACATTAAATGTTCATATCATATCATCATCATGGCTAGGCTTTGCGAATGAAGATTTAGGAAGGCTCTATCCACGTTTGTTACAAGCACGCTGGTGGCTAATGAGGCCGATACGAGATAGACACATCCGATTGCAAAAGGCACAGCAGAAAGACTCCTTAGGTGGTATATTCTGCAAGGCACAATTCTTTCTGTGTTGTCTTTTCTCCTCGAGAGTGATCCTGCGTGCGTTCTCAAAGGAAACGGCAGCGTTATAGATGGTGTGTCTCCAGGCCTCCTGATTGGAGGCCAGAGTAGACCAGTTATGTTGATCAATATGGCCAAGGCTGAGATGTTGTTTCAGGGAGTCCCTGTATCTTCTCTTCGGGGCTCCTCTCTTGTGGTAGCCAGTGGCAAGTTCCCCATAAAGCATGATCTTAGGGAGGCGGTGGTCCTTCATCCTTGAGACGCGCCCTGCCCAACACAGCTGTGTTCTCAGCAACATGGCCTCAATACTTGTGACTGCTGATTTATAACTGCTGGAAGTACTTCTCTGTCATGCTTTTTAACTGAGTTGTTTTCTTTTCCCTACACCATAATTTTAGATAGCTTTTTGCTTATTTAAACTTAGCTTTCATGAATCTGCTTGACTCCAGGAGCCAGAGTTTTAAGAAATGGGTCAAGTACAGTAAAACAGAGTACAAAGCCATAAGAGCTTGCAGCACTAGGATATTTTCAGTGTTGTAGTTGTTTTCTTTTCAGAAAACTCATTCAGAAACATCTAAACCATGCTGTATTTAATGTAGGCTGCTCCAGAGAGCTGCATCTGGGTTTCATGTTTGGGAAAGAGAACCAGTGAAAAGTAGGTCTGAAAAGGGCCTGTTAATATCATCTGGCTCATCTCCCTTTCTGAGATAGGATTTCTGTGCCGTTTGTTTGTCCAAGCTGGCCTTAAATTTTCTCCTGTGACAGAGAGTCTGCAGCCTTGCTAGATAACTTATCCTAGTACTTAACAATCCTTGTCGCTAGAAAGTTTTCCTAATGTCTAAACTAAGTCACTCTTGCTGCAGCCTAAGCTCATTATTTCTTATCCTGCCCTCTACAGAAATGAAAAATGTTTATTTACTCTTTGTAACAGCTTTTAGAAAAGCATTATTATGTCCTTCCTCAGTCCTCTATTCCCTACATTAAACAACCACCATACTCTGCTTTCTACTCACAGGCCATAGTTTCCAGATTGCTGACCGTTCACCTTGCCCACCTTTTGATTTCCTTGTTTTGTCATGTGTCTTTATTGAGGCATGAAAGTGGACACAACTGTTTATTTAGAGAGGACATCATGCCTGGGGCAGTACTGCAGGGACGAGATGGACCATTTCTCACATGCTACTAACACAGCCTTTCTGCTCATCCCACAACGACATTTTTTTTTACCCACTGCAGCACCACATCTGTGCCTAAGCCATGCCCGAGAGCTCTTCTTCCTCCTTGCCCACCCTTCCGTGCATGGCTGCTGCCCTGCCAGCCAATCCCTCCCACCTTCTCCCACCTAAGGGTAGCATGTCACACTTACCCCTCCTGAATTATGCCTTTGTGTGGATCAAGGCGCCATGCCTGGGTATACAGTTGTCTCACACCTCGACTGGAAGACCTTTGGACTTCAATGTGACCCCATGGGGACAACTCAATGCAGAACACAAGTGAAGCTGAGATCTGTCTGACCATAATCACTTCATTACTAAAAGCACTGCAAAAATAGTGGAGGCCTTGACCTCTCCCTGCACCTTATCTCTCTTGCACCTGATCAGTGCTACAGGATAAACTGTCTTGCTTCTCTCCCACAAGCCATGCTTCCAAATAATGCCCAGTGACTTGCTTTTCTTACAACTACCTGTATTTGGGACTGGTGTCTCTTTGGCCATGTGGTCAGCTTTGAGGTTACAGCTCCCATTTCAGCCAAGTTTGTTCTACCTCTGAATAGGGAGTCACCTGATAGTTAAGAGCAGTGTACTTGATGTCTCTGGACTGCTGTCCTGCCACCTTTTAGGGATAATCCTACAATGTGCTCTGGCATAATCATGGTTCTTGCATATCCTGGACATGTGTCCAGTAACATAAGAGTTGGAGTTCATTGGTGAGTACCAACAAATGGCACTCTTCACAGTAAATTTTTTCACTTCATGCACAGTGGCTTCAAAAATGCATTGAAACATCAATTAAATGATCTTAATGATGGTGGTGGCAATGTCATTAGCCTGCACTTCCTTCTTTCTTGCACTGGTCAGATCTGCCCAGCCCTGGCCAGATGTCTGATGTCTGACACACTCTGCAGCTTATAAAAACAAGGCACTAAAAAGATTTATCCACATCTTTAAATTAGGTAAGCCATTTCTGGCAGCCAGTGGTTTTTACCTCTATCTGACCAGCTTTCATGAGTAATTGCTCCATACTTGTCTAACACTGTGGAGCACATGCTATACTCAGTACTCCTTTCTACTATACAATGTGGATCCCTCTGGGAAGTCAATGAGTCTTGACTGCAGCTACTGCAGCTCCCAGATGTCAGCAGAGCCTGCTAGTAGAATGACATTTGGCATTTATGACAAATCTGAAGGAGTTAAGTGAGGACCTTTTATTACCATCCATTGCCAGGACATCATCAAACTGACCTGATGTCATTCCTACACAAGCACAAATCCTGCAACCTAATATCAAGGATTAAAGAAAATCTTGGAAAATTTGTGTGCTAGTACTGTCTCGTCATTTTCTTCTCTCTCCTCAACCTCCTCCCACTCCTTCAAAGAGAACAGGTCAGAGATGAGGAAGATCTGACAAATTGGTTGAAATGGCTCTTTTCAAGGTACCGGATAAACTTTTTTCAGTTAAGCAAGTAGACCTGCCATTCATGAAAGGAACATTAATGAGATCCATCAGTGTTGGGTGTGCTGCTTTGTATGACTGTTTGTTTTCTTTGTCTTGATTACTGCCCGGAAGATCATAGATCTGGTGCATGGGTAACAGGCCAAAATAGAGGAAGAATGAGGGGTGGAGGAGACATTTGGTTTTAGCTAAGACTGCCTGCACCATATAGGTTACAAGTTTCATGATTTTCTGCAGAGATTGAGACTGAGCTGGCTGAGACTGTAGCTGAATTACCTTGAATTAAAACCATCTCATCAGTAGTTGTATTCTGTAGGCCTGTCAATCACTCAGGCTTGTCAAATTTTTATTAGCTTGATGTCTGAAGACCTATCACAACCATTAGAAAAGGTGGTTAAAACTACATCAAATGATTTGTGTGTTGTGTTGCCAACCATTAAAAAACTTTCCGATGTCGCCTCCAGTGCCTCACTTCCCGCTGAGTAGCAGCTTTTAATATAAAATAAAAACCATTAGCAATGCTATATGCTAGAGTGCTCAGAAACTGGCCTTACTCATATTTTGTTTGGCTGCCAATAGCTTTAATCAGAGTTACCTTTTCTGAGTCATCAGTGTGACTAATACCCTTGTGAGGCCACCTAGAATAGACTTTCTCTGAAACAGCTTGTCCTCTTCCCTCTGATCCATAAAGGCAACTTTGCCAAATCCCTTTAGTTTTCCATTGTATCATTGTCTACATCACAGAAGTAAGACAAGTAAGTAAAAACATTGGTGTGTTTCCTTAGGGGCATCATTAAGTGTTCTGCTGAAAGGAGTAGTGTTTGTTATTTCTGTTGCAGAATAAAATTAGTAAAGTGACTTGCCCAAACTCCCATTCTGAAGTGGTGACAGAGCTAGGGTTAGGATCAATCACCCAAATCCCAATAAAAAGATTAGTCCCTAAAAATAAAAATAAAATCCTAGCTTCTCTAAAACCATCTCATTGGATTTTCAGATTCAGTCAAATTAGGAATATTGACATATTATTCCAAATATTCCACCCTATTTATACCTTGCCCCTCCAATACACCTCACTTACCATATTTCTGCATGTATGGATCATGTGTTAATTGTCAAAAGACTTTTAATTCAGCAGAGTTGCAGCTTGTTTTTAGGTATGGCAAGGAGAAGAGGTGTATTACCAGACATGGACCTTTCCTTCAGAGTCAAGAGACATGATCCTTTCTGTCCTTGGTGCAGAGTACAGTAGAAGCCTTTCCTCACAAGTGGGTTATTTGGAGCTTAAGGTTATTTTAGGGAACATTATTTTCAGTGGAGTTCAGTTTCTTCAGAAAATGAGTTTTACATGTTAAATGCATGACAGTCAGCCAGATCTTTTCACAGATAGTCAAAGCATTTGTGTACTATGAGTGGTTTGAGAGTTTCTGATAGCAACCTAGGCATTTTATTTTTAACCTTTTCATTGATAATGGTGGAAAGACATCAAGGATCACTGTGACCTCACAGGTCCTTGATACAAAATTTCCTCACATGTCTACATGCAACTGTGGGTTACCAGAGTCTTAGAAGACCCACTCTTGTGTGTGTAACAGCAGAGTTTCACAAGCATCGATTTTTAATGGAAGTATTATGTTAAGCATCTGTCTCCCTTTGTACTGGTACTAGCGAGTGCAACCCTGGGACCACTCAGGTTAAAAATCCGTTTGCTTGTGTTCTGCTGCTAATCTAACACACAATGATGATGATTTTTGTTGGGTTGGCACGTGGCCTCAGAAAACCAGCTGGGCAAGCAGCACTGAGTCAGGGGCCGCAGGAGAATTAGGACCAGAAGGAAGTGTGAGAGGGGGACAGTGACAGGGGAAGGGGTTTCCACACTCACAACAGTGGTTAAAGATTGTGGACACATATGCTAGAGCAGTTACTTCTTTTTTTCAGTATTCAAGTGATGCAGTCACTGGAGACATTGGGTAGCATAAGTCGTGGGTAGGCAGTGTAGCCTGAGGGACTACTGTGGCACCTCAGCTTTGTAAGCTAACATAGCATGTGTCAGCACTTTTTAATGTAAATACTTATGAAAAGATTCCTTAATATTTTCTGATAAATACACATATAAATGGGTATATACATGCATGTATATATATGCCACTTTAAAAAAGCTGTATGTCTTCTACCTTCAGCAGTACTTAGCAATCCAACAAAAAACTGCAGACGTGTTTCTATTTAATTAAATAAGTTCTGATCTAGGATTAACTATTTTTTCCTTGTATTTAATGAGATAACTCTAGCAAGATCTGGGAAATAGTGGATTTTTTTATTTTTTTCCTTTATGTTTTAAGTAACATTTATGCTTCCATATGGCTTACACGACTCAGACTTAATCATTTATAGATTAAAAAGTTACAGTTAAAGACCTAGATAAGATTAACAAGTTGAGCATGGCAGACAGAAGCACTCTTTTCTTTTCTTAAATGAAATTCTAACTAAATTTTAAATCTGCAGAGAAGGCATAAATTCCCGGTGCAATATTGATTACAAAGAGTTCATTTGTCTAATGAGGTCAATTCTGAAAAATTCTGAATGCCTAACAAATGAAGGTTCCATGGCTTCGTGTGGTCATGTCCTTCTGCACTCTGTGCTCCATCATGCCATGGAAACTGCATTATTCTTGTTAAAGAAGCTAAATGATTTTTTTTAAGAACTCATTCTTTAAAGCAGAAGATTTTTTGACTGCAAATTATCCAGGATGTTTACAGACTGTTTATGCAGTTGTCATTCAGCAGTTTTGTATTTCTGCTCTTGGTGGGTAGTGTTCATCCAGCTTTGAGGTATTATATTTTTAATAAAAATGTGATGTTCCCTAGTAAAAGAATATGTTTTCACAGTACTAATCTAAGACATGTTTTTCATTTTTATCTTAAACTTTCAATACCTGAGGTCAAGTAATCCTAAACAGGTGGTTACCTTTCAGTGCAGAATGAAAGGAGGGGAAAGGGTGTGCTGTGGCTGGAGGGTTAGGTACACTCCTACTTGACAACTGCGTGTTTGGTTGAACCAAGATTTTTGGAGATTGTCAAATTTCTGTTCTCTTGTTTTTGTTACCTGTATATTATCTCAGCAGCTGCTCTCAGAATCCACACCACACCTTACTAAGTGGCTGAACAGTCTTGCTGATTCATTTATTTATTTTTTTATTAGTGAGTACAGCTTAGGCAGGGAGAAGGACAACTCAGAGAAAAGCTGGTGGAAATTCCTGAAGTGGAAAAGCTCTTGTGGTGAACAAATCTTTGAATTCCTACATGTGCTGGGCTTTGGCTCCCCAGAATCATGAAAAGTTCCAACTTAATTTAAGAGTAGAGGTACTACAGAACTGAAAAAACCTTAAGGAAAATGAGTTTGTGTTTCCCTCTGTACTACCAGTTACAGGGCAGAGCTCTGCTCTTCATGCTAGTGCAGATCTCTCTCCTGAGTGCTCTGGGTCATCCACATGAGTAGTTTCAAGAGCTGCTGAAATTTCAGGTCAGGTTTCACATTCTTTTTCCTTCAGAGAAGCATGTATTTATTCAGGTTGCTTTAAATTACTTTTCATTGATCCACATATTTCATACTCAGGATGTTTCATACTCAGGCTAAAATATAAAAAGGTCACATACAGTAATTAAAAAAATATTATTCATGTGAAAACTGGAGGGAAAATTTAAGCTTTAATTAAGTTAGAAAAAAATTTGCTTATTCAAAGCTTTTCCTTGAATGTACTTTGCTTTAGGCATACACACTCAAAGATACAGTAATGCATTTGTTTGCTTTTTAAAACTATTATTAAATATGTTACAAATTCTTTATTTCTGTGTGCAATCAGCAGAGCTTTCATCTTGCTCATCTTTACAAACTCGTTGCAGGTGAATGATATATCAGCCTAGAGGAATTGTGGTAAGAAATTTTGAAATTACTGTGATCTAAAAATAGTGACAGACATTTTATAAAATGTGTGTACATGGGTCAGGATAGGTCAGTATAAAGATTTTAGCGGTGGGATGACTATTCTAGACATGTTTAAAAGCAAGTTCTCTGGTACTTAGTGTGCTATGTAATTTTTGTATGTAACCATATATGGCCTGTCTCCCAGAAATGGACGGCCCTGGTTGATGCAGGGCCTGATGAGCATTCTGGAGTATTTAAAAAAATTATATAAAATTTCCCAGTCTTCTCTCCCCTCTAAGCCCCTGAGGCCATGTTTCCTACCTCTGACAGTCTCCAAACACACATTTCATTTCTGCAAAACCCAATCCCAGACCTCATCCAGCCCCGTTCCTCATCTGCCCTGTTTCACCAGAAGGATGCTAAAGACTGTGCTCATGTGTTTTGTTTTAAGAGGTTCTATTCATTTGCTTTGCCCTCAATTTCCATTGGAAAACAGAAAATTTCACCTCACACATGAAGAAGGTATTTGCCAAAATTTGTCTTGGGGGAGTTTCTGAAAGCATCATTTCGTCCTTGCCTATGATGCAGGGGCAGGTGTCTCCTTTTGCTTATCTGGGAGTTGACTGGAAAGGATCTGTTGCTTTTACAGCTATCAAGTGTATCTGACAATATTTATCCTTGTATTCACATGCATGCTGCAGAAGGCTGCAGAAGGCAGATGCTTCATCCTTTTGTTTTCCTGATCTCAGATCCCAAGGATGTTAAAGACAATTAAATAAAATGTAGCAAAACTTTAGCATCATAGGTTTCAGTATTGTTAATATATTGTCATTGTTCAAGACTTTGCTATTTTCTTGCGGGCCTGTTTCTCCCTCTCTGTGATTAAGTTCATGGTGGAGTCTAGATAAATATGACATTTAATGCATCCTATTCTTGCTGCTATGGAGACATGCCTTGTTGAGTGTGTCTACTTTACTTTGGTCTACAAAGCATGATACGTTCAGCACGCTTTTGCCAGATCTTTGTAGCTCCTGTGTTTGTTGCTAACAGTTTAACGTATATGTAAGTATAATACTTGGCAACTTAACACAACATTTGTCTTCATTAGAGCACTTCAGCAGCCCTCAGTTAATGAAGCCCTGTCAATGTGACTTTAGGAGGGAAAGGCCTTTTACAATACAGGAAAATGGTGAAATTGAAGGACACAGACATCATAAGCTTACATCTTCTGAGACGTTCAGGTGCCTAAGAGTGAGGTTCTGTGTGATGGTCTCTCCAGTGGCAAAGCCATTTAAAATTTTTTTCTGTTGCCTCCTACAGTTCCACCTGCAGTTTGTCCTTCCCCTCAGCCACAGCAGTTTTGGAAGGGAGATGATCAGCAATGTTTTGCTCAGAGCACATTCTGGCCCCATCTCCTTATCCAATCTTTAATGAGGGCTGATACCAATGGGAATTTTTCCTTATAAAGATAGAAGCAAAACCACGCCAGGACTCCAGATATTGCTCATGGTGACAGTGACAGTCCCTTTCAAAAGAAGCATGTGCTCTTTGCTGTGCATTCATGCACAGAGGGAGACAACCTATCACCCTGCCTAAAGTGAAGAAATGTTTTGTAAGCATAAAACAATGCAAACAGCCCTTTTCAAATTTCCCTGTGTTTTTGTTTTGCTTGTTTGTTTTAGGGTTTTTTTTAATTAATCGGCATTTTTTCAATAACCTCCTTAAGTCATGACTTCACAAACAAGGGACAGGGAGGAATAGGAATTACTGCCTGAGATGAGAGGCAGGGCAAGAACTTTGTCAATAAAGAATTCATGTTTTGGAATATTTTCTGTGGAGATTAATGGGAATTTAGTATAGAAAAACTAGAGGCAATACGTGTGAAGATCTGTCTATATTAGGTCAATATGAATACTAAAATCACCATGTTCTCCAGTTGGTCACAGCTCTCTGCTTAACAACTTAGCCATCTGGGATATGGAGTCCTTAAATTTGCTGTTTAAGATTGGAACTCTCAGTGTCCCTAGGAAAGCAAGGGCAAACTGTTGTGGAGCCAGCATGTCACACTACCTACACCATATGTGATATCAGCTTTAGGCACTGTTTCACATAATTTTTATTTCTGCCCTTTTCATACAGGTTTTAATAAAGGACATGATAATGAGGACTGAATGACATTTATTATCCAGACAGCATATCATGGTCAGTTAGCCTGATGGATTGGTAAGAGCATGTCTCAGCTCCATACCATTATTCAGTCCTTAATTGGGAATTTTTCCTTAGTAAGGGCTGAACACCATGGAAGTTTTTCAGATTTACCTTGTGTTATTCATAAGGAGCAAGTACTTCTTGTGCATACTCCAGAGGAAACAGTCTTCCACCAATATCCATGAAGGGCTTTGCTCTAATTTCTCATCCAGAAGACTTTAGTGCATAAGGACTGTGTCTGCATAAAGGAGATTACCCAGGCAGATGTAGCTGCACTAGGTAGTCCTTTAACTCCTTCTAAAATGTGTTAGAGGTACTTTATTTCTCCAAGTATGGAAGTCAGTTCATGCCTGTAGAATATACCTAGGACTTACCTCTAGATGCGTTCATCCTCTTTGTATCTCTAGTCTTATTAACTGGAGTTTCTTTCATTTTTCTGGACCAGCAAACCTCTAGTTGCACAGTCAGAAACTTGAACTCCCTCTTCTAATGGGTTCTGAACAAGATGCTTGTCCTCCCAGAAAAACACTGTAGGCATCTCTGGCCAAATAAAGCTCTGGTGGCATGGACAATTACTGCATCAGGAAAAACTCTGAATATTTCTTTCTGTGAGCAGTTGATGCAAAGGGACTATAACTGCAAACTGATAGCAATCACTCAGTGCCTTCTATCAAGTGAAAGAAAATTGTACTTTGATCCTTTGGGAGATGCATTTGGATGTAGCAAGTCATGGAATATTTAAAGGAGCCTTGGGGGGAACTTCTGGTGAGAAAGTTTAGTTTGCAGCCTACCTGTGGTAGCTGCAAACTGTCATGTTTATTTATCCTCTCCTGGGGAGATAAAAACAAACACTGTTTTCAGTGATGATGGGGGCTTGCCCTGTAAAACAACTACCTCTGTATATTACTGTAGTGTAATATTTGTGGGGAGGCAAAACTGAGCAAATCAGATTTGTTTACAACAAATAGAACTTACTCCTTAGAGGTTGTCGTGATGCAGCTTCCCCAGTTCAAAACGATGCTAATTTGCTCTCACCTAGTTACCAAAGGGAGGTTCTGTGATTTCAGATATGTCACCTGCTGGAAATGACTAGAAGACTGAAAATATATTCAGTTCCTTAGGGAGTGTTTTTTTATCCTTTTAAATGAGTTTTTGTGTGAAGAGGTATTTGATAGACTATCCCCAGTGTAAGATAAATAGTTTCCGTGAGTTCAGGACTAATTATCCTCAGGGACACAACAGACTGAAGAGCTAGATGAGCCAGAAATAAAATGGTATCTCTTGGCTATAGTGGGAAGTACGCTCCTACCATACATGATTAGACGGCTATCGAGCTTGCTACTGTCGGAGAGAAATGACCAGCTTTCTCCTAGAGAGCCTCCACAAATGACAGAGTATGTGTGCACTGCAGCAGCACTCTCTCTCTTTTGTGCATAGGTAGATGTACATCACTGGCAGCCTTTGCTGGTTGTACGTATTTCAGACCAAAGAGGATCTTTACATAGTCAAAAGAGAGAACTTTTTTTGCATGTGGCATTGCACAATGCTTTTCTTGTTCGCCTAACATACATGTTTAAAACACGTATCTCTTACTGAAGGATGAGAGAGCACACTTTTGTTGTTCCTTAAAAATTCAGGAATAAAATGAGTTTTTGTCGTGTTTGTCCAGGGCTTGAGATCTTTTTCTGTTTTCTTTAATTCTTCAGTTTTTCTCAGATATTTTTCATTGACACTTAGCTTGACATTTGAGGCTCCGGGTTGTGACTGGAAGCAGAAGGGAAAATACATGTTGAAATTGTTCTTGTGGTCTGAACAAAACCAACCAGAAATCTCATGAGAATTTCAAGGAAAAATTAATTTTTACAGTTTAGAGTTGAAGTGTTTTGTTGTTGGGTTTTTTTTCCTCCCCTCCTAAGCCAAAACTCCTGTTAAAGACAAATATTTAAGGGGAATTACCTGACTAATGATCACAAGATCTATCCAAATTTTGCAGAACAAAAAGTCCATTTGTTTCTTAAACTCTGTATGAACATCTGAATTCTGTGCCACATTCCTAAATTAGATCATTCCCAGCACAAGCCTCACTCCAGCAGAAACCCAGCCATGCCATGGGCTGTGCTGGGGGAGGCTCCTGTGGGAAAGAGTTTCATCTGTGGGACCACAGATGTGTGAGGAACATCAAGACCTCTCAATAGGGGAGGGGAGGCAGAGGAAAAGGTGAGGGGAGAGGGCAAGAGGCAGAGCACTGGTTGAAGGTGTGCAGTTCACCCTGTTTTCTAGGATTGGCTGTTTGTCACCTCACCCACCAGTGCTGTTGTGGTCAGCTGGGAGGTGAGAAAAGCCTGGAGCATTGCAGTGCTGGCCCCAGCCAGGAGGGATAGGCACAATCTCTTGGCTGGCTGAGGGTACATCTCACTGTGACTGCTATTTATATCTGAGGCAGATGGAGTGGGATAACACACACAGCCCCCATGTCGCTCACTCTACCTGTTTGAAGGGCAAATGCCTCTCCGGTGGAGAGGGCAGTTTCTCTCTGAGCTCTTTCAGATGCCACTCATAAACTTCCTTTTCTAATAAGAGCTCATTTGTATCAGTCTGCTAAAACTGGGATTTGGGCCAGACCGCAGCACTGCCGTAGCAAACATCAGCCGCAGTGGTCCTCCACCCCACCTCCTGGGGTAGAGCAAAAACATCAGCAACGAGCTCCTCTAGAGGCCAGTTTGGAAGTGTTTATTGGTGAAGTTGCCAAATAGATAGATGTAAAAAGAAAAGTCCCAGCTTTAGCAAGTGGATTTGTGCTTAGCATAGTATATTAATGAACTGTTGAATCTGAGAGTTCAGACTACCTTTGAGAGCAAGATGTGCCTGGGGAAGTGTGAAAATAGGGCTTGTCTGGCTGAAGAAGTTCTTTTGGCATTATCCCTTCCTCCAGGCCCTCCAGATGCTGCTGCTGTCAGCACTGGGGAGCTGCTTCCCAGCATCCTAAGGATTCCTGGATTTTAAGCGAGTGTTATGAAAGCAAAGGTGACATTCATAAGTTGCAATTCTCTAAGTGAGGTGCTTGCGACTTGTGTATTCACATCTTGCAATCAGAAAGCTATGAATTTTCTGATTTTTGTCACACTCTGATAAGATTAAAAAAACATGGTTATATTTGATCCTGCTGACTGAGCTGCAGAGGTAATTTCTTGTTCAATTGAAATCTAAAACTTTGGAAGTTTCATGTCCACTGGGATGTAAAGTAATTTTTCAATTCCCATGAACTTCAGCCACCAATCAGGGAAGTTTTTTTTTTTAATTTTAACAAAAAGGATAATTTATAGTACCCTAATTTTATACACTGACAGGAATTTCAGAATGCAAGAGCTCTCTGCCTGTTTGGAAAAACCTGTCCTTTTTCTCAGAAAATCAGAACTTTGTGTTTGGTCTGCAACTTTTATGAGAAGGAGGATTCAAAAGTCTAAAACATACACCTGTATGTTTTGAGACTTGCCCATTTTAAGTATCTTTGATCAGTTTTGTGGAACTTTTGGCCTTTCAGCTCTCTTATTTTTGAACATGCACATCTGCACTTCTTTTGGGCATTGCTCTTTTAAAACACAAACATTTACTAATGGTCTTACCATGGCTGCAGATTGCGTTTCAAGGCCTGCAGGCAGAAGAGGAGAGGTTGTCAATCCCTTACAAAAACAAGAACAGTGACATGAACTGTGTTCATTACTTGTAAAGATAAAGAACACATAAGAAATGCAGAGAAGACGCATTGTGAAGATTAATTCTCTGAAATTCCTATGGTAGAGCATTTGAAGAAGGAGAGACTTTCTATTAGTCAACTATATTGATTTCTGCCACTAAGGAAAGTGGAAGAAAAAAATATTTACTGTGCTAAACTGCTAGAGCTTTCAACCAGTTCATATTGAATACTGCATCCTGTGGTCTTCTCTCCTTGGTGTTGCCTCTGCAGAAGGAAAGACTGGAAGAGACACTAGGGCAGAGCAGTGAGAAGGAGCTGCTCTAGGCTTGTCAGCCTCCTCGAGGGAAACAATCATCTTCTCACTGTTAGCAATGGGTCACAAAACCATCTTCATGATTGTGACAAATCAAGTCCCACTGTAATTAAAAAGTGATCATTGTTGCTTTTTGGGCTTTTCAGGTGCTATGAGTACTTGCAAACATAGTTGCTAACATGGTAAAAAAATTTGTTATAGGTGATTTGTTTCAAGCTGCTTGATACTTAGGCTGAATTTCATAGGAAATTATGTTGGTTTGGGTTTGGGCAAATTGGAATAAGTGTCTTAGTTTTTAGTTGTTGTTTTTTTTGTGTGTGTTTTTCTTCTTTTGTTTACAAATATTAAACCTTTAAATGTTTGCTTTCTTAACAAAAGACAAGGAAAAACAAGCTCAGACTTTTAACTAAACTCTTAAAGGTGAAGGTTGACAGATGGATAGATGTATTTTATAGTGGGGCTCTACTCAGAAAAGCGGCTGGGTAATGATGGTGTCTGCTTCCTCAGTATGACTGCTACTTTTGTGCATTCAGTTAGATCTTTGACTTTATGGCAGAAATAAGGCTTGACTGCTTTTTACTCATTAGCCCTGCAGAGGCTACATAGCTAAGCAGCAAATACAACTAAGAGCTAATGAGCTAGATTTTTCAGTGGTGAGCATTGAAGCCTCAGCAGCTGAGACTTCTGCAAACTATTGATTGCTCCTTACAATGACGGGATAGTGGCCAAAACGTCATATTTCTCAAAAGAAATTAATCCCAAATAAACCCAAACAGGCTGCCTGTGTACTTGACTTTTAAGTTTTAATACAATTATAGGTCTGAAAAATCAAAATGAAACAGTAATGAAATGGAAGGCTGAACTTGAAAGACCAATCGTAGGTTTACTCTTTCAAGGCTATACTTTAAGGTATATTTATTTTCATCATTATTAAATTTTTTATAACCAATAGTACTTTTAATACAAAATGAAATTCACATTGACACTAAATAGATGATATATTATATATAAGACTTCCTAGATTTGATTTTTAAGGCTTTTGCTATAAGAGTTCAATGCTGAATCATTAGTATTTGAAACTGCAGTACATGGTAAGTTGCACTAGTAGATTTTCTGCAATATTCCTGAAATTAGTCCATGAATTTGTAATCTCCTTTCAAATAGATCAATATAACAGCTGTGACTGCAGAAATCTGAAATGGAGACTGAAAAGATGTGATATTTTGTAATTTTTGAAAATTATGAAAAGTAGAGCATGAGGAACTGTAATGGGAACTGCACTTACTAAGTCAATTTTTATTAATAGTGAAGCAAATGTTAAAGGATGACAGCTGATGAACAATAACACCTTTATAAATATATAAAATAACCTCTGACATATTGAAATGATAGATTTTTTTAACGTGATTGAATTTGTAGCCAATGGTAATGATAGCATAACTGAAATACAGATATTTCTCATTATTATTAAGAATCTGATAAAATACTTCCAACCTGAACAATTATTTCTTAGAAACTTGGGTATAAGCACTGTGTCATGCATGAAAAGAGTCTAAATAAATGTTAGTGATTTGCAGCAAAAAATTGAATATTGGGCGGTGCCCAAGTGAGATGGTGCTGGGCAGTGTAATGTAGATTTTGTTTACAGTGTTTATTAATTTCTGCAAGAGAAGTGTAAACTGCACATTAATTATGTTCCATGGGGACTAAATGGGGAGGTGTAGCAGAGGGTGGACTAATCACTTTATCACTTGCTGGGCACTCTGAGCTGGTATAATTTAGTATAGTCCAACTAAAAGTGGGAATAAATTCTCCCTGATAGGAAATTTATTTCCTGGACTGGTATGTGGATCTGGGCTTTATTCACTTCAGACACTATATATCTATTCTTATATGCCAAGGCTTTTTTGTTATTCTGGGTGTCTGGAACACTGAATGGTTCTTAAACTGCTTGTAGATGATGAGAAGTGCAAATAAAACAATTTTATTAATGATGAAAAGAGGAAGCGGATAAATATTGAGGATCATGAAGCAATACAAAAAAGATCAGAAAAGGCTGGCAGAGCAGGGACAGGCTGCTGCTGAGCCAAACATTATTCTTTGGGTGCAGTAGATTTAGAGGGTATGCTCACAGCCATACTATGGAGAATAAGGAGGCTATAGCCACCCACGGAAAAGTCTCACACAAAGGATACAATATAATGCTGCACTGTTTTTTTGTAGGAAAATTTCTCCAGTTATTTTAATTGTTTCCACCCTGGCAAGGACCCTCTGACCAGGGGCCTTTTGGAGACCTGGCTCTCTCATGGGGCAGAGGCAGAAACAGGGGAAGACAGAAAATCCCCTGTATGGGCAGGCCTCAAATTTTTTGGTGTGGAGGGTGGGCACATGTTTCTCAAATGGAACTTTCTGGAAAGGAGGTATTTGCCTGTCAAAAATGAGTTTTAAGGAAATTTAATGCCTGTGCAAGACCTCAGCAGACTTCGGATGTGCCTGGAGGACGGTAGAATTGCGGGGGTGACTGCAGTGAGTGCTGAGCTGGCTTCCATCAGAGCATCTCAGGTGTCAAAAGCACTGAAGTTGCTGGGTACAATCTTCAGCTTTTGGTCAAACTGGCCAAGTTAAAATGAGGCAGCTGCTTGTGTTCTGACTGTATGGAGGTCAGGTGCAGGCTAGTACAAGTTCCTTCCTCTAGATCATGTTTTCTGTAAGGAAAGAGTTTAGAAGGGCAAGTTCAAAAGCAGTCTGGACAGGCAAGGCCGATGCATCTGAGGCTGCCAAGAGTGGTGCCTGTAATTGTAGCAGTATTTATCACATTGCAGTGGAAATGAAAACCCTGTAACATCTTCCATAGACCCTTAAGATGTTTGGAGACAAGATAAAACGTTAATTTAAACCATTGGCTTATACTACTTAAAGCAAGAAGAGTGTCTTGAAATAGTTTAGGTATGGGCAGACATTTTGTCCTCTTGCCTCTGGTCATCATGAAAACTTTTAAAAGTGTAGGAAATGGGGTGGTTGAGTGAGTATACAATAAAATTCTAGAGGAAGATCTTGCCTACAAACTTCTAAAAGGCTCTGTGTTACCAGTGGATTGAGCTAGTGAGATGTCTTATTTATTCCTTTAGAGTTTTCTGTATTGATTGGGCTTAAATGTGCTCCTTTTACAAAAATGTCCATGAGGGTGATTAAGTCTTGCATAAAAAGTGCAGTAAATTCCTCTGGCTCCAAGAGACTCTTTAGCAGTCACTTGGCACTGGCACTCCCTCACCAGACCTTGTAAATCAGGTACTATCTGGCAGTTTTAAGTTAGTTCCCCTACCTTGTCTATTCTTTGAACAAGTGCTGGAGACAACTACATTTGGCTATATGTACCATCATCTGTGATATCCTCTGTCACTTCAAGGCTGTCACTTGAAAAATAGAGGGTACTAGGGTAGGGATTGAAAGTCTTCCTCCTACTGCTTCCAGCCTCAGGCCCAAATCACGGAGAGGCAGCTGCTGCAACAAACAGTAAAAAAAGGGAGTGGGTTCATATTGTGGCATGTGCAGGTGATGTTACCCTCTCAAAGCTTGATCCATTTAGCAGTGCAGGGAATGTGCCTGGGGTTTCTCTACATACAGAGGAAGTATAATGCATCCTCTATGTCACCCTCTGGGCTGCTAAATCAGACCTAGGGAGGATAGATGCAGTCCACTTGCTCTTAGTTGCCTTGTGGGACACCACCTACCCACAGGGAACTGTGGAAGGGAGTGTACATGACCTTCTTTCAACATGGAGATTGAACTATTCTTTTCTTGGGCCTCCCAGGTCAGGAGTCACCTTATTCCCTCTTTTCTGACAGATGTAAGACCATCAGAGACTGCTTTTCAATCATGACGGTGGCATTCAGTAGTGTGCCTTGTCATCAACCAAGGTGCCTATGCCATTACGCTCTCCTTAACATGCCTAAGTTACGCTTAACAAGAAGTTAATGTGACATCAGCACCCATCTGATTTTCTTCTGCTTTTCTGCTGCTGCAGCAGAAATTATATGGCTGAAAATCTTTCATGGTTATTGGACTCCGATATATCCTGCAAATGTTAATATGGTCTCATTATTAAATGCTGCCCCATGGTATGATTTAGCTTATGTTTGTTGAGCAAACCTCCTGGTGACATTGAATGACTCCTTCAGTGACGAAAAGTGGATTTTAGAGGAAAAATTGCTTGAAATATTTATTGGGAAGCTAGTTTGAAAATAATAACAAGGGGAAACTCTTTTGTGTGGAAAACTAGATTCTTGAATAAAGTATACAGAAAATTTAAGGGTTTTTAAAATATTTTTTAAAAAATGTGTAATATATATATATACATATTCCTCTTGAAGGCAAGACTTGGGATATTTAGGCTTTTGAAACAGTTCTCTCTGTCAAGGGCACAAGTCCATAAGTTGTGATTTTTGGATCACTCTGCTGCTGAGCTAGTCAGGAAGGTGGTAAACATTTTAAACTTGCAGGGATATGCCTGAGGCAAGCTTCAGGCGTGTTGGCATCATAGCTGCCTCACTGCTTTGCCAGCAGAAAAGTGGTACCATATAGACTGATTAGAGGAACATGGATAAGGGAAGGAGTAGAGGATTCCAGATAAAATAAACAAATAAAACCTTCACAAAGAAGCAAGTTTTTTTAGGTGTTCAATTTTTTTTCAGGAAAGGTTTGTTTTTGTTTGGTTTTTTTTTTACTGCTCGATTTTGAGAGTTTGTCATCAACTACTGTGCCAGTTTAACCCGAAATAATGTGACATGGCAAGTTTTAACTAGGACTACTCCTGGTTTGCTCCTATATGAATGAGATAACTTGCAAGTGAAATCAAAGACATTTCTTGTGGGAAACCACAGTTTTATATCAGGTTCTTAATTGCACACAGTGAGTCAAGTAAGAGTACATTTTGTACCTTGTTCTTTATGACATGCTGCAGTGCAACACAGTTATGAAATTCATATCCAGATTATGATTTCTGAAATTTGATGATCTCTTAGACTTCATACTCTTTGGTTTGGATCTATCTAAACATTAAGCATTGACATATAATACTTTGCATATGTAAACATACGTTTTACTTTTCATTTCCTAGTAACCACAGGAAGGTTATCAACAAGATGGAGCCAAGTTCCTCACAGCATTGCATACAGGGTGGATAAGGGAAAGCAGGTGTTAGTTGAAATGAGATGTTCAGTTGGCCTATAGTCAAATAACAGAGCAGGTTGTCCAAAGAGGCTGTGGAATCTCTGTCCTTGGAGCTTTTCAAGACCCAGATGGAGAGCACTCTGGTCTGATCTCATATTTGACCTTGCTCTGAGCACGTGATTGGACCAATGACCTTTTGGGATATCTTCCAAGCTGAATCCTTATGACTTTTAATTGCTATTTTGTCCAGTCTAATTCAAAAAATTATTATGGACAGTGTTAAATGAAGATGGAGTCCCTTTCCTAAACTGGAAATAATTTAGAAATATAGAAGTGCAGCTGGGATGCTGCCGTTGCTTGATGAAGATCGATGTTTGAGAAGACATGATTATAAATCATAAGGATGGGAGCTGAACTCCCTCTTGCACTGGTTGAAATGGGATTTCTACATATTTTTAGTGTTGTTCTTTGGTCATGTTGAACAGCGACTAGGATCCATTCCTTTTCATTTAATGGTCTCTCCAGTACAGAAGTGCAGAGATTAATCAGTTGTGAGCAGTTAAGTTGGGTTTAAGTGGTAGCGAAAGTGAGGACAAACCAGGTAAGCTTGAGTTTACACTGACAACTCTCTACTGTATTATAATTATTCCCCTGGGATTTTTTCTTTGAAATCTTAAAACTTTTTGAAGAAACTTCTCATCTGGTTTTGGCTCTTTGCTTATGGTGAAAAGGACATTGAGATTCCAACCACAAGGTTTTTCCCCCTCTCTCATTTCACTTCTGCTACTTGAGCTATGACTTCCACTTCTTTTAGCAATCCCCCCAGATCTCCTCCTCCTCCTTCCTCTGGCCCTGCAGGTGACACTAATAAACAATTTGCTGAGAGCAGCTGTTGCAGCATCCCAACTTCAGGGATCCCTTCTGGGAGCCCACAACTGCTCCAGGTTTTCTTGCTTAATTGGAAATCTCTGTCCTGAACACACCTTCGCTTCTAATCCTCACACTAATTACCCCACTGATTTTAGTGGATTTACTGCTGGAACATGAATATCTTATTGTCTTTCATTTTTGAGTACCACTGGTACTAAGATAACTGCAGTTTTGTGAGCTTTGTGTTTCAAGATTGCCATTAAAAAAGCAGCACTGTAGTGCCTTCTGATATTTGAGCTTTACTGTGATATGTGTAGTATCTCCTGTAGCAAGAACAAGAAGTACTGCAGTAAAGACAAAATTTGAGGTACTATAAATGTTAAATTTATTTTAAAGGACTCATTGCAACCCAACAAGAAAGATATACTTAATACCCTAGTCTATAAATATAAAAATTGATCCAAGACTATGTCCCAGGAAAGTGAGAAAGAAATAACATTTTTTTTCTCTCACAGAAGTTGCTTCTTGTGTGAATGAGTTACCTCCAAACCTTCCAATTTTTAGGTTATTCCAAGATTAGTGACCTTCAGTGGCAGTATCACAGCTCGTTTCTACTGCCTCATCCTGCTGTTAGAGGAAAATCATTTTTGCGAGGACCTAACCTTGATACATGAAGGAAAATACACACCAGACTGTGATGGCTCCAAGTCTGAAGGAAAAGTGCATTGTCTGAGTCTTTCAACCCAAAGGTCTGAGCAACTGTGACTTCTGCTGATTTAATTCTGAGTATAAATAGGGAAGCAACAAATGCTTAAAACTGGCTGCCAACAGAGAGGGACTGATTTTTAAAGCTGCTGACATAGGTGGAAACTTAGGGAAAAATCCGAAGGCTTTTGAAAATGGTAAGGGACTTTGCAAGTCTTCTTCATGAGAGGATTTTTTACATATATTCCTGTTTTAAAGGGAAGACAAACCATTTGGGTTAGTAGGGAAAAAAAATCCTGTTTAGGAAGAAATTACTGCCATACAGCCAAATTCCTCCCTTTGCTGATGCAAGAATACAGCTGCTTTGGTCACAAACCCTAGAAGAGTTATGGTATTTTTCTGCCTGTACTGAATGTGTGAGAAAGAAAGAAGGGAACTGAGAATCCTCTGGCCCTCCTTTCCTTTGCTGGTAGTACCATTGAGTGCCACAAACACCACTGTACTCTGCAGTGCAGCTTTAAGTGCAACTGTGTATATCCTCATTTAGATCCTTGCCTTCTGATTCAGCCTTGTATCGCATTGATACTGCCTGGACATGTTATCCTCTGAGGATCAACATTCTGCCATGTACCCACCTCCTCATGCCAAGTTCAGTATCCAGACAGCCATAACAGCGTATGTTAGCAGCTGGGCAAGTTTAGCAATGCATGGTGAACCCTGTTAAGCATGTTTGTGCTTCCCCTGTGGCATAGGATTTTACTATCTGTTTTTTCTCTGTGCTAAAATGCTATGAAACAGGGTGTGCATAGAGGTGTGAAAAAGCTGTTTCAGTGTCTCACTGCTTCATGGTTTGAGTCATGTCATTAGCAGTCCTCTGGTGCTAAAATGTTCTGTGGAAACCAAATTAAAATACAATTTGGTTGTAGAGGAACACTTTATAAATGGAGTACTGATTTCCACTTAGGTATATTTGCAGTGTTCAGGAGCAGGAATAAACAAAAGCATGTTTCCCCATTTGATTTATCTAGGTGGCTTCTTTTGTGGTGGTTTTAATCCAAGGAAGTGAAAGGTGACTAGAAATTTTTGGTGCTCAAATCAAAACATTTTAGAGAGGTCTAATCTTCAGAACAAAGGTGTAGAACATGTTTTGGAAACTGGACAGTTAGGGGCATCTCTGTGAATGCTCTGTGAATCTGCCATCCTTTCAAGAAAACTTAGACCATAGGCTTTTGAGGACAGGTATCTGTATTTCCTTTGTTTGTATATGCAAGTTGGCTGGTCAAATTAACCACACAATTTCTCTAGGATCCTTTTGTAAGAACTGGAGACACTGTTTACTTCAAAACCTGTGCAGGGGTGTCGCTGATAATGTCGGAACGGCCAAAGCGACACGAAAAAAGGTTCCAGCAAAGTTTATTCCAAGAAAAAAGCAGGGACAACGGGGCTGCTGCGCAGCCCCTTAAGTACAGTTTTTGCACACACGTAATACACACGGATAGGACAGTTCAAACTTTCACACCAGAATTCTTACAGCTAATAGGTGCATTTTCTAAACTCTACTTTCTCACAACAACTTTGCTCTTTCTCGAAACAGCCCAGTTCTTTCCCACAACAGTCCTGAGCACCTGCTCTTATTTTTCTCTTGTGTTGATGTTTTTCCCAACTACTCTCATTCAAAACAGGTCCTTGTTCTCATGAGACAGTGCTCCTGTTTTCATGAGACAGTGTTCTCTGTTCCCACGGGACAGCTTCCTCAGGATGCATCAGTATGTTGTCAGGATCAGGGCCTCCATTTTCAGTCCTCTCTTTTCAGGCCATCTCAGGGGTATACTTTGACCTGGTCAACATCTATTGCCTCGTCGGTATGTGCCAAGGTGCTAACAGACCCGCTGTCACCCCTGACACAGGGGGATGTAAAAGAGCATACTTGGAGCCCAGAGAGAGTAGACAGCTACTGTAAATGGCTGAGTTAGGTGGGTGGGCAGTGCCAACACATCTGAAGATCCTGGATATCAGTATTGTTGCTTTTTGTAATTAATTATACAATTATGTGTAAAACTTTTTAAATATAGTTATGTGTCCTAAAATTAGGAGACACTGTAAGTGTAGATGGTGTTTGAATGGTATACCAGCTTCAGCGTTTGAATGCTACAGTGTGCTTAATTGTTGCCAGTCATTAAGGAAATTCTTTATATGAGTGTTTCTGTGGGCATGCATGTGTTTTAATTCTTTCCCCAACCCATCTGATTGGCTCTGTTGCTTCCTCAAAGACTATAGGGTGTCTTTAAGTCTCTGTTATGCCACATTTATTTTATTTGCTTTTTTAAAAAAAGGAAACATTCTTCTTTTAAACTTGAAACCCTCCAACTTTTATAAGTACCTTTCCATAAAGCTCACAGATCATTTGACATGCTTTAAAAGTTCAAACTGACTGCAACAACAAAAGTAAACCCAGATTTTTGCCCTAATTGGAATATGGAGAAACATCTTTCTTTTGCAGGCACGAAGTGCGTGATGTATTCTCAGGTGTATTCTGTTCCCAGTTCTATTCTTTTTCTCTCCCATTGGGCACATGAAGAAAGAAATGTGCTTGTAACATAAAGGAGAGAAAAGCTAGTTCAAGTTAATATTAACCAAACATGAGAGGAGAAGCAGGGAGTGATTTCTGAAGTCTGAAATGCTTTTTGGAAAGGACTATGACAACTTCTTCATCACCAGTAAATAGAACAAATAGAACACATTTTAGCTTGATGCTTCTTCTGACCAAATGCTCCTGTAGCAAGGCAATACCCATCTGGTTTGAGCAGCAATTCCATTTAGTTCTTCTGTCAAAGGCTCTTGGGTTCATGTGTTCAGAGGCCAGAAATGCCTATGATGAACTCCTAAATAAAGCAAGCAGTGGAATTCCATCCACTGATGTCTGCATAAAGTCCCTAGCTTCTCTTTGAATATAGGCTTTAGTAGACATCCGGTTTTGTTTTAAACATATCCTATAATGAGAAATCTACTGTATCCCACAGGAAGCTGTTCAAATAGTTATCTCTTTCTCGAAAGCATGCATTTCATGTTGTGTTTGAACATTTCTAATTTCAGCTCCCTGGTGTTTTGTATCTCATTATCAAAAGATGTTAACATTCATTCAACATCAGGCTTAGATGAGATCACTGGAGCAAATGTTGCCCCATCTGCTCATCCACCCCCTTCCCAGAGACTGCTGCCCACCAGAGCAGGGATGGCTAAATGTCTCCTAAAATGACACAGTTTACAATGATAAACAGATCCTGGGCAGCAACCTGCAAGAATAAAGACTGAAGTGGTTCGTGCTGCAGCCCTACAGTTTGGTCTGTGGCTGCATGTATATTAATATTTTAATGTACTAGTCTGAGGTACCTCTTACATCCGTGACTGTAGTTGTGATCAAATATCTTCTTAACTTTCTCTTTGAATAGACTGACTTCTGAATCTTTCACTGTAAAATGTACTTTTGAGCCCCTCAAATCTGTAACTCTTTTCTGAGATATATTTCAACATGTGGATATGAGACTTTGATAACCATTGCTGGTCAATCATTCTGCAGTATGTGTTAACTATGTAGATATCTCCTCATTAAAAAAAGGTGAGCCCTTAACACAGAGGCTTCTTTACAAATAAAGTTTTCAATTCTGCAGCTGTGGCATGGTGCCAGACTACTACAGAAAAATGTGGGTAATGAAGGTTTGGTATTTAACTTACCCGTTTAAATACCACTGAGAAACAAAAAGCAAATGGCAAAATCAGGGACATTTGAATTACATTATTTGTCTTTGTTTTTCAATGCTGTAGTGGAAAAAGTTAACAGAATACAAAACTATTGCATTGAAAAAACTTTTTTTTTTAAGAGAAGTATTTTCTTCCAACAAGGAATTAACAATTTAAAGCAGGATATTAGGGTTGTCCATATCCATGAAGGAGTTGACTGGAGTAGCTGTAATATATTGTGTGACCAAATTAATTGTATGAGAATGTCCAATATATGCATGCAAAACCTCATAGTTTATATGGTAGCTCGTTATGCAGCAATTCAAGTCAGCAGTGTAGTCTGAATTCCAGTTACTTTGCAGTGAATTGGAAATCTGGAGAAGTATAAGGTACCTTGCATTGCTGGAGTAGGTGAAGTTCATTAATGTTCATTTTGGGAATGATTTAATGATGAGCGGTTGATACATTGCCAGCTCATAGTCAGCTCAATATCAACTCATTAGCAGGAAGCTGAACTCTGTCTGAGTTGTCCTGAGACTTGTACCTCAAACACAGCTATGAGAGAGTCATAATTTTAGTAAAACTTTTTGATATAAGAAACAATATTTTAAAAATAAGGTGAGACTTTATAGAAGTAATGTTGGAATTTCCTTGAAATGACTCTCCAGGAAAGCTCTCAGCCTTAAAAAATACAACATGAGTAATTAGATATGTCAATGTCTTTCTCATGCTAACACAAACCTACTTCTTTGTAACTGCTAGATCTTATACTTTTAGATCTAGGAAATCAACACTGAATTTAATTTTAATTCAGTATACAAAAACAAATCAGTAACACCATATCAAAAGCACAGACTACATCTGGTCTCAATCAGTTTGTGTACAACATACAACGCACTTGGAAGCACACCACCCACAGCATCATCTCCCACCATGCTCAGAGCTTCCAATGCTACCTTCTCTGCTTTCTTTTTCTCACTTAGAGTATGTTCTTTAAAAATAGACAAATAAACAAACTACATTTTCATGATTCACATTTTCCATAATCTTGGGTCTGAAGCACTGCTTCCACCTATTTTTAAGCTATTCCTGCATTCCTTCATTTATCGTCCTAGGCACCAAACAATATAATCCATAAATTCCATTCATTTGGCACGTACTTTGCAGCTCCCAAGGCATTTGGACCCCATAGACTCACATCTCTTTCCAGATATGTTATTTGGGGATCCCAAATACCTGAGATTATCTTTTAATTGCTGGTTTAAATAACGTACTGATGTATTGACTGAATTGTGTCTGTTCTCATTTATCTGCTTAAACAAGCAAAAAATACTAAAAGATAACAATATTGTTGATTGATTTGACTGTGTGATGTTTGATGCAATCCATGTGGGCCACAAAGTCAGCATTAGGTTTGCAATCACAAGACGTTGCATCCAAAATCTCAAAGAAGAAGAAAGCTGTTGGTGCTGGGAAGAAATTCAATTCCTGTAGTAAAGAATCATTTGTTTTGGTTTATTCACCCCTGTGACATATATGAAGGCAATGTCAGTAAATCAGCTGTCAGCTGACAGCAAAAAACTTCACTCCAAAAAAAATAATTGCAAACTGAGATCTGCCAGTTTCATGCCTGGTAGTTTCGAAATACTAATATAAACAGGAAAACCTATGACAGGAAACTGATTTATACAAAACCAGCAAACCTCTGTTATTTGTAATGTTAAGTTTTCTGCCTCATAGAAATGATCCCTGGAAAAAAATCATAGTCTGAACATCTCATTATCCTCTGATTGTTTTAAGATGTCCTTTCCCGGGTCTGGACTTTGGGAATGGACCCTACTTTTCTCAGCCAAGTCAAAATAGTGTATTCTTGTGTGTTTTTTGCCTCTTAGATGCCTAGCCAAGTCTTGTAGCTTAAGAAGAGAGAGCAGAAGCTGATCGTGTTTTTGATGCAGAGGTGTTGCAGTTTCCCTTTGCAGGCAAGCCAGAAGCTGTGGAAGAAATTGAAAGAGGAGAGAAGTGGAGCCAGAAAGTCTCAAAAAGAATGCATAGGAAATTCTTCTTGAATTTTTGGATGATTGTATCAGTTTTGAGCACCTTGAAAAAAGCAATTTTGTTTTATTCCTGGTGTATTGCACTTGTTCAAGTAAAGCCATTAAAAGTTTGGGAATAATAATTTGTGAGGCAGCTTGTGACCCATGCTGATCTTTCTTTCATTCTTCAACCTAGTTAAACTTTAAAAGCTTCATACATTATTGTCAAATGCTTCTTGCATCTAAAAACATAAGTGCAGCATATCATCTCCTGTTAAAAGGTGAATTACAGGTTCTCCCTACTGGAAGAGCCGACAAAGGCAACAGTGTGTTTTCACTGAGCTTGCAATGAAAAATGTAGATAATCTCTGTGAATTGAAACAGTTTTCAGGAGAGAAAAATGAGAAAATTAGAAACTTAATGTTTCACTGTTTACCAAGAATGGTTGTCATACTATGCCAGGCACTTTAATGAAGAAATTAGCAATACACATTTAGGACTGTGTCTTCAAGAGAATTGTAACAGCTTAGTTGTACAGAATATTTGCATTGGAGACAGTGAAAGTAAGCAGATGAGGAAAAGATGTGGTATTACATCCAGACCAGGTAAACTGTGCAGGTGAGGAGGGGCTGTGCATTTCTATACTACAGGCTGCCCCTATTCTGCAACTTGTAAATTTTTCTTCATTTGAATAATCTTGTGTAATTACCTGGGTCTCTCACAGGTGATGGGAACTACCTCATGGTCAGGAACATATTTCAGAATAAGGAGATTTATGCTTATGTCTCTTTTCCATGCCTGATGTGTGCTGTTTTTCTAGAAATAACATAGAGTTTTGATGATGGGTGTTAACATTTTCCTGAGGGTATTTGATGTTGGTGTTGGATACGGAGCTGCTGGCTCAGCTATAAATGGTACCTGGCCATGTGAGTTAGGGCTCCAGAAAGCCAGAGGCGATGCTACGTCCTTGTCTGCCCTACTACCTCCTTGTCTATCAGCTGTTATGCAATGCAGCCTGGCTTGGCCACATCTTTGACCTCAGCTTCATCACACAGCAGTTTTCTCCTCTGCTGCAGGAGGCTCTCATGGTGAAACTAAATACTGCTTCTCTTAGTTACATGAGCTACTCTTTTTATTCAGGGTAAAGCAAGCAAAATCTCCTGCAATTGCTCTGCTACTTTCCCTTCCTCCTTTATAATTTTTAACCTTTTCACTATCCCCTGCCAGCTTGAGTTGGGTGGGAAATCGTCACTTCCTGCTTCCTAATGACAGACTGTGATGAATGCATGCTTTACACTGTGTTGCAGCCTTTCTGCTGGATTTGGTTCTGGCATAAGCTGGTAGGACAAGCTGTCACTTGTCACTCTCATGATGTTTTCCTTGTGAATGGCTTCTTTGGCGTCTTTTGGCCCAAAGGACAGTCAAAACACTCTTCTCTTGCCTGCTCTGTTATCTTCCTGTGCTTATTGCTCTGATTGTGCCAGATGCAGTGAGACAGTTACTGCCCTTTAGAAATTTGCAGTAGATATTAACCTAGGACATTGACACAGGTATTTTTGTGGTCCAAGGAAGACGTTAAACAGCTGAGGTAGGAGGGGGGATGACCGTACCTATGAACGAAGCTGGTGCCCTGTGAAAACCTTAGCTAATTACCTCTGGATGAAAAAACTGTCAAGGTCCACTGGCTGAGACGTTGGAGGCTGTTACCTGAGCAGTTCCATGGACTCTGGGCAATGAGCCAGTGCAGCTTCCAGCCTTTGCCAGTCCATTAGCTGCAAGCTACTAATATGACACATCCCTCACAACTTGTGTAAAGCCAGTGCTGGATTCAGTCCCAGATCCAAGCTCCTACATTATGTGCTTCTTCCAGAATTTCATATTTTTATTAGAAAAAAACAGCAGGCATAGAAGCCTAACTATTCCTTGCTACTTAAAAAGCACACACACTTGACACCACTTGATTACTTTGGTGTACAACAGTATTGGTGAGAGATGGGAGCACACTGGAAACCTCACTGTGGTGTTGATGCTATGGCCCAAAGATCCATGAGACCATTCCCAGATCACCTTCTGAGAAGTCTGCATGAGAAAGATGTGGCAGCCTCAAGCATGCACTCTACAGACCTGAATGAGCACTGAAGAAAACAAAGAGTAAAAAGAGTTTGCTTAGACCTTGCTTGACTGGAATGTGAGGGTGACTACCCATGGTGATGCTTACTGTGGGGCAGCAGAAGGCATCAGTCCCAGCACAGCATCTCATGCCTGTGCTGGCAGCAGGAGGAGTAGCTTAATGATGCTTGCAGTGGACTTCTCACAGGTACAACTAACAAACACTCACTTTCTGAAAGGACACCTCTTCACCTGTGTGAGACAGCTCAAAGCTATTTTTATCAGGCACCAGCCTTGTCCAGGAAAGCCTAGACAATAATGACATCTCCAAAGGTGGGAGAAAAAGCAGCTGCAATGAGTAAATACAATAGTGAAGGGTCATTATCCCAGTCAGCCAAAAAGCACAGCATCCGTCCCACACTGGACATTAATCTCACAGAGTAATGAGAGTCTGGGGAAACTCCTTCCTTTCCCTGGTGGAAAGAGACAGCTGGTCAGAGCCCTGCCAGCAACACAGCACTGGTCAGGCTGTGAGTGATAAAGTGCCTGCTGGACAAGCAGAGGGCTCCTGGAGGAAAGCTGACCTGTGCCAGGGCTGGGGGCTGCACTGCAGGACCATGGCATGGGCTGGCAGCACTGCTAGGGCTGGGTTGCTTTGCTTTGAAAAGGAGAGGAGGCATTCACCAGCCTGCATGACAGCTGAAATAGCCAGAAACAGCCCTGCAGCTGTCCAAACCACTGCTGTGTCAAAACATCAGTTGCCTTTGGCTTTTGTAGTTTTGCTCTCTATGGACTTGTTTTTATTGAAGGATAAATTCCTGCCACAGTCTATAGCATTTAAGCAACTTTTCCTCCTGGAAACCTCATGGTAGTGACAGGAGGAAGATAGAGCCGTGTTGGCACACTGGCTTCAGACAAAGAGCTGTCACAGAAATATAATCTGTAATAGCCCAGTGCTTTTGGCCAAGAGTGCTTTTTTCATCAGTCTTCATAATCCAGCAAACTCCATTTTATGGACTTCTTTATACTAATGTAAAGATGCCATACATAGACCCTGTCTGACCCCACTCCACCATGGAGGAGCAGCTCCAGTGGGGTGTGCTATGCCCCTGTAACTGTAGTAGATAGGCTGATTGCCTTCTGTATGGGCAGCAGTGGCAGCAGGTGGCAATAGGTCTCTAACCTGAGGCAATTCTATTGTTAATGATGGAAACAGCTGGACCCACTTGTGATCTTTGTATCCTCAGTGTTACTGCTCCTCAGCAAGTGGCTGTCAACCTGCAGCTAGACTGATGAAGGAACTGATGAAAGCTTCTCCGTGATTCTGTGTTGTGTTCCTGGGGTCCTTTGGTTGCTTTTCTATGGTGAGTGAAGCTAATCTGTCTGGAGTACAATGAGAATTGCTCCTATAGTCTGTTTTGCCAGGTCTGTTGTGTCAGTTTGGACCTTCAGCAGGGGCACCATAACTGATGGTAATTGTGCAAATAATGTTTTAACCTTGTACAGATGATTCTGCAGCAAGTGACCATGAGCTAAGAAAGGAAGGAATTCGATCCATGTGTTATTTTAGCTTTCTCTCAATACACCCATGTAATTATTTAACTTTGCTTTTGATTTTCTGGTATCTAGAATCGTTTAGTATTTGGACATTTTGTCTTATACTCAGGAACAGGCTTGGTGTATGTTTTTTTTCTCTAGCACCACAGATTTCAGCTGAGGGCAAGGGTGACGTACACTGGTACTAGTTTCAGTTGACTGTGGTAGATTAGACAATAAGCACAGGCAGCTTGTAAAGGATATGTGCCATGTGTCATTGGTATCCTCTGAGGAGGAAACAAAATGGCACAGGTGGCAGCTAGTGCTGCTATCAGGGTTACTTTCTGCTCCACAGCCCTATTGTGCAGTCAGAAGTTGCAGCTGGGTTACCAGCATAGGACAGAGAATGCTGTAAAGAAATATTCACTTCTGAATCCATTTCAGCCAGCAGAAGCTCTCAGTGCTCCCAACTGCCCATTGGCCAGGAAAACCATCCCTGCAGCTTGCTTGGTAGAAGCTCCTTACTTGTCTTCAGCTAAACCAGGTACCTGAGCCCTCTGCTCATGCTGTTTGAGGACATGGATAACCTCTGATGTTTCTCGATGAGCACCAGAGCTGAAGGGTAGCATCGCTGTAGTCCTGCAGGCAACCAGCTTGGGCTCAAGAATTGAGTAACTATTTTTGCCATTCTTGAAATGATAAATAATAACCCATGAAAACTTAACTAGTCTGATTATGACCACAGTCTACCAGGTGCTTTGGTGTTCAGATAGCCAGGAGGAGAAAGCTTGCAATTTTTTAATTCATATAAATTTCTGAGTATAATAGTCCAATAACATCTTTCTGGTTGTGCATACCATTAGATAGAGGCTTTTTGTAATATTACACAGTTTCTGATAAAACCATTCTTCTGTTTTGTGGTAACTCTCCCAATTTTTACAATCACTGCTTTGTTTGGGTCAGCCTGTAATCTTTCTGAAGAAACTCAATGTCTCAGAAAAGTTACGGGTCTATCAAAAAGCAGCAGTTTAATTTTATAGGCACACCTGTGAATTTAATTCTCTCTGAAACTTCTCTTAAGTCCTTAAAGGGTCATTCCAAACTCTAGGGAGAAAGCTTTGATTGCATCGTCTCAGTAAACTGCACAATATATAGACATACTGAACTCGACAAGTGAGTGTTCATTAATCCTGAAACCTGGCCAAGTCACTTGTAATTCAAAAAGGCACTGCATTTAAAATGAAAAGTTCCCCTTATGATAAAGGCTCATTTTCTTTATTATATTTCTTACTGCTGTCATTCATTACTAACTGCCAGCAGCCGCTAGTAAGGTCATTGGTAGTTAAAGGTTTTCCTCACCTGAGGAAATGTCAGTGAACTATAAATTCCAGGACATGGATATTCCCTCCTTCTTTCTTAAAGTAGAAAAAAGTTTTTATACACTACTTCATATCAGTTCATAGAGTAATCTCTACCCTCAAGAGAGTAAGCTAAAGGGGAGTAGGACTTCTGAGCTGGAGCAAACCTGCTTTCAAAGAAGATGCATTTGGTACTATCATTACTAAGTGTTGCACATAACAATGGTATTTCTTCCTAGAGTTTCACTAAAAAACCCAAACCATTTCTGATTTAATCCAGTAAGGTGAGATAACCCTTTGTCTTGAAAAATTGGAGGTAGCTGAAAACAACATGTTTTAAACATTGCTTTTAGAATGATCTTGTATGGTACTGAGTTTTTAAGTTTTCTTAACAGTTCCCTAAGTCAAGTCACACTTCAAATTTATCCAAAAGTTTTCTAGAGGGGAGGAAAAGAGGAAAGCAGATGAAGAAAATGTGCTTGTCAACACAGACAGCACCTAAAAATCTGAGAGCGGTGGCAATGACCAGACAGAGTAAGTTTCTTGAGCACTAGTTAAAGTCTGGCTAAAATGTATTTGCTTTACAGTTAAGTTAATGACTACATGTCTCTTATTCTGTGCTCCTTTTAACCTAAAGCAAAAGTATGTACAAGCTGTGGCCAAGCCTCTTTGTGAAATACTGATATCTTGACAAAACAAAAGTAGCTGAAATCTTGGACTGTCTATTCTTGAGGATATTCACTGCAATTTTGTAATCTTTGTCAATTTAAGGAAGGTAAAATTGCCCCACTGAAGTCTATGTGAGCTCTGACATTTATTTCAGTAGGGCCAGTATTTGAGAGAGTCCGTTACCTGAGGAGCAACTTCTTTATGGGTAGTGAGTAGTCCACGTGCTTACCTGAACCTATTACATGCTTATCTAAACCTGTTGAGGTTTTTGTGTCACTAAATATGAAGCATATCTATCCTGCTCTTTGGTGGAAATTTTTTTAAATACTGAAAAAGGGTGAAAAACCAAAGGGAGAGAATTACCATGATTAAACATGCACCTTCATGAAACTTCAGTGCCAGTCCACCCTAACTATGCTGGCTTAAACTCAGGGGGTACCCGAGACCCTCTTCAGGGCAATCCACATGCTGTAGGCAAGCCCTGTGCTTACAGAGCTGGGTTAGATAGAAGCTCATTAAAGCTATTACTAGGCAGAACAATTTAATTTGTCTTCAGTGACAAGAAAGCAGTTTTTAACTGCTACACAGTGAAAGGGCAGTTGAGGCACCAAGGTATTTTTGGTTTTACTGGAAGGTAAATTAGCTAAGGTTGAATCATTGACCTCTATAATAATGCTGATCTTGCCTAGCTGTTAGTAAAACCTGCAAGCACCTGTGACCCCTTGCAATTTACAGCAAGATAACCATCCCAAGTTTAAAAAAAGCAAACATCCTCTCCCCACCCTATACCTATGTGGTAGAGAAGACAGTATCCTAAGTCCTGAGAGACCTCTTAGTCATCTAGCCTCAAGAAAAATTCTCATTATATCATCTGTAATTGAATCTTATCTCTGAAAAAGAAGTGAGGAAAGAAAGACTATATAAGAGAGGAAAAAGAGAGGGTAAAGTGCAAAGGGATGGAAGAGACATGCAGGAAACCTGATTAATATAAAAATCACCTGGAAAGCCCTGAAGCATTCTGATTTCTACTTTGTCTTATTTATACATCTTAACACTGTTTTCTGTTGGTTCTTTAGCTCTAGAAAATAGTAATTGCTCCATACTTTGCAAATACTAATGGCTTTAATAGATTAAAACTGTAGTAATGTCTCTGCAACCTAATAAAGCTTGGTAGTTTGTAATGCAAGACATTAGGATTTCTGTTCTTACTGTGTTGGCAAGAGGGAATATGATAACAAGGGTAACAATTCTTAAGAGCATGCAAACAAAACCCAGGAAAGGCTTATGAGTCTTCTGACTCAGAATAAAATGAATTTATAATGAAACTCTTCACAAAGAAAAGCCCTTATTTCTTCACTGAGTGTTATTTTCTGGAGATATTTGACAGTGTTGCTCATATCTTGGAATCTAGAGAACAAAGAGCAATGATTTTCATTTCTTTTCCTCTAAAACATTCCCTTGATGTTTGAGTTTGGTTTTGGTGGTACTCTAGTAGGTTGCACTTATATATACAGCTTTCCATTTTGAAATCTGGAGTATCATACATATACTGAACTATGCCTCACATACCCACATGGTGTTGGGCAGTAATGGTACCCTTGAATCACAATGACCCAGTACATCTGAGGTGTAATTGAGAGAACAGTCCAACAGATCTCATCCTGGCTTTTTTTTCACTATGCAGGTACTGTGAAGCTGGATATCCCCTTGACTTACTGGGATCTCCCTCTCTACTTTTCTTCCCAGAGGAAGAGCCTAGGATTGCAGAAACATGTCAAGGAAGAGTGGCAATGGAAAATACCAATAAACCTGTCCATGGTTTGCACTGCGTGTGAGGAAAGACAGAACATGGTGCAGAGATGAGGATTTTCAGAGAGGTATGAGTGGATCTTCCTATAGTAGTTTAGGAAAGTACTTGAGCTGGGCATTTAGTCTGAACCAGCATGATGGCTCCTATTGTCCATGGACACCACTGTCTTTTGCTGTCCCTCCTGTGCCTGTGAAGGGGAAGGACTTGCCCTTGCATCAGCTATTCCTGCACAAATTGAGTGGAACAAAAAAAACCAAAAGAGCCAGTTTGCAAGCAGGTGTGACTGAACAAGGGCACGTGGTCTGGTCAACATGCTCCTACAGAGGGGGCAACTTCTGGCAGAAAGTGTGGTTAGCTAGAAATAATAGTGTTTTAGCATGCTTTTTGTGTATATGTGGAGCTTGAAGACTGGAAAAATAATGGATTTTTTTTTCTCAAAAAAAATCTTTTGTGTTATGTCTGAATGAATTGTTTCATTTCAGTCTGTCTTCTGTGTTTTTCTTTTTTTTAATAAAAGTAGGTTTTTGACTTTTTCTTTACAGAATTTTGAGGAATCTTACTAATCAGCTTGTAGGTGCCATTGCTCCCCACTTATATGTTTGTATACTGGAAGCTGCTTTCACTTCTAATTAAAATCATTGTGTTTGTTTTATGAAGCTGTTTTTCAAAACTTCTGCCACGGAGCTGTGGACAGAAAAAAACCCCAAACTTCTGAAAACTTCACTTTAATAATGTATGTTACACGGTGCATTTGAAGAAGCTCTCTGAATTGCTTCTTCGCATCCAATCCCCTTTATATGCCCACTGCTAGGCACCAAGTAAGTAACTGTTATGCTTCTTTCTTTCTTTGCTGTATACCTATAAATGGCTACCACCTGTCTTTCTGAAAAGACAAGAGATCACTTTGTATAAGGTCCGACACAAGCAGGAAAGAAGAGGTAAAACCATGTGGTCTCTCACACAGTTTTCTTTTGTGTCATCTAACATACTTATCTTAGCAGGAGGAATAATTTTAGTCTTTTGTGTGTGAATAAACGTGATAGGATTGAAATATGAGTTCATATCTACCATGCATTGTCCTAGAATACTGCATCAGATTTAATCACATATAGGACTGGATGGACAAAGACTTATTTGATCTTCTTCCGTTAGCTTTACTCACAATGGAACCTAAAGCAGACAGTTTCCTCTCAAGCTTTGAGGGCTTGTTTTTCTGTTTTTACACGCTGATGTGCTACTGCGGCACAAGTAGATGGCAGCACTCTGAATTGAAGGATCCATGAGAAGAGTTAGAAAGAAGTTATTTATGCACTGTTAGACCTCATTAGGAGTTTCCCATCTATCCTGGAAATCATAAACTTTTATGGAACAGATCAGTTTCCGGCAAGGAACAATTACATGGCAGAGGCTGGAACAAGGGTTTGCCTGTTGGTAGGTGTGGGTGCCAGAGTTTAATCTACTGATTACTGTGTCCAATTTATTCTTTCAAAATAATGTTGGTGAAAAAAGAAAGCTTTGGCGTCTCACAGGAAACACAGAAGTGCTGATTTCAGTGGTTGCTCTTTGTCTGTCTATTAGGTGGTCTCTTCTATCTTTATTTTCGTGGTGCTTACTGAGGAGCAATGGTATGGCTTCTTCCTAGCTGAACCAGGGGATTATTGAGCTGAGCCTAACCAGTGATGTCAGTGCAAGTGTAAAATAGCAGTGTTCATTCAATGAAAAATGTCTCTTTAAAGACACAGTTTCTGTGCTTCAGTTGACCTCTGGAAGTACTCTAATGCTCTTCTATTTGCTATGCTTAGACTCTTACAAGTTTTGAATTCAGTAAAATTCCCTTCAGCAGATTCCACTGTCACTTTGCTACATCTTGTACAGTTTGATTCTCCTGTTAATGAGAAAGTCACTTAGCATTGTTCATTCCTTCATCTTGTGACTCTTCAAATCATTGAATATTAAGAACCCATTGTGTTCTTTATGGTTATTCTGTGTAATAATAGTCCTAATAGTTATTTGTAAAGTATTTTTTAATAAATCCTCACCTCCGCCCACAGTTTTTAATGCTTGGATGACATGGGAAGAAGTGACTCACCGTTGCCAGGCTAACGCAATTTCTAATAACTTAACAAGGGCTTATGAACTTCTTAAGCTTTAAATACATTGTGGTAGGACATACATATGTATCCTATCACTATATTTAAAGTTTTCTGCATATTCTCTCTTTCTTTTACCCTTGATGAATTCTCTTGGATGGCTCAGCTGTTTGTGGGTCTAATATAAACCTGGAAGGTGCATGACTAGATATACTTTTTGGTTTTTTTTGATCGGGGGTATGATGTAGATAGATATTCATGCAATGGTTTTAGTATAGTTACATCATCTCGGATGGTGAGTATAGCAGAGCCAAAGCCTGAGACAGGAAGGTGCATGAGTATGGACCTGGAACAGGGTAATGTAAATACCACAAGAGTGCCCCAGGGGCGGGGTTAACTACAAGGATATGGGTGAGTGTGGGACTACAGCCTGTTTCCTCTTCTCATTCACACTTTAGTGTTAAAAAGTATTCATAAGTTGATTTTTTTTTTTTTTGGCGGTGTGTTTTGTTGTTTGTTTTTCTTGAAGGAAATTCTAGGCAACTTTGGTTGTGGATGGAAAATGGTAAAAAATTACCAAGTCTACTACACGTGTCTGACTAAAAATCTTTTCTTAGCCTTCAGATTCAACAGAAACTCTGATCTGATATTACATATGAACTGGACTGGGCTCTTGGAAACCTTTGCAAGTGTGATCAATTTAATAATAGAACTTAAAATAGCTGTGGAGTTAGGATTTTGCTTTGGCAATTTCATAGTATGGTCATGTCTTTTGTTCTCATTTTTGTCTTACCAGGCAAGCCTAAAGTGTAAAGAAGATGAATGGCTTTTGGGGGCCCTTCATGTAACTTTGTTTGATCTTTCCATTGATTTAAGCAAGTCAGAAAAGTCTTGGCCCAGTTTCTCTTCCTGTTTCCTTCTTTTGGCAGGAGTACCTGGTGGGAAGCAGTATAGCAGGTTTGCTTTCCCTTTCGAATTATGCTCTATAGCTCAAGGCCTGAATATTGTGATTCAATTTGTTCTATCTCTGCCTTTCTCCTCTTTACGCCATCCCCTCAGGAAAAACTGCCCAACAGCTGCCTTCATTATGCTGGACCTCTGAAGGGTAGGATGCCAGGACTCAAGCAAACCACAAGTCACTCATAAACAAGGAGATATTGCCTTTATGTTATATCCCTTTGCTGTTAGACTTCTATTGTTCAGCACTACTATGAAGATCTTAAGGGTACTATTACAATGCAGGGTCCTGCTCTGACAAGAGTACTCTAGAGCAAGCTCCTTAAGGATGATTTATGAAATAGTGCAAAACTAGTAAAGCAAAAGACTGCATTATGTTTAGAGCTGAAGTGAAACTTGTACCTTCCATCCTTTGGAATATTTGGGAAAGGAAAAAATCTATTCTGTATTGAAGCAGACCTTTTAAAATATTTGTAGAAAGAAAAATCTGGAAAAAACAGGTCTGAAAATTTGGAAACAGGTTTCTTTCATAGCATCCAAATCAAAGGCTGGAGTTTGGTTCAGCTGAGCTCTCTAGGCTGCCAGCTTTAAGACGGGCAGGACCTGGGACTCCCATCTCCCTGGTAAGGCATGCATGCTTTGTCTGGGGTCTCAGGCCTCTGCCTCAGAGAGCCTGCAAGACATTTTGTCTTGTTTCAGAAACATTTGGCTACTTCTTCTACTAATTGCCTCATTGTTTTCCACTCTGTCTTCTTTTTATCACTGTAATAAATACAGTTTACTCAAAGATCTCTTCTGCAATGCTGTCTGAAAGGAGAAGTAATTACTGAAATCTAGGTCTCTGCTATTTGCAAAACTTCAACATACAGATCTATAAGACCTCAACAACTCTAGTCTCAGGTGAAAAACAAATCCTATTTGATGATTGACCTTCCTAGGAACAGAAGCTTCTCCAGAAAGACATCAGATCTATTAGTTCCCAGCTGCTGCTAGGTAAAAATCATTATTAAAGCATACAAGGGAAAACTAGTTGCACTGGCTGCTTAGCTTGATGAACGTTTCTTAGAATAATCCCTAAAATAATATGAACCAACATGGACATAATATGTGATTGCATCTCTGGCCCTTTGAAGGAAGATGGCTGTAGTTCATTATTGATAGGATTTACTGAGGTGAGCAGTAGAAGTCAAGTAGTTATAAAAAAAAAAAGACACTTCAGAGTTTCAGCTTCTTTTGTTGTCTGCCTATTCTTGGAAGAGGAGTAGATGGTGCAGGGTCAGAAATTTTCTCCCTTGGTAGGCAAGCTGCTTGCTTTCTCACTTCGTGTACAAATGGACTCAGTGTGTGCTCAGTCTGCATAATGGATTAATTCCATTGATCACTTTAATTCCCCATTAATAGAGTAGCTGAGGATTGGCTAGCAGCACCTCATACTGTAGTTAAATTTTTGGGATTGGACCTGAAGTGGCATGTGATGGTGAGGATCTCCTTGGATATATCTGGCTGAAATAGCAGGACCTTAGTCTACTCCTTTAAACATTTAATGTAAATGACAGGAATTGCTTAATGCCACTGAATTGGGCTGTGACTTTACAACTTCTTCCAGCTGTGGACGGAGGTGAGACTTCTTAGCCCTGGCATTGCGCCTCTTGCTCTGATGGTACCATGCTGCAAAACAGTGCACTGAGAAGATATTTTTTTTTTACTAATCTGACCCACTTAATTTGACTGCTGGTAGAAGGCAGGAAGAGACAGAAATGAGCCAAGACCCTCCCTACCTGTAAAAGGAGAGAAGAATGGTTTCTCTTTTGCTTGGACATGCAGGTTTTGTCTGTGGGCAGCCTTTGGAATAAGGAGACTTCTTGTTCCACCTTTCTCACCAAAAGAGGTCATTCTGTCTCAGCAGCTTCAAAGCAATTTGGAAATCTTCTAAAGACAGCAGATAGTTATATTCTATTATCATAGCTTATGGTTACTTCCTACTCCCTGCAAAACAGCTGAAAGGAAAAAGAAAACATTTCTCTATGCTTTTAAAAGAATACTGTTACAGTTAATAGCGCATCTGAGACTAAAATGAGAAACAGTCATTTGAGAAACATTTGTTATTAATGCTCACTTGTTCCCTCCTCATTAAAATTTCCCACCTCCCAACATACACACACCTACACATGTAGCCCTCCTTCCCCAGCTCACACTAAATTCTGTCTTCTGGTGAAATGCAATATAAAATAGGATATAGAGCATGAATCTAGTAAGACTGCACTTGGTAATCCAATTCTGGGTTGTTTGTTTCTTATCCTTTATTGCTCTATTTTGTCCTTATTGAAACTCCAATATGTTGCCTATATGATTTTATATTCCCCAAGTTTACTCTCTAATGGCTGGGTATGCCCAGCAGTTACTGCCTCTCAGTTTCTGTTCCTTTCTTTCAGAACAGAAAGTTCAGGTTTTTGGTAGGCTGTACTGCACCATTTATAGTCCTCCAACTTTTTGATTGCAGTAATCACCCACTGGATGGCTTTGCAATATCAGGACTTGCATGAAAACATCCCATGAGGACCAGGAGAGCTGGTTTCTCTAGACTTAAGCTGAATAAAATCTGTTCACTATTGCCTTTTATAGGAGAGTGAATGTCGAGGTTTCTTGTCAATTGGATAGTGGTTTTTAAAATAAATGATCTGTCATTTTGTGTAACTTTACATTTTGTACTTTTTTCTCTTAAAGATCATTCAAGTGTTGATCTAAGACATACAGTATTATTCAGGGGTAAATATACAGCATATGATGTTGGTTATTCAGATATGAAATGGCTGGCGCACTGTCAGTAAGGTTTTGTATATAAGTTTAGGCCTAATTTTAATTAAAATAAATTTTCATGAAATTGGAGTTTTTGATCACTAGTTGTCAAAAAAATGACTGGAAAGTCTGAAACTTTGGGTTTTGAACAAAAGCTCCATCCACTGGTATCCAATAGGCATGTCCACATCAATGACTTTGAGTTAGGGGTTTTTTTCAGTCTCTGGATTTACACTACAATAAGTCAATACAGCTCAAAAGATTGCGGATGCACTGACATTACACTCATGTGGCTTTATCTATGCCAGTGCTGTGCTCACTCACCTACATATGAAACTGAGGCTTCTGGGGCTCTTACTATCATTGTTGTTATTGAGCTGAGCTCTTTTGCGATGGCTTCTCTTCCTCATCCTGCTGGAGGGTTAGGGGAGGAACTGGAGATGGTGGCTTTGCAGTCATGCTTGTTTCCTTCCACTCTGAATCATAGTTATGTAAATGGATCATTTTTACTGTTTGAGCTGGCCTTTTTTAGCTGAGTCCTCAGGGGCAAGTTGCTCAGCAGAGCTTGCTTAGAGAGACACAGCCGAGGCTGCTTTCGTGCCAGGCAGGTGAATTAGTAGAGACACCTGAAACTCATCTTCGAGAACGAGGTTTGGAATTGTGTTTGGATAAGCAGGTATATTCTCTTTTGTCATGGCTGCCTTTTTAAAAAAAAACTTTGTTCAGACCTGTGAGTTTTGATGTTGCTCTCTCAGAAGGAGTTTTGTTGTCATTGCCTGTGACTAATTACAGTTCTCCTGCAGTCACTGGCACACACAGTTTTTTCTTAAATTTTGTTCATGTATCTTGCATCACATCATCAAAGGCCTCTGAGATAGCCAACCTCAGCTGTGCCCTCAGCACACCTGCTGACTTGAGAAGTCATGCCTATTTTCAGGGTTTTTTTCCTCTGTGCTTAATGGTTTGATGTGTATTCACTTCATGTTTTCAGCTCTTCTCCCTGAGAGCCTAAAACTTTAATAGTAAAGAAACAGTGAACATGAAAGATGCTTATGTGAGTCCTCAGCTGCAGTTGTGATTGGAGCACTAGATTCATGATATAACCCTAAGAGGTAGCAATGCCACAGAAGTATGGCCACACACATTCAACAGACCTAGGGGAGGCAGTAGAAGAAATCGTGGGGATGGTACCAGCAAGAATGTTGCATGTCGTGATGTTACTAGAGAATGACTTCGAAGCTGTCTCTGTGGATCAACAGCTCATGCTATGAAGAGATAGCTTGAGGTTTCTATGGATTTGAAATCCACTGTAGTATCTCTGTGCTCATCTCCTGCATAATGTAGCCCATGCTGAAAATAACTTCAATTTGAACAGATGGGCCATGGTTGTAGCTCGTCTCCCATACCCCACCTCTCCCAAGACTGCCTTGTCGTCTTCCTCTCTCTGAAGGCAACTGCCTCCCAGCTGCCTCTCTTTCTTGGTGCAATTTTCCTGGTAAGCCAGGAAGAGCCGTATCTTCCTCCCTCCTCTGGAAGCCTGACTGGTGCTGCTGCAGGACTGGAGAAAGGCTGGGGTGCAGGACTGGTTCCTGCTGTGCCTTGGTGAGGAGGAGCAGAACTGGGATACAAGCAATGACAACCTCATGCATGTGACAACCCTTCTCTTGACAGTAAGGGCTCTGCAGGCATGTGGTGGTTATTTAGGCTGGGGTGAGTATTTCTTATTTTCTCAGCTACAAGATAGGCAGATTACAGCTGACTGTAGGGTGCTGACCTGTGCAGCTAACTGTTGTGCTGGTGTCTTTCTTCAGGTTCACGGGTATTTTTTTGTTTTGTTGCTGACATTATATTAATTTTAATGTTATTTACTAAGGAAAATAAAAGCAGCAAAAGTCACCTGGGTCACCAAGTCTAGTTTCTCTTGACTACCTGCAAACAGCAAAGTGATGTTGGTCTGGAAAGCATCTGCTTCTCTGGCTTCACAAACACCCTCTCACATGTAGGATGGCTTTTGGTAATGAGGGTCAAGATTCACTTCTGTCCAGAGCACAATAGTTCATAAGATTTTCACTATCCAGATAGTCTATTCATTTAAATGCTAATAAGATTCCTGGTTTTTTTTGAAATGTAGAGAGGATCTTTCTTCTTTAGCCTTTAATCCCCTTTCTCCTGTTTACAATCTTGCTTTAGCAGTTCAATCCGATATTACTGATTATTCCTCTCAACTTAGCCAGGGTGGAAGTATCTTCTGGATGTACTTTTCAGAGGCACACATGCTGGATATGAGTGATTCAAGCATGGGCAGCAAAGCTTTCTCCACCTCTTTGGACTTGCTCCATCCAGGACACCAGCTTTTGTTTTGCTTTTAGAGCTTTAGTACAGAGAACAAAGGCCTGTTTTACCCAGATAGGCTCTTATGTTCTACCCAGGCAATCTCTTACAAAGACAGCAAATGCACCTTTAAGACCTCTACAAGTGGCCACTGGGGACTTGCTGCTCAGAGAGGGTGAATCAAAGATAACAGCATAGTTTCTGTGGGAGCCTGACTCCACTTAGGAAAGGATGGCACTTTCCTCATGATCTTGAGCTGGATCAGAAATAGAAGCAGGCTGCTTCTGTGTACCACGTGGCTTTAATAACTTCATAACAATGACATGAGTAACCCTGTGAGTATGCTGTAAGATGACAAGAAGCTGGAGATAGCAGTGTACATGGTCTTCTCATTACGTATTCTAGATGCGGAAGGTAACAACAGAATAGGAGTCTGACATACCTCTTGGGAATATACATTAGAATTATTAGAAAGAATATTGGAACGATCCTGCTAATATTATTTTTTATGGTTTTATTTATTACAGTGATACAGAGGTTCCACTTTATCTTGGCCCAATCTATGGCCACATACATGCATGCACTAAAATAACTTCCTGACATCACAGCCTCAGATTATAGCATGACCCAATGATAGCTCTATTTTGAGTTTAGGGGCAACTGCTATCCTCCTTTTCAAGTGGTAGAAGTGGGTAAACCTTTTGAGGCATTGTGATGTTCTTCAGGTGATATTCTATATGCACATTAGTGCCCAAGCCAGAGGAACGTCCTGGACCCTTCAGCTATCCATCATACAGAAGAATCACTAAGACTGAAAATCAGAGAAAAAAGACATAAAGGAAAACTTTGAGCACAGCTACCTTGAGTAACCCTGAAAAGGCTAGAAGAGAGTGTTTTTAGGTTGCGTGCTGATAGGAAGATGCCAATGAAGAAGAACTCTCCGGTCGTGTGACACCCTCAAACCCAGAAAATGGAACTTGGTGTTCCTTGTCAGAGAGCAGAGTTTCTGTAACTGATACCAGGCTCCACTGCCAAATGCTTTTTCCCAATAGAACAATTTGCAAGATCCCAAATTTGGGAAACTGTTGAGTTCAGAGAGAGTAGCAACACAGCTGAAAGTGTTATATAAACAACATATGTTAGATGTCTGATGTGTGGAGCTGGTCTGCTCCACGAAGAGTGCTAGAAACTGCATAGAACATAAGAACCCAATCTCCCATTTCACCAGTGCAAAGGAGCACTAAAAAGCAGAAAGGTGAATCTCTATTGAATTTTACAGTAAGATTTTTTTCTTATAGCATTTTTATAGTTTTCTTATAGTTTTTTCCGCTTTGTCGTTGTTGTTGAATGTTTGCATAAAGGAAACCAGTATGTGAGTGGTATTTGAATGAAAAGGTCCCATCAGAACATAGGCTTAATAATTAGGCTTGGAATCCTCTAAAATGGCTTTTGCCATCAAAAACGTAGTCATCAGGCCTAAGACAGTTGTCTAGGTACCCATTGTAGCTACTCAGCCCTTTCTAGAAGGGCTTTTAAAGCAAGTAAATGGTTTGTCATCCAAAGGTGATTTTCTCTTTCTTTGTTACAGAGAAAGCTTTAGAGGGCTTGTTTATTCTTACCCTTTTTATAATTTTGATACCTCATATATACTTTATGTTTACCCTTTGTATAGTCATTGTTAGCTGAGAGGAATCTTGTCCGAAAGTGTCCAAGAAGGGTGTATATGAGAGCTGGTCGAGTGGCTGTTTTACAGCCCAGCCTTGCCAGGCCTTCTGCAGCCTGAGGAGAGCCTTTCAGGTATCCACCCTTCAGGTGCTTTCATGGCACTGAACTGTGCTGTGAATTACTGTCACAGCACTAAAAAGTCCTCTGCAAACTGTTATTTTTCTCAGTCTTGACTTGCATGTTCTCAGTCGATTGCAGTTGCTGCTTTGTCTCCAGATTCATAATCAAGCACTGTCATATTAGCTGGTTTTCTTATGAACTGTGCTGCTCGTGCTCTGACAACTCAGTGCTTCCTTGGTGGTGGCATTACTGCAAGGCATTTATGCTGTGCCTACAATGACAGGGCCTGACATTCAAATCTTGGCTTCATCCAGTTACTTGAGGGGGGTTGAGAGCAAATTCTTGCCTTCAAGCTGCAGCCTTGATACCAAGTCTTTTAAGGAAGCCTGTCTCTCGGACGTGAGAGCTCCCCTTCTTCCTGCTCATTAGGTGGTAGGATCTGCTACAGTGGTTTGACTTTTACAGTGCCACAGGCAAGAGTTGCTGCTGCTTTTTGCATTTTTACCTGAATCATTGGCATTCTGCCTCTCCGCTTTTGAGACTTGAATTAGGTATCAGATTCAAGAGGAGGCTGTAAGACACAGAAGCGTGCAGACTGCTTTCTAAATCAACCCTGATTAGAGATGAAAAACTAATTTCTCTGACACATAATATATATTTATGAAAGCATTGTCTTTCTGCAAACATTACCATTTTTACAAACTTGCTATAAGTCAGTCAAAATGGATTATTCTTTATGTGTGTGTATTATTAAACATTCCTGCATTTCTTTATATCTGAATGTTTATTTTCTGTGGTGCCTTTTTTTTTTTTTCACTTGATACAGCTGATCTTAGTGCCTTGTTTCTGATACCTAACACTTGTGCTGCAAAGGAGAGAGACAGAAATAGAACATCAGATCCCTGCTTGGTTGGGAAGGCATTTGTTCCCTTGCAGTGTTGAAGAGGGTGACAGCTACTCAAATGGTGGTGCGAACAGACATGTGAGGGGAAAACCCAAGCCAGCTGTCATTGCAAAGAGACTGTAGAAACCTCATGTACCAGAGCAGTATGAAGAACTAGAAAATGAGTCAAAAATTCGTGTGTTCCTTCCATCCAAGTAAAAATTCCATATAAGCATGTGGATCCAAATGGAAACCTAATCTGATCCTGGGCTCCTTGTGTTTCCAGGTCTCCTCTGTGAGCTAGCTTGCTGCCATGCTTCCTCCCTTTGCTACTTCATCCTTTTTCTAGGGGAGGGAAATGGATTTTCTTCCTTTTAAGTGTCCCACACTCTACTTTGACCAGTTAAGTCTTCAATAATTTCTCATTTCTGCTTGACCAATTTCCTCCTTTTTTTTTTTTTTTTTTTACTTCTGAGACCCAATGTAATTTTAGGCCATAAATAATGCTTTTATACAACTTTCCATAGCTATACTCTTGATTACTTCACTGTCTCCTTTCTCATGGTCATTCTCTGTAGCCCTATATGGCATATCCTCAAAGACAAAATGAGAAGTTGCTGAGTACTTCCCTGTCCTTTTGTATTAGCATTTTGAACATTTTAATACATTTTGAGCCTACAAGTGGCCTCATGGCTTATGGATGTCTTCCAAATATCCACAAACAAAAGGAACTTCTGAAACTCATCTTTGAGCTGCAGTTATGCTGGATGAGTTCAGGGTTTGTTTTGTGTAAGGTGATCTGTGATGGGATCTGTCTAAGACCACTTTTATAGGGCTTCAAGTAAATCACGTGCAAGTAAATCTACCTCCAAGGGTAGAAATGTCCAGAATGGTTTTACTGGAGCAATGGGAGGCAGAGGTGGCCAGGCACTTCCTCATGTTGGGGAATCTCAGCTAGGAACACCCTACAGTGTGAGTGAGTGGCACATGGATTTGGAGGAAAGTAACTCTCTACCATCCTTGGAGCTCTGTGGCAGTATTTACGGGCTGTGCTGTCTGCATCACTACTGCTATTTGGCAGGATTTGGCAGTAGGACTCCATAGAGACTCAAGAAAATGTTACAAGTTCCTCTAGCTGTTGCTGTGTATTATCAGTGGGGCCTTTGGGGCTGGTGTCTTCCAAAACTTCCCATCTTCCTTCTAGTAGCTCAGTAAACTAGAGCCCTTTTCCTATCATGTTGTCAGGACCATGCTCTTCAACAAGCCTTCCTCCATGCTAGGGGACAATACCTGGAAACACTTAAAAAGGCACAGGTCAAAATGCAAATAAATAGTAAATGTAATGAGAATTTAGAGATACCTGCAAAAGGTGTCAGAGAGGAATGAGCCCAAGTTCTCAATCGTTCAAGCACCTTTGGGTGCCCAACGACAGGTTGTTGAGGTTGGGACAGTTTACTTGTGTTATGTGTATTACAGTAATGGCCAGAGGTCCCAGCTGGGAGCAAATGTACCACTGTGCAAGACAGCATCAGCGTTTCCAGATCGCTGCACCCACCCCACACACATGAAGGAATAGGCTGGTTTAATCCAGGTGGAGGTTTTTCTACAAAGTTTCCCCACTGTAAATTACATATGGCTAAGTAAAGTATCTGTACTGCTCTCTCTGAAATAGTTTGAGCTCCTCACAGTCCAGGTCCCGGCAGAGGCACCGTTTTTTTTTAACCTGTTGAACATTAGCAGACAGTTTTCCTGATGGGACAAAATGACAGCTCTCAAAGCATTACCCTACCTAAATTTGCTCAGACTTGTGCCATGAAAGGAACTGGTTCACAATGGCCTGTTTTAGCCTTTTTCAGGGAGGGAATGTTGAATCGCAGGTAAAGCACATGAAAAAGGAGTTGCACAAGATCAGGTTAATCCGATATTTGCAGAGTGGTGCTTGTGTGGCTTTTGTTGGGTGGTGTGCATGCAAAATGATTGCGGCCCCAGTGAGGTTTTGGAGTAGTCCTATGCTATCGGGGAGGCCACTGGTATCATGCCTGAGAAGCAGAATTTCTGTGTTGTGTTTATCTTCTCTTTGTTTGATAAGAAAACATAGATGTTTTAAACTCTGCTGTATCCTTGTAGTTTCTCATGGCTGTAGTCTTGCATGCAGAGCAAAAGGTTCAACAGACTATTTGTCCTGGTGTCAAATAACAAGCAAGGGCTGGCCGTACATGAGGAAATGGGGCTGGGGTCAGCTCGAACTGAAATAAGTGTTAACTCCCTGAATTAAGACAAGCCAAAATCACTCCAAGTTTTCTTGGTTTTTAAAATGGGGAGAAGATGGATCTGTCCTTGTAAGAGTTAGTGGTAAGTACTGCTAGAAGCCATCTTGTCTTGGGAGTATTTTTTCACTCTTAGCACTAAATGATTTTTTTTCTTAGTTCTGTTTCTTAATGCAATTTCATGCCTTGATAAAATATACTATTTTTTCTATGTTGTATATGGTAGAGTAGCCACTCTTGAGCAGACCAAATACATTTTGTTCCCTTCCTGTCCTTGCTGCAGTACAAAATACCAAAAGTAATTAGTCTACAGTATGGATGAATTGATTAGATTTTCAGCTTGGGGAACAGATACATTTTAAAATTAAAGCCTCTGGAGCCATCTCCCTCTCTAGTACAAAGTTGACTAGAACTCACAACTGCACTATATTCTTTTATTTTTTGTGTGTGAGTGTGTGTCTTTAATTTACTGTGCAATTTCAGTGAGTCATTTAAACTCACCGGCCTTGATTTGTCATGCATTCTGTTCACCTGAGCAAAATAGAGCTGTGCATAGCAGGGGTTCAGTATACAGTGAATATGTAGCAACCCTTCCTGATGGAGAGAGTGCTCTGGCTTGGGGCAGGGTGGCAGGAGAGGGATTAGTCATCAGAACCCCTATAGTGCTGATTCTGCACTCCACCCTGTCTGTCTGCAGTGGTTGCTGAGATATCTGGATTTTGCAGAGCAGCGTGAAGAAACATAGGTAGCCTGTTTGAGGGAGACCCGGGCCAGCTCCTCACTGGTTCTGCTTTGGACTGATTGTAAGGGGGAATGAACTTCCCAATTGCACTCTGCAGCTTGTGTGATGCATCAGTACTTAAAGATCTTTGGATAAACAGTACAATTCAGTCCTGATATTATTCTGTAACTTAAAAATGGTTGAAACATTGGTTAAACACAAATTTAATTAACTTTGTTTTTGACAAAGGTTATTGTAAAACCTTTATCCAGCTGAAGCTTTATCTGCCAAGTTTCACTGGAGGCTGTGCATTTGCATAGCAGAGTTTTACACACTCCTGAAATTTATGGTTTGCAATGGAAAACCTGGTAGACTTGGTTATATCAGCATTAACAGATATTCAATATAATTGAAAATACTGTCCCTTGCCAAAAATTGCATTGTAAGAGTTTAAAAGATTTTTTTTTTTGCTTCAGGTCCTTTCACTTTAGTAATGAAGGTTGCGCCTCAGTTTATACTGGGGCCATGTATGGCTATGAATTCCCTCTCCTGTATCTTCTACCCATGAGCTTGGGGTACAAATGCAGCCCTCCACTGCAAGAGTTGCAGTACTTCTTCCCTGTTTCCTAGCATGGTCATGCGTATGTGATCAATGGCCAAGGACATTTTAGAACATCCCATTTCTCAGGTCAAGCAGTATGATGACCTTTGAAAATTCCTATGTCAGGGAAGAAAGGCAGAGGAGAGGTGGGAGGCATACTCATGTTTCACAAAGTCCACAAACTGCAGCCAGACTCAAAAGCACTTAAGTACAGCTTGACTGCAAAAGGAATTCAATATTCCATTCTCCAGAGTGAACGAGGACGATCAAAGAAGCTGTGTCTGAAAAGACAAACTCTCTCCTGTCCCCTTCACTTCCAGACTTGAAGGAAAAAGTATGAGAGATCACTCTGCTGCAGGAATGGCCAATCCTCATTTCCATGGGGAAAACACTTTCTTTTTTTTTGCCAACCTTCTTTTCTTATGTCAAAATAGTATTTATTTTTTAGAAAGGGGAACACTGAACTTGTGATGTAAAACTGTCTTTAAAAGGGGTAGGGGAAATACAGAGTAGGAAAAAAACTGCTAGAAGCTGCTAAGCGGCTCTAAACAGAGCTGCAAGTGCAACTTCCAGATAGACAGTGAGACAATATAGTGCAGAAGCGCAGCTCTGTTCCTGCCCCTGAGTTTCCCCCACCATGACACCTGTGCTTGTCCCCAGGCAGCTGCTACTTCTGTTGTCAGAATCTGGTGAGGCAAACCTCTGGTTTGGTAGAGGACAGACATCACATTGCCTTACCCTGGCAAATGGGGAACAAGATGTTGTTCCTTGCTGCAATGAAGGGACAAGTACACTGTCATCTGTCCTCCTGAGGACTCCTCTTGCACAGTTAGCTTTCAGGAGCTGATAAAGCTTTTAGTGTTGAGCACCTTCCCTAGGAGCATCCTGCTTTCCCAGCGGGGCAGCTGCTGCCCAGAGATGTTTTTGGTGGCTGTGACCCTTGAGGTGGATGCTTTCAAAACTCCTCATCCCTGCATGAGAGAGCAGAGTATAGGAAATGCTTCTGTACTAGGAGACAGATACAGTCCTCCAGGCATCAGAAGGATCCTCAGAGAGAGTTACATTCAAAACACCAATGCTGAAAATATAGAAGTTAAAACTGCATCAGATCAAATAGTTGTAATTGTGCTAAGCGTATGAAACAAAATGCATTGTCATTTATCTCTCTAGGGACACTGTACTTTTTGTTTGAGCCATATTATTGGTGGAGGATGAATTCTAAAATTATAATAATTAAAATGATGATTATAAAGTCTTGGAGATTGTAATTTTTTTTTTAATAGCTGGGAACAACCTGTTCATTATTGAAGCAAAGATCTGGCTTTAAATTCACACATCAGTTTAAAAGATAGTGAGAGGGGGAGTGTGTTGACGTGAATGCAGTAAACATGCTGTGTGCTGAGACCCCTTCTCTTGCTGCAGACTCGGTCCCCTTTTGCCTCTCTCAAGCATGGAGTAGAAAAGAACTGTGGTGAAGTTCAGCCCTGGACAGTGGGCTGGAAATGTGTCACTGTTTGACCTTGTTGGTGACTTCTGCTTTGTAAATACTAACTGGATGGCTCCTGCAGTTCATGGCTGGCATGTGGGAGTTGGCAATACATTATCCTCATTTTCTGGAAAGAGAAGCCAAGAACGAAAAGTTGAAGAGAACCACTAGAGGCATCAGCAATTGGAGCACAGGAGCCCTTGATGTCAAATGCACCTTCAGTGCATCACTTTACATTGTGTGTCTTATGCTGGTGCTGCTTCTTGTTGCAAAGTCCTATCTGTCTCAGGGCAGAAGGTGTGTTTCTGGCTGAGACTGCAGCCTGTGCCAAATGTGGTTGCATATCTCAAGGAGCTGGCTTTGAGCTTAGTAGGTTGCCAGGACTTGAATGGGTAGGTCAAAAGAGAGAATGTCTTGAATGCTTGATATTCAAAATACTTTGCATTTTCAGATTGGCTCAACTTTTGGGATGAAATGGCCCCAAAATGTCAGCTATGTCTGTTCTATGTCAGAAACAAATGAAAGCTGAGATGAGTGTTAGCTTCAGGCACCCTTTCCAAAGCTGTGGGAGAGAGGAGAAAATCTATACCACAGATTTCAAAGAGCCCATATGTCTGATCTAGGACTGGCTGCCTGTCCTTTACTGGATCAGGCCCACCTCTGTGAAGAAGAGGCTGGCTGGGTAGCAGCTGGGGGATGGAGGGGAAGAGGAGGAGAAAGGAAAGGGAATCAGAGAAACATTGATAAATTCTATTTAGTGAATAACACAATACATGTAGCAGCACAATGGCCTTTTCTGCAGGCAGATTATCCCAGCCAGAGTCTTTGCTATATTAAAAAGAGGGGGGAAAATAGAGCACCAAAGAAAAGGAAAGGCGGGCTGTACAGCAGCAATCAATGCTGCCCTTTGTGCTGCTTGACATTTGAGGGACTTGTTATCAAGGATTGCTGGCTGCTTTATCTAAATGTATCTCCCCAGCTGCCAGGCACAGCGCTGATAGGAAGTGGGACGTGCTGATGGCCCCAGCTGATACCGGGGCAGCCCAATTCACCCACCAGTCTTGCTGTCAGGGGCAGGATGCCTTCCAGCACACTGCTGGCATGCTGCACCTACCCCTCAAAGGGGGAAAAGAGACAATCTCCCCCTTCCACCCCCTTTCTCCCCATCCTTACCAGCCACTTCTTTGTCTTTTTAAAAGAAAAGGAAAGGAAAAGAAACAATTCAAACAGGCCCAAAATTAAAAAAACCCACAACAACCAAATAAAAAGGGTCAAGAAACTTACAATGAGGAAGGGATGTTCTGGGTAAAGGAAAATTTACTTTATTTTTTTGTTTGTCCTGCAACAGCTCTGTCATCTGCTGCTCTGGCAGAAATTGCCTTATGTGTGTTTGTCTTCTCTCTCCTGCTTTACTGCAAAAGAGTGATAAGAATAATCTACTGCTTGGCTGCTAGGTTGTCTCTTAGTGTGGAAAATGCCTGTCTAATATTTTTTGTTTGTTTATACAACATATATACTTGTGTCTGTGTAATGCAGGGAGCTGTACGCACAAGTTTGCATGCAATTGCTATTAATTTTTATGACTGGAAGATTAACAACAGGCATAAAATAGAGGTTAGCTTGTGGCATCTCCTAAATCCTGGAGGGTGCGTGTATTTAAAAAGAAATAAAAAAAGTGTGTTGCAGTCCAGTTCCATCCAGAAAGTAACTGCTCTTAGGTGTGCACACTGCTTAAAGCCAGTTTAATTATTCCTAAAATGTAGCCAGTTATTGACAGGTTTTAAAGTACGAAGGCTCTGGATCTGTGTGGCCTCTTATTCCAAGAGACAGCTTAAATTATTACCTTTACGGCTAAAAAGGTTTTGAGGTCTGCGTGGAAATGTCAGCTCGTAGGTTTGCTTGTGTATTTACTCTTGCTGAGTGCTAATGAAGCCATTAAAAATGCAGTATAGCACAGGTGAAAGATTCCTTAAAAATGAGCATTTTCTGATGTCTGTGACTCTTTCTGGTGAAGCATTGGGAAAACAAAGTAACCTATAAGCACAATAATAGAGGTCACTGTATTAACTGATCTACTTTTAATGATTATTCACCAAAGTCTGACAGTAATTAGGGTTTTCAAAAAGTAGATAAGTAAATTCTTATCTGTCCCATGTTCAGCTATCATATGTTAATGTGTACATTTAGCATATATTTGTACAGACCTGATTTTAAGTGTGTGCAAATTGCTACCTTGACCATAGTTGGAAACCTCATATGCATATAGTGAAAACTAATGTTGGTTGTGCATTTTGAGGAAATTAAGGCCTTTCTGAAGGACATTTGTTTGTTTGTTTGTTTGTTTTATCATGTCCATCTCAGGGAAAAAGTTCTGGTACTGTTGTCCTTGCACTTCTGCAGTCACTCACACCTACTTGCACCAAAAGACCCAATGAGGAGAAAAGCAAACATGCATGAGGGGGTGTCGCAGACCATAAAAATCCCTTTGGAGAGCCAGAGCCACTGCTCGGGTGTCAATATATATCTGTTTAACAGAACAATATGAAGATGTTAATAAAATACAAGATTTGCCTTTCAGAAATGGCAAATTTGAATGTTAGCACCTTGAGTCTCCAAACTGAACATGGAAGATGGTGAAGGGTCTTTGATAGAGCTCTGGCTGAGAAAGCAGCAGGCTAAGAATCCAGTTCACAGCTCAGAGCTGGACACCCTCACTCACCCCTGCAACTCCCAGTTTTGGCTGGGCCACGGAATTCTTTGTGGAGCCAATGCTACTCTTCTATATAAGAAATGGGAACAATTTCACAATGCAGTGTGGAGTAATCTTAAATGGAATCCGTTCTGCCTAGCCTCCATCATAAGTCATGCAAAGTATAACAGAACTGCTTTTAATTAATAAGTGCTGTCCAGCACTGAGTCCATTTGCCTGTCTCATAGCACTGAGCAAGAGGAGACCATTCCCCTCGCCCTGTTACTCTTCAGTCTTTTGCAGATACAGGCAGCACAGCTTATAGAGCACAAGCTCAGATGTGCACATAGTATAACCTTCCCGAGCATTTCTCTTTCTGTGGCATTAGGAAGCCAATTCCTCCCAAGAGCATGTTTATATCAATCTAAAATTCATTTCAGCTGAAATATTTATGATTCTGCGGGGGGGAGGGGGGGAGGGGAGGCAGGAGGCCTGGGTGTTGAATGTGGTCAGATCAAGTTAGCTTCAGCTGGCAAGGTTGACACAAGTAGGAATCTCTGTCCCTCCTATAACTAAATGAGCATTTATTCCAAGCCCTTTCTTAACACTGTAACATAATTCATTAGGACAGCCTTAATGAGCTGGTAATTAGTCTGATGGGAGGGGGTGAGGAGGGGAAATAGAAATGCTAGACAGAGAGAAAGTCGAGCAGGCTGGGACACCTTAAAGAGCCCTGAGAGAGCCTTTTGTCAACAAAATGGATCAGGCTTGCAGGCAGTAAAACTTTCAAATGACCTTCGTGTCAAAATATTAGGCAGCTATTTTTTGCTAGATGGTGGTTTCATAAACATAAAAAGCACACATATCATTCAGAGTGCCGTAAAATTTGTCTCAAAGATGCAGTCTTTTCTTTCCTCACCTTTCTTTTCTTTTTTTTTTCTCTTTTTTTCCCCCCAAGATGAATATCACCTCTATGTGGTAAGAGTGGGGGATGGGGTAAGGGGAATGGCATCTAATATCACAAACTTCTGCTTAGTCTGAACATAATGTTAATAGCAGCTCATCTTTTTTCCAATTGTTTTGAGTGCTTGTTCTTTCTTTTTCTGGAGGAGAGGGAGGGGAAGTAAAATATACACAATAGTATCCATGCCAAAGATAGATATTGAGATGGTGACACTTCCACTTGTAAAATTCAGGAAAATTACTTATATATTTATAATTTATGGCAAAAGCTAGATGTTGATATTGTTCCATGATTTATAAGACAGATGTGATATAATAAATACGTCAAAGACAACAGCTTATTTCTTCAGAAGTGAAGCATCAAAACAGTTGGCTATTTAAGTGCTTTTTCATCTACAAGGCAAGGAAATGATTACTCAAAGTATCCACACATTTTGCATTGTGCTTGTCTTTAAGCTCCTTCCCTTTCTGTCCTTATCTAACAAGCCCCAGAGCGGTGGCACTTCTGTAACTTGGATAAGTAGTAGAAAGCTGATAAAACGTCGGGTTGAGCTGAACCACAGCAATAACTGGTGTAAATAGCCAACTTAACAAAAGCAAAACCCAAGGAGATAGCAGAAAGACGGAAAACTTGACTTACTGAGCTGTTGTGGGGTTAACTATTTCTTTCTCTGCCATCACATCACGCAATGCAGAAGAGCCAAGCTGTTCCTCTCAACCTCCTGTCTTTCAACTGTATTTCCCCTCTGAACCATTTATCATTGTAAACATGTAATTGCCAGGAGCCCAAATCTTCCCCCAAGAAATGTCCATGGCTGGTGACCACGGAGGTATGAGTACTTGCTTACCCCTTTGGTGTGGCAAGACTTGCCTATGGCTAGTTTGTGGCTGCAGACTGGCTGTGTCTGAGCCCATGTGCAAAGATCACATGGGGCCGGATGCCTTGGGGATCTGTAATTTGATGTGCTTTCCTTTGAGATCTTAAGGCAATCTTTCCCCCATAAAACATGAAATGTAAAGAGAAATTTAATCACCGATGAGATGATGCTTTACTTCTCCTTGTGGACCAGAGCAAACCAGGAAATTTTACTTGCACTTGTGAAAAATCTAAACGTGTAGTTTCACACTGCTCATTTATCAATCGTGTGAAAAAGAAAACAATTTGAACTTTTCCCCCCCCCCCCCCACTACTGTAATTATTCTCAAATATTTTGCAGTGTTGTAGTTGTGCTCTGAAAGAACAACTAAATATGGATCACAATCACCTCTGGAAAACAAGTTGTTGAGTTAATAAATGAGGGATTTTTAAAAATTTTTTGGTTTAAACTAACAGGAAATACAGAGGTGCTGTAAAATACAGTGTAACATACATTCAGGAAGGCTTCAGGTGTGACCAGTTTATCATGAGGCAAAACACTGGGTGTTGCACTCCAGTGACATTGAATCCTGCTGACTGGCTACATCAAACCTACCAATGAAACTGTATTCCATGCCTCCCGTGTATTTTTCCTTTTTTTTTTTTTTTTAATTTTTTAAATTTTTTTTTTTTTTTTTTTTTTTTTTCCTTTTTTTTTTTTTTTTTAATTTTTTAAATTTTTTTTTTTAATTTTTATTTCTTTCCTTTTTCTTTTTTTTTCTTATTTTCTTTCTTTTTTATTTTTTTCTCAACTTCTTACTGGAAGAGGTAACGACTTCTTTCACCCTCTAACATATTATATTCAGCATGATCCAGGCACACTGATAAAATGCCAGAGCTCAGTAATGAAATTGGATCTCTTCATAAGGTGCAGTGCAATGTTTCTGATACACAACACACCTATGACATGACCCACAAAAAAGTGTTTTAAAAAATCTACTTTTTACAGCACAGTTGATTCTTGTAAGGTTCTATCACATAGATAACTGATGAGGCTGCAATCTCTGCCTAGGTCTCCTTATTAAAAGGTTTTTTATTTAATTCCTTTTCTCTTTTTTTATGAAATATGTTTGCTTTTATTCCCCAAATCTTGATTTGGGCTGAAATTTTCTTTGCTGGGTGTCTGCTGCACAGTGAAGTTCATCATTCTCAGGAAAAGTAAATTTTAGCAGGGTTAAGGGAAAATGGCATGCTAAATTCTGGTGTCTATTCTTTGCAAAGACCTACCATCACCAGGCAGGACTAAAAGACAGTATTTTAAGTAGGGGATTACATTGGTTTTGGAGGAATATCTTCTGCATCTTTCTCTCTACTTTGATAAATTTATTGAAATTCTTCAGTTTTTGAAAATCAGCAGCATGTATAAATTCAGTAAACATTCCTCAAGTGACACAGGCTGGGGCAGGTTTTGAGGAATACAGAGGGAATGGAGCTGTGGAACTGTCTTGCCAGGCAGGAATTAATTGCCTGTGTTAAAGTGCCTGAGAAATGGAGGAAGGAAGCACCTTGGTGAACAGAAAGGGACTGTGAGGGAGAGGCTGGATATATTAGAGCAGATAGTCTTGTGTTGTGTAGTAAATACAGTTATCCCTGTCCATCGCAGCAAGTGCCTCCCTCCTCGCTTCAGAGTACCTGGAATAGCACCTCAGGTCCTTGAGTTTAAGAATTTGTCTGCAACCAGCAAATAGCCATTGCATCGATTGACAAAGCCTTCTACCCCCTCAAAAAAATCGAGTCCCAAATTAGTGGTTCCTTTTAGCTTAATATCCCTGTGACTTGCTTCCATGTACCATGAAAGTAAATTAACTGTGAATTAGTGCCAGAGCCACAAGGAACTTATGCAGAGGTTAACAGTTCTGTCTTCATAGCAGGGACTGAATAATGTGCAGCAGAATAAGAGCTAGGCAAGTACATAGAAGAATACAAACAAAATATTGAAGAAATGCAGTCTGTGCTGAGGCAAGGGTTCCCAAGGCAAAATACACGACTATGTAATTAAGAGTGGTATCCTAATGCACCAGCAGTGAATAACGGCTCTGCAGGCATCCTTCACTCTAGTGTGTCTTAGCTCTGCTATCCCCCCTGAATAATGATCTTTAACTTACACATTTTGTGAGATATATTTATCATTGCACTTTCCACCTACCTCCTGTGCAGTTTTGAGTGTCAGAATTCACTGTACACCATCCCTCAGTAGCAATGTTATTTTTCTTGCTCTGGAAATGCCAAAGCTAAAGTTGCCAACATAACCGCAACTCTAGTCCCCTGTGTAAACACATTACAAGACAGTCTTTAATTACGCTAGCTTATATTTATTTTTTTTCTGCCACTGCATGATGCTCAGAGACATCTGGCCATATCAGTCAAATTGTGGCCCAGGCCTTGTTTACCTCACATCATTCAAACAGTGTACTGAATACAAAATTATTGATTTGCTCTTGGGTGTTTCAGCTGTGCTCTCAGCAGAACGTTTGAGCACTTTATAGACACATGTGGATTCAAATTCACAGCATCCCTGTGAGACAAGAGGGGGACCGTATTCCCATTTTACAGATGGGGAGCTGAGTCACAGGGAGATTAAGGTCAAAGGACCCACTGATTTTGGACCCCCAGTTTGATGTTTCAGAGTACTTAGTGTTTTTATAGCTCGATATATGCTCAAAGCACAGCTACCAGAGACTTCAATTACAGCTTCCAGCACTCAGCACTTTGCAAATCAGCCCCCAGGGTTTCAAGTCAGGCATCCAGAAAATGAGGAATGCACAGTTAGTGACCACCTGTGGTTTATAACTTGGCCAAATGTGTGTAGATCTTCATGGTAATAGCAAAAGGCACCTCTCTTATTCCTGGGTGATGTTTTTCTCTCTTTGTCAAGCCAACCAATCCCTGAAGTAAAATAAAGAGTGCTGCAAAGGTCTCTTAGTGGAGCAGTCCTGCACCCTGTGGAGGAGAAATGCAAGGGAACCATGGCAAAACAATGCTGTTCTCTTTTATGTCATTTGTGGCAGCAGCTGACAGGTCATTGTTAAAGTTTTAACATGACTTTTCACTTTCTAAGATACAGCAACTCACGTTCAAAGTCTTTAATTCTCAACAGAGAAATTGGGAATTTATCGGAGACTAAAACTGTGACCTTAGACTGGAAGGTAGTGGGTACTACACTGCAAGGGTCGCTGTTTGGTCTATTTCCAGTGCTCTCTGGCTGTATTTTGCAAGTAGAGGGGTGATAAACTGAGGCTCTGCTTCTGCATAGTACTGGTGTGGGAAAGGGAATACCTTTTAGCTGTGCTCAGTCTGGAGCAAATTTTTATGGCAGACTGATGAAACCTCTGCAAGTAATAATTTTAATGGACCTCTCTGACAGACCACAATTATAGTTAGGCAAGATTTTCGTAAAAAGCATTTAAAATTTGAGCAACATGGAGCTGGAATGCCCAGGCATAGGTCACTGCTTTTAATGGTATTAACAAGAGAAAGATAGTAGTGAGCATGGTAGGAGGATGTGTTATATGAATGAAATACTAAATATGACTTATTTTCTTGAAATACAGAGAGGTAACATAGAATTAATCTCATGTTTTTATCTACATTCCACACCTTGTTCTGTGTGCTGGCAGATGTTTATTGCTGAATAAAGTGGAACAGTTGCTTCAATTTCATAAGGAGAGAAATAGTTGAAATATCAGCCCATAGAATTGTGTAAACTGGTGTGGGCTCCAGTGTGGGGACAACAGGAAGTGTGATGGATGCATTGAAAGATGCAGGTAGTTTGGACTGAGAGAAGAAAACTGAGAACTGGTGAGATCTTGGGAAAACTCAGAAATTATTACGAAAGAAGTCAATAGAGCTGAAAGAAAGAAACAAGACACTAGGAACGGACCACTACGAACTCACAAAAATCCAGTCTCCTTAGAGGAGCAATACGTGTGAAGTAGTTGCTGCTCTTAATTTGCTGGATTTCTTGTTTACTGTGAGTTCATGGTGCTGATGATGAGTCTGTTCCTTAGCAGCAGCATACTTTGCTTATTAGTTTTTCCACTGTTCCACAAGAAAAATGAAAAGGATTGTTGGTGGACAGAGTCAGATTGCAAGGCGGTGGCTCCTCCTGCATTGACAATAGTTTAAGTCCAGCTTGTATGTTCACACTTGTCTTTACCATTGCAGGCTTTTCAAGGTGCAATGGACTGTCCAGCATCATATCTTATTATCATAAACGCTTGATTATGAGAAAGAAACCTTAGACCTCAGAGAAAGTAATAGACAGATTTCTCCCTGATGTTTGTAAATAATTCTCCCTCTTGTCTCTAAGTTGGAAGGTATGTTCTGAAGAACAACATTTGAGACCATACCTTAAAATTATGGAAAAAGAGGAAATATATCCACAAGAAATGTAACAAGGAAGAAAGCATCTTCCTTGTCTGAGCCCAGCTGAATCCTATTCACCTTTTGTGAGCAGCTACCTGAAATTCTTTACACCAGCTAGGTGAGCAGGATTTGTTCTCTAGCAATGTTCAGAGGGCCCAGAGGAGAAGCAGCCTTTACCTGAAGGAAATGAAAACAGGCAAAATAAACTTCTAAGCCTCTTTTAATAACAGTCCTTTACAGGTCACCTTTAAAAGACTTGCATTTATGGCATCAGTATTTGAACCTCCTTTCTGTACAATCTGTGCATGCAGGCTGAAGCAAGACTACAAATGCCTGAAAAATGCAGAGGCTAATTACAGCAGTGTGAAAGTAAAATAATGAGAGTTTGAGTATGTGACTGATAAGCAGCTAGATAATAGACTAACAAGAAGGATGTCTGTAGTCCATCAAAGGGCTAATGAAGGTCTCTATGTCCTCTGCTGTTGCCTGAGGAGGATGTACAGATGGAAAATATCCCAGAAATGGCATGTGAGGATATATACCATGTACCGATTGTGTGGTGATATAATGATTGGATTCAGTAAGTGCTTAACCTATGGATAAAGTAATTACTCAATTAAAAAGTGCACACTAGATGCAGATAACCAAGTCGGACATACTTGAAACAAATGTTTACACAGAAGGTGCTGCTCGATTTCAGCTGCCCACTGAGCTGGGCTTGCAGCCCACAGTGCTACATTGGTTTCGGTGCCCCAGGAAGGTGGCACCTCAAGTCTGAGGTGGACTGGTGCCTGGCGGTGGCTGGCTTGGGAAATGTAGCAGCTGCTCTTAAAGGGGGCATCTGGTTCACATGCTTATGTGCATCCCCTCACATGTCACAGTAATGCAAGACCTTTACTGATAACATCTCTTTGAACGTTGATGTCCTGCTGTATTTTCAACCTCTTTTGGACTGACTGATTTTTCTTCGTAAACATGCAAATTCTGATCCTTGGGGTTGAGCTGTTCCAGGCAGGAAACTGGGGGGCTAAGCATTCTGGCAGGCTCAGAAAATGCCAAGAAAATAAAAGAACAAACAAGCAAACCCATGACCAGAAAAGATTAATAAAAAAAAAGACATTTTGGCCATTTGGTCATAAATAGTACTGTTCAATAGCACCAGAAATCATGCAGGCTGTGCAGGGAGACATAAAACCACTGAATTATGTATTAATGTGTCATATAAAAGGAAAAAGTTCTAAAGAAATACTGTTGAAAAAATAAATAAAACCAACATTAAAAGTGAACATGTCCCATTTGATCAGTTATGCCAAACATAAAACAACAGAAAGTGCCATTTGGAAGTTAACAACACTTTTAATTTTAGTACTGACTTTTCCATTATAGATCATACCAAGGTGTGGTTAGACTATAAGCTCAGGAATTGATTTTATGTCTGTGCTCATCTAAATCAGTAAGCTTTTAAAATATATATCTAGACTTGTATCTCTCTGTATATATGAAGGAAGAGAGGAAGAAAGAGTTGGAAAGCTGAGGTTGTGTGAGCTGGCTGATGCTAATTTGGAGCTGATATCCTCCCAGAGGGAGAGCCAGAGCTGAAATCTGCTGGTGGTGGCCACGAGGCTGATGCTCTCCAGCTGTTGCTGCTGCAGACGTGGGATGCGTGCACACATGGAAAAGCCATGTCCTACTCACAGCAGCCCAGGCTGTTCTACACAGAGGAGACACTGTTCAAGAGTACCCGTGGAGGATGGTGTGGCCCCGCTCAGGTTGCAGCTTGCATTTCACTCTGTCCCTCAAATTTCCCCAGTTTTAATGTGAGATGACAGGTGCTGTGGCTGCCCAGACTGGCAGAGCCAGCTCTTGAAGAGCGATGGGATGCAGGAAAGGGGCTGCCCACGTTTGCACAGCTGGGCCCACTCTGTCAGGGTGCCAGGACTGTCCATTTGTCCATGTAGGAGGACTTCGCAGCCGGGAGTGGCTGTGAAGTGTACCCATCAAATCTGGGCTGCTCAGATCTGGACACTGCTTTGGGCCATTTAGCCCTTGTGAGACTTTCCCTGCTGTGAAAGGCAGGGCCACAGCCAGATGAGGAGCATCACTGCTAGGAGCTCGTCTCACACACACAACTCAGGAGGGATTAAAATGAAAACAGAAATAGGGAGGGAGAAAAGATTTTGCTGGCAGAAAGTGCAAATGACATGGAAGCTGCTGTGCCACTGCTTCATTAAATACACTGTCCTGCCAAGGCTGCATTGCAGATATCCTCCCAGTGTGTTTTGAACAGCAAAATTCCCTTTGGTCAGCTCCACTGTGCTTTACCTGCTCTTCTCAGCCCACCTGCTGCGATCCTGGTAACATCTTTGTTGGGAGAGGAAAGGCTGAGAATGACAGCAGAGACAGCTGGGTCTGTGCCCAGTGCCCCAACACCTGTGCTGGAGCTGCTACCTGTCTGTTCCGCTTTCCCTGTGCCATCTTGCATCAGTGGGAGGCTCCACACCAACACTGGACAGAGGCAGCAACACCTACCAAAGCTCATCTTCCCTTGTGGGGACACATATGTACAGTGCCCTGCATTGGATATGCCAGCTCTGCAGAGGGAGAAGGCCTGACTTGACTGTGGCTTCACTGTGTGGGTTTACAGAGCCAGGGCTACAAGGTCTGTTTCAGCAGAGCCCATCTACAGCACCAAGAAAACCCTGAGATTTGATTTTGTTTTGCTTTAAATTTATAAGCCTGGAACTGTTTTACAGGACAGGAGAGGGGAAAGAAAGAAAAAATAGGAGGCAAGAATGTAAATAATCACAATTAATCTGAAGGTCTAATGGCCTCCCTGCCTTCCTGCCATAATTTACCATATGTTCTAGTACTTGTCTGAGGTTCCCTGGCTCACGTGTTGTTAGTTTATGTAAGTGCGCACAGACCTTTGGCAAATTTGTATTTTTATTATGTAGAAGCTAACATTTAGTTTTCTTCTTGTGGGTATGTTGTAGCATATGTTAGTGTTTATGTTGCAGGGAAAATGAATCTCTTGACTAGAAAATATCTTCTTCTAATATTCTAGCTATTTGTTATTTTGACCTTTTTTGTAATGATATTTTGTCAATAGCAAAGCTGAGTTAGACGGGACAGGTAAAGGCTAGTCATTTGTGTGTGACACACATGGTATATCATTTCTTCTGGGTTCTTGAGTGGATAATCACATCCAGGTATGATTCAGAAGGTCAGCCTGCATTGGAGGGAAATGATTTCTCAGAAGGGGGTATGAAACGGGAAGTGCTTTATTTTTCTTTTCTTTCCCCCCCGCCCCCTGGTTGGAAAAACCTATGTATGACAGGGATGCTATGCCTTTTTCCTTAGTTTTCTGTGTATATGTGTTACCCTTAGCAATTTTTTTTTAAGACAATTTTATTTTTAACTTTGTCATGGCAGAACCTTCAAGGTTTTCAGTGGGAAATATGTTTACATCATTGATATCTGTTTTCCCCAGGGCTTGTAAATAGGAACCCACAATATGTTATTAATGGACTAAGGCCAATAGATGACATGCTGTGATTTTCCACAATTCATGGGAAAAAACCCCCCTTAATTCTAGCAGGAGTTAGAAGGTTTACAAAATTTGGGATCTATTGTTTTTTCCAAAAGCCAATGTGAGAAATATTAAAACTTTTTTTGAGCTTCATAATACCTAGATTTGGCATAAAGACTGACCCAGGCCTAATGGTCAGCACCACAGCCAAAGAAAGAAGGAAATCCCTGCAGTGGGCTCCTGTTGTGTCCTGAGACTGAAGCCCACAACTGGAGCGAGTGGGCACAGCTCAGAGTAGCTCTCTGAGACTGCTCCCATGTCTGGAAAAGCCATCTGCATGCTAAAGGGGAGAGCAGAAGAGATCTGCCTTTTTCCTTGGTTCTCACTGGTTTCATTTGACATCATTCCCATGTGCTCTGACCCTTGCTTTATTCTTGGAAATATCTGTCTTCTGTATTCACAGAGAAGTCTGATCTGATTATCTGTAATCCTGTGACTTTGTGTGCTGTGTTCAGGTCAGATTCACCTATTATTGCCTATAAGTTAATAGCTCTGGGATTTTATGACCTCATGTGATGTCTCAGGGAATGCATTTGAATTCATAATGAACAGGAATAGAGGGTGCTTTTGCCTGCGTGACTATTAGCTTCTGTACTTGAGGCACAATAAGTGTTGCTGCTTGTGAGTACCATGAAAACCAAACCAGTAAAAAGCAGGGAAACCTTTAAAGTTCAGAAATGGAGTCTCCTTGGACTCCATGTTACATGCTGTGTGGGAAATTTTCCCTTTAATTCATGCACCCTTGCTTTGACTGCAACACACACATCTAAAACTATGCTCTCTGTGTTGAAAATAATGGGACATACTATGATGAAAATCCAAAATAATTACTACTAAGAGGATTAGAAAATAAACTATTGTTGAAATGTGCTTAAAACCTTGATGTGACAGTATTTACAGAACTGACATTTCCTGAATCTCTGCAAGCCATGTGTTCCATGATTGATGGATATAATATGGAAAGACCCTGGCACTTAATGATTTATAACACTGTGGTGTTTCTGTACAAGCTACAGCCCAATATCTACCAAGTACAGGACATGACCTGGGCAACTGGGAATGAAAACCTCATTTAGTTATATGGAAGCCTAAATTGAACAGTGCTTGAAAAATCAACAAGATCTTAAAATGAATCTTGTAACCTGCTCAATGGCAAGTGAAAGATTTTGGATGTGAGGAGGGTATTTTTGACTAGGTCTAGGCTGCCCTGAAAGTGGGACAGCTGGAATATGTTCAGCTTTCACTCCAGGGAAGCCTGTGAAAAAAGACGTATCCATAATGGATGATACTCTCGGACAGAGGAGTTGGACTAAGAGTTGGATTCGATGATCCTTGTGAGTCCCTTCCAGCTTGGCATATTCTGAGATAATCTGATAACTGTCCCTTTTCCATTTTTAGCTGCTTTGTCTCCTTGGATGTGGCAGAACATAAGGACAGGTTTTTGCTCCTTTCCAGGCAGTTTCATTGTAGCTACCCATTCAGTGCTCTCTAATGTGATACCAGCAAGCAGAAATCTCGTTTCCAAATTATTTGCCAAAAATGGCAAGAAAACAGAAAATTTAATGTTCTCTGGTATTAAGCCATAAATATGCATTCTCATTAGATAAGGTATGTGGGGTTTTGGTTTTGTTTCTCTTTAAGTTAGAAGTGTGTTGACCCACTCAAAATAAGGTGTCATGTAATGCCCTGTCATATAATGGAAATGTGGAGATGAGCTCTCTGTGTTCTATGGGCAAAAGTACATAGGGGAAAATAGCTGCACAACTATGACAACTTTTTGTATGGTGCATGGCTAGCTTTCGTTCACACTGTGAAAGCATGAGAAAGTAAACAAGAGGCCTTAATATTTTGCTGTGGGGGTTTTCCTACAGTATTGCTTTTTCTTACTTCAGTGTTTTCTGCCATGCAGCACAAAGACAAAGGGATGTTTACCTAGGAAACACAAGACTATTTTGTGAGTAAAATACTAAGGAAAAGGAATGGATCTTCACTGTGGAAACTGCACTGTTCAGTCTTGAGTGTTGTAAGCACTTACCATGTGCTGCAAGGCAACAGTTACTGATAATATACTGTTACAGCCTGCTAAGCCTGTTCCTCTTGGGTATGTGTCAGCACACTCTGGAGATATCCCCCCAGCTGGAGCCATGTGCCTTAAAGCTATCTTAATCAGGGCAGAATTGAGGAATTGACTACAACCTGGGTTTCTAGAAATGTTTTTATGACATGGAGTCTTTGCAGGACTTCTTTTGACCTGAGATTCTAGAAACATGGAGTTGTTCTTTTCCTAACATCTGCAGCCCTGCATTCTCCATGATCAGCTCTGTTAACTTTCCTACAGAAAAAGTGGTGCCCTGCACTACAAACCAATGCCTTCTGATATCTAACTCCTGTCTGAGATTTATCTCGTCTCCTGGTTTCCCTTGCCCTCCTCTGTTCTTCAAAGCCCTTGGAGAAAAATGTTTCTTTATAATTTTGTTCCTCTTAGTCAGGGTCAATACTGGTGCTGATAGTCCTGACTGAGTAATCTATTCTGAGATAGAGATGTAGACACTGCTCAAAACCCCCCCCACAAAAAAACCCACCAGGGCAAAGAGTTATAGAAAATATCCACAATGTTTTCAATGTACAAAAATTCTGTGATCTCAAAGAGAATTCACAAGCTGCACCTTGATTCTTTGATCTGTAGCAGAGATACTTACCCAGTGTCTGCACCACAGTAGCTATGCTTTTTTAGGAAGTTGTGTTTGCTGACAGGTTATTCTATGCTTTCTAAGCACATCTTGAAGAGGTTTTGGGTTGTTCTGAATAACCGGCCACATCAACAATCCAAACTGTCACACATCTCTACTTCTGTGGAAATATAGCACATGCTGGTAAGTCTGACCTATTAGGTGCTATTTAATGCTGTTAAAAAGTTCCCATATAGGATTTATTCTGGGCAAAATCCATCTTTCTATGGAACACAATGCATTTGAATTGGAACAGGTTGTTCCTCTTTAGTCTGTGAGTAAAACCATTGCACTGGTCTGATGTGGTTGGAAACAGTTTCTTTTTAACATCTTTAAACCAGAAAGATCTGAAGTTGACAAAGTGTTTGTGGCATCTCTTGTTTCTTGCTATTTTTCTCAGTAACTAGGCTCTGGGGAAAAGTCTTTAAATCCTTAAACAAGCCGAAAAAAATCACTCCCTCTGATCTGCACTCCTCGCTGAAAGCTCTTCACTGCTTGCTCTGCACTTGCCTGTGAAGGAGCCACACATGGGGTATCACCAACAGTTATACTTGCAGGAAGGGCATTCAGTAGGGAAAAGGGCCCAGTGGCTGCCGACGCTGGAGCAGGGATATTTGTCTCCTTGATGAAGCTTCATTGGCTTGAGTAAAAGAAGATGTACTTTTCCAGAAAAGCCTGGAAGGATGCCTGATCTGAAAAAAAAAAGAATGAGTCTTCAGGTTCTGGTTTCTTCCCTTTCCAGGGGAAAAAACAAGGAATTCATGTAGTTGATGGTTGACCCTTTGCACAACAGTGTCAGATGCTAGCCACTCTTCCCTTTCCAAGAATAAGTGTAACTGCTATGATCTCGGACAGAGTGGGTAAATGTTCCTATTTTTCTTTTTTATGATCTATCTAAACTTCCATACCAAATTTGCTGCCATGAACTCTGAATATAAGTTTGTTTATGGGCCAGTTAAGTACAGCATATATAGCCACTTGGAAACTTATATTACAAAACACTTGCTCAACTTCTTACTGCACGTGTGCTATTAGAACAAATGAATCACAGTAATAATTTGCATCATGGTTGCACCTGGCAACTGAGGATCTTGAAACATTAATTAAATAATTAGATTCACTCTATATTTTGCCAGGCATCTGTTTTTTCCAGTTTTTTTAAGATCTCAGTGAATAATTCCTTTTACACATTTGAATTTTTCTCATTGTGAGGAGTTAAGTCCAGCACTTCATCCACTTACTGGGTGGTTCTTCTAAAGAATTATTGCTGAGCAATTCTTGACCTTTATACTGATCATGATGATCAGATGTGTGAGTAGCTCAATGTGACTAGAAGTAAGATTTCAAAAAGCACTGCTCAGTAATACCTCACAATGTTATCTTTCAATTAGAGTTCATTATAAAATAATGATCATTATAAACTATTATCCTTATCTCAAAAATAGAGATACATGGATTTGAAGGATTGATTATTCAGTGGATAAGGAATTGGATGGATGGATGGATGGATGCAGTCAGAGAGTTGTAGTCTATGGCTCTATGTCCAAGTGGAGGCCAGTGACCAGAGTTGTCCCTCAGGGCTCTTTCTTGGGACTGGTGCTCTTCAGTATCTTCATCAATGACACAGACAGTGAGATTGAGTGCACCTGCAGCAAGTTTGCTGATGACACAAAGCTGAGCCCTGCTGTTGACACAACAGAAGGAAGGGATAACATCCATGGGGTGTGGGCCCACATGAACCCCATGAAGTTCAGCAAGTCCTAGTGCAAGGTGCTGCACCTGGGTCAGGGCAATCACTGACATGAGTATAGATAGAAGTACTGGGAGAAGAACTCACTGAGAATTGCCCTGCAGAGGAGGATTGTGGAGTTCTTGTGGACAAAAAGTTGGACAAGAGCCAACAGTGTGCAGTTGTAGCCCACATGGCCAAACACATCCTGTGTTGCATCAAAAGAATGGGTGGCCAGCAGGCCAAGGGCGATGATTCTGTTCCTCTACTCTGCCCTTGTGAGACCCCACTTGTAGTACTGTGTCAAGAAAGACATGGACCTGTTGGAGAAGGTTCAGAGGAGGGCCACCAAGATGATCAGAGGGCTGGAGTACCTCTCCTACAAAGACAGGTTGATAGAGCTAGGGTTGTTTGTCGTGGAGAAGAAAACGCTCTGGGGAGACCTCATTGTGGCCTTCCAGTACTTAAAGAGGGCTTATAAAAAAGAGGGAGAGCAACTTTTTGCAGATAGTGATAAGGCAAGGGGGAATGGCTTTAAATTAAAAGAGGAGAGATTTAGATTGGCTGTTAGGAGGAAATTCTTTACTCAGAGTGTGGTGGGGCCTTGCAACAAGCTGCCAAGAGAAGTTGTGGTGCCACATTCCTGGAAATGTTCAAGGCCATTTAGATGGGTCCCTGAGAAACCTATCTAGTGGGTGGCATCCCTGGCCATGGTGGAGAAGTTGAAATTACATGATCTTTAAGGTCCCTTCCAACCCTAACCATTCTGTGATTCTGTGAATACTTGTCTAAAATTACCCTAAAATTTAGGATATATCATGAAAAGGGAATGAAGAAACTGCACATTTTTGAAATTTTGGAGGTATTTGTGTTACAATAGTTACGAAACCTGTCCTGAGAAACCTGAGGCATGGCACTCCTTTGTTTTTCCTTATATCATACAGCATCTTTGTGACAGAGTGAAGTTGGAACCATCTTCAAACTTGAACTTTTACCACTAGATGATAGTTCCTCATCTGGGAAAGCTTGAAGGAGAACAGACACATGCAGAAAACGCACAAGGAAAGGTTTCTCAATTTTTCTGTGCACATCCAGGGCGAGTGACGCATTAGGGGCTCTGCAAGCATTCTCCAGGCAACACTCCTGCTCCACCACTGAGCTGATCATCCAGCTCTCACAGCTGAAGGAGTTCTTTCATGTTACTTCTCTCCTTTTCCATCTGTGGAGAAGCACAGTCAAAGCACATCATTAAACCTCTAGAGCACTTGAACATTTCTGTAAAGGAAAAGATGCTAGTTGGTAACAATACCTCACACAAACAGTCATATATCTGTGTGTGCCCTCGATGTGTATCAGAAACCTTAGAAAGCCAATCATAGTAATGCTTCTCATTTTTCCTGGAGGCAGACAACATATTGGCAGTTCTACTTTTAGGAATTGCTTTAAACTGGAAAGAGTCAATGAACCAAGTTGCATTGTGCTGCAGGTGGGTAAAGCTCTTTTGAAGGAAGCACTCACTCTCTTCAGTGATTTTGTTCTTGCAGCAGTGAATTTGTTCCACTGTCCCTGGCTCATGAGACTCTTTCCCTAGTCTCTCTCATTCTCTCTCTCTTTCTTTTCCATTTATGTCTTAATTCGCTGCGGTCATGATTTATACTAGCAATACAATGTGCAAGACATGAAAAGCTATACATATATCATACCCCTGTCTGAATGCTGGGACATGATATTTCAAAATTATTTTTTTCTATATACATTTATCATACTTTTTTTTTTTTTTTCCTAGAGGAGATACTGTCTTCTGTGCATTGAAGCAGACTAAAGATGGTCCAGCAACTCTACTATCCTATTTCATGTACTCCATGGGGTTCATGGGGTAGAGAAAGGGGGAGGAACCACTGCTCTGCTGTGGTTCTCCATTCCTTTGACCAATCTTGTGTATTGGATATTTTATGATTCTTGTAGAAACTAAGGTAGATACATTTAGCATGTTATCCATCAGTGGCAATTTGAGGTTTAGCGTAAAGGTAAATTGTTCTTTAGGGAAGAGTAAGGACCTGTGATGGGTTGTACCTGCAACTGACTGATTTTTATCAGCCTTATGACAGTCCCACAGGGACAACTACTTGTAATTACCTCATTTATTATTGATTCAGTCTTTGGACAATTACTCAGAATTAATCAGGGTTCAGTGGTGTATACATAAGAATTAGGCATTCCTTAGCGTGCTAGAGGAAGCATGATGTGAACACTGTCTCAGGAACAACATGTAATTTTGTCTTTTCTGAGGGTTTGGAAACAGTTAACAACTTTTTGAAGAAATTTTTTGCTTCCTCTCCCTCATTGTTGTTTCTCTGTACCGTGTAACTCTGGGAGAGGCTGAGCATAAATAATAAAACACTGAGAGTAACAGTACTTAAAAAGTTTTCAGCCCAGTCTTTGATCTTTCTTCCCTGGTCACTTCTTCTGCAAGCAACGTCCTGCCTCCCAGAAGCTGTAAGGCACTGGAGCCTGAAATTAGCTGTGTGATCTTATTACTGAAGCCCTTGTGCTTTTTTCCACACATCCACATATTGGTGGTTACTCTTGTTCTTTGTAATTTAATTTTAGACATAAGATAATCTTGTTAGAGAAAATGCTTTTGTCTTTTTTTTTTTTTCTTTAATAAAACATGAACTGTAGTGTCTAGATGCTAGGCAAGAAAGTTGTTGCAGTGTAAGAACCAGGTTTAAATTTATTCTAAGGTCTTTTAATGCTTTTAATGTCTGTTAAAAGTGCTGAAAATTTTTGCCTGGAATGAGTCTTTGATACAGCTGGGATCTAGTTAGAAATAATTTTTCACATAATTTAAAAAAAAAAATTTTCTATGTGGAACTTCTGAACACAATGCACATCTATATTTTGTTCCTTTGATATCAGTATGTTTTAGAAAGGAATTTATTTTTTTAAAGTGTAACTAGGTTTTCGAGTTAGGAAAATAAGTCAATGTTTCTCTTCATTTTAGAGTATCTCTTGCAAAATGCAATCAACTCCTCTTCTCTCTGTTCCTAACTATTTTTGACTAAGTTATGCTTGGACTGGAAATATCATGAAAAAAAATTGTGATTTTTGCTGGCAGTGTGATAGATAATTTGGAAAGGAGAAAGCCAGACAACTGATTAATGCTCTAAAAATAAGATATTGCTAAATGTCTAATATCTCCTGAGTGGGTGTTAATTCTGTTTATATTAGATCTAAGTTAAGTACTAATTTTATTAGCAGCTGTAAGTCTAAAATTCAAATATATAGGACTGTGGAACAAGTCTATGACTGTTATTGAAACAAGAGTAGTTAGGTGAGTAATTAATGGAACGACACTTAAGGTTTCTCTTCAGTCAAGTTATTTAAATTGAATATGTTGTTCTTTATCTCATCATAACAGAATATATATGTTACATTCTGCCACTGACATATGGATTCTATCTCAGGTCATTAATACAGTGGTTAATTTTCACAATTAATTAAATAGTTTTGGCACACTATCCGCTTCAAGTCAATGAGCAGAACCGGATATAATTTGAAGATTCAGTGCATTTGCCTCTGTGTTTGAATTTTCCTCTGAAGGAGGTGGAAGTGCCTGGATGAAGAGGCATCCGAGAGTTTTGTTGAACTTCCTCCATTTTTTGAGTTAAAGTACCCTTGAATGTAACTAAGAGTGAGGCATTGGTGCCTTTTAAAATTATTGCCAATGATGCGGTATTTGCAATTAATTCAACCATAAGTCTTTTTGTCTGAAAGCTTTAAGAGTAACTTTTTAAATTAGAGTCCCAACTATGCATTTAATTTAGATTTAATATGACAGTTATTTGTTCTACTAGTAAAAGTCCCATTTCATATTAAAAACATATTAATTGAGGATTAACACAGATGTAGTAGGTTTAGAAATCTTTGATGAAAGTATTGCAGAGCATCATTTGGCATTTGCGATTACTGTAGATACACTAGTGGCATTAATGTGATCATCCACTTATAAATCTAGCATATTTTGTCCAATTCAGAACAGTATGTTCTGGGGCTATGGAGGACCTGCTTCGCCAGAACCAAAGTCTTCTGCTTTTAATATTTTAGGGAGATAAGAGCAGACTTGCTCTGTGGATCCAGCCGAACTTGTCCTTTGCTTTCTGCCTTGCACCAAGAGAAGCCCTCTCTGTCTCTGCTGGTCAGTTAATGCCTCAGCAACACCCTGTCCTATTATTCGCCTACTACTCCTGCTCACCAAGCTGTGAGCCAATTTCGGGCTCACCAAATTTGTTCTGATGACAGGAGAATTCCCTAGGGTGCTGCAAGGAACTGGGCAGGCAGTACATATGGTCTTGTCTTGAGGGCTGTAATGCAGCCTTGTAGCAGGATCTAGTAAGGATGTATTATTATAAATCCTTATCATGTTTATTTCACTTTTCATTCACATTCCTTCCCATCTTTTGATATTTAGCCTTGGGGCAGACTCAGCTATATATCCAAAGATGCAACTTTACATTGAATTAATGTGTATATCTTTGCCAGTTAAGAAGTTAACAGAAAAGGAGTAGGTGTCACTATTTTGCTTATGGTGGGAATTTGATGATGCACTGAACCAAGCACAACACACTTCCAGAATCTTAACTAGTTTGATTGCACCATCGACACTGTTATTTCGACAGCCCTGGTCTCTGGCATCTGGCATAATTGGAAGCAGCAGCCAGCAGGTATCAGATGTCAGTATGAATTGTCTCCTGCTGCGTGAGCACTGACTATGAAATTGATTTACTGTCTTTTTTTACGCAGTTTTGTAATGAAAGTAACGTAAAGTCCCAAACAGACAAATTCTGTATTTGTGTACATACAGTTAAAATAGGCATATGCCTGAAAATTAGAGAGGGGAAAATAAATCAACAGGAAAGCAGTATGGCATCATCAGGCCTTGTTTCCTCACAGGTGGTTGTGGCAGTCTCTGTTATGTTTCTGAAGAAACTGAGCTAAATCAATAGCTGGAAACCTATTTCTTTGGGTACTTGTATGACTCAAAAGCACAAAACATGAGAAAGAAGAACCCTTCAGTGAACAAATTTATACCTCTATTTTGCTCACTGGTGACAATAAGGCAAGTGAAGAAGACTGTGGAAACCAAGTCTGTAACCTGGAGCAAATTTTCCCCTGATTTGTCATCAGGATGATCAAGGCCCCTAAGATGAAAAAACTGGCCTGAGCAAAGTCAATGATAAATTTCTGTTGATTTACTATTGCCAAGATGTTGCCTTAGGGCACATCAGAAATAAACGACTGCCAGTGCATTCAAGATGCAGTCATACAGAAGAATTTCAGATATATAAAGGTAATGTCTGTGTGACTGGGATCTTGACCACCAATTTGAGATGGATTGAGGTGGATATAAGGGAGGATTAGACTAGGTATAAAAGTGGTGTTATCATCCCGAGCCTCGAGAAAAGCCTTTGAGCACTCCTTAGGGATTGCTGACATCTAGATGGTGGCACTAGGAGCACAGGGTGCTGGGCTTTGTTTGCAAGAACTTGTGCCTTTTCTCAAGCAGGATTACAACTGGCCACGAAACAAACATCTTATGGGTCTTCTCCTCAGCTTGAGGCAATACTTGGCTTTGATACCAGAAGGCTTAATCAGCTCCTACTGTAATCAAGTTATCTAAGGTTTTTCAAAGAGAAAACTGCAACAAGTTCCCGTCCTAAGAAGTCAGGGTCAAAAACTTTCTTAGACAAATCAGCTTGAGCGTTGATTACTGAGTGTGGCTGCCTTCTAGACTAGCACAATGGAGAAAAACATTCCCAGCATCTGGTTCAGTGAGGTTCAAGTCCAGTGTTTAATTGTGTTTTTGCTCTGACACCCAGTTGCATAGCAATAAGGGGGAGCATATGATACAATAATCTATATATAGGATAGGTGGGGCCAAACCTTTGACTTGAGGCCAGCTAGTCTGGTATTCTAATCTTGGTGCTGACATGAAGGCAGCCAGTACCTTAGGCGGGTCACTTGAAGTTCTTCCTAAATTTCAGAACCTCTGTTGATGAAGGGACCGGTCTGTAATTGTCTTGGGATTGACAGTTGTTGTAACGTGATCCAACAGGCCATTTCATACACAAACAGGTCATGGGTGCCCAGAAAGACTTTCCCCACACTCAGGATAAGCACAAGATAATTTACAGAGAGCTGGCTTCTCTGCTTTGAGGACAGTTTCCCCATAGAAGCAATTTCTTCCCTGCAGAAATAAACGAGCCTGGTTTGAATCTGGGCTCAGCAAGAAATGGAGGCCAGCCATTTGAGCATCTGGTCCTCTTCCCCCCCCCCCCCCCCCAAAGCATAAGCAATAGTGATCTGGCTCATCGTGATGCCTGGACTGCCTTCTTTCCCCAGTCATCTCCTGCCCTAGGTAACACTTCGCTTTCTCTGTTTCTGAGGCTAGGAAATAGAAGCTGATTCCAACAGCAAGAAGACAATCAGGTGCTTACCCTATCTGACAGTCTCAGGTCCTTTTCCACAGAACCAGAATTTCTGCCAGATTTTAAACCTATGCTTTGGTCACAAAGATGAGTTGTAATTCCACATGCAAGAGGGTGTTGTTAGAGGGATGCTCTCTGCAGCTCACTCCCTAGAGGGATGTGGTGGAAAGAAATCCTCCCACCTCTGCACAGAAGCACTGTATAGGCTTGCTCAAACACAAGATGCTGCTGACTCAGCCAGCCCAATTTGCCATTATGTTCTTCCCCTCATTTTCTTGGAAGCTTTCCTAAATTGTGCAGGCCTCCAACAGCAACGAGGAGGAAGAGGACTCTATTATTCTTATTGCAACAGAGAAAAATTGTTCCTTGTACTAGGTAAGCTGTTGCCTACTGCTATGTCTGTCACTGAAGTCAGGAGAGGAACGAAGGTGTGACCCAGAACCTCTCCCTTGTTATGGAAGAAAAGTCCTATCATTTATTTAAAGGGTGCTGTTTCCAGCATCAACAAAATTTTTCATAGTGATACATTCAATGGTAAAGGAAAGAGAATTCCTGCAAGAATGAAATAAAAATCTGGATAAATTAAACAACAGTCTTACAACAGTACATCTGATAATGCATTTAACAGATTCTTCCAAGCTGTGTCCTTCCAGGCTGTTTCCTTCCCTTCATTGTTGTGCTGTGAAGGCAAGTGGGTGGTAATACTGGGCATCATGGTTTCTGAGAGCGTGCTCCCACTGCCCTGCACAGCACATTGTTGTCATTTTTACAGTGAATTTTCCTGCTTTACAACTTTCTCAGACCCTTATGAGGATTCAATAACCTGCGTTTCTCAATGGAAGTTGAATAGCTAAATCCAGTATGGTAGGTGAAGTCTCTCAGAAGTTGTGTGTTTGCTCACTTCTCTCAGATGACTGTTCAACTTCAGCTGTTCTTTTCCACCAGTTTATTTATCTTAAAAGGAATAGACCAGTTCAGCCCTTCACTCCCGGGTTCTCTTAAAGAGAAATTTCAGGGGGATTAGTGTAAGCAGCACAGTTAAGTTCCTGTCTGCTGCTTGCTGAAAGCATATTCTTCAGCTGCTGTTTTAGTAGCAGTAAAACTTTTGGAACTGCATGACTTTTTTTGAATGTTTTACTGTTCCCATTATAGCAAATGTTGCAGCATGGACATATGATATCAAATTCCTCTTGTGAGCATTTGATTTTTAGAGACATGAACATGACATAGATGGACATGAGAACCGACTGTTAACTCAGTCTCTCAGTGCCTTTTTGTTTATGTCTGTGACCTGGTCACAGAGTACAGAGAGTTTCCTGCTGAACTACATGCAGCTGCCTGCCTGAAAAGCATGTGCAAGCTTTATTTGTCCTGCCTGCAGCCCTGGATCTTCTTGGAACTGGCTCCCAGATCCTTCTTGATGTGGAGGTGGGTGATATCACTGCACAGCCCTCCCAAGGATCCTGTCCTCTCTGGAATCCACTGTCAGGGATCTGGAGGGCATTACAGCCTGCATTATGGTGTACTTCTCCAAATGGACTGCCTGAATAAGGCTCTGGGCTCCCTGGGGCTTCAGAGCAGAGTCACCCATTTTTGTCAAGGAGAACAAATGTAAGTGGGGAACATAAACTGAGGATTGACTGGTTCATGTCCTTTTTCTAAACTTATTTTAACAGCCTTATACACTCCTATGCCTCCCTCTGGAAATCCCTTATGCTGTCATGAAAACTGCTCAGGCTGGCTTTCCCATTTTCCCATGTTTTAATGATCTGAAAGACCTAAATACCTGTATTGAACCAGATGCTTCTTGAAATGGCTGCACCACATTGCATCCCATCCTCAGCACTGTAGGCTTGCAGCTTGTGGTCAGAAGGAGTCAGAAATGTTTGGTTCCTGCAATGGTCTGCAGGTCTGGCAGGCTGGTGGACAGTTTTAACCACAAGTGAAATACATCTTGTTCTGCAACTGCCTGGCACACCCTCAGGTGCCCAAACGGCAAAGTGGTGTATTGCTTAGATGGCACAGACGTTTGGTTGCATATCCTGAAGTTACATCTGTACCATTGGGTGTCTGACCACACTCCCTGGGGCCCAGAACTCACCCTGTTAGTTGAGCAGTCGCATTCCTTGGTACAGCATATCTAGTTGCAGAATAAGAGGACTTTACAGACAGAAGAAAACATAAAAACACCACCAGATCATAAACCCAAACTACCCACTTCTCAACAGCCTTAACTGAAAAGATGTATTTTCCAGTACATCCCATATTTTGCATATCTGGTTTTTTTTTCTTAAGTGGGAATCTGGTTTTGCATTTCACATTCTCCTGAAGTGATCTGTGCTCCCTTTGCCATCTCCTGACATGTGGAGCACCACTCTTCCACCTCTCACATATTTGGTTTTCTTACATCCCAATTTCAGCATTAGTTATCACATGAGAATGCAATATTAGGAAACCATTTGGTATATTTTTAGCAGTGCTCAGGCTGAAATAGCAATGAGAAAGGAGGAGTGCCAGCCGCACATGACCAACCAGCTGTCTGTGGCCCACATTTTGGAAATCACTGATTCAAGTAGTTGGCAATAGGTTGTGGAAAGTTTTCTTTTCAGATTGCTACTTCAAATTGATCCCAAACTAAACAAGGTAGGAAGGTCATCTTGGTTGTAAGCAACTTTATGATGTGTCTCCATTCGGTTTTTTTGCCTTTTAATGCAAGAGAAATATTTTTCTTGGAAGTGAGTCTCTTTTGTGCCTCTTAGCAACAGGAGCTGTTGAAACATGGCTATGGCTAGGATGGAGGGGCTATGTGGCTGCTGTGTGCTTCTTCCCCACTCTTTGGCACCTGGTAACACTGTGATACATGCTGAAGTCTTGTCCTCAATTGTGTGGAGAGAGGGGGAATCATCTAGCAGGTCTAGCTCCATAAATTTTAATGTGACAGCCATGTAACAAAAAAACCACCCCAAATTAAAAATGCAAATCTGAATCTTCTTCCTTCTCCAGCCTCTGTCATGCATATCTGTTGGCTATGACTTCTAGCTCACCTCCTTTCCTGTCTTCTTAATCCGTGAGTATTTTAGGAGCCAATAACTCCTTGTCAGCTGGCACCTATTGCTATATACGCATCAAAGGCAGCTGCCTGCTGGAGTTCTGCATGCTTCTGGGGTTATTTAACTGCACATATGAGTAGATCTTGCATTCCTTGTATGTCACCCATCTGTGAAATTCACTGCACCAATTTCATCCAGGCTTGCTTTATCACATTCCCTCCTTGCCAGCCTAGCAACCTGCTCTAGTCTGTTTCCTGTCTCACTGGGGTTGGGGGGACAAGGTCTTTAACGTATGTTGCCTGGCTTCTTATGGTTTTCAGCTTCATCTCTCTTGCCCTCAGACCATCTCTGAGCACAGCAGAAGGTGGCATCAGAACCCTTCCAGGTCCAGCACATGGACAGGGTAGAATGAAGAACGACTCCTATGTGCTGGCCACTCCCAAATCCTGAGACTGATAATCAGCCAGGTCTGCCTATAGGAACAAGACTCCATTCCCTAGATGACATGGGGAAACAACCAGAGAACCCCAGTGGGTACCCTGCTAGGGCCTTTCCATCACAGTGTGAAACTTAACTTCCTTGTAGATCTGAAGCCTTTGCCAAGCTCCCTTATCTGCATGGTCTGCCAAGGAGGTGACAGGCACCACAGACCAGCTGTGATGGATGTTGTGGGACTGAGTGCCTATGTGTTTTAACTGGAGCCAGTTTGATTCCAAAGAAGTGCCCCCAGAAACAATCTTTCAACCTCCAAGGAGAATATTTATTTTTGAGTTTTTTAGGAATGCATTTAGTAAATCACTTAGGTGATGGCAAGTTCATGTATTTGTATGGCAAATTTATGTTGTGCTCTTAGTTTCAAGGAAATCCAATTGAGTGCTTAGATTTTGGACTCCTGACCTTTAAGCAGAATGAATTTTTTTAAGGGATGTGAAGTAACCTGTTCATCTCCATGAGCTGTACACTCTGGTGAATGAAAATGTCCTCTGTAGAGACAGAGGAGATGTGAGGTGTGGCAACAGCCATTCATCTCAGTCAATAGTGCCTCCCTTCTCAACCCATTGCCAGTGCTTGGGATGCTGTGCTAAGCACTGACCCAGTGCATATTCAGTCTTGCATTCATGTTTTCCAGAAGCTACCAGGAAGGTGGAAAGGGCTGCCCTACTGCTGGCTCCCATGAGGAATGACAGTCACCATCCTCACCAGATGAGAGTCTGGGCAAAGGTCGCCCAGATCCCACTGAGAATGAAGAAGAAGTACGGAGAAGAGGGAGGCACTCATTTGCTTACCTTGGACTTTGTTAGGGCTTGAAGCAAAGCTATGCCTCTCCAAGTCTTGTCCCTTTTCTCCTCCTCTGCCACCCCACTACCCTTTTCCCAGTCCTGCTCTACCTCCTTGCACAGCTCTGAACTTCTCCCCCCTTCCCAGCACACATGCTATTTATTTAGCTTCAGTGCCATCTGAGCTTTCTGCTCTGCTGGTTTGATTTCTCTCAAACTACAAACTCCTTTGACAGAGGCAGACCATGACAACATGCCTTGCTCCTCTTTCCTTTTTTCTGTGCTTTCTGCCAACCGTCAGGTTTGAACTGACATTGGCTGGTTGTAGGTCAAGTTCAAAGGCATCAAGCACTGTCTGAACATCCCCTTGAGCTATCAGCTCATGTGAAAATGAGTAGTCTAGGAAACCTCTGTGACTGCACAGAATAATGCGCTTTATGAGTGAGCTCCTAGGGTTGACAGACTCGTCATTTACTATGGGGTTTCCCATATTTTAGCCTGAAATCCTGCTTCCTGTGGTAAAGGACAGACTTACTAACCTTCATGTTCTTTTTTTAATAAACCATGTAGATTTTTAGCCTGAAATATGGTCCCACCTTACTTTTTTCTTCACAGCTTCCTTGATTGTCTGAGAGCTGCTACCTTGCCCTGCAAGTAGAAGTGGTTATAAGGTGACAATGGGGAAGAGTGGGTACATGAAAGATAAATGGGGAGCTGCACAGAGAAGTGCTGCACAGAGAAGTGTGGTGGGAACATCCCATAGTTTAAAAATGCTGATTTTAAGCATACTGATTCCCATTTTATTTCTCAAAAATTAATGGATGCCACAGAGCAGCTTTTGGGTGTGTTAAGTGATTAAGACCCAAATGTGGAGGGAGAGACATAGAATCATAGCCACAAATTGTAGCTACTAAAACTGTCCTATCCCCCCCACTCCTGCCCCCCCCATTTGTTGTATACTCTTCTTAGGAGCCGTTTACATAAATGTCCCCAAATCTGGTGTACACAGCCTACACCAATGCCCACAAAATTCTCCACCTTTGTGAGCATCTGGATTTTAAAGCCTTTGTAGAACTGAATATTTAAACAAAGATGAGCTTCTCTGCTTTAATTGTGGGGGAGAGATTGTTATGCTTGAGTCAGGGCACACATCTTTAGCCTGTTTAATTCAGTGTCAGCTTGAATGAGACTCTGCTAATTGACAGCAGCCAAGGATCTGGCTTTTTTTTTTTAAGGAACTTGAGGGGTGAAGGGATGGGCAGTGGCTTAGAATTCATAATACCCAGGTCCTGTGTGTTTTCAGTATGCAGCACTCATAAGCCATTACTTGATGAATATGGCCTGAAGTGATGCAGGCAACTTATTGTAATTTTTTGCTGTGCTCTGTTTGGATTTATTTCCTAGTCAGTCAGGTGGGACATCCTGTAGATTAAGACTTAGCACTTGCATTTTGAATCTGTAGACTAGTACTTAAGGTGAAATAGGAATTCTTTATGTTTCAGAGCAGTAATGGACTAAATTGCCAAAAATAACTGTAATAACAAACTGCTTGTTTCCTGAGTCAGGCACATAGTGCAAACAGCCGTAGTCTTGGTGCACCCTGTTTTCTAATGAAAATAACAGGGATGGGAAACTGTCCAGGAAAGGTTTGTTCTCTTGGCTTCTCTGATATTCTTTTTTAAACTGTCTACTACTGTGAAGAAATTACAGAACCATTTAAAATGTGTGGGTCCTCTGAGAAGAGTGGGCAAGTTGTATGTAAACACGGAGCTGTACATAGCACTCAGGCAAACCAAAAAGCATGTGGATACTGAAATTCTGATTTCTGGGAGGTTTTTGGGTAACTCTCCTGATTTTATTAGAGCTGTTATAAAGAATTGGACTTCCCATCTGACAGTCACTCCCTTGCCTGTGTGTCTCTCAGACATCCTCTCCTCCTGTATCCACCTTTATCCTGTCACTTGCTTTGCAAGGACTTTTCAGGGTACTCTGTTCAGATCAGCAGCCTGGGTGGGTTTGGAGAAGCCTGCCAGCCTTCTGAAGAGGGGTTCACATCAGAGGCTTTCATTGCATTTCTCTCTTCAAAGTCCTCAACTTACAAGAAAGTCCTCTCTGATTCTATGCCTTTCCTTTCTTCCCAGGACCTTCTGCATTCCTGTCTCATATTGCCCACAGGCTGTGAGACTTCCTTCTTTGAACAACCAAAATGTCTATGGGGGTCTTCTTAGAAAGGTTTATGAAGGCACTAATAAAGTACAGGGCACAACTATTCAGTCCTGCATCTCTGTTGACAAATGTACGGCCCAAAATTGTGGCAACAGTGATGGAGATGTTAATGCAGACATGTGATGTCAGATGCATTTATCACTGGGGGGTAATGGCCATGTATCTAAGCACCACTTGATCCCAGCAGAAGCAGGGCAGATCTACCTGCTTTCCCTATGCAGCTGAAGACTTGCTCAGTGTTCACTTTGGGATGTGGGAATTTTGACTTCACTGGTTTCTGCCAGCTTGAAATGGGATTTTTTTCTTGCCTCATGTCAGACCATGCTAAACAATAGATCTGACTCCTCGTGAACATGAGTTTGTGCCAGGCAAACACATATCACAGGCTCTTATGACTGAAGTGTTGACTGAGACTGAGGGAAAGAGGAACCTCAGGAATGAGCCCCCTTGTCAGCCGTCCTGTCAATCACGATCGGTCAGCTGCTGCTTATGATGAAACCTATCTTTGGGAGGTTTCATTCTGCATGGCTGGCCATCTGGTATGTGTTTCTGTCTGGGCTCTGCAGCCCTGGCCCTCATTTCAGGAGGGAGGTCTTTGTTCTGTATCAGGCTTCAAATAGTTTGGCATCTGTTGATTTGTGTTGTCTGCTTGGCTATTTGTTGCATTAGTGAGCTTCCTTCTAATCACAGCCCCTAAACAATCTGCTCCTCTGAGTGGTTTCTGCTCTAAAAAGTAAAAGTAGATGTGTGCTGGCTGGGAACACCTGAACCTGCTCTCATCCAAGGAGTGAGGAAATCTGCACACAGGAGGTTGAAACCAGCTGTGAGGGTTTGCTTCTGATTAACTATTTGGTCACACTATAGTTTCTTACCACCAGGGCACGTTAGCGGTGAAAAGTACAAGCTGTGTAATCCATGCTTCCACTGCTTTGCAGATGGTAGAGCTGATGGACAGACTGGTAGTGATTAGATCCGCAGCAGTGATTCACAGCCCAGGATTATAGTTTCTGCAATTTTCTCGAGTTTGTACAACCCAAATATCAGATAACATTATGATTTACATTTTCCATAGAATGCTGTCTCAAGAACATATTGATTTGTTCTGTTTCAGATTACTCAGGGGTTGGAGAAAGCCAAAAGGAGAATTTTACTTTTTTCCTGCTGACATTTGAAAAACAGGATTATACAACTTCACACCTAGCCCTGTATAACCTTCAGTAACCAGCCTTGAGAAGTTGCTTAAGAACTACAATTTTTTAAGCTTTCTTTAAACAGTTAAGAACTCTCTTCAAATCCCTTGAAGGCAAGCAGTAGTCTGTTCCTGTCACCTTTGCCACAAGCACCATGCAAAGTGAGGTGGGGGAAAAGATGGTAGATAACTGCAATTCACCCTTTGTGTTCAGCATTACCCTCTCTGCCTCAGATGTATCCAGAGGCCACTGGAGGTTTGCTCATTCATGTCCTTGGACTCCTGAATGATCAACTCTAACTAGAAAAGCTGCCATCTTCAATGCTACCTGAACAAGTGAGAGTACTGCTCAAGAAAAGGTTTCTGAGAGTCGAGTGTGATCAGTCGTCTTTTGCTCTCTGTACTAGTATACCCACTGTAGCACTTAGTCTGTGCCACATTGATGGGAAAGTGGTCCTAGCACTGCCCAGCCTGCCACTACAGTCCCCTCAGTGGCATTCAGTGTGGTTAATGATACAAAAACCAGATATCCAATGTTTTGATTTTTTGAATGATTTTTATTCAGTATTCATTTGTCTTTACTCTCAAATTAAGCAGTTTCCACAAGAACAAATTAAATTGAGCCATTAAAAATCCTGATGCTAAGGCACCTGATCAAATGTATCCAAATTTCAGGGGAACTGATCCTCTGAAACATAGTTTTGAAGGAGTAAGGTGCCTGGGCAACACCAGTGCTTAGTACTCCCCAAAAATAAGGTCACTCTTAGTTACATGTCTAGTTTAGTCATCGGATATCGGCCTTGGATCTAACGTGTATGGAAATGAGTGGGGAGGGGGAGGCTGAGAATTTTTTTTTTTTAACTTTTCAGCTGCTTTGCTTAGAAGCCACAGACTGCTCTTTGTAAGTGTGCAGCTGTGGCTAGTCCATCACACAGTATTTTATTTTAGGATGAGACAAGCACCGAGTCAACGTAGCTCCTATTGTTACTTGTCTGTCATCCTATGTTAGCAGAATTCAATGCACGCAGTGTTCACCAAGGAGATATGGCATTAGAGCCGCATATGTAGATGAAGGCTCCCCAGATGTGTTGCCCTGAAAAGTTCAGAGCCTGGAGCACACAGCAGTTACTTTCTCTCCCCTTGGAATCTGTATAATCCGATGAGGCACCACAGACTCGATAGTCTCAAAAGAAGTAATAGCCTTTGCCACAGCAGGTCACTCTCTGATGCAATGGGAGGAGACATCTTTGCAATGCTGTGCCAGGAGTTATGCAATCTAAAATGTCAACTTGAAACATGTCCAAGCACTATTCAAGAAATGGCTGCAGTGTAGAACAGTCAGGTGCTAGAGATGCTTGGGTACTTGGAGAGTATGGGGCTCAGCAAAATTACTTTTGACATGCCTGAGAAAACAATGGTCCTTGCAGAAATTGACCTGTTGAGAGATTCAATTTGCAGGGAAGGAGATGGAAATTACGTAATTGTTTCAATGTACTAGAAGAGGAATCTAGTTCTTGGTAGAAAGAACTCTTTTCCTTATTTAATGGTGTTAAGTTCCAAATCCCTCTTCAAGCAGGGATGCTGTGAGTTTATCTGGGATCAGTGAATTTTCCAGTCACTTCCCAATGTTATTGTGTGTTACATATGCCATCCTTCACAAAGGATGGCGATGTGTGAGCTCTTGTAATGGTAATCTTATGTCCTTCCCAGTTTCACCTCCTCATCACATTCCATTGCATGGAGACCTTGTGGGAAGAATGATTCTGGGGTAAGATGTAGACTGTAATGAACCCAGATTTGATGCTCTCATAATATCAGTCTCTCTTAGTTTTGCGGCATAGGCATTTTCCTGGCTTCAAAGGATTTGGCAGGGTAGTGAAACTGCTCCATGGAGAAAAATGTTTCTGTGATACTTGCTTCTGTATACCAGATATTACAGCAACATCTCTCTCTAGAGATGCTATTCCAAAGCTCTGGCTCAGGAACTTGGGTAATTAAACATGCCAGAGTAGAGTTAGGTTGCATCCTTGGCAGACAGGTTCTCACCAAGGCAAATTACTTCGGAAGAACTTAGGAGGGAAAGAGAGGTAAAAGTCACTAGTCCATAAATGTGATGTGCCTCTTTTCCCGGGATGAGTTATAAAGGAATGAACTGCTTGAGGATTGGACTGCAGGTAACAGGCTGAATAACGAGGGGCTTTGGTGATTCTGTGGAAGGACTTAAAATAACATGAAGTGACATTTAATTCCTCAGTTTATCCCTTATCTTCATCCAAAGTGAACCTGAGAGATCCAAAACTCTGGTATATAAATTTTTTGACTTTGCAAATCAGGGAGTGAGTTATAGAGATGATACATATGACTTTTCACACCAATTAATTGGCAGCTCACAGTAGCTAAGCATTTTGAATGGTCAGTCTGTAAATTCATTGTCTAAAATTTGTTTTCAGAAACAATCCCTGAGGCAATTCTAGTAAGAACAAGCTTTGCAAATAATTTCTTTAAATAAAATAACAGAATTGTTTTAAAGAGAAAGCAGCTATCTTGTAGTCAACTATTTGCTCATATCTGCTTCTAAGATGTCTCATCTCCCTCTGTAGATTTCTAAGCCTTTATGCATGAGTCACTAGCGATATGGTGAAATAAGGGATGTGCATTAAATAAAAAATTCTTCCATCTTTTTAAAATACATTTCATCACTTCTGTGCTTCTGTCTTTTCTCTCTACAGCAAATAAGGATAGAAAAAATATGTATAGACTAATGACATCCTGTGCAGTTTTTTGTTCCCACCAAACATTCATATTATCCATGCTGTTGTTTTTGAAGCTGTTACCATTCAAGGGATTTTTAAATAATTTTTTTTCATCAGCAATATGTACAATGTTTTAGAGAGGTATTTTGGAGAGTTTTCTTTCTACAGTAAGGTTCCTCATCAGAGGGTCTTTTTAAAAATTATAATGTATGATTTTTATTCCTTGCCAAGATACTTTTTTTTCCAGAGAAGGCTGACAGTAACTCAGTCTGCAGTTGTCTGTTCATACAGCTTTTAACTGCATTTCTTTTGTAATGATGTGCTGTGCATGCTATGCATGGATCCAAAAATACAACAATACAATAAATTAGAGAAAGGTGATGATTGATTTAAGAGACCTACTATTTTTACCACACTCTGCTACTGACATACCAGAACTGAAGTTTTAACCAGGCATTCCACTGCTATCAGTATCTTTTAGATAAGCTTTAAATAACCACTGGAAAAACACTCTGGGCAGCCTTATGAAGATAATAACAGCAATTAAATCATGGTTCTTTGGGGAGGAAACCCTTAGCAAACCACAGATAAAAATTTCTTTAGGAGACCTCAGTTGGATGTGGGGGGGCAGAGAAACGTGCTGCATGAGCAGGATTAATAGGGTCCTTGTTGGGCTGCAGCTGGTGTCGCACCCCGACAGGTGGGTAGGATTTGGGCCACGTGCCTCTGCCAGATCCCCGTGCTCCTGCCTGCCTCTCACTGCATCCTTCTAGCAGCTGGAGAGGACTACCCCACTCCTCTGTCTGGCGTCTGGCAGCTGTGTGAAGGCTGCCAAGAGTCTCATTCCCCCCGTACACAGGGATGGCTGTTTATGGCGAGGGCAGAGCGGTGGCTTGGGGATGGACGGTAACCATGTGCCAAGTGCTCTGGGCTGGGGCTGAGGCTGAGGCTGGGGAATGCACCTGGCTCTACAGCTCTACACCACCGGTTTTCTGGTGGGTTTTGCTGGGCTTAAGGCATGAGGAGCTCTGAGTTGTAGGCTTGAGGACGCTGCAGTGGGACCCACAGCTTTGTGGGAGGCTCTTTCTGCATAAAGCATGAGGAAAGACACTGACATTCAGCTACTTTGTTTTTCCCCCTCTATGCTCTCTGCAGATAGGTAAATATGTGTTTTATATATAATAAATAAATATTTAAATACCTAAAATTTAAAACTCAAATAAATATGTGTTCGTTCCTCCCTGGCGACAGAGAATGGACTGGCCACAAGAGTCTGTCCTAGCACTAACTGGCACACCAGCTGCAAAGGAGGCAACATCTCCTTACCGTATGCACACAATCCCAGTGGAAGAGTGTCGGTGTGAACAACAAGTCCTGCATGTATCCTAGGATGCCAGCTGGACTGACAGCGGTGAGGCGTGGTGGAGTCCTGTCTCTGCCTAGGACTAACAACCTGAAAGCTTTACCTCTGGTAAAGTACTTAGCACTGTCCCTCCAGGGATGGGCGAACCCTGCAATTTGCTCTTTACTCTCTCTAAGACAGCAGTAGAAGTGGGACTTACCATCTGGGTAATCCTCTAGGTTTCTGTTTCTGGGTTCCTTGCTGTCCGTTGCAGCCACAAATTGACTCCCAATTTCAATCCACATTTCTGTGTGGAGACTTCCAAATATATGTCCTGTTGGCAAAACTTTATGGCCTATTGGTTTGTCAGGCCCTGGGCAATAGCAGGTTCCCCCTTGGTGATGATGTCCTGCTGTTCTCCAGCATTTTATTGAGAGATGCTGCCTATCCCAGCCAGCAGCCACTGCCAGGGATGCAGACCACTTTCTCACAGCTGACAGTCAATAGCTAATGAATGGCTGGAATTTGCAGAGAGAACAAGTAACAGCACTGGGAGTGGACCCCTGACTTTTCCTGCTCTGAACATTACAGCCCCACAGGAAAAGGAAAAGCAATGACAAGCTGCAATCTTGTTTCAGGCGTAGCATGAACGCTGAGATGCAGAGCTGTGGAAAGAGAGTCTGTGAACTAGAAAAGCTTTGGTAGAGAAGGAGGAGAGAACATCGCAAGCAGAGTAGGAATACCCCAAAAGCGTGAATAGCTGTTCCTGGTGGGTACAATTACCCAAGTCATTACTTCGTTTATATTCCCCACGTACCTAGTTGAGTGCTCACTGACTTCATGGTGGCCTCCCAAATATCCTAAGAGTTCTCACTTTGCTAGCTTCCTCCAGGAATAAATAACCCAAGCAGTTAACATGGATTTGTGACTATCTGAGAACTACTATTTTTGTGGGAAAAAGCTCAGCATTATGCATGTAGACAGCAAGCCAGCAGTGGAGCCAAAGTGAGGAATAATGGTGCCTTTAGACCTTCTTTTCCAAATGCCTGCCATTAGGATTTTAAGGTCTGAAAGAAGCTTATTGCTTTCAGGCAGGACTGTTGTGCCACAAGAAGACTGGAAAAAGGAGGAAGAAAGAAGAGGGAGGAGAGAGGACAAAAAGGAGTCTTGTATAAAAACGATTGAGACAGTAGAAAGTGGAATTGGTTACTAATGATCTGTGGCTAAGAAAGCATTAAACACATTCAGACTCCAGCTTCAGAGGGTGAAAGGAGAGCAACATGGATGTTGGTGAAGTAGGGAAGAGCTATAGTCCTGTTGCAGACTGGTGTAACTGCAGCCCTGGTTTCACTGCTCAGCTGGAGCCTGACTGCCTCATGCCCAGTGGGTACCAGTGATGCAGTCCTACATCAGCTATTAGCAACTGCTTTCCCAGCTACTCCTTTAGGAAAAGCAAACAAACAAGTTTTTGTCTGATACGTGTCCATTCTCCTTGGAGTTCTGCCAAGAGTTCATTTGAAAGGGGATTGTAAGGAGCCTCACTGCAGCAGGGAAGAGTAGGTGTTACTGCTGCAGGAACTGCTGGATAAAATCCTATGGCTTGTGCTACAAAGGAAGTCAAGCTATATGATTTTTGTAGCAGTTCTTGCTGGCCTTAAAATCTACACCATTGTCTGCTTCAGCAGGGCTGGCTGACAGCTTAGGGGGCTGTAACGCAGGTGGTTTTTCTTTGGAAATGCTGGTGTTTGACTCTTCCTGCCACCCATTCAATGTGAATTTAATTTATGCTACTCAGAAGAGTTCATCTTATGCTCTGAGTTCATATAAACTGCTTTATTTAAATCTAGTTTTAAATATTTTTAATGACAATACTTTTGTAGCCACAGCCTCTATGCACAGACAACACCTGTGACACCCTTCTTTGCCCTTCATGTCTGTGGGACATGTCCCTCATCTTCTCAGTAGACCCCTTTTCCTGTACAACCCTTCTGAGCAGTGGGTCCTGAGAGTGTCCCTGCCCTATCCAGATGTCCTTCACCAGTTACTCCTGCAGCCAGTACCTGGATAGAGGAAAGAGCAATCTTTCTGGGGTCATTATATTCCCTGCCTGCAAAGTGTCAGGCAGCAGTGAGAAGGGTGAAAGTAGAAGTGTCTCCTTTCCCAGCTCTGTAGGCAGGCATGGCTGCCCTGGAGTTGAACAGGACTAAGTGAAAATCTGGCTCACGTTGCAGTGTCGGCCACTGCATCTTCAGGTAAGGGAAAAACTCACGAACACATCTTACTAACACTTCACAGCTAACACACTAAGATGCTGCCAGATAGACAGGTTTTGTGTCAATGCCTCAACCCAGTCCCAAAAACTAAAGACCTCTGGAGTAACTCCGATTTCCTGTCCAAAGCTCAGCCCTGCAAGGCAGTAGGGTGGCTGTATATCATGAGCCAAAAGCGAAAGAATACAGTGGTCAGGCAACCAGGCTCCATGGAGCCTCTCATTTTATTATTTTGCTAAAATATCTTCTAGTTTGATTACTTCAGTCACAGGCTGCTCTATTTATTTGCTCTGCTGCTAAACTGTGATTTCTGAAATCACTCCCTGTTTGCCCTTTTATAATTCTCAGCTTCCCTAATAACCTTAATTTTCTGTCTCAATTTTCTTTTTCAGTGTTAACACCTGCTATTTTATTTTTCTTTGTAAACTGGAAACTCTTATGGAGAAACTCTCTTTAGTAGAGTGGTTATAATGAACTGACATATCCTAATAAAATCCTGTGCTCATATGGAGCTCAGATACTGAGGGAATCTGAAAGAGATGTAGAAAAGTTTTCTATTGAAACAATGAAAAATCATTCATCTTCAGTAATATTATACAGGAAATTCAACTGAAAAAGATGGTACCATCATTTCAGTCAGACTATAGCTTTTGATCTTGCTTGTATACCTGAATTATCAGGGAAGAAAAGAAGGGATCCATTAAGTGCAATTTTCAATGTAATTAATGAAAAATTTATTTAATTTTTTTATGTGTTAAATAATGCAACTATATGAACCAGTGACCTGTTTTTCACTCATCAGGAAAGCACTCTTGCTGGGAAATCTCTTCTTTATGCTGTCTCAGATATATGAGGCCCAGCTGTGATAGTTCTCAACATAACACCAGAATAAAAATTAGTTTTTCTTTAACAGACCTATTTTGTGTTGCAGATAAAACCAGCCTCAGCTTACGTACCTCACTAGATTTCTGTCCAGAATTGTCATCTAATCTTGGTCTCATTTTCTCCTGTGTAAATGTTGTGAAAACTTCCTGACAGTCCCAGGCATCACTCAGTTTGCAGTGAGGATGTATCCATGAGAACTGTCTCCCAAGACTGAATCCTGCATCAGTGCAAATCTTGGCACGGTGTATCAGTGGCCTGACTCTGGATCTGGGTCAGTGAATGTTAGAGGACCTTTTCCTTCTTTTGAGAGTTCTCCCAGTCTTCAACAGGAGTGCAGTCCCATGGGGCACTTGTTAATGTTTAACTTCTCTTGTTAGTTCTGAGACAGGAAAAGTCAATTATTTCCATTAGGTAGGGTTTGTATCTGGAGTGGATTCCCTCTTCCAGTTGTTTTGGACCATAACCAGTACAGGCAGAGACTTCCCATGTCACCTTTCAGAAAAATGATACAAGAAATTGGAGTGCAGAGGATAATGCAAAAACAATTCATAAGGAAAGTAGTCTCTGTACAGGATGAAAGCAGAAGGTTCTCTCCAAGCAGGCACCCTGGAAATAGCTACCTTAATCAATGTACAAATACTCTAACTACTCGTGCTTTTCCTTCATGTTCACAGGTCCATCATTGATGTGTGCACAATGCTTGTTATATAAGAATTTACACAGACTTATAGCTCATCTTCTTAGCGTTTGTTTCTACCCTTGCCACTCCTGGTTTAAACTGAGACCAGTAGTATTATGAGTACTTTGAATCTGAGCAAAGAGGGAACAGGAAGCTATGAAGTGGTCTAGTGCTTTGCTCAAGTGAATCTCCCTATTATGAACTGACTCCTTAATGTGTAATCAACCCACTCATGAGATAGGCTGAATATATATGATTACTTATTTGTACCAGTAGCTCCAGAAATTCCAATTCAAGGACTTGGACCTGAAGAGGTAGATACAGAACAATATAAAGTCCTTCCTCTACAAAACAGACACTTTAGATATTGAATAAGTAGTACACATACCTCTTATGAAAGGGCTATTTCCTTTTTTTGCTTTATGTCTAGCTCTTATCAGCTTCATTTGACACTCTCTGCTTCTTGCAGTGAAGGGACAGTGAACAGTCATTTCCTATCCACTCATGCCGCTTCATCATGAATTTTGGAACTCTATAAACCATGCCATAGTTTATCATAGTTGATATTTCTCTGAGCTTTTTCCACTTCCATATGTCCTTTTGTTGAGATGAGGAAACCCTACTGAAAAAAATATTCAACCTGCAGATAAACAGTCATAATTATGTTTTTGTCTTGCTTTTTGTTATTGGCATTTGAGTTGGTTTTTTGACTGCTGCTGAGCACTGACCTGATGCTTCCATGGAGCGGTCTATCATAACCTGAAGCTCCCACTCCAAATTTTGTAATTGTCAGCTCAGAGTCCATCATTTTATTTCACTGTGAAGGGTATTTGTTCTGTTGCAAGCACAGGCCTTCTCTTTCATGTCTTTTGGCCCTTTATCTGTCCCTGCCAGGTCCTTCCCATTTATGCTCTGGCTGCTCACTTTCTTTAAAAATCATTTATGGGAGACTTCATCCAAAAAATTTTGAGAATCCAGTTGTGGTTTTTTTTGACTGGCTCACCTGACCCATATGTTAGTTACCTCCAAAAAGCTCTAACAGATTTTGCAAAACATAATGTATTACTACAGAAATGACATTGGCTCTTCCACAGAAATTGCATTCAGGCACGTATTTGTCCTTTATTGTAGCCTTTACAAATTTGTGCACTAGAGTTACTAGCTTGCGAGCCTGTTGCTCTCCAGATCCTCCATGGCATCACATTTGCTAGCCTTCAGTGTCCATAGTGCCTATAAGGTTAACATGGTAGGTCATGTACCCCTATCACTGATTCAGCTATTACCTCCTTGGGTTTTCTCAGAACTCTTGGCTAAACACTATCCAGTTCAGACAACTCATTAAAATTGTGCTAACATTACAATAGCCTCTCCACAGTCAGTTATGTTTCAGATGGATTCTCTGAAGCATTGCCTTCCATAAAGGCTTCTAGTGAGGAAATATTATGTTTATTCTACAGAGACCTTAGAATCATAGAATGATTTGGGTTGGAACGAACTTTAAAGATCATCTTGTTCCAACCCCTCTGTCATGGGCAGGAACGTTTCACTAGTTCAGGTTGCTCAGAGCACAATCCAACCTGATCATTTCCAGGAATAGGGCATCCCCTATTCCCTGGGCAACCTATTCCAGTGCCTCACCACCCTCACAGTAAAGAATTTTTTTAATCATATCTAATCTAAACCTGCTCTCTTTCAGTTTGAAGCCATTTCCCCTTGTCCTGTCACTATGTGCTCTTGTAAATAGTCTCTCTCCGTATTTTTTGTAGGCTTCTTTCAGGTACTGGAAGGCCACAGTGATACAAATATTCATTCTGCTTTTCTGCAACAGCCTTGCTCTCCCTGAGTATTCAACCTGTCAGTGGGCTACACAGACTTCCTGGCAGGCTTTTTGCTCTGATGTGCTGAAAGAGGAATTTAGTATTACTTTTGATTGCTTTAGCCAACTGTTCTTCAAACTCTTTTTTTTTTTTCTTGCCTGCCTAATTATACTTTTACATTTAATCTGCCAGAGTTTATGATCCTTTTTATTTCTTCATTTGGATACAGCTTCTGCTTTTTGAATGATGCATTCTTAATTCTAATAAACTCTTTTACTTCCCAAATCTTTAGCTCACTGCTCCATCACACCTGCTTCTTTTTATTGTTTCTCAAGTTTTTCCTAACAGAGAGTGTGCACTGAAGCTCTGCTTTTAGTAGGATGTTCTTTGGTAGTCCCTGTGCTATCTCTAAGGTTTTAATTCTCTCAGATACCTCTTTTAAATTATTTTTTAACAAGTTTCCCCATGTTCATATACTTCCATTTTTTAAAGTTTAGCCCAATTGCGGTGGATTTTTGATCTTTGTTGCTCCAGAGAGGATATTTGATAGAAGTATGTTGGAGTCGCTGCTCTTTAACGGTGCTTTTCCTGTGAAATTTAGAACTAGAACCTGCATAATATTCAGCAATATGATGCAAAGTATTTATAAAACCTGACATGAAAAGAATTTAGGGTAATAAGGAGACAGCTCAGGTACTTGTACCAGTGTCAGTGGGATTGATTTGAAGGCAAAATGGTAGAAGAGGTTTAAGAAATATTTTGTAGTACTGAACTGTTATGGAATTTATCACAGATCAGGAAAGAGGGTAGTGTGGAGATGGAGTGACTGAGGCAGATATTGCTGGAGGAACAGCTGAGGTCAGTAAGATATGATAGAGTGACTACAGCAGTATCAAGAACAAGCAGAAGAGAGGAGATTATGAATTAGAAAGGTAATTTTGGTAACAATACTTAGAGTGAATTTGAAAAGTGACCAAACAATATTTTGTTTGGATGGTAACATGAGGAAATAATATCACCTTTTTCCATACCAATTTGTTCATGAAAACTCAACTTCCTACATGCAAACTAGGTCAACATCTTGAGGGCGTTTGGACAACTGGGCCCTGTATCTGAACCAGTTCATATATTAAAAACTGATTCAAGCCCTGTAAAAGTTAACCAGAATAATGTGTGATAGAAATTAAGGATTAGAAGTTGTGAATAGGACTGATGGTCTTGAAAATATACCAGAGTCCTGCGATGCCATGAGATTACTTGTGTCATACTGCCTAGAAGATCTAGGAAAATTAGCAAAAAAACCTCAGGTCAGAAATGGTAACAGAAGGCTAACCCTTCAATTAATTAAATCATTACAGATGAACTTTCTTTATGTAAAGGGAGCAGGTAATTTTGCATTGCTGTTTTGCATATGTGGGCTTTATTCACTGAGGAAATGTAATCATCAGTCCAGGCAGTGCTTTTCTCCTTGCCTCCCAACCCCTAGCTTAGAAATAAATGTGTGCAGACTGGATGTGTATAGTAGTAGCTATATTCTTTCCCCCTGATTTATTTGGTCCCGCACACGCTGAATACATCAGGCATTTGTTTAAGTGTATCTTTCCGGGTAACTGTGGACTGAAGGAATATTGAATTTGGTATAATACGAATCTCTCAATAAATAAAAAGTCTCCCACTAAATCTCTCTTTATAAAGGCTGAGAAGAGAGATCTGTAGCATTCCACCTGTGTATGAATCGATTTCAATCAGCCTTTAGGAGACTTCAGGCTGTGTTAGCTGTAGGATAGCACAGCACAGCAGTGAAACTGCCCTCATGTCCCTTATTGACAGGTTTGTTATGAAACACGGAATATTTAGATTGAAGAGATTCATCCTAGTACTGCAGATGCCCAGCCCTGTTATCTTCCCTTCAAGTCTGCTGTAATGCTATCCACAAGTACACCAGCTTCCCCATCACATGCAACAGAATACCAGCTTCTCTAGATAAGCCGCCTCTGGAAACTAATTAGCCCTTTAAGGGAGGGAGGCTAGCGGAATTATTTTCTGGTTACTTTTTTTTTTAGAGCAATTTCTGTATTTAGGAAAATGGGCCAACTTTCCCATTTCAGAATCCTCTGATTCAGATATGTGCAAGGTGAGAGGTTAGAGGCTTTGTGGTTAATGAGTGAGGCAGCCTCTGATTTTCACACTGATTGAAGCATTTACATTTTTTAGCAGAACTAAAATGCAAAACTAACACATTCCACGGAGATTTATAACCCCACAATGGATTCTCCTATCCTCTCTCCCTTAATTATCCCAAATTATCTAAATGCTCATGAAGAAGAAAGAAATTAATATTAATATTCCATTTAGAATATATTCTAAAATGCAGGAGAAAATGGAGGCAATAATAATGATAAAGAGGGTAGCTGAGATGATTTGGAATATATAATCTTTCTTCTCTTCATTTCAGCTTTCTTATACTAGAGTAAGCCAGGAAAACTCAGTCTAGCTTTCATTTAGCGAAACAATTTTTGTGCTGCATTGACTTCCAGTACATAAGTAAAACCTTAGTAAAATATTATTGTGTTTGTTAAATGTAATATTTTGGCTTTATGCCTTGATCAGAAAAAAAACTAGGGAAAAAAAGTAACTGGATGACTCTTTTTGAATAGTGTTTGTATGTAGGGGGCAAATATACAGATATGACTTGTCACTGTAGAGTAGAGAGGAAAAATTGCAAGAAGAAAAGAGCAGCTATAAACTGGACATTAAATGAAGCAGAAATTATAGTTCATGTTGAAAGAAAGGAGGGAATTACAGTTATCAGAATACAAAACAGTGGGGTCAAACTAATTAAAAGATATAAATGTTGAATTTGTGTCCATGGGCCATAGGTCAGAGGAGAGGGTCTACTTGCATGAAACAGACAGAGAGTACTGCAGAGAAGGGTGGAAGAGGAAAAGGAAGAATGTCTCATCATATGGATAGTGAGATTCAGGTACGTGGTAAATGTCCAGTTAGCCACTGACTGACTACTGTTATGAGTTACAGATCTGTAATTGGCCTTTACTGCTCAGAGATGGCCTACAGCTGCTGCACCAAGTTCCTTGCTCCCAGCTCTAGGGCATTGACTTTAGGCTCCCAGGGCCTTGGAAGTTTGTAGTTATACGTCATGAGTGAAGGATTGGCTTAGTTTTGGTTTAGAAGTGGCCTAACATGGAAAATAGCCTTGAGAAATGATCCTTGATGATGGGATACCATTCACATTGAATGCAAAAGTATGCCCAAGTTCAGCTTTAAAATTGAAAGCAGATTACCAGTCTGAGTCCCATAACAACTTTTTCATCTTGTTCTGTGTAAATTTGTTCAGTGTTTCCACTCACTGAGAGGAGCCAGAGACTTTCAAAGGACCCACGGTGTGTGAGGGTCTTGGGTTACACCTGTCTTGGTGTTGTGCTGTGGGCTGCATTTAGAACTATATATGTCATGAAGTAATGTTTGATTTCTTAGACAATATTTTGTGTCAAAACTGTAACTTTTTAAAGGAAGGAGGGATATAAATAACTCTACTTACCTATGCTTATAAACCCGTTTTTTCTGTCTTAGTACAATGTTGGCAGGTTGCTGTAAGGGTAGAAGACATCAACTACGTTGAAGCCCATCTGCAAAGCTGTTGCATACGGCATCACATATTGGGCTTGAGGATGAATTGTGGGTGAAAAGACTGTCATATTAAAAAAACCCACTGACAACAGAGAGTGATACTAAAAATAGGGAACAGACTTGAGATCAGCTGTGAAAAAAAAAATCCATTTTACTGTTGCTTTTTAGTTTGAAAAGAGCCTTTACTTTTTCTTGTTACACGTTGCCTGCTTTGTTTTGTTTGCTTAGCTTTCAGAGGCTCAAGACATGTTTGTAAGAAGTATTGTGACATGGAGCTAAGTCTAGAAATATATAGAAATATATCTTTGTGGGCAACATCCAATACAACTGGGGGTCCATAGTGCATTGGCCCAGGCATGCTTACCATCACGGATGGGTTTACCTCTGCTATCTCAAGGTAATGCACAGAAAGTAGATGGAGAATGAGGTGGCCTTGCTGGTGGCAGGTGCTGCAGCACCATGTGTTGCAGTGCTGCAGGTGCCATGCATCCAGCCTCTGGGTTGCGTGTATCAGACAGCCCATAGCACATGTGCAGAATCACACTCAGGGAAGTGCTGCACAGGACTGTGCATCGCTGCATTTGGTGGCTCGGGGTTATTGAAAGTCTGTACAATTGTAGTGTAGCTAGGGGATATTGTGGGTTGGATACTTCGGGTTAATTTTCAGTCTAGAGCATCTGTGAAAGGAGCTTATGTTTCTTGGCCTTCTCCAAAAGGCCAAAGTATTTGGGAAAGAACACTAGGTCCTAATGCAATGTTTTGTTGTTCTGTTCAATATAGTGACATTCAGTCTCAGGAAAAGCAATTTTGTGATCCTGTCTCCTTGGTTTTATTTAAAAGTCAGAATGAAAACCAAACCACAACCCATACCTAAGGTAGTTAGTTAGTAGTGGCTACAAGTTTTTGGTGTGAATGTGTGTTTTGAACTGTTACTAGTGACTATGTGACCTTTAAACATAATGGAATGGTGAAGCTAGATTTTATTTCATTTAGTCTGATGTAACAATTTCAATGTTATGCATTGCAAGAACATTTGCAATTCACCATTGAGAAACAGTAATGTGATGGATAAAGCACTGGACTGGGATTTTATTCTAGGCATAGCTGTAAACTTTCTACATCAATTTGTCGAAAAAAATTAACCAGCTCACTTAGCCAGGGCTTTCTTATCTGTGAAATGAGAATGATAATCCCACAATACATGTCTGTGACAAATACATGAATATTACTCATATTTATTAAACAGTTTCAGATTAAATTTTTCTCTTTTTCAATTATTTCAAAAAATAGATGTCAAGAAAACCTGACCAAAGATATGAAAGCTGTTCCATTACACACCTGATACAAATTGACTGACACAAGCTAAACTGTTGAATGTCCTTGCATGAGAAATTAAAATAATTTGTTTAAATTATGGAACAACTGATTGCTAAAAGCATCGTATGTCCAAAAACATCTCTTATTGACTCCACAATCACTGAAAATTTCTGCAGTAGTCATAAAGGATTCTGCATCTTAGTTACATTCCTCATTAGTTTTGTTCATTAAGTAAGGGATATGAGGCTAAAATTAGACAATTTTGTTATTAAAACTGCAGTTTGATTTCCAAATATCTTTTTGTTTTGTTATGTGGCAAACATTTTATGGATTCTTTGTTCATCATTTAATGAGTAGCAATATTCTGCAAACTGCCACAGAAGAAAATAAAGCATACAGAGGATGAAGAAAGAAATAAACCAGTACATGCTATAAATTGAACAAAGTAAATACAAGGTATCTATGCATGCTTTTTATTACATGTCTTTCTCTGTATTGCTCTGGGCGAAAAGAAATACTCTACTTTTCTTCTTGTTTTCATTTCCTCACAGCTGTGTCCTTTGCATCACAGAACAAGTCTGCAATGGTGCTCATTTGCGAGAAAAGTGCCACATGCATGTGCACGATGATCTGATTGTGAAAGACCTGCCTTCTTTCCTTTTTCTGGAGATCCCAAAGGCCACATTTGTCTTACAGTCACTTTACTATGAGTGTAATTAAATGTAAAGGACTTTGGGATGTTCAGCTGTATTAAGTATTACTATTGAAATGCAAGTTGTTTTTCTGCAGAAAAACACTAAAGGAAAAAGCCAAATAAACAGCAAAACAAAAAACAAATGAAAAGGTTTCTAGGGATAAAAATGTGAATACTGTTAGATAAATAAAACATTAGAAAGAAAGGAAAATACTTCCGGAAAACAAATCAATAAGATTTAAAAAAAAAAAAGATTCATTTGAGAAAGTTGACAGGCTTGCAGAAATTTCTAGCTTACAAGGTATTTGCAGAGAGAAAATATGATGAATCAAGACACTATCATCAAAGTAAAAACCCTAGGTATTAAAATTTTAACTCTAACTTGTAGAGAGTCCAAATCTTTTCCTCTGTGACATAAATTTGCACAGGCAGTAGAAACTTCCAATTACAGAGTTTCTTCTGTATCTTACATCCTTGGAATAGTGTTTGTCCTTTCATAAAATGAGTGTGAGATTCTGTCCTTCCCAATTTATGACTTCTATATGACACATTAAGAACTGGAATAATTTATAAAAACAGAAAAATGTAAGGCTTAACAAGCTCATTGATGAATAGTCTTATTTATTCACTGCAAAAGGACACTTCTATCATGTTGAAACAGTGACAGGGTTTACCCTGAGCTGTCATTTGGCTGTGGACTAGACCCTAAGTATTCAGCCTTCCAGGTAAATGCCCTCATCACAAGGCAGTAGAAGTATAGGAATAATCATGTAATTTTTTTCTCTCTGTTGGTTCTGGTAGTTCGGGGCTAATACCACACAGTAGGGAGCTGCATGGAGGGCTCCTCTTCCAGGGGAGCACTCCAGCCCTTGCACTGCTAAGTAGGCAGTCAGCGAACAAGTATCAGCACATCCTACTCCTCTTCGCTCTTTTTGGAAAGGGAGTCTGTGTCTAAAACCAGGGACGCTCACCTGCTCCTTCTTCCATCCAGGTTGTTTTAGGAGGTTACAGCTCAACCTCCTTGTAACCCTCCTCAGCAGAGGGTCCCAACTCCACAAGATCTGAAAGAACTTCTGTATCGGGGAGGTGGGGGGCTGTGTTTGAAGCAGAGCAGAGCCACATGTTGTGTTCTGCCTCCAGCTCCACTAAGTGCCTCTTTTTTTTTTTTTCATTGAAAGTGTCTGGAAAGTAAGTGAAACTTATCAAAACAGTTTTGCTTCACTAGGGACCTTGTGTTTGCTATACATATATTTTCCAGATAACTTAATAGCCCCCCCAAAATATCAATAAATGTTCTCCATTAGACTCCTAGCTTTTTGTCAGTCTTGAGTGATGATTTCTCATCAAAATTCATGTTCTGAAGGTCCTGGATTTGCTTTAGCTTTTATGGCTTTCCCATACTGGACCATATTAACTCCTCTTCTAATCATCCACTGAGTCCATGCTGAATTGAAACTAATGGGTTAATGTCTCTGTCTTTATAAAATGTTTGTACTTCTCAGGTTTGGATTGTTACCTGTTTGCGGTGGGTTGACCTTGGCTGGATGCCAGGTGCCCACCCAGCTGCTCTATCACTCCCCTTTCCAGCTGAACAGGGAAGACAATAAGGTGGAAAAACAACTCTTGGGTTGGGATAAGGTGGTTTATTTAAAGCAGAAAGCAAAGCGGAAGCTTGCGCACGCAAAAGCAAAGCAAAAGATAACACAGTTTATTCTCTACTTCCCATGAGCAGTGATGGTTGGCCACTCCTGAGAAGCAGGGCTTCAGCACATGTAATGGTTCCTCAGCAGGCAGCCATTGGAGACAATGAATTCCTGCCTTCCTGCTCCTTGCCTTAGCTTTTCTATCTGAGCTGATGTCATATGGTCTGGAATATCCCTTTGGTCAGTGTGGGTCAGCTGGCCTACTTGAGTCCCCTCCCAGGATCTTGCCCTCAGCTGAGGAAGGAATGTTACAGTACTGATGCTGTGTCCAGCAATAGCCAAAACACCAGTGTGTTATCAACACCCTTCTAGCTACCAATGCAAAGCACAGCACTGGGAGGGTTACTATCTGGAAATGAACTCCAGCTCAGCCAGACCCAATACAGTGCTGAATGCCAAGGAATAACAGAAGTTTGAATTGCCTTTCAAATTTCCAGTTACCTTCTGCACTTTTAATTATTTCTGGTAAAATGTCTCAAATGTATCTACTCACCTCATCTTAGAAGTTTAATTTGATGAAAACTTGATCTTCTACCTGCTTTAAAGGATACATATCAACAAATATTACCATGGCAGGAGGACTTCAGAGCAAGAAGTTGAACTACTCTTTCAGATTGTACTATTCTTCCAAGTTTTGCTAAAACTTGCTCACATTGGGCTAAAGTGACTCACCTGACATTTGATAGTTAGCATGAGTAATGCTGTGCACTCCCACTTTTTACTGGATGTCATAAATGTTTTAGGTAAAACCTGGCAAATTCTGAATGTTAGTTTTGTGTTTCCTCTTTGTTTGGGGAATTTGGTGTATTTGATTTCCTGAAACACATATCTATAGCCTCTTAAGAAAACATGTCTCACATGGTTGCTTTACTTCCACCCTAGACTGAAATGCAGTAGGAAGATGGGAGAAAGCCTTAGCTGAGTTGAAACTAGAGAGAAAAGGAGAAGTACACTTGCACCATTGAAACCCGGATCCACAGAAGGTAGTTTTTATGGTAGCTTTATTTTTCATGTGTTTCTAATAACCTTCTCATTTGAACTTATTCTGAATTAGGGGAGAAGATGTACTACCATGAATGCCAGTGCATGGTCTAAGCTCCAGCTTTCTTTATAACTTCCATTATCACAATGGACCTTCATTGGCCTGAATTGTTAACATTCTTATAGGAACGATAAGACTAAAATGGCTCTACCTGCCTTTCAGTGATGTGTGAATCGACAATCAAATGATTGATCAATTTTTCTGTGCTTCAATAGCTTCTTTCAGCTTGATTTACTGTATAAAATGCAGCCGTTCCAGTTAACTTTTCTAAGGGATAGGTAAAGTAAATTAGGCAATTAGACCTAATCTTAGATTTAAAAATTGAAAAACCATCAGCGTCTCTGTCTTGCAAAGAAAATACATTTCAAAATCTGAAAATAATAAATCTTTTGTAAGAAAAAAGTATCCTTACAAAAGAAAACTCCTGTAGTCCTGACAGCTTGCCTGTGAATGGCTTTCATGAATTTCTAATATATTTTTCTTTTGTTCATTTTTTCAAAAAAACTTTGGGCTCTAGAAGCTTTTAAGAAGGAGAAGTTTTGAAAGTGGAGCAATAGGAAGTGCTAAATATTTTATTAGTGATTTATGATAACATGCTTTTACTTTATTCCTTTAATAGAAAAAAATCATGACAGTTAGCAAAATGATGAGGATTAATGTATGAAAATATATTGCACGGCAGCCTCTGAGTAATGTATTTATAAACAGTTGCTTTAAAAAAAAAGTATGTCAAAATAAATTACAAGAAGACTAGGAAATTACTGTAGTCAGAACAAACAGAATACACGGTCCATGAGTTTTTTTCTGTAACGTCTGCTGCATCCTAACTGAGATCACCCAGCCTTCATCTAGTTCCCTCTCTCACAGGAACGTCATGTTACTTTTGTTCACCTCTTTGGTTTAAAGGAGAGTAAAGCAGGTGAGCCTCTGAAGATTTTAATGTAGGAAAAAAGCTATTTAAGTTAGGTTTCATCCCAAATCTACTTTTCAGTTTATTTAATCCTTTTTGCAGCTGTTGGTGAATCCGTGCCCTTCATGGTCTACAGGTAATCATTCACTTTTAAACACTAATACAACCAGAGTTATATGTTCTACACGATCTGTCAAAACTAAGAAACAGTGAAGAGCTGTAGAAGGAAAAAAAAAATACAAAGAGAAATGTAAAAAGTGAGACAGAAACCATCAAAATAGAAAAGCTGAGGCAGACAAAGTCTGGGTAACTGTTTTGACAGGCTGACAGGAAGCCACTGTCTTTATGCTGTGAGGCCTTCGTCCAAATTTCACTGGTGGTAGTAGAATGGCTTCAGCAGGCTTCAATTCAAACCTAATTCAGCCAATTTATTGAATGATTTCTTCATTTTTGTCACACCAGTCTTGTTGCTGAGCAGGGATGAGGAGGAAGAGGACAAGAGGAGGCCAAAGGAAAGCTGACCACACAAATGTAATGTTGGAAGCATTAGACTGCATGGGGTGGTTCAGCCTCCACAAAGAACCAAACTTATTCCCATGGAAACCAGTGTTCAAAGATGAATAAGTAGCCTGGCTCTCAGCAGCTCCCTTTCCTTTTTTCTCTTTTCTTCTCTCTTGGCATGTTTTGTTGTTGTTTTTGGTAAAGGGAAAGAAAGAGTCTCTTCACCTCCAAGCAGCTTGAGAAAAGACTGGCAACATTCATTCCACTAATAAGCTGGCAATTAATGCAAAAAGAAATGTCCTGGATTTCTCAAAGAGATGTATTTTTCAGCAGGGGCTAGTCAAGATGTTGATGAGGTGGTTTTGGTTTTGGGTTTGTTTTTTTTTTTTTTCTTTTCTTTTTTTTTCTCCTTGTTGTTGTTTTGTTTTATTTTGCTTTGTTTTGTTTAAATGGAAAGTACACTTTCTGGAAAAAGGGGGCTGCTAAACTGGTGTTGTAAGTCTGCCCTCACGTGTTGGATTTTAACTCTTCAGGCGAGAAAGTGTAAGTAAGCTCAAAGGAATCCACCAGATGTATTGTGGCACCACCCAGTACAGATCCTGAGGACTGTGGTTTTTTTTAATTCTGAGGTTTACATACTGATGTAGGCATACCAATGGGTTACACACACAGGGAATACACAGAGGTATGCACTATCCATTTGATGTAGCAGATATGGGTCATTATAATTCCTGCACTAAGTAGATAAAGAATTCAAAGGGATTGTTACAGAGGTGTTGCTGATGGTATCAGTGTTATAATGTGTTGCAGCTATTGACTGATATAAAAAGAGGCAGTCAAAGGTGGGCTGAAAAGCATGAGTATTATCAACTTTTAGTAAGTAAGGAAGATAGTCTCAGAAGTCTGAAGGAAATTCTTTACATTTAGCTTCTAGTGAGGACAGTTTCCGAGAATAGGAAGTGCTGCAGGATATAGCATCATATGGTAAATTTCCATTGTGAGTCAGCATGAATCTGTGCCTAGATGGGGCACAAGTTATTCTGCCGGCTTTGGAACTAATGAAGCCAGGTATCCTGCAGGCTTGCACCTGCAGCTGACTGACTCTGGTGTCTCTGAAAGTGTCAGTGCCCACTGAACTTTTGGTGTCACAAGAGTGTACAGAAAAGCTTTTCCATCCAAAGGATGTGTGGATCCTCTGGTAACTGATGATCTCATGCTGCAGCCTTTCCTTTAGGAGGGAATACATTCTGGTTGCTCTTTCTTTCCCCTCTCCAGACACCTGTTTCAGTAAAACTTACAGCAACATAATTGTCTGTCCCTCTATTCCACGTGGCTGATATCAGCCAGTAGGCTCAAAATTATTAGGGAAACCAGCCAGACAAGATGATTGCCTAAGCCTCATTTCCTTAGGAAACTTGGCTTAAAAGTTAATATTAGCAATAACTTCTGAATTGGAATTACATTGTGCACTACAGAACTTCAGTGTGCACTGAATCTCTATACGCCCAAGTGCAGATTGGTGTGTTTTGTATTGTACTTTTGCTGTAAACTTTCTCCTGGGCCGTGTTAGCAAACAAACCTCCCTCCAGCTACTGTGGGGGTGAACGGCCATAGCAGTGTCCTCAGCATGGGAGAGTCGGAGTCTCGTTGTTCCTTGGTTTACCCACTGGTGTTTTTGGGGTGTCAACATCTGCTCAGCAGAAAGGAATGGAGGCCAGGTTTTCCCTGGCCTTCTGCACATTTTGAATCTGCACTCAAATCAGCAGTTTGCAGTGGTTTTCATCTCCTGTTACTGAGTAATTAATTTCCATGGCAGTTTTTTAGAAAGTCTTTTAAAAGACCCTGAATTTATGAGTGCCAATTTGGTTTAATGTATCTATCTGGAGTCCTTAAATTGTTTTTTAATTTAATTTTTAAAGTTTTATGTCTTCTTCTTAGATAATGATTCATGGATGTGCAGTGTGAGAAATATGTTTTCTGCTGCAAAGGTTGGAAACCTGGGTCTCCACTTTTTCATTGCTGCCTATGGTCTGCATTTTTACCTGCAGGGTGTTGTTCTTACTATATATCCCCCCTTTTCTCTTTCTCTTTTCTCAGAACAGTGCTTAAGAAATTACATTTATCTTTGCAGAATGCTGAAATGATAATTTCTGTAGGAAAAAAAAAAAGCATATTTCACAGCATTTCACAGCAGACTTCCTTCTCCGTCTCTATCACATGTGGTCAGTGATAGTCACCTCACTGAGATCCCTTCAACTCATAGTGTGTTTAAGAAATTCCTTATATACTAAGAAAGGCACATGGCCAAAGCTGCCTGTGCTGAGATTTTGGCAGTGTGAATATGAAGTGGGGCAATGGCATTGTAACTGCTTTCCAGTGTGAGCTCATCTTCAGTATTTTGTTTTATCCTGAGGCATTGACCTTTTTATTATCAGCCTCTCTGAAAGGAAGGATTACAACCATGTCTTGTCTGTGTCTTGTTTATGGTTTATATGTGACTCAAAGTTCTGCCAGAAATTTAGTGCCATTTTACTGCCTGGTTTTACATTCTACCTGTGATGTACTAATTATCGGGGTGTGACAGAGCACTTATTTCCTATCATAAACCGGGGCTGTTATCCAGGAATGAAATTTTGTTTGAGTCATGAAAGGATGTAACAGTATGAAATATTCTCTGAGGACCATATTCTGATCCTGTTGATGTTGATCGGAATGTTAGTTTTGTCTACACTGAGTCACATAATGAAAGACAAGACATTACTATTCCTGCTTCTATTTTATTTTTTTAAGAGCCATTTCCCCATAGTGCTGTGAGCACTGGACACTTGTATACCTCAGCTGAATACCTGGTGCAGCACTAGCACAGGATACTTAGTTTGGCAGGGAGCCACATTCTTTGTGGATGTAAATTAGTGTAGCTCCTTTCACATCAGGGACAGTGCACTGTTTTATATTATGGGGAAGTCTTGCTCTCAGATTCAAGCTGCCATTTCTCCCCCCTTTTAGAAGGGAAAAAGCAAAGAGTCTCCTCTTGTAATCCATTCATACTAAGGGGAGGATGGGAGGAAAGAAATAAAACAGTCTGGAGACTGTATAGTTGTTTCCTAGTTCCCTACTAGTAGCACACAGTTAATGCACATGACTTAATGGGAATACACTTGCACTCAGCCACATTTGCCTAAGGCAAAAAAGATAATGAAGTATTTCTGCTTATACCATCAAAAGCCTTTACTTGAATGGAGAAGTACAAGTAGGAACCAGATTCAAACCAAGAGCAAGGGTGAACAGAGGGCAGCCTCCAGCCTGGCCAGGGCTCCTTAACACTGCACAGTGACACTGGCTGTTGGACACTTAGGTATCGTATGTTTGAGCCGCATGTTGCTGTTGCTATCAGTGTTTCATACGTTCACAGGCTGATGGCTATTTCTTTGTCCCTTGTGGAAGAGAAGATAAAATTTAGAGACAAATGAAAAAATCGGTCTTTTTGGCCAAATTTCAGCAGGCTAGATAGCCCACAGTGTTCAGAACATGCGTGATATTATATTATAGACATTTCTGGTTGTAAGAGCAGAATTCAGCCCTGAACTCAGGTACATGATTAACATGAAGCCACCATACTTTTATAGCACTGGAATGCAAACTTTGATTTACAGTTCCAACTTTTCTTACTGATATCCTCCCTTCTCTTATCCTCCTGAAAAAAAAAAAAAAGTGTTTTCATCTTTAACTTCTATCTTAAGTCTCTCTTTCTGATCTTCTACAGACTGAACCTTGGCAATTTTCAAGGAAATAGATGGCCTTTCTGTTCCATATATCCTATAATTTATTGGCTTCTTGCACCTGTCAAATGCCACATTTCCTCCCTCTAGGAGCATGCCAGCATGCCCCTGTTCATGCTGTTCATTTAACCCTCCTTCCCCTGTAACTAGAGAAAGAGATAAAGCTACAGGTGTCAGTTAAACCATGACTGTTTCTTTGAACTTTCCTAGATATTTCCTTATTGGAATATTTCTTCCTAAGGGTTTTTCATGTGTAACCTTCCTTTCAAATAGAGCATTTGTTTTGTTTTCAGTAGGCTTGGAGCCCCAATTTTCCCTGTGTACCTGTGAAAAATGTAAGTGAATCCCCTGATCTCAGTAGATCATGCTGGGTTAAACCTCATTCACACAGAGTTTTGGTCTCCCTGTCATCTTGTTCAGAAATGAAATCCCCATTTATGAATAACTCTTCAATGTGTGCTTCAGATCCACTCCTTATTTAAGAAAGCACTCAGATACCTTCCTGAATCAGGAATAAAGAAAATATTCACTTTTATATAAAATATTGATTTTTTTAACAGGACAATTTAATGATTTAAAAAAGTCAGATCTATTAAAGAAAAAGCAGATCCTTACTTACTTTCTGTTATCTCCTTTGTCAGGACTGGAGCTCTTTCTAACTGATGCTCTGTAGCTGAAACAGAAGATGAGAGTATGAAGCTCACATTATTGAGGAGGCCATTTCCTAGTGCTATTCAAGAAGCTGGACATAGTCACTGCTAGCTCTCTCTGCATCACTGAAATGCAAACAGTTGGGCTCATCTCTGTGCCTTCCAGTGCAGACTTTCAGACACCTTAGTAGTAATAAATCCTAAAAAGCACATTTTTAAAAGTAATACCATTAGCCACAGCTGACATTTGCACAGCATGATCTGGACATCTAACCTGACCACTTTTAATTTTTGATTCTGGTCCTTCCTTCTCCCTCTGTTTCTCCTGCCATTGCAAAAAACCTCTGCTGCCTGAGTGAAATGGTTGGAGAGTGCCTGTGTTTCTAAAATAAATCAGTACCTGTGAGGTTCTCAAAAACTCTGAAAACATTTCTGCACAGATCTTTTTTTTCTCCTTGCTTATGCTTTCCTTTCTTTCCATGTCAAAGCATTCATGTTGGGGCAGAGCCCAGACCATTTATTTCAGGTTTTCTTTTGCTGCAACTGGCAATGCCTTTTACTCCCTGCATTGCTGAAAATGCCCCTGGACAGTACGGCAGACACAGAACAAGCTCCCTGGGCCCTCCAGCCCCCAGTCCCATCTCCTTTAACCACCCTCACCTCCCCACCTCTGCCCTTCCATGAGCCAGGAGGAGCATATAGCACCTCCTGCCTCTGCCTACAGGAGCCTTTCAAGGTATATCAGTGTGTGTGTGTGTCTACGCATGCATGTACATTCTAACCCTTTATGTAATGAATTTCTTTACTTTGATACTCCTCATACATCAGAAGAGGTGGCTGGGCAACACAAGCCAGAGGTTCATGGTAGTGTGTTTCCTCATCTCAGCCTATTGAACTATTGTCTTTAAAATATTTCTTGTAACATCTCTTTGGAGGTACATATTTTAAAAATGGAAGGAGGATCTATGAGCTTACTGCTATGTTTATTCAATTCTCAACCCTCCAAACACTTCAGAATTTGAATTACTCAGCTAGGCTTAATGAGGCTGACTCGGAGTAAAGTTATGTGCATAAAAGCCAAGGACAGGACGCCTTGATGTTATGCATTTTTAGGAGGTTATGGGGTTTTCAATATTAATTTTTATTACTGAGTGGTCTGAAGGAGAACTCAGGCTGTACCTTTACCTTGGTGCAGAGGAACTCCTTGGGTGGTGTCTGGAATGTGGAAGTTTGTTTGTGGAAGCACTACCATCTGTCAGTGCAGATCTGAGGGCTCCAGGTCAGCCACTTCAGACTCACACCCTGCTAACAGCTAACGCTGCTACCTCTGTGTAGGTTTGTGCTGCTGACCTCTAAGCTTTTTGGTCAACGGCTTTCCCTTTGCCTCCATTTTCCAGTTAGTAGAATGGGGAAAATTACTCTGGATATTCAAAATGGCCAGCATGAAGCATCACCAGGGGCCGTACTGTGATCCCTAAGTGGATCACACAAAGAAAGGGGTAAGAAAATTTGACTAGTCTAAAAGCCTGACCATTTTCCCATCCCAACTTGTTTGGAATTTAAATGTTGGTTTGTGGTTTTTTTTCCTTCTCTTGAGTTGCCTTTGACCCTCTTTTTTCTGATCCTGAAGAGTGTGAGAAGGCAAATTTGCTTGTGGCCTTAGCAGTTTTGAGCAACTGCAGAAGGACTGCTGGCCTCATGCTGGAGATCTGAAGAAGAAGACAGGTTCCCATAATGCTCTGGAGGGGAAATCGTTCAGATAGTCTGGCAAAGATGCACATGAGCATGGGGACTTTTTAGTGGTGGTCTGAATTAAACATCTAGGGACTCCACACAAGCTTCTTCTTACAAGCTTCTCTGAGGCTTTATCCTGACCTCCTCCCTGCTCCCATTTGCACATATAGTGAGAAAAATTCCTGTTGAGTTACCCTTAGGAAATGTTCAGAAGAGAACTCATCCTTTTTCCTAGATGTGCTTTTTGCTTTGCTAAAGCAGCTACTGGGCAAGGCCAGGTGCAATCCTACCCTTTCTATGTAGTAGATTTTACTGAACACAACTGTGAGAGCAGAGAAACAGGTACCTTTTATTTTGGTAACAATTTTTATTTTGATTTCACTCAGACCTTTAGATACATTTTTGCATATCTGTCTTTACAATTTTCAGTTGGTAAAGGGATATGGTCAGAACATACTGACTGCAGGAAATGAAAGCTATTTTCAGAAATATTTCACTTTAAGTGAAATAAAGTGAAGTAAATATCTAACATGAAGTAAATATCATGTTAGATCACTCCCAAAAACCTGAGTATGTGTCCTCTACAGCATGATTTTGGGTTTTATGCCATGTTGCAATATTCATACTACAATTATAAAAAATGCATAACCATAGAATTGCTTTTGGAATATTCTCTTTCACAGTAAAGTTATGAGATTATTAATTTTTCCCCATTCTACTTAAAGGAATATTGAAGAAGCTGAGAATTCCTCACAAAACAGAAATTTCAAATTTTAATTAGCTTTACTAAAAGGACTGTCACCCCCACTTAGAGCTATGGGATTTTGGAAATCAAGTCCCACCTGTTTCCACAGAGCATATTGGGAAAGAATGGAAAGTGGAAGGACAGGTAAGAAAGGTGTGCCTTTTGATGATTTGAAACATAAGCAGGACCCTCCATTCCTATAAAACCCTTCCTGGCGCGAGACAGCTGTTGCCACTGAAGCCTTCTACATATTTATTGAAATCCCAAGAATCCTTCCTTTTTTAACCTGTATTGTATCCCCACTGCTCTTGAGATCCTATGTTACAGCTGCTTTCCTCAGAACGACTTGATAAGAATATCTGTTTTGGACCCAATGTCAGTGTCAGAGAATTACTGTCAAGCATCAAAAGATGCTCTCATTCTTCCCCTGGGGCTTTAAAGATGCTATTCTAAAATTAAAGTGTTTTGTATAGATAAGACACTTAGGGTTATAATGAGGTCAAGAGTTGCTGGCAGTTTCCAACAAGACTTCTTTTTAAATAAGTTGCTGTGGTTATTTTCCTTTTTCAACAGATAAGTATAGACAGACCAGGTAGAGAAACAGTCAGGAACAGGAATCTTTAGAAAAATATTTGGAAATTATTCTGATTGCATTGTCTAATTCAAGTTGCCCCATTTGATTATACTGGCCTCCTCTGCAATGCAATGTGACATGGAATATATGATGTAATGAGATATGCCCGCCAAAATGCAATGTTCTGTGTTTTAGTCAGAATGTATTAATCCACTTACTGAATAATTGACCCAAAGAGATTCTGTCAAACAATATTAAATTATTCACTGGATTTCCAAACCAGCACACAGTGTCCTTTAAATATTTAAGAATAATGTCAAATAATTTTCCACACCAAAAATATCTTTTTTTTGTTTACTGAGGTTCCCTGGCTGTTCTTTGTTGTTTAAGCGGGGCAGGATAATCAAATAAAAGCCAGTGTGCCCTTCAGGGGTGCCGTATGAGTTGGAGGGCAGAGGCTCTCCCACCTTCCAGCACCCCCAGAAGGGGAAGCAAATACTCACCTGGTTCAGTTGTCAGACCTTGCCAGATGCCATCCCATTAGCACACTTTTACTGCCTCACCCATACATTTTAAAGGAAACTGCAAACTCTCCACACACATACACATATATTTTACCACATAGCCTGTGCCTCGGCAGCAAGTTCCCCCAGAGAGGATGCAGCACTGAGGCTGTGAAGTGCCCTGCTATTCCCTACCCTCAGGCCTCACAGTACCTCTCTAGGTGTGCATTATGAGATAACAACCTCTCTGGATCAATTTTGGTGTGGAAAATAGGTTTTCTTAAAAAAGGGACACCAGTACAGCAGCATTCAAGTTCTACCAATTACAGTGTCTGACACCATTCCCCTTGAAGGTTGCATGCTGAACGAGTGCAGGGTATATTTCTGACTTGTTTAAAAAGGATGAGGAGAGGCATCTGATAGCTTACCTTAATTATTCCATTTCCTCCTCCCTATATACATTTCCAAAATCTAATTATAGTGCTCATGGCCCCTGCTATCAGCCAGTAGCCAGAGATTAATATAAAGCCACGGGAAGGACAGCTACCTCCCTTCACGCTTTCCACAACGTTGCAAATCTATTCCAGCAGTCTTTTGATACTAATATTTTGACACATTCATCATTGTGTTAGCATCGGCAGTGAGCAATATTTACAGTTTATAAGCTTTTCCAGGACCAACTGTTCATATTACTCCTATTAAGTCCATTCAATTTTCCACCTGAAATACCACATTTATCTAGTCAGAGTTTGACATCTATTTTCAGGGGGGAGGGGGTTGCTTTTAATAACTAGTTTTATTTAATTGTATGTTTTGCTTCTCCTGAAGAATACGCTAAGGCAATCTGTTACATATTGTCAATCAAGTAAGATGCACTTGGCTGCATTCTCAGCTGCATTATCTAAGTCCTGATATGAGGACATTTTTGTGCATATACATCTGTGTGTGTTGAGATGGAATTGCTTATCTGTTCTGTGGCTTTATTTGGACTGGAATTTACTGCAATGTCCTCATGAGTTGCAGGAATGCTGTCCAGAGGTGTGTTCTGTGCAGCTGGGGGGCAGTGGGCAACCCTCCATGATAAGTTTGCTATTCCAAGCCACAAGTATTGTCACACTGTTTATTTTAGTAAACAATATGACTCCAAACATATGAAATATTCTTTATTTGTCAAAATATATGTAATGATTCTCTTACTTTAAAGGTGTTTAGATTTGGCTTTAGGAGAGAGCAAACCCTGTGAGTCTTCTAAACCACACCAGAAGCAAAGCCCAAACAGAACAAAAACACATAGGAAATTCTTCTTATCTTCTTCTTCTTCTTCTTCTTATTATTATTATTACTTAGGGAACAAGGGAGAAAATTATACCAGCATTGAAAATAAACTTTGCACCTCCCGAAAAGACTTATGTAAGTCTCTGAACTTTTAATACCAAGGTGGCCATGGACATCACACAATTCAATGTTCTGGAACAGCAACAGCAAACCAAGACTTGGCCAGAGACTGCACTAGTCCATCATTTTGCCTGATGGACCCATGGGCTCCCCTGCTCACTGCACAGGGAAATTTACCCCCAGAATAAAAGCTTGTGAGTGACTTCTTTTGGCATAAAACTGTCACCTTTTTCTCATACTTCCTCTGTGCAGAAACACCAGGGTTTGTGCCCGGTCCTGGTGTGCAAAGAGCATGTCTGAAGCCTCTGTTAGCAGTCACTGCATGTAGCAGAGGTGATGCACAGAGCTAGTTGGGAAGGAAGTTGCTGTTTTATGAGAAATTCTGCATTAAATTATGTTAAACATACCAGGAACAAACAGAAAACCCCACAGTAATTTCCAGGGTTGGGTAAAAAAAAAAAGAAAATTAGGGTCATACCAAAGGCTTAAAAGAATCGAAATCTTTGATTTGAATTTCGGCCTTTTAAAAAAAATCTATATAATAAATGTACATGCATAAGGGAATTAAGAGTCATAAATTGAATCAGAAACTACAATTTTATTTTTTTTTTCCCCAGAAATGACATGCTAGAGCACTCTCATCTTCCTTGGACGGTTAATTTCTCTGTACTTCAGGTTTCGCTTCTTGTGAACTTGTCCCTTGTTGGTCTACTGATATCTCAGGTGAGTCAAGCCCAGACTTCTCCCCCAGCATGCTGTTCATACTGTACTTGTTGAGCAGGACAGCACAGAGCTATGGCAATCACTGCTCTTCCAAGAGTTAACTTCCTTGAGCAACATCCACTCCAAGTCAAGAGAGAAGGAGGCATCTGTGTCCCAGGGACCTGCCCCAAAGAGTATATCTTCCTGCAGGAGCTTTTCAGGGTGTGTGGAGACTCTCCTCCAGACACAGCATGAAGGAGAAAAGGAAGAGCAGGACTGGTGAATGTCAGAACATGGTTCCACTTACTGTTCCCTCGGGCAGAGAATTGCAGGTGCTACGCAGGCACCCTGCTTCTCCAATGGAATAAAAGGAGAATTCAGCACCAAGGGAAGGCCCCAGAGCTAACAGACACTATAATCCTGCCACAATGGCATTCTTGAAAGTGTAATCCGCTGTCTGTATCTGAATTCAGAGAGGTGGAATGCTTTCCCGAGATATGCAGCTAATGGCTATTAGAGCTAGGGTAAAAACCTTGCCCTGCAACTTCCAGTCTGAAGCAACGAAACTCATTTTCTTCCTATTACCATCTATGGGGCACTGTCTGTGATGCACCGCTCTACTGGTAACATTCACTACACTGATGGATATGTACTGTATAGCTTATACGAGTTATATGAAATGAGTTTGGAGGACTTGTCTTGGTTTGGCTGCAACGCCAGCAGGATGCTGAAATGTTACTGACTGTGTGCAGTCCTGCAAACTAAGCTTTTCAGGAGAAAAGCTGCCAAAGCTTTACAAAAAGCATCTTAACTTCAGGTGCTGCAGCACTGTCAGGCAGGGCAGTGATGTGCTGGGATGTGCTTTGTGTGTGTGTGTGCTGGGGGCTAACACCAGTGTGAAGCAAACATCTTTTGAATGAATTGGTGCTGGAGGGGATATGCACAACATCCCGAAGTGGCCTCAGCGAGACATCTGACTGATTAGATATTGAAGTCAGGCGCTGAGATACCAAGGTCATGCCACATCCTGCTTTCCTCATCTAACTGGGCCCCGATAAAATAGCAGCTGGTAAGACCACCAATCAGATAAGGTGGCAATTTTCAACAGTCTCAAATTATTGTTGCAGCAAGGGAGGTCCAGATAAGATCAATCAGATGCTGGAACGATTTAGCCATTCTGATTCCCCTCCGCCTTTTTTTTTTCCTTTCTTCTATCTGGAGACAGCCTGTCTTGTAAATGTGAATGCAGAGAGCACTTGCAGAGACCCTCACCATCCTCAGAACAACACATGAGAGTTGATTTATGGGCTGGATTACATGGAAATGGTAATTCTTTGCTCTTTATGATGTTTAGCCGGAAAGTGCAGTACCTTCCAGTCAGAGCAGCAATATCGACATGAGGTTTTTACAAAAGGGGTGAGAGAAGGGGGGTGGTGATGATTACAGAAGCTCCTCTAACACTGCAGTTAATAAGACACCAGCACATTAATCAGGTGACAGGTATTGAGTCTAACAGGGCAAGGCAATAGTTTTTAAAAACAGCCAGTTAAGTTACTACCTGGTAGAAAAAGGCTGACTGAATGCCACAGGTTTTATGCCACTATTTGCAATTAAAGTTATTTTTTATCCCCCTCTCTTTTTTTTTTTTTTTTTTTTTCAATGTTTTAAAATGTCTTTTTTGGACCTGTAAGAAAATGAGAGATAAACCACATAGGGCTGTAACAGAGGGCTGTCCAGTCCCTTTCTCCTTGACCAGCTGTGGCCTGGGCTATACGTCTGTCATTTGCACAGTACCTCACTGTGGTCCCTCCCCTGAGCCGTACCCCAAGGGCTCCATGCAGATGACTGACTCCTGAGGGTCACGGCACAGAAGACAGACTCCAATGTTTGATACAGCTGGACAAACTCCTGACTGAAAGAGACCTGATTCTCAATTGCAGCCTAGAGGTGTGGCTCCCTTTTTTCATGTGACACTCCAGGTAGCTTTATTGCACCAGACCATGTACGCCTCAGCCTCTTTTATCACCACCTGCCCGACCAGAATTGGCATAGTCAAAGGGGAGGAAGAGTTGGGGTAGTCCTGGTGCACAGTTACAAATGAGCCCATACCTCCTTGGTGTCCTTTGTTTAAAGGAACTCCAGTCACTTTAGTCCTGAGGTTACCGATGTTATAATGCAACTTATTTTTCATTGCTAAACCCTGTTTGTTATCAGAAATACTATAAAACAAAGGAAGAAAACATCACTAAATGAACCATTCCCATGATTCTGTAGACTTCCTGCAAGTGCACGTGCTCTTTTTTTTGAGCCTTAGTCAAACTATTTGCCATGACAAGTTGGGAGCACTGGGCAAGATCAAAGCAGGCAGAGTAGTCATATATATAGAATCATAGCACTGTTAAGATTGGAAAAGACCTTTAAGATCATCTACTCCAATAGTCAACCTAGCACTACCACCCTGTTCACCATTAAACTCTATTACTTCCTTGGGCAGTCTGAATAGGTTAAGTTTTGTCTTGCTTCCCATATGACAAATATAGATTTCCAGGACCATGCCAGGACCATACTACTCTGTGATGAAATGGACCTTTAAAGTAGGATGCAAACATATGTTGCCACTGTAAATGAGTCATAAGAATTGCCTGCCCAGAGGACATCTAAAGTCCATCTTGCTCATTAATCAGTCCCTGACAGTGATCAAACCCTGATATTTCAAGGGAAGATAAAATAATTCTAATAAACAGAGACAAGAACATACTTTGCTCCAATCTGGTGCTATTGGAAAGAAGCGTCCTCTAGACTCTGGACTAATCATTAGCAAATGACAAGCAACCAAAGGTGAATTGGTGGTTCTGCTGCTGAGAATCATAAAATGGAGTTTCATGGTCAGTGCTGGAAGTGACTACAATACTACTACTAGCAGCTTCCAGGAGTGGCTATGTTTGTAAGACGAAGTCTATAAATTTGGGAGTAGATCACATAGGTAAGCCACCTGACTGGCCTGCGAATCACCAGTTCCAGGAGGGCTTGTGTCATGGTTTGAGATAGCCCCAAAATCCAATTCCCTAGCTCCATCCCCCCTCCCACATCTCAACCTAATGTGAGATGGGTTTTTTTTTCCAGACAAAACACAACCAGACTCAGAATGGGGGAAAGGGAATATATTACAATGACTGTACAAATAAATACTATAACACATTATACACACGATCACAACTATCTCTACCATGACATATAGTATTTACAAAGGATCAGATCTCTTCTCCCCTCCAAATAAAAGTCCAGGAGGGAAAGAAGGACAGATCCCTTCCAGTCTCTCAGGAATCTCTTCTAAGGCAGCAGGTCTCCTCATCTCATGCATGCAGCAGTAACTGGATTGTTGTAGCTGGATCTCTGTTCAATACACACAAGGGGGTCTCCAAGCCCCTCGGCTCTCCTTCGGTCCAAGCGAAGGCCTCACCTGTGGGCTGCCAGCAGGGACCAGACTCGCGTCACCACAGGTATATCACGAAATGCAGGGGCATCTTCGTGAAAGTCCCTTCCTCAGGGGATTCAAATTCCCCTTTGCAGAGCTCCGTGCTCTGTCTCAAGGCTGCTAGCTTAGCAGCAGCAGCGAGGGGGGCCAAGGTCAACCCCCCCGCATTCCTTCTCCGTCCCGGTCCAGCTTCCCAGGACGCCTTTGAGCTTCTCAGCTCCTCTCTGCAAGTGCTGTAGCACTCCAAGGCTCTTTTCAAGCAAGAGTCTATCATCTTCCTCCTTCCAGGAGGTCTCAAGGAGTTTGGGGTTTTGGTACAGTTCCTACCCCCAGAACTCTGAAGTTCTGCTGCGGGCTCTCTCTTCTGCTGCTTCCTCTGGTTCAGTTCTTATCTGTCCTGGCTCTTATCCAGAGTCTCTGGACACTGCCGCCGCTTCTGCTCTGTCCCTGTAGCCCCCAGCTGGGGCTGGGGGGGCCCCAGAGGCCCCGAGGGGCTCCGGGCCCCTTTCCTCGTGGTCTCACAACATGGCAACTTCTTCTACCAACCAAACTACAACCCCTTCTCTTCCGGTGCTTGTGATATGTTTACATTTCTGCAGGAGCGCTAATTGGGCAGAACTTCAAAACTTCCAGGGGTCTCCACCCCTGGGGGTTACCACTTTTTCAGCCTCTGGGGGAAAACAAGGTTCAAACCACTACAGCTTGCGAGGAACTTCCTTTATTCCAGTGAACACAATGACTATTGCAACTCAGTACAGCTTTTTCTGGCTGATGTGTGCGAGCTTTACTCAACTGGAAGCAAGGAAACTACAGTGATTCTCAGCAGCTAAAGACCTGACACACAGTTTTCAGATGTTCTTTAGTTTTGTCTTGCCTTTTGAAGGTTGCAGACTGCATTTAGAGGTCTTTGTGTTTGGTTTTATGGACTTGAGAAGACATCTGACAGTAGCCATGCTGAATAATGGCTACGTGGATTTTCTGATGCTAACTAGAGTAATCCTTTTTTTTTTTAACATAATTTTTGTGCTAAAGAGTAGAGCTGAGGCTAGGTAAGATGTGCTTAGGAAATAATTTCTCTAGCAAGTTCTGATATATTTTTCTGAAAAATAATTTAAAATTTATCTTATGTTTTCCCAGCTGTTTGCTCTCTGCAATTTCTCTCCACATCATAGCGTCAGAATATACTGCAGGTTACAAGGTAACCAAGGGAGATGCCTGAGCTAGTTCTAACTGAGTGGTAGTTTGAAATAATGCTGCTGCAGACGTATTTCTTCTGGTATCTAAGCCAGTTTAAAGCAGTTGGCTATCTCTACTTCACAATGCTGTCTGGGATGTAGATATATGCTTTCAATCCTTGGTCAATTAACAGAAAGTATTGACGAACACTCTCACACTTTAATATTTGTTTCTCAGTGAAAAATCCCTCCCTAAGTACGTTGTGGTGTAACTGTAGCTGACTAAATACAAATATAAGTCATGGAATCATGTTTGCCACCCACCTCTGTCTCTGCAGAGCTCTATGAGCAAATCCAGAGACACTCCAGTTCACAAGAGCAGTGTGGTTGGCTGAAACTGCTGTTGCTGCTGCTAGCCTGGCCACCTGCTTCTAGCCAAAGGAAAATCTTGGCCCCATTGAACTCACTGGCAAAACTCTTGTGGGACCAAAATATGTACTGCAGCAAACACTCAGAGTGCATAAAGAGCAAGACTGTCTGTTTTCTCTCCCAGAAACAACTGCACTCTGCAGCTGGACTGTCACTTTGAATGTTGGTGCTAAATAAATCACCTCCCTGTGTCATCTTCTCACTCTAAACAAAGCTCTTTATTCACTCTGTTGTTTTAGCATATGATATCATTATCAACAGTAAGGTACATTTTGTTTCTTTTTCTCCACGCTTCATATTTGGATTATATTTGGTTTTAGGTGTTTTTTGTTTTCCCTGACACAATACAGAAACACAGGGAAGCATGAGGTTGTTTTATGATTGCCAGAACACAGATAACTTGAAGAGTTTAAGCTCACCTAACTCCCACTCAGACTGTCTGCGTCTCATCTAGAAGGCCTGTCTGCAGTCCAGAGCTGACTTCCTTGGAGTTCTTTCCCTGCAGACACTTGCAAGTGTTAGATAATTTCCTAATTAGACTGAATGCACTACAACAGCTCTCTTTTAGTTTCATACCTGTTCTTGGAAGTAGATACTCTGGTGCAACAGGCATTTTTCTCTGAGCCAGAGCTGTGGTACATTGGAGCAGAGATGGATAGGCAGCTTGCTTCCATCTCCTTCCCCAGGCACGTCTGTGAAGTTTCCTGAAGGACCGTGCTGTGACACCAGGCAGGAAGGCAGAGCCCCGCTGCTTTAGGACTGAACCCAAAAGGGCAGCAGGCACATAACAGCTCCTACTCCTGCAATCTTCTCTCTATTGCAGAGAAATATGTGTGGCTTAAACCTCAGGAATATCTAGAGTCTTCTGTGGTCAGTGGAGACTGAAGGGGAGATTAAATTATATGGCTAGTACCCTCTGGAGACCTGTGAAGGTATCTACTTATTTGTACTTGCTAGAAAATGTAGGCATCATCTGGCATCAGAAACCTAAAATTTTCAGAGACAGTGCCTAAATAGGACACTCCAAGTAGACGGACTGGGTTCCACTTTTGGTTAATAGGCTGACAAATGGTCTATAAAGAAATAATAATAATAAAATAAAATATAGATAAAATATAGAAAGAAAAATGAGAAAATGAAATCTTTCAGCAACAAAAAACACTTTGTCTTTTGTCATTCTCAGTCCTTTGAAGATGCCTCAAACTTTCTTTTGGTAATTGCTATGTAAACATTTTTGATGTCTGTGCAAAAACATCTGGAAGCTTACAGTGGCATCTGGACATAAATATTAAAAGATCAACAGGAACCCAATATGAATTAGCCATGTGGATAGCCATAAAAACTACAACCACATAAACCTGCTCCAAGTCTTTGGCTACAAAAGTGGATGCTTTCTCACTTGGCTTTAGTTGTTTACAAACTGACATTCAAAAAGTAAGTGATTATGACTAATGGTTGGGTTTTCTTTCATTTTGACTATTCTTAATCAGACTAGAAATTCTCTTGCCTAATTTAATGGGTAGGAAATGTACCTCACTCCATCTCTAAGCCCTCTGCTGAATTTCTGGTGTTCTATATGAAAGTTTTGATTGTTTGTGAAACAGGAACTTGCAAGGTTCCTTCTGCATGACACATCCTGGACTCCTACTGATTTCTTTCTGGCGTTGGGCAGAGCTACCTGAGAGCAATTGCTGTAGGCAGTCGCTGGCCTGTATTATAAGAACACTCGTTTTAGTGTGCTCAGGTCTTGCTCTAGCATTCCTACTGGTGAGATGTGCTGTGAGCAAAGAAAGATGACTCTAAGATGCACCTCTTATAGGGCAGCTGAAGGAAAAGAGCAACCTCCATCCGGATTTCACAATGTCAAAAAGAAATAAAATGGCAATTCCATTGTTATTTTTCAGCTTGTGGAGTCTAGTCTTACAGCTTTTGAGGCTCTCAGGTTGACAGCATTGTGAGTTGCTGATGTGATCCCGTAGGAAAGAAGGTAAGCCACACTCAGGGTTAGGGTTAAGGAGAATGGCCTCTTTATTAGGGGAGTTCTGGCTTATATAATGTCAGGGAGAGAACTTGCTGGAAGAAAGGGAGGGAAAAGGGCAAAGTATGCAAAATACAACCAAACCAGGGAAAACAGGAGTGGTAACAATCCATTTAAGGGAGAAGATGGCCATAAAAGGTAACACTGCAATGCAACAAGTGTCAACCAATCAGGAAAGGGGGGTTTGAGGGTACAGAGAACTAGGGAATTTTTATAAAGCAATTTTCAGGATACAATACAGGGAAAATACCATAAAACAGTAAGTTCTGCTTTAGAACCATAAAAACAACTAAGTCCAATGTTCTCCGTAACTTCACACGGAGGTCTCATCATCAGGAGGGTCGTATAACTCTTGTTCTTTTCTCCAAGTTTCATATTCTATGTCGACCTCATTCCTGACAAGTTGCTTTTTCAAAAGTGGGAAGGACATGAGTCTGCGATGCAGATAATCAAGGGTTTTAGAAGCTGACAAGAGTCAAGCATGTAAATGGATTTGATAACCCAGATCTTATTACCTTTATTTTCTCTTGGTAAGAACATAAATAATAGCTTTTTGCCTCCAGAAGTGAATACATGAAAGATTGAGCAGTGCTAGGATAATAGAGGTCCTTTAAATTTTCCGAAGAGAACTGGAAAATGCACAGTTCAGTGTATATGGATTAATTAACCAGTGCTGTGTGTTCTAGGTGCCATCACTTGCTCTTATCTCATCTTTTTCACATTCTTGCCATTTTCTTTCAGGTCTTTTAGCTTTGTTCGCTCATTCATTGCAGGCTTCAGTGCTATTCACCTCATTCTCAGGAGTGTTCAGCTCCAAGTTACATATATCCTGCTATCCAAACTGGACTGCTTATGGAGTGTACTTGTTTTTAAAATGTATTTTTGTTTCTTAATTGTCTGAAGAAATGTGTAGTATTTTGAGACAGAAACAGAAAGGCTATAACTGGCCATTGTTCTCTGCAGTTGCTAACCCAGTGGGATACTCTGGATAGGACCAACTGCAAGGTTGCTCTAAAAGACTCTCAAGAATGGAAACACATGGACCTTTGTATTTGATTTCTGCCCTAATATTTAGGGAGGACTCTATAATTTAAATAAAAGGATGCATTTTCCCCCAATTTAATCTCTTTTAAACAGTGTGGGAGTTATAAACATTTTAATAATTTTACCACTTTCATATTTAAAAATATGCCCTCTAAGCATTTACATTCAAGATTTGTTTTTCTTCAGATGTGTAAATACCACATAGCAATTTGCATCTCATGCATAAATCTTTCTCCTGTTGAATGCAAACTAAAAAAAATAATAATCCAGCCCCCAACCCCTTTCATTTACCTCTCATATTTACAGCAAGTTAACTGGCTTCCAATGAGAATTTTAAGGGTTTATGTGTGTTTAAAAAAAAAATTATCCAACTGAAGTTTTCTTCCACTGAGTAATAAGAAGCCTAGAGCTGATTAATAGTGTTTCCTTTTCCAGTCCTAATGAACATTTTTCAGATTTTATGCATCCCAGATGAATCTATTTTAAATGGTGTGTCTGTTTGCATACATACACGTTGCTCTTTCTTGGGATTTATCCCAAATGAGTTTAGCTTCTTTGTACCTTGTAGGACAATATCAATGCTGGCTTAATCAATTTCAATTTGCTGTTAAACCAGAAACGAAGCATTTATCAGGATGAGCCAGGAAGGGCTGAATGGACATTTCGTGTTGCTGAGGTCTCTTTGTGAAATTTGCTCTGGGAAGTTGCTGGAGCTGAGAATTTACAAGAAGCTCTTCTCTGACTTGCAGTTACCACCTAGTCAGGGTACACCCTCAGGATGGTTTTACTCTACATGTTTTCTGCACTGGCAGTGTCTGTGCCTACTGATGAGTATCATGGGTCTCAGTCCACTAAAAATAACTTCTCTAGAGAGTCTTGCTGCCTTCGTAAAAATGCGACCAAAATATCTCATTGAATCATCTTCCTCAGCTCAGACTGGCTCTGCTATTTATGACTATAGAGTCACTTCTGCCTCCCTGACTGCTTCACACCAAGAATGGGAGCCAGCTCTGGCAGACATGATGTGGTGCCAGCAGTGGCAGGAGCTCTCTGGTGGGTGAAAGCCTTCTGCTCATACAGCAAGTCCCAGCCCAAAGCTGCTGGAGATATGGGGCATTCCAAACTCCCCAGCTCATGGAGGCAGGTGCTGTTTTAATGATCAGCTCCAGACTCTGTGGCAAGCAGTGGGTGAACATTTCTTCCGCTGCTGCCTGATCACAGTGATGCTAATTTTGAAGTGATGAGGAAGCACAGGGAGATGATAGCAGGATGGTCCCAGCTGTTCATGCCAAGGATGCGAGCAGCACTTTTATTCAGAGAGGGAAAGCAAGAACTCCCATTTCACTGCACAGACTGGGAGAGTAAGGAGAGAAAAGCTTTCCCTAGATTCCTGTTTCATTTCAGAAAAGTTTTTTCAAAGACTCATCCTCTCTTCCCCTCCTGCAGGTTATTTTTAGCTTTAAGCTCTCCTGGCTGCTGCATTGATAGCTCCTTACCATTTCAACTGCAATTAATCAAAGCAGGGCTGATTATGCTTTTGTCTCTGATTGTGTAAATCAGGATCCTTTTGTCTAAAATGAGGAGACCTTTGGTGCTGGGCATCCTGTTTTCCATCCCCTTCCATCCCTTCAGCATGACCAGGCAGCCAGGATTCCTGAATGCACGTGGTGGATGTTGCTCCTGTGCTGAAATCATGTGGAGGAGAGCTGAGGCGAAGGATGGAACAAGCATCGTGGCTGTGGTGCAAGGAGCTGTGAGATGGTTGAAGTCACCATTATAAGGGACCTGTTAACCCACTTTCATGCTGCAGTATAAGGGGGAGATGAGAGGGGCTAGAGGGATCTACCCCAGCTGCTCTGCAGCACAGCCAGACTTACCACTTCAAGTGCACTTCTTCAAAATCTACTTGAATAGGGTAGCACTCATGCAAAATGAAATGAGAAGAAAGAGCGTGTTTGGATAGAGAAAAATCATGGTAAAGAAGTCCAAAGGAGCGCCAGATCCAACAGTTGCTTCTAACAGCCCACGAGTTGCTTCCGTCCCCATTTCACATGAAACATCATAAGGCCCTGGGCCTGTCTGGGTCAACTCGAGGCAGCCAAGCTCTCACTTAAGATCAGTGGTCGCTTTGGGAGAGCATGAGCACAGGAACAGCTGTGAGGATGCATGACACCTTCTGTGTATTCAGAGAGGTTAAATGAAAGAACAAACTGTGATTGTAGAAGTTCCCAGCACTACAGACATGAACTCTTCAGCGTTAGCTCTTCTTCTTGATACCTCACAACCCATGAGCTTGTCTAGAAGATATCTGCTGTTATAGAGTAAGGTGTGCCTGCGAATCTCAAAGCTCTTTAAAAATATGTATTTAAATTCAGCACTCCTGTGGGACTGACTGCTTCACAGGTTTGTAGTCTCAGATGAAGAAGGGTTAAAATTATTTGCTTAGAGACTTAAGGTGCAGAGCTGAGCAGGCAGCAGGACTAAGGACATGCAGTTCTTAAGGTGCCACTCTGAGCACTTGTCTGTAATCCCTTCTTTTCTGTTAGTAGCAAATGATAATTTGCCTCTTAGAAAAGCCAGTGCAGTGTTGCTCTCCAAAGCAGCCCCGCATCAGAAATCTTCCAGTTATGCTAACTAAAACTGCAGGAAGTATTTCTGAAGGGCAGACACACTATGCATCTTTCTCTTCTACCTGCCTAAACACTGGGCCATATGTTTCTGTTCTGATTTTAAACAGGACTGATGAGTCGCATTCATATTGCAGGGTGTAACATTTGATTTTGCTGTGTCTTTGGTTAGCAGATCACATTCTTATTACACCCTTACATGTCAAACAACAGTTCTGTAGGTAGAGATCAAAGTAGCTGGAAAGAACACATTTCCTTTACTCATATTGAAGAAGATGAGAGGTAACATGATCCTGACCTCTGAAAGTCAGGGACAGCTCTGAGGGTGGGTGACTTGAGCCAGAACTTCTGCTGATTGTACAACAACAAAAACACATGTTGATGCCATAACAGAGACATGGATTAACTCTTTGGAGAGGGTTGTATTTTAAGGGGTTCTAACCCCTGTAAAACTAGAATTAACTGGATAAATGTAACCTGTACTATTTGTAATTTTAACTTTTTTACTGTGTATAGGAAAAAAACCAAGCTGATTCTTAGTATATTGTGTTGTTAAATTTTTGGGTGGAGAAGAAGCAACTCCTGGAATGAATTACATCTTCAGATGATGTTGCAAAGACTGTCTCTTCAGGGTTTTATTCCTCCCAAAGTAATGTATCATCTGCCCTTTCCCAGGAAGGTTTTATACCATCAAGAAACAGCAGGGGAGTGAAAAATATCACCTGCAGGACATGGTAAACTCACACAAGTAAGCATAGCCATAAACTGTAAGTTAGTTAGTGCATTGACAGATGTTCATTCTAATCCAGATGCAACTGCCGTACCTCTGATGTCTTACAGACGTAGTGTAGAAGCAGCTTTGCCATGTTGCATGGAGAATTGATGAAGTCACATGATGCTATTGTTGCCATATTTTTTCCCCAGTTGCTAAATGACATTAAAAAGCACTAAATAGACACTCAATATTTTCCTTACATGAATTTATCATGTAGCAATTACTGCAGTTATTCTCAGTGTGGTTCTGTGATTGTAAATAGGAGGTGTCAATCAGTGTAATTAGAGAAGGAAAAAATGTGCCTGAAAAACAACCTCTGCATTACACTATAAACACCCTACCACGTGGCGTATCCCTTCTTAGTTACACAGAGTAAGTCCTGTGTTGATTCAGGCTTGAGTTTCACAGTAAATCTTTTTTGTGAATTTATAGACTGTCCCTTTGAAGGTAGAATTGTGCCAGCCTATTTATTTAAAGTCCTTTTTCACTTCAGCAGCATGCTTTGGAGATGTAATACCTTATGTGCAAAATCCCCGAGTGACAGCAGCTCTGCAAGCTCGTGATACTTATAATACATTACATATTATCAATAAAATGTTGCAAGACATGTCATAGATCTTATTAACATAACTTTAAATTATGGGTACAAGTTTGACCTATCTCTTGATGGATTAGAAGCAAAGCTTGGATTGTTAAACAGAATTAAAAGGCTTAGGGCATCATTAAACAAACTGTTTAAGTAAAATGTCTGTGTTTCACCATAAAGAGTCAAAGCATACCTGAAAAGCTAGCTGTCTCCAAGGCCACTTTTAAAGTTTAAAGAAATCCATAAATAACTTTCAAGTATTTTTTTTAAAAATTACTTTTACCATTGCCCTAATGTTAATTCTGATCTAAATTGCTCCCAGAAACCTTGGCTGCCCTAAAATATTTTGATCTGTATCTCTCCCCACTCCCCAAAGCAAACCAGAGAAAATAAGCACTGAACTGCCGGGAGATATAGACAACACCAAAATCTCTGGTACCAGTGACATGTAGTGTCGCGTCCTATTTCTGAGTTGAGATTCATTATGTCAAGACTAGAGAGTGCAGTGGCAATGAGGCTCCAAATAGAGATTTTTAAGTGACTCCTCAGACATGCAGGAGTCTATGCTGGCAGATCCAGCTGCAGATTTTGGACATTACGTCACAAATGAATCTTCTGCAGATTTTCTGAGAAATTTCTAGGATTTGTGTGTTTATGGGTGCTTAGGTAGCTTGACTAGTTTTAATTTATGGAGTGGCTTTTGGTTTTTTGACTGTGGATCCTTTGCCACATCTCTTTATATTCTCTTTGTGTTGACACTGTTGCTCTCACTTTGGCAATGGGAAAAAATTTAAGGCAAGTCATTTATGTGCAGAAGAACAAGGATAGGGCCCCAAACAGCTCATAGATGTACTGTTTCCTAGCCCTCCACTTATATCCTGGAAATATATCTCTTGTTCTGAGTATCAGTAGGAGTGATCTTCTATAGGAAGATGAATAATGCTGTTTCCTCCCATGCTTTAACTGTTTAAAACATTGAATTTTCTTTTTAGGATGTGAACTTTCTGGTTTGGGGTCATGGTGGTGTGTGCTTAGTCTAGTAAAGATGAGAGCTGGGAGGCAAGAAGCCCAGAAATTACTGCCTTTTTTCATTATTTCTTTAATATAATTTCTGGATCAAGTACAAAACCATGACTGAGAGAGAGAGCGCTCTTCCATTGGCTTGGGAGGGAATGAAGAGAGGCATTAAAAGAAATGTGTCCAGCTGATGAGTAAGCTGGCATGCACCACTGAGTCGTTAGTAATGTTTATTCTATTAGAGTGGACAATCTTTTGCTGTTGACAAAAAAGCTAACTCAGTCCATTACACATTAAATTAAGAGAACACACCATCATCATCATCATGGCTAGGCTTCGTGAACGAAGATTTGGGAAGGCACTATCCACATTTGCTACAGGCACGCTGGTGGCTTATGAGGCCAGTACGTGACAGACATATCCGATTGCAAAAGGCACAGCAGAAAGACTCCTTAGATGGTGTATTCTGCAAGGCACACATGCACCATAATTCTCAATTCTTTCTCCCTGAGCACTGATCAGTAATAATGACCTTTTGGGTAGGGGGCATAAGGCAATAACCTAAATACTTTTGTGTTAATTGTTACTCTTCTTGCTCAGCAAAATCCTAGCATTTAACAAATTTGCTATGCCTGAGGTCCCTTGAGACCTGAAATCGGCAAGAATGAAAGAACATATATATTTGGACAACAGTACCATAAGTAGCTCTGCTGGGTCTGGGTTTTGGGTTTGTTGGGTTTTGTTTGTTTGTTTGTTTGTTTGGGGTTTTGTTTGTTTGGTTTGGTTTGGGTTTTTGTTTTGGTTTTTTGTTTTTGTTGTTGTTGTTGGTTTGGTTTTTTGTTTGTTTTTTTTTTTTTTAATCTCTTCCAGAGTGATGTAAAAAGCTTTACTTGACAAGATAAAAAAAGTTAGCTTTCACTGCTACGGTCTTATATACCGAATAAATAAAGGCATAAATAAGAGTGGCTTGAGCCCTGTGCTGGACTTCCATGACTCTTTCTGTTAACCTTAAAGTTCACTATGCTGAAAACTAATAGCATCTATTTGTCAAGAAGCCAGAATAATGACATTTTGTGCCATTATTCTAATGGATTTTTCACTGTGCATTTTCTTTAATTATTTGCATGAGTAATATCATTATGCATTCATGCCAATACAATTCTGATAATTAATTTACATGATGGCAATTTCTTAATGATTTTGATGTCAAAGTTAATAGCAACATCTGATAGTTGATCTGTTGGAGCTGACATAAATTTAACTTGTAATGTATTGATGCCAAAACCAACAGCAGCAACAAATTACGTTGCAGAAAAATAAACATTTACAGGGTAAAAACCTCAGTGGAAAAGTCTTGATCCTTATCCCAGGTTTATGAGTTTAAAACAAAACCAAGGCCCCTAGACATGATGCATGTCAGATTTTTACTTCATCTTGCTTTATTTATTTATTTACACCATTAATAGTATTGATGTCAGATATTTAAGAGATCAAATTATATTCTATCATATAAAGGATTATGTTCTCTCGCCTCCAGCTTAATACATATATTCCATATATTAAAATGAAAAAATGCATTAATTAAGGTTTTATCTTTCTGGTTCTTTAAGCATGAAATCTAAACTGCTCTGCAAGGGGAAAATTTAGGACTGGTGTTTGAACCTGAATTTGTATCTTGGTTTGTGATTTCAGTTTGCATCATGTGGTAATAATATCAGCAAAATAGAATTTATGTGGAGGCAAAAATTGTTAATATCAATAAAACAAGAAACAATGCAATGTATAATAAGGTTTGAGATCAATATTTTCAGTACATTTTTGCTATGTGGAAGTGATTCATAGATGAAGAGATAATTGTATGTGTAACTGTATATATGTACCTATCTTTTTATATATTGACTCATGTAAGTATTACAAGACAATCAACACAGAATAAAACCACATTCTTCAGTCTTTGTCCGGGAGATATAAAGATCTCTTTACAAGTTTATAGGCATTTTTATCTACTAGTTAAATATTTTCGTATACCTTAGTACTGAAAAAATATGTGTGAAACAAATTATGACAGCCATAAAATGATGGTTGTTTTCCCTTTATTTTTTTAATCAAAAAACAAAGCCTCATTCTATGACACAGTTGCTAACATAATATTTATTTCTCCCTGCTTCAGCCTGTTAAATGTACAGACAAAATGGTAAAACCCATTACAAATAAAATTGATCCTGCTGTGTATTTCAACCTTTTCCCCAACTGGCTTTTCATCAATGTTATCCACCAAGGGAGTGCACATTTCATTTTATATAGCAAGGAGATAATTATACAGCCTCAATTAGACCTTCCATTGCTGGACTATAAAGGGCTGCTAGTTCAGACCCAGATAATTTGCCTCTAAAATGCACTACCTTTCCTTCTTCAGAGACGACAAGGAAGCTGTCAGTCCCTACCTGCTGAAAAAGTAGCTTATATGTCTGATTGCTTTTAGCCTATCTTTTCCTTGTCCTCGAAAACATGAGGACACATACTTGCTTGAAACCAGCCCCACAGAACTCAGGTATGTCAGTGGGGACCCTTTGCTGTGTCTTTCCTGTGGAGATGAATGCTTCTCCACCCAGAGACAACATTTGTTGAATGATTTTAAGTCCCACTGGTGATGGTGAAGGTGCAAAGAGGCAGCAATAGGGGTGGAATACTACCTGACTGTCCTTTTCCCTTGGTCTGCAGAAGGCAAGGGTTTTAGCTGCTCAAGTTTCCTTTGGAAATAAATTAGTCAAGAACTTGGTTTTAAGAATAGCTGCTCAAGGAGAAACAGCAGTGTAAATGTTATCTTTGTTCCAGGTGAGTAGAAAATCTCTTAAAAGCATTTCTGAGGAGTGTTCGCTTTGTGGGTTGATTGTTGCAAGGTGTAAGAAATATGACTATAATTGTGGTTTGCACCCTGAGAGACTCTCCTCCACAACCCAAATGGCTTTCTTGTGTGTGGCATTTCAGAAAATGCTTTTTTTTTTCCTCTGAGCATGTGGAATGCCTGTGAAGAAAACATTTTTTTGGTGCAGGGCTAGTCATGAGTTGGACACAACATGTTTGAAATGCAATGTAGGAGTTCAAAAGGGAGGTTTTAAAAATTCAGATCTACCTCGTGACTGGGAGCATTACTAATGAAAATGTGTTTGACTTTAGTGTTGAAATTAAATGTCCCATAGAAGAGAATGAAATTAATTTCTTCCTTCCCCAAAAATCATACTTAAGTTTCTGTAGCCTTAAATCAGGCCTGGATAACTTAGCCTCTGAGTCAAAAACTGCTCCCTATGTCTCACATAAACAACCACACCCAGGCATCTCATATTATCTTCCATTTCTTCAGTCTGCCAATTACTTGACACACCCATTTATTGTGGGCTATCTTAAATTAGCTCCTCAGTGACTCAAACATTTATTAACTGGTCAGGTGCCAGGAATTCAGCATGTGCATGAAGCTCCTGGGCCTGGGATGTTGCAATAGAAGATGTTTAGGACACTGATGGTGGTCTTTCTGTACCCTGAATCATGGCATAGGCAACAGGGGTACCGCCTCCATATGGGGTTATGGCTGGGATGTCTCTGCCACCCTGAGCTCTCTGGCTGCTTTGGACATGGGGCTATTGGTGGCTGCTCTAATAGAGGCCTGGCACCTAGGTGATTTTGGGAGAATGAGTCCCACTGAAGGGAGCAGATCCCTTGTCCATCTCCTTTTGGCCATGCTGGCCAGATGTGCCAAAGCAGGGAACCTGCTACTCAACCCTTCCACCACAGAGATAGAGAGTGCTCTACAGGAGGTGCGATGCATCTTGTAGCAGTGTCCCTTTGAGTCATGAAGCTTGAGGGAGATGGCAGCAACAATCCACTACTCAGTTTCTTTAATCAGCTGTGAGCACAGAGGTGTGACTGTGGATGTGACCTAACTGGTCTTTAGTGCAAAAGTTGATTTCAGCAGAGGCAGTAATTAATCAGAAGGTACAACTAGCTACCAAGTACAATGCTCATTGTTTCTCTCCCTGACAGCTAGCTCAGGCTGGTTATTAACACAAAAAAAAGCTTTCACTTTGAAAGTTGTTTTGTTCTCTCCATCCTCCACTGCTGTATTTCCTTTGCAAAAACCATGCTGAGCCACATTATGCTGTAGCTGAGGTTGTGGAGCTTCTTTAATGTACCATTTGACACACTGGTCCAGAAATCTCAGACTGGGAGAGGAAAAGAAGAAGCAAGCAGTGGAGATGGAGGTAGCTTCTCGATTCCCATGGCATGCTCTACTGCATATTGAGCTGGGCAAACTTTTTATGGGAGAAGTTCCACAGCATGTTACATGGGAGCTTTCTAAGGAAAGGGAAATTATCTCCTCTGTTACTTGTTGGTGAACTGGGATTGATTATGCTTAGTCCTGTAGCTGTTTGTATGTCTTAAGTCTTAAGATCACAAAGAGCTTTCACTGTAACTGGACAGCCATTAATGTCCATTTACTCCATTGTTTTTATCATGCAAAGCTTTCAGTCATACAGTTTGCTGACTAATTGTACCAAGCAATGTGTTCCTAATACTGTATTTACAGTCTGTAATAGTCATACATAAAGCCCTAAAAAATATGCTATGTCTGACTCCTAAATCATATGATTTTACAAGAAGTCGTGTATATTTTTGCATCCACTTTAGACTTACACACATAGAGTATTTCCAATTGTTTACATATGTTAAAATCTCTTGCATTTAAATAGCTCATTATGCAAATATTTACAAAATACATGGATATTTATTTTTACTGTACCCTCTATTCAATCACTGAGCTGAGATTTAATGTCTAAACATTGTCTGCAGTCGCATGTGCAGTAATGAATTATGAGTAATTATGTACTATATACAATTATACAACAAAAATTACAAATTCAAAAAATATTAACATTACAAAGGCAAGAACTCAAATTTATGAAGCGTCAGAAGTAAGGTGGAATCCTAATTCAACCTGTAATTATGCACATGTGCATTATAACATGGCCTTCACTAGTCATGCTCTGTTTGTCCTCCAGCTGCCTTCAGCTGCAATGGGTGCATGTGTCCCAAGCTGTGTTACAGGCCAAGGCCCCAGCCAAGGCTCCAGTCAAGCCTTGGGATCAGACCAAGGTAAATTTATAGTTTCCCAGGCAAGGACTTTTTCCTGGATTTGGTCACCTAAGCAACTGACCTGGCTCAGCAAGCATGTTTCTGATTTTCCCATTCCTACAGCAAGAGCTTACAGCAAGAGAATGCCCTGCACTAATTCACCTCTCAGGATAGAGCCGTACACCGAGCAGGACTAATTTTGCATTTGAGACATTTGAAAGAGCCCTGTGTTCTCATATAATCAAAGACTGACCCTGAAGTACATTGTGTTGAAAGGTTTTTCTGACCAGAATATCTTCCACCAGGAAATGCTGCTTTGTCAGAATTGAAATGCTTCGTAGGAACATTTTGTTTGTGATGATATTTTTGACAGAAAAAAATGTGAGCAATTCAAAATCTGAAGAAAGTTTTTCCTGCTACCAGTTGTTTCAGTGTAGGCCTGATTTCTTTTCTTTTGGTCTCAGAGCATATATTATTTATATTTACTATTCATTAGTTAAATATTATAAAATCCCCTGCAAAATGTTCCTGAAATGTTTCAATCCTGTTAATTCTGACATCAACTGATTTGGTTATTACAAGGCTTCAATAAGTTTGGTTTTTAACAATTGTGTGCTTAATGGCCTTTGTGGATGCACAGTGTTTTCTTATATGTTAAGAAAGCAAGCAAATTCCAGAAGCTTAATTTCAGCAGAATTTATAACTCCTATGAGGAAGACACTCAATTAAAAAAAAAAAAAGAATCAATTGAAGTGGATAAAGTTTTCCCAAGTTATAAGCAGCCAAAATAAATTTAAAGACTGAGCGATCTCAATAATACATGGCCTCCTTTGTTCCATCTATTACACTGCAAATGATTTGTCCTTGGAAATTTTTCTGAAAACAGTAACTATTCCATTTCTTAAATAATATCATTTACAAATAATTTTTAGCACAAAGAGACAATATTTGAAGCCAGGTTTTTAATATTAGCTGAATCACTGATGAAGTATACAACTGTCTACAGTTAAAAATTATTTCCTAAAGCTAATTTATTGCAATATGCATCCTGCATATTGCTAATATCCTGATAAAAACCAGATTAAACAGAAGTTCTCTTAAAGTGAAGACGGGTTGGACTACAGTAATACCATTTGGATAAAGATTTCTCAAGATACTAAAATGAATCTGATCCCAAGTCTTTTATTTCCAGATCAAAAAACGTTTTATAACTTCCTGGGGTATTCTTACTAATAACTTCCTGGAATGTTTGTTTATATTAATCGACATGTATCTTAGCACATTCTGGCTATATAAAAAGGTAAAGCAGAGCAGTGATGAAGGAGACTCTCTTGTAGACAAGTTCCAGGAAATATTAAGAATCTTATTAAAAGCAATGCTTTCATAGCATTTCTCACTAAATAAACAGTGTCTGGCTAGTTTCTCACATCATGGATTGGGATTCTCCGATTCATTACTCAGTTTCTCTCTCTGGAGACATTGGAAACAGGAGAGCTCACAGCAGGTGTGCTCAGAAGAGTAACCTGGGTAGTAAGAAATCCACCTTCATACACAACATTGCAACAAGGACTTGTTTGGCTGTAGGCTTTACTTTTTTTCTGTTAAACATGAGTTGGTTGCGTAAAAGAGATCTCCCCGGTTTTCCACAAACCCTTATCCTGAGGTGGACACAACCCTTTCCAATCTTTTTTACATTTACTTTTCTCCTAGCTGCTTGTTGTGGATCTTAAGAGAGAAATCAGCTTCTGATCTTCCAAAAACTGAGATTTCTGAACAAATTTCCTACAGACATATTGAGGGGCAAGAAAGCCAGGAGGGCTTATGAAGTGGATCTCAGTGTGTTTATGAAAGGGATTACAGACCAAGTTTTCTTGTAATAGCAACCAACTGTGGTTGGTGGCTCAGGAGTTCCCTTTGTTTGCTCAAGCAGACTAGTCCAAACGCAAAAGGACTAATGTCCTCTCGAAAGCTTCAGCTTCTTTCTGGAGACCAGCAAAAGCTAGCTGAGGCATGGGTTCCTGCTGCTAAGATGCAGGCCCAGAAATCAGACCTATCAGTCTTCAACGAAATATCATTGGGGTCCTGTCTCTTCTGCTGGCTTTCTTCTCCTACTCCCACCTCAGTCTCACAGTGTGGTCTCAGGAGAGTCAAACAATGTACACACCACATTTCCTCATCTAAATAAATGGCAGAAACATTCCATAAACCACTCTTATGATGGCAATGATGGGAAACAGCTCGACGATGCTTGAATAAAATATGGTAGATGTGCAAATCATTGCTGCAGTAAGACTGCACCATAGAATCCAGTACTTGGAAGGCTTCAACCCAAGAAATTCTACAGCCTCAGCTTGCTCTGCTCTAACTTAAGACTCTAATCTTGTTCCCCTGACCCCCTCTTCCATCGCTGGACGTATCTTCCATCACACCAGCTTATTTCAGGTGGGAAGCAGAATGTCTTTAAAAAGAAAGAGCAAAAGGAAGGCAAAAAAATGGACACATCTGTGCATTTCACATGTGATGTCCACCCACCCCCTGCAACATAGATACAGAAATGTTGAGTTTATTTATACATATGAATAAATATGCTTTTTTATCACTTCAACTTGTAAATAGGAAATGAAGTCACAATCCTCAAAATTATAATGGCAGGCACACAAAGACACAGTTGCTGGCACGGAATTCAATTAACAGATAGCAATCACCCTTGGGTGACTGTGTGAGGTGGAAATATACAGGCATGCTAATAAGTAATATCTTAAAGCCAAGGCATTTATCAGCCAGCAGCCAGACATGGGCATAAGTGTGGGCAGACAGCACTGCTCTGGGATATTTAATAAAACCTGCTCTCTTCACTCGAGGATTTGTGTTTAATCATTTGGTAACATTTTAGAAACCTTCAGCCTGGGAAGCTTCTCAAATGGAACTGCTTAGGTCAGAAAATGTAGAGAGTTATTTACTGATGCTAAAATAGCCAAAGGAACAGAGTGGATTCTAGGTAATATTAACAAAATTCTTTGTTGCCATCTTTTTGACCTTTTGAGTTTCTGGGATATGCCTGCTGTGTGAGGCATATGTGAAGATATATGTGAATCAGAGCCTTATCTGGGGAAACATGCAGAAGGCATTCATTAATACTGGGGAATTGAATGATTGAACTGCTGTTTGAAGTAAAATTTTAACTCTTTTTTGCTTGGTTGAAAGCCTAAAGCTAAAATAGTTTTCTTCTAGAACTCTAATTTACATTGCATTTTGAGCTTTCAAAGGCTTCAGTCAGGCCAAGGATTGTCATCTGCTGAAAGATGTTCAATTTAAACTTTCTCATCAGGGCTGTCTTTGTGCCATGGCAATTGGGTGAATTTGCAGGTCTGTTTTGCATGGCTAAATACCACTGCTTAGAGGAAAGGGAAATCCAGATGCAAAGTCATGAGTTTGTTTAAAGAAAGGAAGTTCAACTTAATAAGACATTTGTTAGGAACTTCACACAGAAGAAATGTAAGGGATGGTGTTAGTACATTCTTGGGTAACTCTCCAGGGTTAAAGCATTCATCAAATGAAGGTGCTTTGGAGCAGGACACAGGTAGGCCAGCCAGTCTAGTCAAGGGACATCCAGGAAGCAGCACATGTCAATAATTATCAAGGAAGGCTGGAGACTGTTGACTATGAAGCAGGTAGTGTTGCAGCTCTCACTGCTTTTAGTTTCGCCTGTGCTCTGGGTAAGCAATCATCCCTTTTGCGGTCATTGGCTGTGCCCCCGAAACTCAGCTGGTGGCAGCGGGAAGTCTGCAGTGCCTTCACTTCTTCCTTGAGAGCAGGGAGCACCCCTCTGAGCATACTGCCTCATCAGACCACATTGTCCCACTCCCTAGTATGGCTGTCTGCTTTTCTTTGGCTGGAACGTTTCTGATGACTAAGCAGGCCCTGGTGGTCACCAATAGCTGTGTAGCAGCTGAAGTGGTGTGGCGATTGCCCATTTGCACAGTCTTAGTCATTTTACTTTGTCAAAGGAGTCACCAAAGGCATAGGTGGGCTGACACAAATATTAAAGATGGACAGTGACATTCTATAAGCACCCTCTAGCAGGTGCTGTCAGTACCTGTTCCTTTTTTCTAGGGGATTCACATGTTGTACAAATCAGTGGCCAGTGTCTCTGCCAGCCATTTTCCGCACTTCTGGCGTGCAGCCCAGCCTAGGCTCTACTCAGGAAGCTGTAAAGTGGCTCTGAATAGCTGCTGTGAAGCTGTCGCTGCGCTGCTCCTATCACAAAGAGTTTTCAGTGCCCGCCTTGTTAATGGATGGGTTTCTCCTATACAGAGTGCCAAACAGTGCGGTGATACATTCAGGTTTTATTAGTGTGAGTTTAGCATTGCCGCATTATTCATAATGGAAACAGCACAAGAGAACTGCGCTGTTCATCCCAAACAAGAGACCATAAATCCTGTGAACCACGCAGCACCGTCAAATGGTGTGTTTTCACCACTTATTTTGCAGGAAACCTATTTGTATTCCATCTGTATGTAAACCCAAGCTGTCTTAATATTGCAAGCCCAAACTGTGTCAGAGGAGGTAATAGCAACAAAAAATAGCAACCAGTATACATTTTAGAAAACTCAGTTATAACTCCATTATACCAGGGCACAGCACCCACTGCCAAGTGGGAGGGGAGCGCGTGCTGTGGATGGTGCACTGCTCAGGGGGCTCAGCCCTTGTCCAGCTACGGGTTATGACAGTGGAGCCCTGTGGTTGCCTCAGGACTGAACATTGATCCCCTTTGCTGTGAAGGGTGCATGTGCATGTCTGCATTTGAATGGGGCAAGGGAAGACTTTGTGCTTCTGCTTGCTTGGTTTGCTTTTACAGAGAGCTGCTGCAGCAGCGGGGTGTGTGGTGTACACCCAGCAGAGGTATATTAGTGGGCTGAGTGTAGGTAAGTTGGTCAGGAGTTCAAGATGATTTTGATTTACTGTGATGAGGACACATCACCTGCCTAACATAAATAAGGCTTTTCAGGTGTCAGGAAGCAGTTCAAGCTATGTGCCAATTTGCTGGTATGCTTTCCTTGGGAGACTGTCACAGAGGGAGCCAGTCTGGGCTCCTGATAGGAATGAGCAGTGACTCTGGAGAGGTTGGGCTGAAGCCACTGCCTCCCTTCATGTAGGCACTGTGTGATTGTGAGAGAGATGAAGCTGACTTTTGCATGGTTCTGCGTTCGACCTAGTGACCCAGAAACTAAGGGCTACAGAAGCTATTACCAACCATTTCAGCTACTGCCTCTTGCAAAACTCCTGTTACCCTGCTTCCACCAGCCTTTGCCGGCCTGCAAGGCAGCAGCTGCCCCCTATCACCCACAGCCTGAGCACTTTTTTTATGATACTGCAAGCACTCATCAAAGGAAATGTTTACTAGAAGATACGTGTACATTCTAGATGATAAGTGTTAGTTCATTCAGACATGATGGCTCAGGGAAATTACGGACCACAATCTTGTGTTTTGTTTCGTTTGGGTTTTTTTTTCAGGAAATATTGCCTGAACTCATGGACACACCTCCCCTTCTCTCCTCTCACTTTCTCTCCTGCATCGCCACCCTCTCGGGTATAGCTGCTAAAGCGAGTCACCCTGGGTTGTGAGGAACCTCTGATTTCCTAATCCTCACCTATGAACACTCCAGCTCCAGAGCTGTGGGCTCACGAGCTCAGCTAGGAGTTTTACTTTAAAATATAGGTATAGGGTTCTTTAATACCTTGAGATAGTGTCAAGAGAATAAGCCACAGACTTGTTGCCAAGGGGTTTCTTTATTAATTTAGAGGAGACAATAAGGGAACTTGGCAAAAGTTCAAAAAGGGCACTACATAAGCTAGACAACATGTTCCACTACAATATCAACTCAGAATATACTATTAATCCACAACACTTAAATCAAGATGTAATCAATCCACAGCACTTACGTCAAAAACCAATCCCTCCAACTCCAAGCCACCAAAAGCATCAAGCAAGAAGCAAAGAAAGAGAATCAGAGGGAACAAGAAGAGAGAAGGAGAAAGAGGGAGAGATAGCTACCACTGAAACCTTGTGGAAGACCAGCTCTCACATGTCCAGACGGCAGGGCAGTGATGCATGGCAAACGTATGCCTGTGGTTTTGTCTGCTCTGGTCCCTATGGACAAGCCCCCCAGGTGAGGTCTCTGACCCACCAGTTACTCTGGGGTTCCAGGCTAGGGTGAGGGGCAGTGTCCTCACTGTCCCTGCCAATCTGAGGCTGGGTAGGGGCTCCAGGAGGTGTGGTGTATTATAGTTTTCCTGGGCTATTTGTGACTGACAGCTACTCCGGGGCTTCCCCATGTGAATTCCAGGGTCCTGCCATGAGGAAGACAATGCCACTTCACCTCCGTGAGGTTCAACCCAGCCCTTCAGGGACACACACACACACACAGACACACAGACACACACACACACACAGACGCACACACTCTCCCCACAAGGTGGTTCTGACCCAATAATCACTGATCTTGTGTCTAACAGAAGCAAATGCTCTGCACTCCTCTAGCTACTTTGTTCACTGTTGGTATTAGCACTGGAAATGCTGACAGCAGCTACTAAAGGTTAAGTGTGTTTGTAGAAAATCAACAGTGTGGTGCCCCCTTCCCCCTCTTCCCTCAGCTTCTGAGGGGGGAAATGGCCCTTCAATACATGAAGAATATAAGTTCACATTTCTCTGTCTCAGAACACATGCATTTATGCAAGAGGTTTAAAAGATATCTTTTATGATCCTGGTACAGTGATGCTTCTCTTAATTCAGTGCTTGGAAGAGCGACAGAGGCTTCTACAGCGTTGGTTATTATGCAGGACGTGTTTTAAAACGTTAAGTACCTTGATTGTCTCTCATATAGCTAGTGCTGTCAGCAGTTTGCATAGTGCTTTTATGTGCCTTTTTCCTCCCTGAGATACCCGTGTTAAGCTCAGAACTGATTCTGCTTCTGAAGCAATTCATTAAACATCTTTAGTGCACCACTTCTGTGAAGAGGTCAATTTGTTCTTTCTGTCTAGAGATGCAAAACTCTGGCCTTCAGTTGGTAGATGCAAGTATTAGGTTAATTTCTTACTGTTTAACTTATGCTTTCTTTCAACCTATTCTCTCTAGCAATCCCTTCCTTTAACATAGGCATTCATTATTGATGAAATGTGGAGACTGATGCTATTGTACCAGTCTAGAGCAGGTGCTGTTGGGTAGCCTGGCATGCACACACTCTACCTCTCACCCTTTTCTGGAGGAGACATTTTTCAGATGAAAGAAAACAGTTATTTCTTTCTCTTATGTTCCTTTGTCTTTCTTACAAGGTGCCAGTGTGGTGGTGGCGGTGGGTCCTGGAACACAACTAGCCTGAAGGTGACTCCTAACCCAGCTCGCTTACAGACTGCTGTGTATGTGTGAGGAGACTCTGGCTTCTGTTTCTCTCTGAGGTGGGCTTTCTGGAGGTTAGAAACAGGACTCTGGAAAGGAGTCATGTCTCAAGCTCAATTTTGTATTTTTTTTCCTTGCCTTATTGCTTGAAGAGAAGTTTTCAGGGAGGTTTTATCTATAAGTCCTCATACTCACAGATCCAAATGCCTCTGTGTATTCTTGTTGTTGGGTGGGCTCTTTATTTGTCTTTGTTTGTTTGTTTTGTTTTTAATCTTGATATTTCTAATATGTAAATTGATCTGGATCACATCTGCACATACTAGATAAAATAGGTTTACTATTAAATGTAATTTTTAGGTGAGATGAAGTGGACCAAAATTAAACTTAATCTTACTAGGGTCCTAGATAAACTTTTTTTTGTCTTTTTTTTTTTTTCATAATTCTCATAATTGTTCTGGGATTGCTTTTATTTTGCCATTGCATCTAGGAATGTGGCTCATGGTGTTTGGCTAGCCCACCAGTTCTGGAGGGAGCACACCTACTGAAATAAAAATCAATAGGTATTCATAAAGTTATCCCTAGGACCTTAGTCAATCTTTACTGAGTAGGCCTGGCACAGCAGATCCTGAAGTAATTGGGACCACTTCTATTGGAATATTAAATGTGTTAATTAAAATGTCATCCCAAGACAAGTGTGGATATACGGAGTTGATATTTTCCCTGAACACTGAATAATTTAGTAAAATTATTATATTTCTTATTACAGAAGTTACAGCCCTTTGGGAAGATTTTTATTTAACATAAGTATTTTAATATATTTTTCTGGACTATATTTTGCATAGAATGTAGTTTCTGTTCAGAGGTTTGTTTTTTTTTTTTGTGGGGGTTCTGTTCTGTAGAGGTTTTTACTTTTTTTTAATTTTAAAATTTTAAAATTTTTTTCTTTTAGACAAAGTCAGACTGAGAATTTAAAAAGCAAAACTGATTACAAAAGGTACCTGGAGAGCATAAATCAGTGTGGACTTCAGAAATAACAGACTCTCAGAGCTAGTGATAGAATAGCATTTTTTTTCTTTATCATAGACAGGGTCTGTAAAGGTATGTACTTGAATCACTAAAAATGTCCAGTTCTCAAGGATGCTGACCAACTTGTTATTCTTCATTTTGATTTAGATAAAATATTTTCAGCGTGTGGTTCATTTGCAACCAAACCAAACCAGAAAAGCCTGAACAGTAAGTGATGCTTCACATTTTCTGTTGGGAAAAAGATTTCGGAAGCTCATAAAATGTCTCCAGCCTATATAATATATCACGTCATATTAATTTATGGTAGTCAATGAACAGTCAGAAATGGTGGAGGAGAAAGATTGAGAACCTATAATATTCTGCTTTATTCAGAATTGTATATCAGAGGGCTTTTTTTTTTTACCTTTATACAGAACTCAGGCACAGCATCTCTTCTTCCTTGCTTCAGGAAAAAAAAAGAAAGAAGGAAAAAAATCTACATATTTGTATTATTTCTCCAAGTAGCAAATTCCCTCTGCCAACTATCTGTGGGTGTGCAGCCCTTCCTCAGGAACATGCTGTAACTTCTGAGTTCCTGTGTTTGCGATATCACAGTGCTTTTGCTCTGCAAAACCATGAATGGGACCATTATGAGGGACTGCCAGATAATTAAGATTCTGAGAGGGATAGGCTGCTAAAAGTGTGTTTAGTGAGGAAATTACAAGGCCAATAAAAAAAAATGTCTTTGCAAGTTCCGATTGTACTCTTTTCTTCTGTGGGTCTAATTTTTCAAGGTCTGACTGGATCATGTTGGGGTTTTCTTTCATCCTTTTTTTTTTCTTTTCTTCTCTCTACAACAGGAGCTGAAGCTGGAATCTAAGTCCAAGTTAATGAAGCTGCCTCAAAGTTGAGGAGGAAGAGAATAAACCACAGCTCTGAGGCACAGACCACTGGAGATTCCTCCTTCAAACCCTGCCTTTGCCGCTCACTGGAGTTATTTGATTTGGGAACAAGATAAGAATTCACAATATCTGATTTGTAGAAATAACCTGGAGGAAGGAAAAACAATCAGAAATATTAATTTCAGATATAATTTTCATCTCTCAGTTTCCTAATAGTCTTTCCCAGCTCTAATACCATTAACCAAATATAAAGTCCAGACTTTGGGGAAGTTGTGTACTGACTGACAAATAAATCTCCAAATAGCCCACAGTTCAGCACTTCTTATTCTGTTAATACTCCGTGATCAGGAAAGGTTTGGAGCATAATTCTCTTCCAGTTATTCATGTTCTCCCTTTCTCATTTTTTTTTTCTCCCAGTAAGAAATACATCTGGATATTCATTGTGTGCAAACTATTGCAGTTTCTTGTGGTAACCTGCAAATCAAACTGATAGAGCAGAAGAACTGCTGTCACACCAAGGGCTGTACAGCCAAATGCAGGTGTTATGGCTGGTATTGCCCCTAAGAGATGGGGTGTGAGGAACAATTTAGCCTGCTTGATGGTCAGGTCTGCCCAGTCCTTGGCTAGAGTTGATAGAGAAAAGTACCCAGCACCCTTAAATTAGGCGAAGTCTTTGCTATAAATGTCTAACAATGGCAGTGGAGCAATTCTAATTATTGGCTGTACAGGTGTTGTCTTTCTTCAGTGCTGGTAACATATCTTTGTAAGGCAGTGGGTATATATTTATGGCTAACTTCTTCACACACTCAAAATTTGGGCTTCAGATTTGTATTGATTAAAGTCAGAGTGATGTGTGTGAGGGTAGGGCCACTGCGCAGTTTATCCATTGTGTCACCCCAGGAGGCAGTGGTGCAGTGTGTTCCTTGATGGTGACCCCCTACAGCCAAGGAGGACCAGGAGGCAGCTACAGACAACCCAAGGAAGGTTTGTGGGGTGGATATGTGCCCTGCAGAAAACAGTGTGAGGGGAGACCATGGCTTCCCAAGCTGAACACACTGTGGATATTGCCTGTGGTGACTGTAGTCACACCCTTGCTCTGAAAATGAGACATCTCTTCAAAGGTTCAGATGCCTGTGCTGCCTGTAGCTACACATTCAAAATTTCGGCTTCAAATTTTGTGTTGATTATAATTATTTATTAGTATTAAATTTTAATAATTATTCCAGAGTCTTGTTCTGCATGCCTTCACAAGAATTTAATTGTCTTCAGCAGGCCATTTTAATACGTTAGTGTTTTAGCATGTAATCATAATAATTTATTGTGTTAAAGTGTTGAGACTGCAACTAGGAGAAATGTATATTTAGGCTGATAAGAAAGGGAAAGCTTCAACTTGGAATATGGTTGATTATAATATGTAGCACTTATTTCTAAGCTTCCTCTTCCTATTCCTGACTTTTTTCATCAACATTTCTCATAATTTATTCACATCCATGTACACAGTCCTTTGTTACTGCATGAAAAACCTACATAAATGTGGTTTACTGATTACACAAAGGAGGAAGTGAAATTCTTGTCAAATGCTTAGAGAAATCAAATTAAAAGAGTTGTCATTTTGCCTTACTGACTTAGTATTGTTCCCTTTCATAACAAAGGATAAAAATGTGATTTTGAAATGGCTGTGTTCCTTTGCATGGTATATTGATTTCTGTATAGATATGCTTATTTACACTGGTAGAATCCTAGTTGCTTATTCAAATGCCATCTTGCTATGTCATCCTGGTAGAGACATAACATTCCTGTATTTTTCATGTGACCTTGTCTCATCTGTAAAGCTCAAATTTCATTGCTACTCCAGGAAAGGTTACTGGTGAGAAACATTTGAGCCTTAAATGGATTCTTAAATTTGAATAGGATCCATTTTTTAATGTTATGTTTGGACGAGGCTTAGGTCCAAACACCTCTGAAACTTTAAAGATTCAAACTTGGATCTAGACTGAATTGTGCAAGTTAAATCTATTTCTAATACAAAGATAATACCACATGCAAAGAGTGTAAATGTACACGCACGTGTGTGCACACATATAGACACAATGTATGTATATCAATACATAACCACGCAACTTGGTAATACTTGGAAATAATAAGTGACATACATCTTTGACTGGAATTTCACCAGTGTTGACTCTATTTGGCGACAACAACCCCATGCAGCACTACAGGCTGGGCACAGAGTGGCTGGAAAGCAGCCAGGCAGAAAGGGACTTGGGGGTACTAATTGACAGGAAGCTCAACATGAGCCAACAGTGTGCCCAGGTGGCCAAGAAGGCCAATGGGATCTTGTCCTGTATCAAAAATAGCGTGGCCAGCAGGAGCAGGGAAGCGATCCTTCCCCTGCGTTGGTGAGGCCACACCTTGAGTATTGTGTTCAGTTCTGGGCCCCTCAGTTCAGAAAGGATATTGAGGTGCTGGAGCGGGTCCAGAGAAGAGCAACAAGGCTGGTGAAGGGACTGGAGCATAAGTCCTATGGGAAGAGGCTGAGGGAGCTGGGGTTGTTTAGCCTGGAGAAGAGGAGGCTCAGAGGTGACCTCATCACCGTCTATAACTACCTGAAGGGAAGTTCTAGCCAGGTGGGGGTTGGTCTCTTCTCTCAGGCACTCAGCAATAGGACAAGGGGGTACGGGCTTAAGCTCCGCCAGGGGAAATTTAAGTTGGATATCAAGAGAAAATTCAGGCATTGGAATGGGCTGCCCAGAGAGGTGGTGGATTCACCATCCCTGGAGATTTTTAAACGCAGATTGGACGTGGCACTGAGTGCCATGATCTAGTAAATGGACTGGATTTGGACCAAGGGTTGGACTCGATGATCTCGGAGGTCTTTTCCAACCCAATCGATTCTATGATTCTATGATTCTGTTTCCCAAAAGAATTGAAATTTTAAAAGGTTTTAAATAATTTCTTGAGTAGCTAAAGAAGTTGCTGATGGAAAAAAAAATCAAAGGAATCAATTGCAGTTTTTTGGAAAAGTTCTTTCATTATCCACGAGCTAGATTTTAGAAATTTTAAAATGTTTATTAGTTCCCTATAATTGTTTTGTACTGAGTTCAATACAGAATATAGATTCTGGTTTGAGTGGGACCATAATAAAAAGGAAAACCCTCTATATGTGGCTAATGCAAGATCAATAAGTTTTGGAAGTATGAAGCAGTGATTAACAGGAGAAAGGAAAGGATATTGTGTAGGATGAATGGCAAACCAAGGAATCAAAATATGGAAATGAAGTAGACCTAGAAACATTCCGATTGTTTTGGAGAAAATCACTGTCTAACTTTTGGTTCTGCAGAAACAAAGGCAGGGTGGCCTGGATTTGAATCCTGTTTTACCAGCAAATCCAGCCTTCAGGATCGTTTGCATAACTCATTCCAGCTTTGGCTCATGTCTGTTCTGAATAAGCAGTTAAGCAGTTTGGGTATTTTTCAGATCCCTGTGGGCTGGCAGAGAAAAGATATGCAGCACAGAGGACTGAAAGAGACGATTTGTTTAACTTTTGCTGGCCTGTATGGATGCATCTCCCTGAAGGCACTAGTGTTCAGCCACCCTCACTCCCAGTACTGACTTGTGTACCAGGCAGAAAATGCTGGTCTCACAGAGGGAAGATGTTTTGTGCTCAGTGCTTCCAACTCCTATTTACAAAGAAGCAAAATGGAGCTGTGTCCTAAAAACTGGGAGTGCTCTGAACCTGGGGTGGGTTCCAGCTTGGCAAGAAGGGCTCCAGAGGACACAGGAAAAACAGAGAAAGCAGCCAAGTGTTATATGCCTCCCCAAATCCTCGTTTATAAGGTGGTGGTAAATCCCTGCTGTACTGCAGACTCTTCCTATGAGAATACCCAAATGTGTAGTTAGCACACCAAATCACATGAGTCCACTTGCATCAGCAGGTTTGTGACTGAAGCAGTTTTTTCCATTTGTATTTTTTTCCACATGGATGTGACTTCAGAACAGAACGCAAGCCTTTAAAAGGGAGAAAAATATCCTTTGGCTTCATTTTGTTTCTCATCTATGGATATATGCAAGTTTAAAAATATTTGACTGTGCTGTTGAGAAAGTGCAAGACTGATGTTCATTGTTTCACAAGACAGATATTTGGTTAATGTCAGAACTCCAAAGACACAGACAAGACTGCACCCGCTTGGTGCAACGTGCCCTGCAAATGCAAGGTATGAGACTGCAAATGCAAGGTATGAGACAGCTCCTGCCTTCTCTGCTCATAACCTGCAAGGAGAAAGGATATCACGCCTGAGGCAATGCAAGGGGAAAGCTGAGAGCTTAGACCTTCAGCCCAGTGCCTTGCCTGATAAACTTTGCTCTGGATTGGTTACTGTTCTCCCACAGCATCACTCTGCTGCACTAATTGGGATTAGGTCCCCCTGCACTTAATGCTTCCTGAGCACAGAGGAGGAAGCAAACTCGGTCATGAAAAGCTCAACAGTTGTAGTTGCTTAATTGATGGGGTTATTTTAAATCCAGTTAGTTAAATTGCTACGGACACCCTTTATTATAGCCTAGGCAATTTTATTTCAAGTTAGCTTTAATCAATTAGGAATTGATTTTAGCTAAGTCAGTATAAGAACATCTGATCTGGTTTAACAAAATTGGTTTTAGAGAAGTGAAATGGGTGCAGATGCAGCATAAGTTCAAGGAAGGCTTTCTCTTTTTGCTTGCTAATGATGAGGTAGAGGATATCCTAGTAAAACCCCAGATGCTGCAGAGCCTCAGCAGATCGTATGCCAATCTTAAGTCCTGTGAAACAAAATGTACAGAAAGGGAGATAAGAGGGGGTTGCATGAATGAAGAACTCTCTTCACAGCAACTTGTGCACAACCAAATCCTTGTCCTGACTGCACTGGTCACTGGAGGAGGTTTGGGAATAGCAAGCGATGCAAGCTTAGAGCTCGCTAGCTATGCTTGCCCAGGCTGCAGTACCCCAGGCCACCGAGGAAGCAAACCATCTTGGTTTTGTTCTAAGTGTTTTAATGCACTTGTTTTCTGGCAGATTAGTGTTTTGAAGAGGTTTGCAAAGATGGCTGAGCTGGAGGTATGGCATGGAACAGTGCTGGGAGCCAGTGGAGGTAAGAGGAGGAAGCAGCAATTCCATTTCTTGGCAGAAGTGAGGCACTATATTGTTAAAACAGAAATCACAGGAGAATTTTGAGATGCGACAAATTTCTAATGCTGTCTTGCCTTCAGGACTATGAAACATTTGTGAGGTTGTATGATTCTTTTGATGCTTTTTTCTCCAAAAGATTATTGTAGTATTTTTACCATACCGTAAATTGGTACTATGTTTAAAAAAAGCCCATCCTGTTATCTTCAATTTGCTGCTTTTGTTTTTATCATGATTGTTATGAATTCTCATATGGGAACTCTTTATCATTGAATGTTGGAATTTTTCAATTCTATTCTCATAAATGGCAGGAACAAAGCCACAGCAGTAAAGGACCTGCTATTTCTGGTGTTATCAGAAGAAAAAAGCAGTATTTCTACCTAGGACTTATTTACTTTGTGACAGAACTGATCCCATGCTTGACTTCTTCTATAGGTACAAATAGTGTTAATGAGGTGTTAATGTGTATGTAGGTGACACAAACATGGATTTGCCTTTGATCAGTCTGTGTTATTTCCGTTTTTTTCTTGACTCTTTTTTTTAATCTAACCTCGAAAAGCTGTTTGCACTATGTGAGCCTGTTGACTTAACAGAAATTTTTCTAGGAGCTGAAAGAACTTCTGAAAACAATGTGTAGTGAAACTCCCACTGACTACAGTGGGGTCAGTATTGTTCCTTTGATTACAATTGTTTGAAGAGCAAAAATATATTCCCAAGGGTTTGCCTACATGCAGTTTTTGTACTGCTTTAAATATAGGCTTGAAAGTAGTATACTGAAAGCAGTATATAAACCCTAGTACAATGCAGTTGTGGTATTACCAGGATGTTTATGCTGACCTTGCTTGACCCCACAGATGCAGGGCAGTTCACAGTGTCTCCCTCTCTGCATCAGTGCCATAACTTCAATATTTTTTTGAAAAAATACACCTCTAAGGCGCTAAAAAGGCAAGAAGACTGGGCGTGTTAGGCTGGGTTTCTTGGTTTATAATTATTAACACACATGAAAAAATGAAAACAAGCCATTTAAAGTGAGAAAGCTCCAGAAGATAGAAAAATTGTGCTTTCATCTTATTGATGTGGGCTTCCTTACCCTGTCGCCTTTGTTATCGCTCTTATTCACTTCTGCTGACCGAAAGGAGCATTGCCTTGTGTTTATCTGAGTCTCATGAAAAAAACAATTGGTTGGGGGGTGTATGTATGACTTTCAGAAAGTGAACACATTCAAAGTGGAGTTGAAAAGGTGTTCAATGCTCATGTCTCCTTCCCCAGACTCTCTAGCCATCCCCTTGAGACTCTGAGACTTGGCACTATCATATTTTCAAGTGAAAGACTGCGTGGCTTTCTGCATGTGCCTCTCTTGGGGCATCCCTTTGCTAAAGTCATACCTTACAAGCTGCCAAGAACAGGCTCCACTGTCCCAGGTGCTGCACAACCAGCAGACATGTCCTACCCTCTGCACAGCAGCCTGAGTCATGTAGCTGGCCTGGTTTCATACGGCAGAAAGGAGACGTAGATCTCACAGTGGGAGAAAATGGTGTGGTCGCAGCAGCCAGTGTGCTGGCACTGAGGCTTGGGGAGGGCTAAAAATGGGTTTCTTGAGAAGTAAAGTTGAAATAGAAAAAGAGAGAAAGTAAAGTGAAGCCGGGAAATATGTATGCTCAAAGAAAACCACACTGCAGGCTGGAGGAAGCAGCCCACTAGCAAAAATTGATAACTCAGTCAAAAATGTATAAAAAGTTCCAGAAGCAGCTGGAGGCTCCCAGTGCTGATGGCTCCATAGCTTTCTCTCCTGGCTCTCTACCTTTCCGTCCTGGCTGGGGTCTCATTCTCAATGTGGTTTTCTCCCACAGGCCATAAGGCAGCAAGAGCTTGAAACATGGAGAACTGATTTAAATCAGCCAACTTGGGCTCCTGTTCCAAATCTTGCTTTAGTTGATGTCTGTCTCTCCCTTGTAACTATAGAAAATCCTGGTTAGATTGTCCTTGCCAGACTTCAGTCAACCTTTGGCAGCACTTCTCTTCCTCTTTTCCCCTAACTCATCCAAGAACAAGGTAGAAGGGAAGGAGAGGTGGCTCATTATGTAAAGTTATGTCCAAGGACTGTGAGGAGAGGAAACGTGTAAAAATACAAGCAAAGAAGAGGCATAGCAAACAATGCACCTTTGTGTATAACACTTATTTATAAGGTTTGCTGCCTGAACCTAAGCAAGCCTACTCCAACAGAGGTGGATGTCTCACAAGGTAAAACATGTGGACCTGGAAGTATCTGGTGTTTGCAGTGAGCAGCGCCAGCAACAGTTTCTATTTCTTCCTCCTCCACCCCAGGTTTATGTTTTGTAGTCCCAGTTGGAGTTTAATGTGCTTTCCAGTTTCCTCTATTTTTCTTTTTGACTGTGTTTTGATTTTTTCATATTGACATCTCTGTCCACAAAAGGTGCCAGCCTGTTTAATAGCTGTCAGGAGATAAGTGCTCAGTTGATGCAGACAACATAGGTGGCAGTGTCAGAGGCCAGCCAAGACATTGTTTGGGCAGGCAGCACTGTATCTCCTTGGCACCTGTGTTCATTTACCCCTTCAGCTGTGCTGCTTAGAGCACAACATGAATGATGCTGATTTTTGGAATGGGAGCTTAGTGCTTTGGATGTGAAAGTATGCTGTATGTTTTCGCACCTGAAAGCTCTTCAAGGAGAGATCTGAGATGTTTCCTTTTATGCACATAAATTGAACTTTCTTTGCCTGGCTTCAGACTTTTTTTTTTTTTCCCCACATATGGTGATTGCTTCCAATGTGTGCTTATAGAAACTGGAGACATTTACATTCCTAGTTTAGGGAAGACTTGACAGATATTTGATTTGAGCTGGCTTGTTATTTCTAGTTCTGGCTCATTGCAACCACAGTGCTTACTGCTGTATCGCTATTGATTGCAGCCAGACATCCTGACAGATAACTCTGTCTTCCCTTTTATTTAAAGAGTAAAAAAAAGGGCATATCTCCAGCCCCACTACTTGTGAAGACAGACACAAATACATATTGCAGACTGTTTGGTGAGATTGAAAGTGTGTCACTGTGATCTCTAAAAAGTCATAATTTATTCACCCTGACTTCTCTGTCCGCCTCTGAAGTGCCCACAACACTGGTGTGCAGAGCTGTGCTGGGAAGGCTGCAAAAAAGAAGTATTTGCCATTGCTTGGGTTAAACTAGCAGGAAAGTGCAGAAGTGAAACCGTGAAGGAGACATAATCTGAATTCAAAGCTCTTCCAACTCCAAAGCAAAATTACACCTGACACTCCCTACTCCCTCCCTCTTATTTCTGTCCATCCACGCAAACTCCACTGGAGCCCTGGGTTTAGCAGGTCTGGGATAGTTTCCTTGAGCCTTTTCCAGAGAGGAAATGTCTAGGGAAGTTGGTTTATATTTGCATCTCTAAAGCACCAGAGTCCCTAAGAGTTTCTCTGGCTGCCTAGATGTTGTTCCTAGTAGAGAAAGGCCCTGATCCTGTCCCATTGTCTGAATAGCGCAGGGGCAATGGACAAATATGAGTATCTGCTGTCACTAAAGATCTTGCCTCTGTCATTACAGAAACTTAATCAAAGACTCTGCTTCAGGTCTTCAGCATCATATTTTCTTGGCTGATGTACCTGGACTGCCACTCCGATTTTCCTTTAAGATACTGCAGAGTTTGACTGCTCTGAAAATGAAGGCAGCTTGTACAGGTAAAGTGGGTCAGATTAAAATCCTCAAGCATGAGTACCAGCAGCAGCACAACTCCTCTAGTGGGACATGTGGCACAGGAGTGCAGTTCAGAAGTTTATCTCTGGCCTCTGTTGCATGTTGCTTGAGCGTCTGTGGGGGTCTCTGATGTGTTGACCCATGCCTCCTCATTTAAAGCCAGCATGGCCAAGTTCTCAAAATCGCTGAGGATTCCCACAAATGCAGGTCTTTGCCTCATAGGATGAGAAGACAGTCAGTCTTCAGCTTTTGTACCTCATTCCTGCAGCTTCTAAAAGTGAAAATGAGCCTAGGAAAATCAGCAAACATCATGGTACAAGCTTTAAAAATTTGTGGTTGCCACAGTATAAATCACATTGAAGCAACCTGTTTAACTCTGTTACATTTAATTAATTGATCTGATGCCTTGTGCTCCTGTGAAGCCACTGCCTCACTTGCTCATTTAGTTTTCCTCCCTCCCTCCAAGCCCCAGAACATAAACCTTTCTCAGCAAACTACCTGTCTGTTGGAAGGAGATCTCTGCTTATTCCTGCCAAATGAGAGAAAATCAAAATCCTTGCTGAGCAGCAGTAAAAGAGCAATGTTGCTTCCTGGAATTGCATCAGAAGCTCCTTCCTTATTAGACCGTGTAAGTGCTACAGCAGGGAAACAAGTAGCTGAGCCTGTTCAAAAGCCTACAAATTCTTTCTTGCATTAAGTTAATTAGTGAGAAATGAAACAAGAAGCTAGTGCATGAAAGATGATTAGGTATCTTGTATGTTAGTAGCTCAGTGGAATTGCAAGGAAAAGGGATCCTACTTATCACTGATAAGAAATAAGTCTTTTATCCTTGCTTCAATTTTGAGAAAAATTCACTGTGTGTTTTACCTGCTAATGGACAGAGAACATTCAGCTGCTAAGGCAAATGTGATAACAGATAATCCAGAGAAGCTTGCGTGATGAGTTAGTGCTCAGGCACAGTCCAGTCTGAACCACTGGTTGAGAAGCACTATCTCCTAATTCTCTTCTGCTTTCACTCCAACAGGCTGACACAGGGAGTAGGAAACTCAAAAATGAAGACACTCACTCCTCCCCAGCACTTAGCAGCACCAGGAAAATTAGGCAAACAGATGGGAGCCAATGTATCATCCAAGTAAAATCCCACCCTTCATGAAAATGTGCCAGCTGAAGAGGAGACAGGATTCCTATTGGTGTCTTTTGCCACAGAGAGTAAATGTGAATATTTTGGCTCAAAGTTAGCAGTGAGTGTTTTGCTTTTTACCTTCTTTTACCATCTTGTCCAGGTGGTCTTTGAAGCTTGGGACATGCAGAAGCATAAGACTTTCCAGAGAAAGCTCCAGATGCCCTTGGCAAACTTTCGTATCTCCTAAATCCTGATTTCCTGCTGTGTCTGTGGCTGGGGCTGAATTTTTTCACAGAAAAACTAGCAGTTACCTAACAGGCTCTTGACCGGTATTTTATATGGACAAGATGTATTTCTATCTGGAGTTGTGGTGGCAGCTTTTCCTTGCCTTGCCAACCAACTTCATGTTGTCACAAACAAAACTTGCTTTTAATGGGTATTGGGACTCCTCTCCCCTTCATGTATTTCAGTTGTAACATTTGGAAATATTACTTAGGAAATCTGTTGCCATCTGGGCTTCCAGCAACCTCAACACCTGTACTGCCGATGCACCCTTGTCTCTGTCAACAGTAAGCCCATCTCTTCCCCTGCAGCTGTCCCCTTCAGATTCTCTTCATCAGTCTGTCAGCAGCTCCACCAAGAGAAACCAGATTATGGATCCTGGCCAGTCCGTTTTCCAGCCTACAAATGTAACAGGAGCCTTCTCTACCTGCAGTTAATGTTCAGTTTCTGTTGCTTACCGTGAAGTGAAGAATGTTCTTGCAACATTTGAGGAGCTACAGATTTATCTGGATGTCTCCCCACCTGCTCATTGGTAGCAAGATATCAATTATCTTCAAAACTCACAAGCCAAGTACATCTTCAGCCTGAGTTTTGAATGGGCAGCTTAGGGTTGCCTCTTTCCCTGCTCAGCTACAGTGCAGCCTCACTATGCCCATACAAAGGACTCTCACCCTCAGCTCCAGTATCACCTCTGCTTTGCTGTGTCTCCATTAGCGGTAAGCAGCCTGTTGAACAGTCCTCTTTGTCTGCTTCATTGTTCATGATGTCAGGAGCAAGTAAGGGTGGCTAGGAGGAGGTTTGTCTGCCAGCTCTGGAAGTGCAAAGCTGATCTCTTCTCATGGCTGATGTTGAAGCTGAAGTCATCCCGTAAGGTACAACTGCACACCCATGCACTACTGCTAACCTGAACAGTCTGCTAGGATGTTCACTCATTGTGGTAGCTCCCTGGTCTAGCTAAGCTCTGAAGAGCTTTTTATCTGCTCCTAAATAAAGCTGGGGATTGGCAGGCAGCCACTACTTGCTGGGCTCCTGAGATCTGCACTCAGGGTCCCAAGCAGGGTAAGCTAACTAAGAGCGGATAGGTGGGTATGTGTAATTTTAAGGTTTATACATACTCATAATTATATGTACTATACTTTAAATACATGTATGTATATAGTTACATATATACATATATAAAATATATATGTATAGTTACTGAGGAGAACTGTGAGTGTATCACTCAGAAACTATCCAAACTATAACACTGCAGTAGAAAGCTGGATCAGCTTTACTGAAGCCAATGGAACAATGAATCAGACTAATGTCCCATTTTACTTGGGTAAAGAAGGATATTAACATGAAGTACAGCACTTCAAAATGGTCAAAGGTACTTTTAAATCCGTGAAATATTCTTGTTTAAGTATATGTGTAGAATTTCCTTTTCTAGCTGGTAAGACAGTTGCTAGAGATTTTGCTAACATGAATGGTCTTTTCCAAATTAATTTTACACTTTAATTAGAGTAAATACTGTACTGCTAGAGAAAACATGTAATGAACATTGAGTTCTTTGTCTAGGTTTCACAGTTAAGTATCATACATTTAAAGGGTGGACATGCTATGGGTCCTAAGTACCACTAGTGATTCCACCTAGCTAGCGCCAGTTTATGTAAAATCGTTGACCTTGATCTGAGGATAGACCTCTTTAACACAATCAATACAGGTGCAATCAGATAAGAACATTCTACTGTTTTATTAAAGTGCATCTAATTCAAAACTCAATAACTCTCACAAATCCTTAATCAGAGAAGACACCCTGGGAGGTATTTAGGTGAGTGATCTTATAACTTTTGCTCTCTCCTTGTTAGGATGGTATTTTACAAATAGACTTGTCTGTTTCCTCCTTACCCTCCCTGCCATAATTCTTTCACTGTACAGTTCTGTTGATTATGATGCATTTATCAAGTATTTTTTCCCTTAATTTATTTAGGGAGACTGAATCAAGTGACAGCTTCTGCTTACTCCGTCCCCCAGCATCACTTTGGCCAAGCATATAAATGCAAATTTAGCTCACTTGCTCGCACACTGGATCCTATGTTCTAGTCCTTGGCTTAGATGTGTTACTCTATAGGAGGTGCAGTGTTAACGCATGCTCTCTAACTCAGGGTGGCCTGGAATAATGAAAGAAAACAGTCCATGTGCAACATTATGTGATAGTTTAAACAGAATGAAAGCCAAAGGCAATGACTGTATTTTTAGAAATTATTTTAGATCAAAATACCGAATAAGAGAAAATAACCACATGGTAGAGAGCTCCAAGAACACTGCTTACAGTGAAGTAATTATTATTCTTTGCAGGTGATCCTCAGCATGTTCCTTGATAATGCAAAACAAATTGTAATTTGGAGCATTTGAGCTGAAGGCTGATTTCTTTTTAGTCATTTAAGTTCGTATATGGCAGACTGAGGCGATCAGGTCTTTAGTGTAAGTGTGAATGGCTACACATCCCTGGTTCCCTGCATTACACAAAATAACACTTTGTCAGCCTATATAATAAAATAAGAAAAAAAATCAAATAGGTTTGTAACTATGTACAGCACAGAGAGGCTCAAGTGACTGCAGTACTGCAACAGTCTCCTTAACATACATGTCCAGTGAAAAGAGAGGATGTTTGGATAGCAGCTCCTCACAGTCAGGAGTCTTACAGTTGTGATTCTGATCCTTTTACTCCCTTGGACTTGAACTTAGTTATTTGGAACTTTTATAATTTTTATATTATGAAGAATTTTTGCACAAATATTTTGTGTCTTCCTCAACCTTTTTCCTCTACCTTTTTCCTCACTCTATTTCTAACTCAATTGTTTCAATCAAGATAATGCCTAGAAAGGACACGAGCTATTAAGTTCCAATTCCCACATGCACAAAATCACAACATCTGTGGTTTCCAGGAGCAGAATTCTGTGTCTCCTATTCCATGTGGGCCTGTACACTGGACATATAAAATCTCCCCTGGTAGAAACAGGACTTGAAAGGTGATGGACCAAGGTAGTTGACTATGTACTGCTCAAGGTCTCCTGTCTGGGAAAACCTCAACTATCATCTCTCTCTAGCAGGGATTGTGGCCTGGGCTGCTGCCTTCTGTTGTAAGGAAACAGATTGAAGGCAAGAGTGGGGAAGAACAAAGAGCCAGGGAGCCCTTCTGAAACTGTTTTGGTGATGCTACTACAGCTGATGGCAGCAGAAGAAAAGAGCTGATCCTTCTTACCCTGCTAATACAATACCAGTTTCCATCATAAACATTCTGGCCTTCCCTTCTGTTCATACTAAGAGCATGATTTTCCATGGCTCTCCAGATATGTGCTTGCTCCATGCAATGATGATGATGGCAGTGATTCCTGAGGCACTGTAATACTTGCTGTGTTGTCTTAGCTTGGGTCCCAAGATCACTGAAGTACTGGCACTGCACCGTGCAAGACCTCGTCACTTTGTCCTTAGCATTATTATCTCCAAAAGGCCAAGCTGATTTACCAGATTCTACATGATGATTGGAATTAAAGGACTGATGAAAGTCATGTTTATTTGTGTTGCGGGTTTGTTTGTTTGGTTTGTTTGTTTAGTTTGTTTGTTTTAAATTACTGAGCAGAATGGATTAAGCTTAAGTATTTCTTCAAAACACAATTTCAAAAGATGCGCTGGATAGCAGAATGGCTAAATATAAAGGCATGCTAAATATCTTGGCCTTTGCCACAAAAAGCATTGCTGATTCAAGCCATTACACAAAAAGCTTCTGCAGCACTGCAATCTACCAGTAGTTACTACACCTAGCCTTTTCATTCTCCTTCTGCCAGGCAAAAAAATACTCTCTTTTTATTTTTGTAATCAGAATTTCTGTCATATCTGAAAGGTGTTTCTTGTATGTTTCTTCTTTGATAAATGCAAGCCCCATCATCAGTGGAAGAGAAATAAAATTAAAAATTATCTCTGCAGGCTTCTGTGTGCTGGGCCTGCAGTTCAAAAGCAGCCTCATTTTGGGGAGCTGGGGAGGGGGAGAAGCTGGCGTATGGACATACACAACTTTAGATGAAGATTTAATAAGGAGAATTCTGTTTCCTAAAGCTGAAGGGAAAAACAATAGTGAAAAAGACGGAAAAAACTGTCCAGATGCTGCATTATGCTCACAATGATATGTAACAACTCTGTATTAATCAAATAAAGCCATGGGCTCTGAGTAAGTCTGTGCTTTTGCCAAATGGGTTGGGCTCTGAAGGATTCCCACACCCGGTGGAAAATACGGATAAAAGAGATCTAATTAAAAACGGGAGCTTGAGAAGCACAACAAGATTTTAAACTCTTCTTCTACTTAATGGAATTTGCTGTGGTGCTAAAATAGCATTCCCCCCTGTCATTCTGACATGAAAAACATTAGTGAATATTTAATTTTACTGTGGAACAAATTATGACAATAATGAGTCTTTGAGAGAAAAAAAGGTGCTCAAACCGGTACATTCTCATTTAAAATGTGCACGTTAAACATAGAGTAGATACACAAAATGTTGTCCGCTACTTCATCAACAGACATATTTTATGAGATTAATGCCCTTTTTGTGTAGTGTTTGATACTTAACATTTGCCTGTCTCAACCCCACTCTTATTGAAAACTTCTTTCTTCATATAATTTGGGCAGTGGGAATGCATGAACTGTCACGTTTCAGCTCCTACTCAGCAACCCAAAACTGCAAGGCCAGTGTGCAGAAAATCTTCCCTACCTTTGAAACTGATTCTCAGACTTTATGGAATTAATGGCTGATCATTTCCAGCCAAACAACTGAACAGCCAAGCAACCATGTGTGCTAGATTTGTTATACTTATTTATTTACTTGTTTTTGCACTTACTTTTATTATGATGACTGAGCTCCTGATAAGACCACAAGATACCTCAGAGATGAATGGACTTAGAAGACCATTTTTTAATGATGAGGTTGTCAATACACCCATTGCTGAAGCAAATGCTGTCAACATGTAGATGCCTCCTGCCATTTTTTGCTTTTAATGTTGCACTGATTTTAGAAAAGTTGATGAGAAAACAGCTTCAGGTTGCTTGAGGATGAGATGAAGAGTCACTAGCTTCCGAAAGCCAGTTCTGGCAATGAAATTCTCTTGACCTTGACCAAAGGACCTTCAACTTCCCTTTCACTTCTTCCTCGGTAAAATGAAAATAACAGTGTGCTTGCAAAATTTGTTAACAGGGATATGTCAGTGAAGATAGGAGGCACTTTGGTGCACACTGGATTCAACAAAAGAACTTTCAGTCATTCCAGTAAGTCAGGTCACATTGTCAGTATGGGAATTTGTTCAATAAGATTTCTTGTCCAAATGAGACTGGTGGATTACTTAGGACATTATCTGGAAAGGCAAAGAGGTGATTGTTCTCTCACGTCTTCTGAGCAGCAATGGCTTTCAACCTTTCATGGGAAGAATCTGTAGAGGAATGTGTGAATTGATATGCTGTATACATTGTTCCTGCCTCTTTTCAGCTGACATTGCTCACTTTCCAGAATGTCCCAGCCCTTTTATATGTCTGTAAGTATGACTTGAGGGGAGTGTATGGCAGAGGCGGGAGGAGAGCTACTTTTTTGCCTTCATAAACTCCTCTTCATCATAATTTCCCCATGATGGCCTTTATCAGAGGACATCTTCAGAAAACTCCAGGGTGAACCTGGCTCAACCTTTTCAAATTTCTGTCTTTCTTTTACTGGTTATCAATGAAAATTTCCAGATTCCCTGAAGGTCGTAGCCCCCTCCCAAAAAAAAGGATTTACTAAATTTTTCATGAGTAAGAGAAGATGATTTTATTTTTCTGTCTTTAAAAATCAGAAGTATGTCTGTGTCTTCTATGGCTTGGTTCACATGGGTAAACACAAATGTAGACATTACAGCAGGGATACAAATTTCCTGAAGATGTTATTAAGGTGAGTTTTATTCTATTTTTTGAGCTCAGTGTCACCGAGTTAATGACAAACAAATATGAATGATGAATGTCAAATGAAAGATCTTTTTGTCACAGTTGTGTTGGCTTAGTTTTATAAAATCACCTAAAAAATAAAAATCAAGCAGGGTATAAGTATGCATTCCTTTCCTGGGGGTGCATCATATAAGCCCTTTGCACTCTGTTAAGTGATTAAATGAAAAAGACCTGGGCTGGTGAAGATGTGAAATGGATTTTTGTCACTGAGCAAGCCTATTATAATCATTCTGTTTCACTTAGCCAGTGTGATGTTTAAACAGAACTTGTTTCGGAGCATGGGTCACTGTGGGGCAGGCTTGCCCACATATGCTACACAAAAATATTGGCTAAAGAAAACAATAAATGTGAGCTGTCAGGAGAACTGATGAAGAATGTCTACAAGATCTTACTCTTAAATAGGACGGAGAAATGAAACATCTCACAATCAAAGGTTCCACTATTTTCATGGTTAGCCGCTGTGCCAGCCAAAAATGTAGGACATCTTTAATATAATCTCACTGTATAATGTAATCAGACTATCTGAGGGATATCTTATGCTACTCTGTGTGCTGGTTTAAAAGTAAACTAGCAGGAGAAATGAACCCAACTCAAAAGAGATTATAAATCAGAGTTACAATTTAATAACAATAATACAATAAATACAATTATATGGACAAACAATTGGTTTTACCCCAAAAAACCCAGATGTATAACCCAGCACCCTGGAGCAGGAACAGAATGGTGCTTACTGGCCCCCGTGCTGAACCCCACGTGGTCCCCCTGAGTCCAAAGTAAAAGGGAAGGAACAACCTGTTGGTGAGAGCGGTGGTCGCAGTCTGGTCGAGACTGGTGGTTGCAGTCTGGTCAAGGTTCTGGTCCTCCTCTGGAACTGACAAGTGGCACCAGAAGTCCCAAGACATCAAGACTATATACACTCAGGTTCGAGTGGGAATGCCCAGTAGCTTCCCCAGGACGAGGAGTTCCACAGTGGGTGTTTGTGAATCCTGAGATATTTTTGGAATCCTTGATGGCCCATTAGCAGACATGACCCCTCAGGCTGGGTGTGGAGGTGCTAATGACTCCCCGGAGGGGAGTTATCACACCTGAATCGTTGGTGTGAGGATAGGAACATCCTCCTATCTCACAGGCTTCTTAACACCCAGCTTGTAGCCCAAGGGGTCAGGTGTGCTCTGGGCAGCTGCTGCAAATGGTCTATTGTTAACAGTTCCTGGGAAATGACAAATAGGGTGTAGAATACACAGTTTGGGTTACGCCCACACAGTGATGAACTGGTCCCGGCTGCTCTAACTAGGACATTCTGATAGTCAACAATCAAGTTTGGTCAAGGACAGTCAAATTGTTTTATTGCACTTAACTTGGCAAAGGCTAAGGAAAAATGTGTATGAATTTAATGACTCAAGGCTTTTATTACTTTTCCCAATAGGTGATTTTTAAAATGTACTTCCTTGCCTTCATGTCAAATGCAAAGTGAAATGAATAGCTTTAAAAATCATAAGTTGGAGAGAGGAAGAGAAAGAACAGCATTCCTCTGATGTCAGCCTGACAATTGGTCTGCAGAGGACATGAAGGCCAGCAAAGAACATCCTAGAAGACTCAGGACAGCTGTAAAGGGTAACATGACAGGACATAGGTCAATTCATGTACAATAGACCTGACATTAGAGGACAGGTTCATGGAAAGTTCAGTAACCACAGAACTAGAGAAAAAACTCCTGCCCTGCAAGATTGCAAGCTGCTTAGTGGGGCCTCAAAATTAAACCTGCTTAGATAGCTATGCTTTAGAGGTGCTCTAGATATTCTGCCCACCTCATTTAGCCTTCCTTTAATGGAGAGAAGTCCACAGGGAATGACTCAGGAAAAAAAGGGATTTTCATGATTCATGTATGAGAATGAGAACAAGTGTTTGATTTCAGAGAGAAATAACAGATTTGGGAAAATGCATTCTCATTCTCTGTAACGAAAGATTTTTCCTAAATCATTGTCAGATTAAGAATACAGGAAGCAAGCCAGAATTATGTTTTTCCCGTTGATTACAAACCCCACAATACAATGTTAGTAAAGTGAAACTTCAACAAGTGATTTAATCTTCGTTACAATTCTGTTAACACAATAATAATAATGTTGGTATTAGATTTGGAAATAATTATATACTGAACAATATCCTGAAATTTCAAAGCATTTATAAACATTCTCTTTTATGTATGTCAGGTAGCCAGGTTGGTAATAGTCAGAACAATTCTTTCGACACCCCACAGCCCTGTCCCCAGGTTAGAGAATTTTTTTGTTGATTTGAGATGTTAAGGAGCGCTAACATCTGGAGTATAGGTACCCAAAATATGGTCTAAACAGGAGGTCATAGCGGGTATGTTACAACTCATGCATTAGTGCTAAACAGTCTCTGTCAACTGTGAATAAACAAAACTTGATTTTAATTTCTGTCGCACAAAGGCACAGCTCTAGTGCTCAGCCTCAGACAAGATTTGCCATTGAATTCACATTGGTTGGAAAGGCACGACCTGCAGAAATAGCACAGCTTTTTCAAAGACAGTTTGGTCTAACACTAGCTCCCACCCTGTGCATTTTGTAAAACTTGACAGGATCATGCTGAAGAGGCTTTAATGCAGGATTTTGTAGAAGTGACCATGGACTTCAGAATATACACAGACACTTGAGCTAGACTGGTTGACTTCTGCCAGGAGATCTGTCCTGGAGGTAATGCTGAAGATATTTCTTCTACTGGGAACAGATAGGAACACTGAAGATTAATTTGTACTCCAACTAATTTTTTTTCTGGATTATCTCTGACTTTTATCATGAGCTTGACATCTTTCATATGGTCTTCATAAATTTACACCATACAGTTAAAGTTCTTTGAGGAGTTTAAGTTTAAAGCAGGATTGAAATATTTTAAAGGACTTTATAATGACACATTAGAAGCACAGCAAATCCCTTGATAGCCTAAATGGATGGAAACAGCCTAGAGTACAAATGAGTTAGAGATTAATTCATGGCACCTTGTACAGACTTGGGGAATTCTATGCGGTGGAAATAGTTCTGCAGTACAGGTAATCTGCTGGACAGGAGAAATATTCTCTCAGCCTCTCTTCACTCCACAGAATGAGTGTTTCTTCCTTCACCGTCCTCCCCATTACAGCCTCACTATTGTCAAAGAGGTTGGAGAAGGTGAAGGACATCCTGTGTTTTGGAGCTTCAGAGGACACGTCATGTGCCACAAAAAGAACCTAGAACCCAGGAAAAATATGGGTTCAGATTTAAAAGATTTTAGACTAAAATTAACTAAATGCATCTGGCCACAGAAAGAGAGTTTAGGATTCCTCATCTGCTGGAAGAAGTGACCAAAATGTCCCATAGTATTTAGAGCCAGAAAAGCTTGCTATACTCTTAGATATCCTGTTGAAATGAAATCAGGACTTGAAAGCAGGTTTGTATCTTTTGTGGAAAGAACACAACGTGTAGTAAATAGGATATTGTTAGAATCAAAAGGAACCTCTCAAATGTGTCATTACTGGAGAATCTTCAGTTGTCCTCCACTTCTTGTTATTTCTAAGAGAAAGGAGAGCAGAAAGACTGGGGATTCAGGGAGCATGCAGATGCCTCCTCTTCCTCCAAATAATCAGCAAAGGCTGAAGCTGGTATTTCCCATAGGGAATAATCTTTTTTAAAAGTTATTTATTATGGTGTCTGTAGAAGAACTCTGTGAAATAGCCCTTACCTTTCCCAGTGCTTCCTTTGATTGAAACCAAATATATCCTTATTGCAGAGGTTCCAGGTTGAGATAGTCCATGTGCTGCTGAGTTCTTGACACATTGTGCCAGGTTCACTATTGTGGTGGGTTAGCTTTGGCAAACTTCCAAATTTCCATCCAGCTGCTCACTCATAACCCCTCTCAGCAGCGCATGGGGAGAAAATAGGACGAGAAAGCCCATTGGTCAAGATACAGACAGGGAGATTGCTTACCAGTTACTCTTGTAGGCAAAACAGACTTGACTAGAGAAACTTAATTTAATTGATTGCCAATTAAAATAGAATCTGGCAGTAAGACACAAAGATATACCTTTCCTCTCCCTCTCCCTCTCCATCTCCTTCTCCCTCTCCCTCTCTCTCTCCCTCTCCTTCTCTCTCTCCCTCTTCCTCTCTCCTCCTTTCTTCTCTCTTCCAGGTCCAGCTTCATCCCCTCACTCCAGACTCCTGCACCTGCTCCCCAAGTGGTGCAGGGGCAGGGGGGCAGCTATAGTCAGAATGTAGAGGTTTAGTGATTTCTCTCTCCTCCTCCTTTTGCTCTCACACTTTTTCTGTGCTTTGATGTGGACTCTCCTCACTGTCTGCAGTCCCTCAGGAAACATCTGTTGCTTTATGGGCTCTCCATGGTCTGTAGTTCCTTCAGGAATATCTGCTCCACCCTGGAGCTACTCCTCCGACCTTGATGTTCCCTGCTGTTTCTCATTCCTTTTAGTTCCACCTCTGCCTCTGGTGGTCTCACTCTCTCTGTGTTACCTTTTCACAGAGGCACCACCTGATGGCCTCATCTCTGTCCTGCAGTGGGTTTGTTGGAGCCAGCTGGAGTTGTCTGTGTCCTCGTCTCTCCTCCTAGACTCTTCCCTGTAGTCCTGCCTCTGCCAACAACTTTCTGTGGACACCTAACACAACTTTGCAGTTAGGAAAGTGAGGCAAATGTATGCCTATGTTCTGACCAGTAAGCTTTGGGAAAAGGATGTTTTCCCAAAGAATAGTCACTGCGCTGTGACTATTCAAGATTTCTTTATGATAAATGGGAGAGCTTTTTTGGTACTGGTAGCTAGGTCTACTTTTTTTAACTACCCTCTTCAATGCAAAGCATGCAGCGACTCTTCCAGCCTGCACCCTGGATCCTACTGTGTTCCAGGAGAGCTTTTTTTTGTCCTGGAGTCATGGGGATTTGGGCAGGAGGCACATAGCTGAACTTCTTGACACTCCTATCAGAAAGCACACCCTGCTTTCCTGCTAAAAACCCCCACATAACTCTTTCCTGAAAACAGTGTTGCCCAAGCATCCTTGGATGATTTTTGTAGCTTCTTCATGAATACCACCTTCTGAGCAGTAAGCATCTACCCAGACTGTGCTGGATCTATTTGTACTGTGAGAGAACAACTGGTAGACAGCTGGTGAAAGAGCTGCTGTGAGGTGGGCATAGGAGCTCCCGCCTCGCCATTCTCCTTGTGAAGGTTAAAGGTACAAGCCTGTCAATCATTTTTATGTAAATGTCTGAAAAGGCTGTCAAGAGTTCAGTGTTTTTAGCTCTTTAAGAGATTATCTCTTTTATTTTTAGAGGTAACAATAGTTCTTAGGTTAAGAGGGAGACAAAAGCCTCATTAGTTTTGGAATTTCAAATGAACTCAGTAAGACTTTAAGGAGATTTTTTTACCACAGGAACCTGAAGAGTTCCTTAAAGGACGTTGTGAAAAACAAGGGAAAACCTGCTGCTTATGAGTCTTTCTGCTAATGATCTACAAATATAGGCAGCCTTGGCCCACCACAAAGCAGGCATACTGTGCCCCAGCCGACACAGCAGCAGCCCCTCTCTGCTGGGGTGGAGTTGGTGTCAGAGACCACAGCGCTTCAGAGATGGAAGATTAGATGAGCCGAGCTGAATCCTCTGTATGTGGAGAGGTTGAGTTAAAGGGCCACAACTGCTAGGCCTTATTGTGTCTGGGCAGACCGCTCCTTACCAACGGCTCATGTAACTTGGACAGAGACCACACAGGGGGTCGCTAGATCTCTGCTGCTTGAGCCCTCAGGAGTGTCACTGCAGGTGACAGAGTGGTCTCAGGGGGTCTCACATGTCCCACTCACAAACCAAAAAATATAACTACATTTCTAGTTTGGTCAAAATCAAAACTCAGTGTGAAGCTGCAGGAATAATTTATTGAATTTTTTTTTGTTTTCCCCAATCAAGGCCTTCCTAAAGGGATGTCATCTCCTTGCTCTCCTCCAACACTCCTTCTGTTCTGTGTTTTATGCTTATGTACCCCAGATTTGTTGTTGTTGTTTTTTCTTTTGAGGACTGTTCGGGGTGTTATTTGTTTGAGTTTTTTCCCCTCAAAGATATGATAAATTCAACCACTTCCTTGCAGATTCTCTGTATTAGGAAACTGGATCTCCATCATGATGGTGTTGGGGAAGAGAACATTTTTTCTTTGAAGTAAAACCCTTTGTGTTGAAGCTATACTTACAGTGAAGCTCATTATTGATGCATGATGTTCATCCAGCAGAACCTGAGTGTATCAGTGAACCAAGTGGCTGCTCCAAGTGAGAACACTTGGGAACAGAGAGGACTGGGCACCTTGGAGTCCACTCAGGAGCACTGCATTTCCATGCAGCATTTTGCTCTATTTCATTCTACCTTTCCTCTCTGGGGAATGGTTTTTGCAGGACCTCCATCTGCTAGATTTCCATCACTGAACTACTGCTGAAATCTTTTTCTTTTGCACTTTCTGTGAACGTGACAAAGAGAAAGAAAGGAAATATGAAAAAGTATATTGGAATTATACTGAGCACATTTCTTTTGAAACTCTAATTTATAAAAATGAGTACATAAAATTTTGTAATTATAAATATGTGAAATAAATGCATTAGTTAAAAAGTTAGGCTTTCAAAAGTGCTAATTACTAACCAAATGCATTTTACAGTGTTTTAATGAACACTTTTTCACGTCATATTAATATCCATTAACTATATTCATAATAGTAATACTAATAATGTGCAAAGCCATTAGTTAGCTACAAAGTCAATAATGGATGATACTGATTCCAAGCCTCCACTGCACTAAAAGATACAAACTTTTTTTTTGTAGAACTGGGAAAGTTAATCTGAGTTTTCATTTGGATATTGTCAATGAAGCTGTTTGTGTTGATTACACAGACGAATGTGGGGTCCGTTACTGAGAGCCTATGAACAAAACAGGCATACTGGTCTGCTTCTGTCTTCTAGAAAGCAGAAATTGGCTTCAAAGCAAATTACCCTGCCTCCGGAGGAGGGTTCTGAATATTTCTATTCACGGGCTTTATCTCAACTATATATGTCTATCCTTGTAGATAGACTCCTTCATTAGTAATTTCTCATTTAGAAGTTTCAGCAACACTTCTTAGGCAAGATTTTTTTCAAGGTAATTAAAATATTTCTTTTCATACATTATCTGAATGAATATTCAGACAGATTATCCTGTTATTCCTGCTTTGAAAATGTTCACTGTTATTTTCCCAAATACTTCTCTAAAATGTAATTATTGTTTGGGTGGTGGACTGAACGAAAAATGGCTATGTAGAGAAATTCTAGTTGTACTACATGTGCCACATTTTGCTGGTTGCTTTAGGAAAACTTTTATAATATTATTTGCAAGTAAACTATTTTATTATACTAATATCAGGAGCATTTTATGCTACGAGTAAAATGTGTACATTGTTTTAGAGACTGTTCCTAGATTGTAAAACTAACCATATATCTTGTAAATCAACAGAAAGAAAAAACCTCAGTGGTTGCTACAGATATTAACCACACAGATTTTAATAATAGGTTATTTCTGTTTAAATTTTAATTTATTTAACCACAACATCAATTCTGACTTAAGGCTTACAAAATGCAAATATTGAAAACTTCTTTAACACAGAACACACACAGAGACATATTTCACTTCCGGCTTGGTATCTTCCGTCTGCTTTATCTTCTTTTACAGGGTGTTAACTTCTGGGAATAAACTGCTCTTAACTGAAAAAGTGAAATCTTAGCCCACGTGTTCATTAAATGGATCAAGTTCATTGTGGTGCTGATTTACTGTAGCTAGATGCAAGATTGATGCATCCAGAAAAAAACATTCCACATATCTCATCTGTCTCTGGAACTACCTCTCTAATCTCTTTACAAGACTTGATTATTGTCTAACAAACCACCATATACCTATAGAGCAGATGAGATTATTCTTTCAGCGAAAGACCCAGATGAGATGAACAGAGTTACTGTGAACAGGATAGATTAAAATGTCTCAGTTTAGCCTAAATACAAGCAGAAATGGGTTTGGGGCAAAATTCCTTTGTCTTTTTGTTCTTATAGCAGAGGAAAGCCAGAGCCAACAGGAAAATGGAGTGGAAGGTAACAGCCCATGCTGCATCTTCTTCCTATGCTCTTGATGTTCCTTTTCTTTGTCCCCCTTCAGATTGTGATGTGACGACTGATTTATGGCGGGACTTTCACTGAGGCATGAATTTGGGATCAGGAGGTCCTGCAAGGAAGATAAAAGAATTATGCAGCACAATAAGGGAATTGAAGCCCACTACAGCTTTGTGGAGGCTCAAGGAATGATTCCTTGCCAAAGTGAACTAAATCAGAAGTAAGTCCATTACAGCAGGCAGATTAAAATCTGTGTGAAGGAGATCAGAAGTGGGCCCCATGTGGGAAAACACAAAGCACTTCAGATAATTGTGTGGAGAGCAGGGAGCAGAAAAAAGTAATATCCTACCTGACAGAAATCTTGATAACCTGGAAAACTAGGTGAAAGCAGGGAATGTAAACATCCTGTCTTGAAAAAACAAAAAAACCCAGACAATCTCTTGACATTTATGAAAGACTTGGTCTTTTAATGAAATTAAATACTAAAGAAAACCTAACAGATCTGAACAGTGCTTGTGGAGATTCCCTGGGGAAGGAAGACAATGCATAAGAGCAGTCCTCTCATGGTGCTGGGAAGGAAGGGACTGCAGGCTTGGGAAGCAAAACTGGAGGAATCAGACAGAAGGACAGTGATAACCTTTTATTTCATACCGTGATGTCAGTGACTTGAACTCAAAAGAAAGAATTTATTCACAAAAAATGCTCCTACAGAAAAAGGAGCATGGGTATTAATCTCCTGCAGATCAAGGGAATACTTTGGAAACAAGAGGCAAGTTTCCTGTGATTTGGATTCTAGAAACAAATTTTTCTTTCAAAAAAAAAAAAGACCCTAGAGTTGGGTTTAGTCCATGATACTGCCATTCAGAGACTGACTGTAATCTGTTTAGGCCCATATCCTGCATTTCCAAGTATGAGAATCAAATGCTGACAGTACTCAGTAGTGCATAATTAAATTCTTATTCCCAATTGAAGCCATTGGCAAAACGTCTGCTGACTTAAATAGTGCTGGATTAAGCTTTTGTTGAATGTCATAAGAATTCGAAAAGCAAAATTGATCCAGATTTTGCAAACAGTCCCAAGCCTTTATTGTGGATCAAACCAAAGCCATAATGTAAAAAACCCCAAAACTTTACTGCGAATGAAATAAGGACAACGATTCATATTGTGTGTCCTGAATACTTCTCCAGAAGAGTCACTCAGGGGTCTCCAGTGTGTAAATACTATGTAGCAAAAAATATTCCTTGGTTAGTCTGCTCTTTTTGGCACAATCCTTCTGGCAGAAACATATACATTTATTTTGTTGTTTTAGCTCAAGAGCTCCTGTGAGTAATTCCTGCTCTGCAGATGGTATATGATGTAGATGATTTTTTAAATCCAATTTCAAACTGTAGTGCTGTGGTTTATCACAAACTGTTTTGCTGTAGTCTGGTGGCAAGAACTCCAAGAAGCCAGTTTCCATTGTTAATTTTCAAATAAATCCAGTTCTTCATAGGTATATGTCTCGCTATAAATTTACAATTTAAAAAGAACAAGAAATGAGTGCCTGGCTGTAGGGGAAGTTCTTTCCTTCCAAGAGCCATCTATACCATGTGAACCAAGACTGCAGAAGTTTGTGAAACTGGTTACATCGCAGAGATTTTTATAGGGGGAGGGACACAAAATAAGTATTATTTCATCTTACTATAACCCCCTCCAACAAAACAAATTCACTAGAACAGACTAACCTTATGTAGAAATAGCAAGAGTATTCAGTACATTAATAAACCACAATTAGAGATGTGTGGAATGGAAGGTGACCTGAGCTTCCCTTGATGACTTAGGGCTTATTCTGATGTTCACTGGATAGATGTTTGTCAATAACTGCTATTCCCAAACCTCAGTGGCTTTGACATAGCAGCAACCTCTTGTCCGTGCCACAGTTCTCTTAGGATCAGAAGGAAATTCCCTGCTTCCTACTAGGAAAGATGAAAAGTCCATTTCTTCAGAGAAGCAAGAGCTAGGAGAAACAGCTCACTCAATTCATGTGACTTGCTCCTGCTCTGGTGTTGTTACAGCACTGTGAGAGACTGGACTTTCCGCTCTTACCAGTTGAACCATATCAATTACACTTCATCCTTCAGTCCTGTCTTTGAGTTGTCAGCATTTTTCTTTCGCTTTAGTAGTGACATAATGGGCTAAGTAGAGCTCAGGCAGATACTGCATTTCTATGGGGGTACCAGAATAGGACTGCAACTGCTGTGATCAGTCACCAGCGTGCCAGACCTGGACTGCCCTTCTCTGGCTACACCCTTTCTCTCCTGTCCCTCACTGCCCCAATATTCCTAGCTCCCTATCCCTTGGACAAAGGGAGTTGTCAGCTTCTGTCTAAGCCACTTCAGTCTCCTTTTGCCTTTTGCCCTTGCTTGCCATGGTCCAAGGATTCTTGTTACACAGCTAGAGTGCATAAATATGATTTCTGACACCTCCCATAAAACAGTAACATCTGTATGTTGTTTCTCACTAATTTTTGATTACACTTGAAGATTGGAAAACATGTATGCAGTCAAAATGCTTTTACTTTGTGTGTTTTGCTTTCTGAGATATTTTATCCTCGCTTTTATTTCTATTACATTTCCACACACAAAGCAGGTCTGTTCTTTTTCGAAGAGTGTGGGAATTTCACCTCTCAGATTGCACTGATGAAGAAAATATATTTTTTCAAATATTTATGAGAATAAAATAATAATGCTATCATCTACACTCTTGATTACCAGGATTATCTCACTGTATATATACAGATCCTCCAGATAGGCAGATTATGTGATCAGAAGGTTCTTAGTGGGCTCCAGGCTCAGAGCACACACTAAAGAGGATCAAGCCTGCTTTAATTCATATGCTGCCTTGCTAATGCTCCTGCTCTTTCTCAGAAGAATTTCTGAAATACATTCTTTGGGTCCCAGAGTAGTGCCCCTTGAGGTGGATGGACAGCCATTGACTTTGATGGACAATGAAAGCAGTGCTGTGGAAAGGGACCTGGTCAATGGCAAGTTGAATATGAGTCAGAAATGCCCTGGCAGCCAGGAGGGCCAGCTGTGTCCTGGGGGACATCAGGCAAAACATCACCAGCTGGTTGAGGGAGGTGACTGTCCTGCTCTGCTCTGCACTTCTGCAGCCTCACCTTGAATATTGTGGCAGTTTTGGGCATCACAATATAAGAAAGATACTAAGCTATTAGAGAGCATCCAAAGGAGAGCAACAAAGATGGTGAAGGGTTTTGAGGGGAAGCCATATGAGGAGCAGCTGAGGTCACTTGGTCTGTTCAGTCTGGAGAAGAGGAGACTGAGGGCAGAAATCACCCCAGTCTACAACTTCCTTGTGAGGGGAAGAGGACTTTCAGGCACTGATCTCTTCTCTGTGGTGACCAGTGACAGGACCCAAGGGAATGGCCTGAAGTTGTGCCAGGGAAGGTTTAGGTTGATATTAGAAAAAGGTTCTTCACCCATAGGGTGGCTGAGCACTGGAACAGGCTCCCCAGGGAAGGGGTCACAGCACCAAGTCCGACAAAGTTCAAGAAGCATTTGCACGATACTCTCAGGCACATGGTGTGACTCTTGGGGATGATCCTGAGCAGGGCTAAGGGTTGGATTCAATGATCCTTGTGGGTCCCTTCCAACTCATCAAATCCTGTGATTCTGTGAAACTGGGCCTGACGTTGAGTAACAAGGTATGAAGAAACATGTTTTGTTCTTATGGGGCAAGAGTCACCTCGGTCTTTCATACATGTTCATGGACCTTGAGTATCTTACTTGTTTAACATTGTTAAAAAAATGCCTCTAGAATCTAGTGAGCACGCCTCTTTGTAGCCATACACAAATCTGAGGTGTTTGAGGGAGCATAGGAGAGGGCCAGCTGTGTCCCTTAGAGAACAGAAACAAAGTAGAATGAAGGCTTTTGTTGACTGATTGAACAGTTTTCAGGGCAGAAATGAGACTTAAAGAGAAATTTTCTGAGAAGCTGACATCTCTTCATGGCCCAGCTAGCATGTAGCGGTTTGAACAACAATATAGGAAACTGCTCTCCAATATGATTTGGCCACCAGCAATTTTTTTTAAGAGACATGATTGCTTTATGACTAGGATATGTGCTCTGAATCACTTACGCATTTTGAGAAACTTCCTTTGTAGAGTTTGAAAACACAATAATGTGGAGATGAAAGACTCCTTTACAATTAATGATGGGGACAGAACTGAAGTGATATTCATGTTGAAATGTCACTATCTTAAAATTTTCTTTTCCAACTACTATGTTTCTGAATGTGCTTGTGGCTCCCATGCTTTGTCATGTTTTCTAGCAAATAACAGAGCTGGAAGATGACAAGAAACGTGCAGCAGTGGAGAGTGTTATGGAGTTGGAATGAGTTTTTGACATCGAGTCTGAGAAAAGGTAGGAGAGAAATGGAAAGATCTTTTTACTTAAGAATATAAATTAATATGAAAATTGGGAGTGATAAAAGAGAAGTAGACAAGAACAGGTCTGTAGAAAAAGTGCCTTGAACGGAACAATGGGCGTGGATGCAACAGTTGAGGAAAGGAGGTCCTGTGGACGGGGGAAAAAATTCACTGTACCTCATGAACAGTGTAGAAGACTTGAGTTTAAAATTCAAGAATAGGAAATCATTGAAAAAGGGCTGTAGAAAGTTGAGGCAGCCAAGAAGAAATGACAGTAGTGTGACTTCAGTAGCAGTGTTTTGAAAAGATTAGGCTGTAGTGATTTCATTGGGTAACATTCCTTTCCTCACTTCTCTTGTTTCACAGGGAGGAGGGTAATCTCTCATTTATTTATAACTATTCCGTGTGTGAGATGAAAGTCAGAGCTGGTCATGTCTGGCTCCAAAGTCCACTACAGGCATAGGGTCCTATGAGAAATCCTGTCCTTGTCAGGCTTCTAATCTTATGCTCTGAAAACATTATGCCATGGCAGTTTAATCTCCCCTGAGACCCAGCGACCAACCCGGTTGCAATGTCAATCTGCCCAGTTTAATTTGGTCTTCCCTGAACACTGGATTTCAGTGTAGGAACAGCGCTATGAAGCAGAGGTGCACTTGTATGACTACATCTGCAGAACAAAAACACAGCCTCTCAAAATTGCTTTTGTCTGTCCTTTTGGTGGTCTGCTTAATATCCTGGCCCAAATAAAAGGAATGTACCTTCTAAAAATATTATATTGAAGGTAGACAGCAGTGTGCTTTCCCAAGGGCAAAACTGAGAATCAAAAAAAAGTGCTGTCAAACAAGACCCTTCTTTTTGCTTTTAATTTCAGAAAGGCCAGTTTGGTAAAGCTTGGGCTGGGTGGCTTTCAAATACAAATCCGCGGGGCTACTTTAGGCGAACTTGATATCATCTTTGAGTCAGACTAGTCTCTTAAAATGCAGCACGACCAAAAAAGGACTTGTGATTAAGGAGACTGCACATCCTTGGTGTCCTGGAAGTGTGCCAGGGTATGAGATGATATTTCAGTCCTTTGCATTCCTAAGAATGTCCTTTTGTCCCATGAAAGGCTGACATCCTCCTGTATCATAACAAAATGATGAGCCAGGGAAGGAGGTGTCTGTCTAATGAATCAGTCTAGAGATCAGTTAGAAGGCTTCTGGTAAGGAGATTGACTGTTGCTTTTCTGGACTCTCAAATGAAGGAGTGTCCATCTCCGATGCTCATTTCTGTCCTCTGGCTGCCCCCTGTTGGCTGGTCCACCACATCTGCGATGGACTTGGCATCCCCCATGTCTTACAGTACTTGGAAGGGCTGGACAAAAAAGGAAAAAGATGTTCAGGGGAAGTCATCACTTAAATGACAAAATTGTCTTTTTGTGTCTCCCTTAATGTGGCACAAAGGGTTGTGTGTTTTTTTGTTGCTGTTGTTTCTGTTTTTTATCTTGCCAAAATCCATATGGTTTAAGTTTTAAAGGGTGATGACTACACAATTAAACTTTTGTGATGCTGTGGTGGAAGCTGGCAGCTACTTTCATTTCTGCTTAGATTTACTTTCATGTCTGATTCATATTTTCTTTCAGTGGCTTTTTTGCACACAAAACCTCCTGTGCCAAAATCATTGCTAACTTTATAAGTATAAAATTGCTACATCTGCTAAAAATCATCCTTGTATGAAGCAACTGCATCCAAAATTCCAGAGAGGTAAACTATTCTCAGGTTATGTTAAGCATAAAAAAATGTGAATGCCAGAAGGTCTGCCTTCAGCTATTCAAGTACAAGTTGCACTGTGGTGGATGGGAACTTCAGCAAGCTTACTGAGGGCAGACTTGAGGCATTTCTGCTGTAAAGCAGCTGGGAAAGATATGCCATTTTTCTGCCACAGTAACTTGTCTTCCCATCGATCCTTCTTCAGAAGGACATGAGAATTCTTCTCCTAGACTAGAGGGCCATCTAGCTCAGTACACTAGGCTGACAGGGCTACCAGCAGATGCTCAGGAAAAATATATAAGCACAGGGCACATACAGCATGATCTTTCCTTTGGTGCATCCTCTTACCATCAAGGAGCCACCATTTTTGAGACTTTTTATACAGAGATTGAATAAGGACTGTCACATTTATAGCCACGGAAGAACTAGACTAACTCAGTGTCTAAAAGTTGCTGTGTTACTAATACATATTCACGTGCAGCCCTGATAACATCGCGAAGTCCATCCAACCAGAGATACTTGCCTCTACCATTTTTTTACTAATATATCATATGCAATGCAGTGAATTAATCTTCCATTTTGGAGAAATTTCCATTCTATTCTCATAACTAGGATCCTCAAGTGTTCCTCCTCTTCCTTGTCATGGCGTGTGGGCAATTCCCATCCAGAAAAGGGCAGCTGGCCTACCTCATAAGGCAGCTGTGTATAGCTATCTTTTCGAGAGATGCCAGGTGGTCAGTCAATTGACAGGCTGTCCATAATGTCTAGGCATTCCAGGAGTCTTCTTTGGTGGCTGTGCCCATACATTCTCCACTGCACGCCAAGACAGCTGAAGGCCAGATAATCTGATCTACCTGGTAGAAATGCTAGACTTATCAGCAACTGTTGACTGCAAAAGCCCCATGGTGTGGGGCAGAATTACTCTTTAGAGACAGGAAATGGATAGAAATAGGATTTAAAGCTAATGCCCAGAAAAAGGTAATGGAAAAAATCATGCATGAGAATGGTTTTGTTCTGTCAAATTGCCAGTTTGCTGCATTCGCAGATGGTATATCAAGGGAGCCCCAATGGCTAGTTACATCAATTCGTGCACTAATGTGAACAGAGCTTTTGATTTCATGGTTTGAAATAAAATGACCCAAATATAATTATGCAAGCTTATTAATTTATTTGTTATGGGTCGGTAACCCTTCATAGTCTATAGCACCAGTTACAAGAAGGACCAGGGGGATTAAAGCTTGAATTTAGTAGAGTCAGATCCCTATATGGAAATTGGAAGAAACGAAGCACTAAATTGCATGTTTTATGATGATATCTTATTAAGGAACAATTAATGCCCAACTTTGAAAGCATCAAATTCATTCTAGATGGAAGCAGTATACAAAGAACAGCCTCATGAAGATTTGATCTGAATGATACATACACAGGTTACATCACCTATCCAGTCTGGAAATATGGATAAAACTTGAAAGTTTCCAGTTCAGAATAGCTATTTGTGGTCAATGCAACGTGGGCTTTCTCTCCGCACAGGGAATTTCTACAGTGGTGCTGGCAGCATTACTGGCAGACTTCGTAAAATCAGGGAACTGCATAAAGCATGGCTGCCTATGTTCCCCTTGATGATATCTAATGCTTTGTCCTCAGGGCTCTGTGAGAATTTCAGATTTCACTATACAGAGTTGTTAAAATCTTTCTTCTACAAAGTGAAAAGGGGATTGTTGAATCAGACTTCTTCCATTCATATTGCAATAGGCTGTTATCATATAAGGTGTGTGCATTGAGTGAATGACTATGGTCTAAACACACTGCACTGTATTTGGGGGCTTAAAACAAAGAAGCTGTCCCACCCAAGGTCAAACAGTACAGAGCTGAAAGAAGTCAGGTGTTTCGTCTGCCTGACTGGGTGCTGCCAAACACATGTGTGGCCTTTGTTGACACTCAGGAAATAATTATTTCTATGTGTCAGAGTAGAGGAGCCACTTCATGAATGCACAGATGTTACAGTATGCTTTTCTGACATGTAAAAGGTGGCCCTGCAGGCACTACACTTCCCAGTTAGACCGAGTGGTAGCTGGGAGCACCTCACGAGGGGACAAACTTTGACCATTGTGGACATGATTTGAACCTGAGAGCCAGAAGCAAGGGAAATGCACACTGACTTAACTTTTATCTTACATGGTGATGCAAAACATTACTTTGTGTTTCTTCCTTAAAAAGTGCCTTGATGTGTGTGATCCAAAATCAAGGGGAAAAAACTGTTCACCAAGGATAAAAATTAAACCTCATTCATTTTTCTCCATTTGTTTTTTTTCCTCCCTGTTTTCTCTACTCAGTTCATGAGGATACATATGATGGCTATGTCAGTGTCAATGGTGTTCATGAGTGCAGCTTCATCTCAAAAGGCACTCCATGCCTGAGTGACATTCTGGTGGCCTCTGTAACATATGCCTGCTCATAAACTTAATATTAGATAACATGGCTAAGTGTCTTCATCAGAAGTGGGAGCTGTGATGTCAAACCCTTCAAATGGAAAAGAATCTCAAACTGAATCCCACTTCCTTGGCAAGTGTCCTAAGGTGATGGGAAAGGAGTATGCCTGAGCTGGGACAATGTTTCAGTTTCTCTTCCAGAGTTCTTAATAGATTCTTTCTGTGAGGTAGATACAGTCAATGGAAGATAGCAACTTCCAAACCTCAGCACAAGCATTATTATTTATAGAATTTTTCCTGCCATGTGCAGTAATTAAGAATAATGTGGAAAATGGTGATTTATCTAGCTTTTTGATGGAGAAAAGCCTTGTTGCTAAATTAAATGACTGCTTTTTCTCTTTTTTTTTTTTTTTTTGAGGATCTGGACTATTACACATGGCTGTAATGTTTTTCTAAATTGGAGGAAAAACGATGCATTTGACTAAGGCAATAAAATTGAATCCTGCAGGTGATTATTTGATTGCAATTCATAGAAGTTTATTATAGTAATGTAAAAAGGAATCACAGTATCACTTTAGAAAGAGACAAAAAACCCCTGACCCTAACCTTCTCTCTCCACTGAAATGAAACTCAAAGTTATTCTACATTAATTTTATAGAAGTCTTTCATGCTTGACATTTTTCCAAGTTCTTTCCCTACTTGTGCTTTTCTCACAGGACAAAATGAAATTTAGCATTCATAAATTGTTCAGGGCCTTTTCCAAAATCCCAGCCCATGATTTCAGAACCTTCTTTCTTTGTTCTGAAGATCTTGTTGCTGAACCCAGATCTTTCATCAGCCTCTAGCTGGAGTCTGCTTGCCATTGCATCCAAATGCCACACCTTCCAGGGCAGCTAAGTTGCTGAGGATTCTTCAGCACCACAAGACACAGTGAACAATAGCCTTGTTGGTGATAGAGGGCTTGAGAAATATGAAGACTTGTTCAAGCCTCAGCGTCTTCTGTGCAATACAGAATCATAAAATAATTTAGTTTGGAAAAGACTCTTAAGAACATTGAGTTCAACTGTAAACCTAACACTGCCAAGTCCACCTCTAAACTGTGTGCCCAAGAGACATTAGTCCCTTATTCATTAGTAGTCATTTACCTTACTACTGTAGGTAGCACAGATAAACTAGCTTTACACTTCCAAGCTCTGGTGATGCTCAGTGCAGCTGCAACAGAATGCAGCAAAGCATGGATTGCACCTGAGACTGCAGGTGCCGAAGTAGCTCACACAGATCCATGCTACATCAGCTTCACCCATTAGTAGTATACAAGCTGTCTGGTTTAAAGCTAATTTAGCTCTGCCTGCATGATCTCTGCCTTCAGTGCTGCATACTTAACAGTTGCAAAGAAAGAGTGGGAACAGGGATAGGAGCAGTCACTGAAAGGAAGACAGCCTTCAGGATTTGGTTAAGCACTGAGCTAAGTAACCGATGTAGGCCTTCAATTTTCCCCTGACTCTTGAGATATTCAGTGGCACTGCTCAGCTTGTACGAAGGAAACTGTAGGAGTGAAAAAACTGCTAGAGGAAGGAGTTGGGTTGACAATGGTTATGTTAAAGCATCACTCTCAGAACACTTAGGAGAAGCACACTCACTATGGCTGCATTACATGGCAGGTCATTTTAAAAGTGAAGTTCTTATGTGATAGCCTTTCCACAATTTTTTTTCTGAAGAACCTGCATTTGGCTGCCAAAGTTCAGCTGATGTGTTGGTGCTGCTGATCTCATAGTGCCACAATACTAACTCTTCTTTCTATTGCATAACACAACTCCTCATCAACACCTCATGGCTGCAGGGTCAGGATTTAATTAAAACATCATAAAGATGTCTTTGGGGAACTGGACAAAAGATTATTCTGAATGCAGTGCAGTATTTCAGGAGAAATGTGGCTCTGACTCCTTGTAGGTAGTCAGGGCACAATTCAGGTGATCAATAAAGGCTAAACAAAATATCTAAGATCAAGCAGATGCTAGAGAGTAAGTGTGGTTTCTTTAAAATAGGCATAATGGATGCTAATTTCCAGTATGCTTTTGTGAGCAGCATTGCTTGAATTCTACAAGAAAATAAAAAGATGCTGCCAAAATAACAGTGCTGAGGCCTGAAAAGGGGAAGGTGCAAAATCAGTCTACCTACTCAAAATCTTGTTTGAAACACCTTAAAAGGTCTCTGATGTCAGGTAAAAGTTGTAAACAAAATTTACTTCCAAAAATCCTAGGAACATAGTGACTAATTTAATTAGTTTCATTTTGCTATAAAATACCAGAGTATGAAGTGGAGAAGGACAAACTGCTATCCACAGTTATCACTGTGCCTTCATCTAGAAAATTATAAGAACTGTGTTTATTTCTGTTCCTGGTCCAGTCATGTTAAGCTGGATACCTGGTATCTCCTACACCCCTGGTTTTGTGCTTTATTCCTGAAAGACTTGATTCACCACCAGGTTACTTCCATTTCATGCTACTGTAATTCCACTGATTTCAGCTAAATACAGTTAAGTTATTCAGTGATGATAGAGCAGTGATTTTAAGGAAATATCTTGTAAATGTCTTACAGATCCTTTTTGATTTTAAATGGTGCGTTTCAGTAGTGTGAGAGAGAGAAGGAGCACAGGGGAGAGTCCCTGTTGCATTATCTCTTTCCAGCCTGTTTGGGTTCCAACTGGTCCCACTGCTAACTAGTCCAGCAGCAGTGCTAATTCACTGCCCATAGGATAAACCATTTCATTCATAGTTTTGAGCTGGAGCTGCAGAATGCCAAGAAAGGGAAGGACCTGACACTGCCTGCCATTGCTGCAAATGAGGATAACTCTGTTGATTTCAGTGGCATTAGGCAGCTTCAGAGCCAGAGTGGAACCTGGCCTGATGGAATTGGTTCCTCTGTAAGCAAGGACAATTTTATACTTCCAGCATCCCTGGAACATATACAAGGAGTTACACAAAGAAATGATGAAGAAAAGAGAAGGTGACACATCAGCTCTTTGGGATTGATGATGCATTTTGTATGACATTTATTATCTTTCTTAAAGGAAAAATTGGAGAACAGAGTGTTTCCTTTCTACTCCAAACTGAAGCACATGGCCAAGTTTTTAAATATACATATTTAAATTAACCAATTAGGAAATTTGTAGCATAAGCCTATCCATCCTCACAAAAACATATTTCCTCTAATTGGAAAAATTAAATCTCTGGAGACAATATTCCATTTATTAGGTTCTTGGGGAAAATAAGGGATAAGAACTGTAAAGATGAAGTCGGTCGCCAAGGCTGAGGATGAAGACTTGAAAGAATCCCATCAATTCCAGAGGGAATGTGCAAATTCTTCTAATAGGCCTGTGTCATCTTTACTGGAAACTGTTTAAACATGACTAACATTGTGAATGTTTGGCTGTACAACTGTGCCTCTGTTAGAGATTAACAGTGGTTTCAGTGGGCCAAACACTTGACCTAATTACTGAGTTCAGGGCACTTTGGAGGGTTTTCCTGATCCTTTATACAACTTTCCCCATACCACAGGGATGAATGGCTACTTGACTTCCTCAACATCACCAGTGCTTTGCTACCACCAGCCAAAGGATTGTTTCTCTGCTCCATTGAATCTGAAGGATTTAAAGTGGAAGCTTTTATCAGATCTCCACAAAATGCCTTTCTGCTCCCAGCACTTCTTAATAGACTATCACTGGTCTACTTGTCTTTCATCACATAAAACTCCATTCCCAGTGCACAGATTCTTTGGGTCTCATGCAAGTGTGTGTTCTGAAGTATCCAAATGTAAACCCCACTATGTGACTCCGGAAGGTCATGTGTCATCTTGCTGTAATTGTTTTTCTTAGGCTTTTCACGCTAATAACTGTGATGGTTTTCCCAACACTTTAAGATGTAAATTTGGGCATTAAACACTGTTTGGATTTTGTTTCCTCCTCTCTCACTGTGGCTCATTTCCACAAGTTATTGTTTGTTGTATAAGAGATTCTGCCTCATATTTTCCTGATTGTATTATTGTCCTAGTTAATATACAATGTTAATTATTTCAACATAAAGAGAAGTGCATTTTTTCCTTCATATTATACACATTGCTTCACTGCATTTGGCTTGCTTTTAATCAGAAGTTGGTTTTATGTGTTCCTGAAGGAATAAATAAAAGGTGGGTTTTTTATTTTGGTTCGTTGATTGGTCTGGGGGTGAGCAGGGGAGTTTAGTAAGTAGAAAGGAGAAAATGTTTTCCCCATCAGACAGGCTGGCTTGGAGACTCTGAAGTCACCTCTACAAGCAATGCTTCTTTATCTAAATTAGTCATTAATTTTACAGACTTGAGACATCCATCTATCTATCTATCCATCTATTCTTTGCCACATTTATGTATATTGCACTGTTTGAAAAGGTTCCTATGAACATTTAAGTGACAAGATTCTTTCACTCTACTGACAGTGTTTGTCAGTCAAAAGTGGTGGGTAGTGTGCATAGCTGTGTGGAATGTAGATGATTAACCTTCTCTGCAGCATCCAAGAAAGTCTCATATCTTTGATACTTCATGGTCCTGGTTATTGAAAACAGTTCCAAATTTACTTTCTGATGTAATATATTGATAGCATTTTCCCTAAGATTTTTCATTTCTCTGTGTTTTCTCGAATTTGCAGCTGTTTAGTATGCCAGGGAGTAAACAAGTCGTTCCTGCCTGTTCTTCCCTCCCACCCTTCTGTCCCTCTCTCAGGATACATTCTTTCCAGTCTCTGCTCCTTCTCACTGATTTTTGCAGGAGTACAAAGGACATGGAGAGAAACAGACAGGTGACCATATTTTCTGAGATGAAGAAGAATTCTCCATTTTTTTAAATAGCAGAATGTAATAAAGTGGTTTCTCCTCTACATATTTAAAGGGAATTTGAGATATCGTCCATCCCTTGTGGAACTACATTTTATAATCTCTGAATCTTTCTCTGGGAAGATGCTTTGAGGGTGAATATGGTGCTGTCATGGGACTAAATTTTGTTTCTAAGCTTTGTTTTTAATTAGAATTCAACCTGACACTTGAAGTCTAAATGATTTCAAAGGTGCTGACCATCAAACAGTCTCACCAGCTTCATTTGCAGTTCTGATGCTCCAGGGACCAAACTAAACCAGATAGGCACCTCAGTAAGTCTTGAAATGCATAACTGAAGGCACACACATCTGAAACATCAGCTCCTGGTGATTCCAACTCATCAGTGAAGTTTCACCACACGACCTAGAATTACAGAGGCTCTGATACTTAGAGAATGAGACCAAATGCTCTCTGTAGATGCTGCTAATTCACTGACCATTGCAAAAATCCACTCTCAGCAGTGAAACATGGAGAAAGGGTTTGCCTGATATTCTTTAATGTTTAAACTTCTTATTACTTTCATAAAAAACCCACAAAGGAATATAACAAATGAATAATGTTGCATGTTGTATAAATTGAAATAGAAAATGTTTTTGTTGTACAATAAAGCAGTGATAAAACTGAAAAAACAACAGTTTTGGTCAAGGACAGGATTAATTTTTTGCAATAGCTGTGAAGAGGCTGAGCCTGGTGCTGTGTGGGTGTGGCCAAGACCCTAATCTTATTCAATACTACCTTATGGCATTGCCAGGGGTGGGGGGCGGAGGAAGAGGTTTGGGGGGGGGGGGGGGAATGATGACGACTCTTACTTCTGGGAAGAAAGGGCATACCTTTCCCATCTTGAGCAAAGCGTGGTGGGCAGAGAGTCTCTCTGCCATTGTTTTTCATCCTTCCAGAGTTGCTGAGGGTTTTGCATAGAGACCACCCTCTCTTCGTACATTTTTGTTATTAATATTGTTGCTGTTACTGTTCATTTTCTTATCTCATTGCTGCTTCCAGCAAGTTGTTCTTATCTCAACCCATGATCTCTGCCTTTTATCTCCCACCAAAGTGGAGGAGGGGAGTGGTTTGCAGTTATCTTTTTTAGTGGGAGTACTAACTTTAGCAATACCATTCCTAAACCATGACAAAGCGAAAGCATGACATATATAAATCTGGATTTGGTGAAATGTTATTGTAATCTCAAAATTAATAGTATCACAAATATTACATCAACACATTGGATAACTCTTTTTGTTTTTATGTGAAAGTGTTACCCCTAGAATCCTGTTGACATCCTACCAGAACTAACCACATGTATAGGATACCGGAATATATGTTGTGAGAAGGGATTTTATGAAAGATGTCTCCAGCTGTAGAGCAAAAACAAAACCAGAGAAACAACCTGGGCAGCCAGCAGCTGAAATACTGTTGCTTGCCTTGTATTAACATTTTCTTGAGATTTTGTCCATCTATTTTCCACCTTTAGAGCATATCTACTGGAACTTTTTTTTTACAATTCAGTTTGTCCAGTCCAGTCTTGCTACTGTCTGGAGTGCCCCTGCACTGGACTCCACTATGTAGCGCAGACATGAATAGAGTGCACCACATGCTTGATAGCTTCCTTCAACATCAGAATAGGCTGCCCTTCCTAAATGTTCTTTTATCTTGGTGCGGGCATTCCCAAGGGAAGTGAGCATTGTGTGCCATGGGTGCTGTAAATTGCCTCCTGTCCACAAGCTTCCCCAGACAGAAATGCTCTTGAAACCTGAGTCTTCCAACCAAAAGTACTGTTGGAGCCATGCTTTTAGGTCTTCATGTCCTCATGAAGGACTGAAAGACTTATTATGGTTCAGCTTGGGCTTTTTGCCTTAGGTCATTCATTACATGATAAATAAGAATTTCCTTTCCCTTAATTCCCACAATTTCAGTGGGCTACCAAGTCAAGATCTGGTTTTCCTGGTCTTTTCATGGCTATTTACTTCTGTGCAAGGCTTCAAATTTTAAGTAATTTAAGTTACTTTTTGCACACTGACACAACTTGAGATTGGGCAAGGGTGGGCAGTGCTCTTCTACCCATACAGTGAAAGCTAGACTAAAGCCTGGTAGTCAGGGCACTCTCCCGCAAACTGCAGAGTGAAACCTCATCATCTTTCAGCGTTTCACCCAGCATGCAAATGGTATTTTTTACTACTATTTCATCAGATAAATTTAGAGTTTCTAACATGCACAGTGTAAAATGTTATCATCTAACTCCAGTGTGCCTGAGAAGCAGGCTCCTGGCTTTTTAATCTGCACACCCTGCCCTGGCCATTAGTGGAACCTTCAAAGTAGGAGTTGTAGGAGACTGCTCCATGGAGTGACAGTGCCGACTGCTTAGGGTATTTCCAGAGTCAGAAGGACTGCGTCACTCTGTGACACTCTGGGGCAAAGGAGGAAGTCTGGTGTTTGCTCTACTCCAAAGATGAAGAAAAACTCTTCAGAGAGCAGAAATGATCTGACTTCTCCTTGTTTATTCTTATAGTATGAACCTAGATATTGTCTGTCAGTACTTGTATTGTAGATCTCTCAAGCAGAGCCAGATACCTTTGCATGCTATGCAGATGCTCTGAGTTTATGTGGATAAAAGCTCCCTAAGGGGGGACCATGGCCCAGATCCGATAAAATATTCAGGTTTCTCACTTCCCACTTAAATCAATGATCGGCTATTAACTGCCAAGCATTTCAGGAGTACTCCTGGTGCCATGGAAAGATCAAAGAGGAGCAAGACCTTAACCTGACAGTGAGATATTTGTACAAGGAATATGGTATTTCCAGAGATCAAGACACATACAAGGTAGAAAAACAGGCACATGGAAGGCAAAGAGCCATAAACTAGATTTTGGAGTTAAGGAAAGAATTCTGTCCATCCAGAGTATTGTCCATATGCACAACAGTTGGAAGAAGAATGAGAGGAGAACAAGAGAAATCAGTAATATTACTACTGTTTTAGTTCTTAATGTGGATTATCAAAATATTTCAATTTACATTCAAGCACCAACATAGTAGCATCAACAGCGATAATAAAAGTAAAAATCTGCATTTAGGAGAGAAACAGCATAAAATACCATAAAAATTGATGTGGCTGGGATTATCCAGGAAAGAAGGTGATCTGAGGCAAAATCTCATAGATTTGAAGTCTCTCAAATGTTAGAAGTTTCTAGAGAAAAAGGGGAAGATTGAGGAGACGAGAGACACAAAAGCCAGGGGAGACTAAGATTTCATCTATGTTGAAGTCACCTGAGAGAGCCAGACGGGTGAAATCTTTGACAATTATGCGATGACTAAGGTCTTTTTTTTTTTTTTTTTAAGGAAGAGGTATTGGGAAGACTCTAGGGTAGAAATGGAGGAAAGGACTTAAGATGCTGACTGTAAAAGTATATTCAGTAAAGCTGAAGGTGAAAAGGAGGATAATGGGAGGGTGGGGGCTGGAGAAGCAGAGTCAAGTTTTTTTTCCCTAACTTAAGACTTACTGTGAATGAATAATCAGAAGATACTAAGTTGCTGAGAAGTAAGCAATAGAGAGGTCATATAAGAGTTTGTGTCATGAAGTGAAGCATCTGCAGCAGGTGGTGTGCTCATAGAAGAGATGACACGAGAGAAGAATTACAGGTGAGTAAGATGAAAGAGAAGGTCAATAAAAAGAAAAAAATCAAATAAAAAAATCAAAATACATTGATAATTTTCTTTACAGATGAATTGGCAAAGTCACATATGGAGGTTGATATGAAATCTGGGAAAGCAGAGGTAGCAAAATGGCCAGAGTCCCTTCCTTCACTTCTTTTCCTTAATACCAGTATGCCACTTACCACAGTAAGTCTCCACGTTGAATCCTCTTCTCCTCCTACTCATGGAATCTCTCCCAGCTGTTGTGGTTGGTGTGGGAGCATTGAATATTTGAGGAAGACCATGCTTGGCAATGTGGAGATGACAACTACCAATGGATCTTGGACACATTGGTCTCCACTCGGTAACACATTTGCACTGCCCCTTCTCTTGATATGTGAAGGATCATGTCAGGGATAGGAAGCGAACCAAAAGCAAGGGGGACAGCAGGAGAAGCAGATGAATCATTAGTGTAGATGGGATGCAAGAGAAGGGTAAGTATCAGAGTGTTTGACTGAGAGCTGTGTTTAGCTAAGAGGAAGTAAAACAAATGGTCCTTTCCATGGGCAAGAGAAGTTATGAAGGAGCTAGAAGTGTGGTAAAAACATGAGGGAACAACACATGAAGCTGCAAATCAAGAAGGTCATTAATACCAAGGCAGAAGACTCAGATGAAAAATTGTGATGCAAAGAACCAAGAGAATTTAGACCTAAATTAAAGGGGAAGGCTGATGGAGAGGAAGCAGAGGGATAAGAGATGGCAAGAAGGATAGAGGAGAAAAGAAGTTTATCAGCTACAGTGTTGTGTAGAGGGTAAAGAAAGGGAAAGGGAAAGAGGAAAGGCTTAGAGAGGAAGTCAAACTTCTCCACCACAGCCAAAAACAGGAAGGGAAGAAGAGAGGAGGAAAGCCTCCTGTAAGTGAAGGTGGCTGCAGACAACAGACAGAGACTTAATCTTTGCCAGGAGATTTTCACAGCTCCTGTTGGAAAATTGGGAAACCCTACTTCCTCAGCTCATATTGGGTAAAGGAAGGGAGAGAGACAGAATAAACTTAACAGCATCTGTGAAGAACTTAGATGTAAGGCGATAGGAATGTTACATAAGGAAAGAAGGTAGATTGTATTCCTAAAGATTTTCTTTCCAAAACCTCTTTAACCATATTCACAGCAAAGCTGTGAGAGATTGAAGCACAGAAGGGAAGGTTTCAGGAGAGACTACTTTAAAATATACCTGTAAAGAGCCAGCTCTTAGAAAATCATTTTAATTTTCCCTGATCTTGTCTGGATAGAGTTCAAAAGCCTTTTAAATCTTGTTTTGGCCTTCTGCCTTCATAGCTGTTTATTTCCTATGACTTTTATCCAATTCAAACTTTGGGAGCTATTTCATTGAGCTGGTTAAAATTTAGCTGATACATTCCTTCTTTCTTAGAGCAATATATTAAATGACTGAAACTTCATAATGGTATGAACTTTTCTGTGATAAGTGAAAGAAAATGTTGATGCTGGTTGCTTGCTAAAAGCCTGGTGCCAGACAAGACAGTCCGACCTTTAGACAACCTTCAAGCAGAGATGACAGCAAAGAAGACTTTCTGTCCTGCAGCCTTTTGAAACAGTTCCACATGTTTCTTCATCTAAAATCAGGACTAAAAAAAGTAAAATAATATTTGAAACTTCATATAGCAGTAAATTTCTGTAAAAAATTTTGTTGTAACTCAAATTTTCAAAACACTAACCTCTACTTAGCCACATATTTACTCCAAAACGTTTTGAATTAATGTCTACAGAGCCTATGAGGCACAGCAGTGCATCTCCTGCAGATGACACCTCACAGCTTCAGAAGAGTGATTTTGGTAAGTGCTGTGGTACGTAATTGTTGGTACATCACAGCAGTTATGTGGAAATCAAGGCTGTTTGAGCAGAGAAGGGCCTTCTAAACACAGCAAAATATTTTTCCATAGGGGTGGTGGAAATAGTGTTTTGTATAGGTGATCTTTCCTGGGTAGCTTCATCTCATAGATGTTTCTACCCAAGAAAGAGCATCTCTTCCTGTGCTGGCTCAGCTCGCCTCAGCCAGGGCTGGGTGACAGAGGAGGGCCTCACACCAGGGTCCTTGGGGCTCCAGAGGGCTTGGAAGCACCTAGTCTGTTAGACTTGCTTAGAGTTAGAGGTGACCAGGAATATAGCCGTGCCCTTTAGGTTTTTCTTTTTCTTTTTTTCTTTCTTTTTTTTCTCTCAATATATAAAAGAAAGACTGAAAAGTATTTTCATTTTCAACTCTTTACATTGACAAATCCTCCTTAAATTGGTCATTCAAGCCTACTGTGGACCAGAAAAAAACTAATGGAATGGTGAAGTCAGAAGACCCAAGCGTAGGGAAGCTGAGTAGAGAAAACACCTCAGGCAGGCAGTTTAAAATTCTGGTGCTTTTCTTAACACCTATTTATCTTCTGTGGATTAACAATTTAGGTAAACGGCACCAGTGTCAAAGAGTTAGCACCTCAGTCCCTGCAGCTGTGGAGACACAGAGATCACAGTGGTTCCCACTGGGGATGTCCACATGATTGATGATGCTGAAACACCTATATCAACTGTAAGTCCTGCTGGTTTTTATTTTGGCTGAAATATATTGGCACTGTGTAAGTTTATTGAAGCCAGTGAATTATTTATAATGAACTGGAATGCTTGTATTAATGTTATTCACACCAGTCTGCACTAGCCCAGGAAGCAAGAGATGGCTAAGGGAGGATTTCACAGCCAGCATAGGTTCATTGGAGATTGTCTTGCCATCAGGAAACATAAGCCTAAAAGCAAAGGCACAGCAGGTGTCCAGGGCTGAGTGCCCTTTGGTGGCAAATAACCTCAGACTGGCTTAAACCAATCATGAAATTACAGCCTTGTAAGCTTTCCTTGGTCTTTGGATTTTACTGCATGGACAAGATCTGAGACCTGAGGTCCCCTGCTAAAGCCAAAGAGAACAGATACGGTGGTATAAGTCTTTTTAAGGAAAAGAATGAGGAGGAAAAACTGCCTCATGGAAATAAATGCCTCCTGTTTTATCTCATAAGACTGGTTAGAAATATCCTTAGTGGATCATCTTTATGACAGAAACTTTCAGAAGCACCTCAGCAGCTCAGGAGCACATATCTCTTCGCCAGGTCAAAAAGCGAGTTTCATATTGTGAGGCTGACTGCAGGTGGTTCAGTGCACAGTGATAGTTTTGAAAAAGGTAGGGTTTGTGTTTGCCCTCTTAAGCTATGGTATAAAGGTTTGATTTGGTTTTATCCAGACGACAACTAATGTGGTGAAGGTACCTTACTGCTAAATCCTGTCTGGAGACAGGAAACCTTAGTAGAAGGTAGCCACAGACCTTTTCTTTTTAAGCATAAAAACCTTTGTCTCTTACCATACACCAGAGTTGTTTCACAATAAAAACACAGTGTAGACAAGGTTCTTAAGTTTTATCAGATGAAAACTTACTGTAGTGAGCCTCATATGAGATATACAGTTGATCTTAGTGGATTTACCTTATGGCAAAACTAAAGCACGTTGCCTGTGCTTTGCTTTTTCATCTGGCTACAGAAGCATACTGCTTGTCTGGGAGGGGAGGGAAGGGTAACGAAAAGCACCATTTAGGTGAAGCCAGCATTCTCTCCTCATCTATTTTACGGGAAATAACTCTTGGTCTCTGCTGGTATTATTGCAGCAGGATGGAGAATTTGTGCTAATTATCCAACAGCAAAATAATCTTGGTGAAACAAGGTTACAGCTCAGGCAGAGGGTTGAAAAGCCTCAGCGAGGGGATTGCTGTTAAAACACACTTGTGTGTGCAGCACGTACATCTGCATTCTTAGACACATTAAAAACAAAAAACCCAAGCACACTGGGAACTTACTGTGGGCTAAGCTATAATGTTCACTCTCTGTGCAATGCTGTTATCCTATAATTTTGCCTCAGGACAGGCTTAGTCAAGGCTGCATACATTTATCCGTATAAATAGCAAGTATTTCATGGAAAGCAGGAAGCAAACCAGGTGGGCTTGCTGGCCAGGGGACTCATGGTTTTATTTAAAAGGAGTGAGTGTGTATCGAGTGCCTTGCTCCATATTCCCTTGTTACTTACAAGCCCAGCTGGTTTTTTAAAGACACTTCCATGGCTTGTTGCTGGAAGCCTGCATGTTGCTGACACGGAGAGTCTGGGATGGTGGGCCACGCTGGTTTGAAGTATGTCAGCTTAGCTGCTGTTCACCTGCTACCATGGGTAAATGCACTTAGGACCCTTCTCCCTCTTTCACTTCTCCACTATTTTTTCCCCTTTTTGTCGTAGACAGAGGAGCCTTTGAAAGCTTTTGATAAACTTATGTAATTGGGTATGTTTTCCAAAGCCTGGCTCTGTTCTTTCCAAGGGCTTAGCTAAGAACATTATTCCAATTCTTCTCTATGCCTTCAAAAGCGCCGATCCTTTCAAACATGTGCAGTGTGAAGGATTACAAATTTGTTTTTCAAAGGACCCCAAATCCCTGCTGCTTTCATCAGTTCCCCTCCTTGTGCTCCCAGTTTTCTCTCCCCCCACACGTCTCATAGTCCCAGCTTCGAGCTGCAGGATACTGACACTGCCTCTTCTCCTGTTTCTCTACCTCTCACTGTTTTCTTCTCCTTTTCAGTTCCCCCACTGTCCATACTCCCCAATATTTTTTTTTATATGCAAACAAAAGTGCAGAGAAGCATCATCATGGCAGCAATGCTGCAGTGGGCCCTCCCCTCTGTGTGCATGTGAGCTCTAAAACTTTTTAAATAATGGCCTGAAAAGAACAGGAAGGGGACAGCTTGAGGCAGAGAAAAAGACTGAGGGAGAGTGCAAAAGGAATGAAAAGTGGGACAAAACCATTGGAAATGCATTCAGGCTGACATCACCACCCTTTCCCACAGTGGTCATTCACTTAGAAGGCTCCAGTGTCCATTCACTGTCTTAAAGCTAGCTTTCTAGAGCCCTGGGAGACCATCTTTCCCGGTCTGAATGCCTTTTTTGTTGCAAAACAGTGAACTGTTTCTGAAACCCTGCATAAAGGGCTGAGTAATTCACTGCAGTTGCCAGGAAGTCTGAGCCACTTGTGAGCTAACAATAGTTAACTTTATCTGCCGTCCTGAGCCCCCCTTCCAGCTGTAGGTCCTGAATTCTAATAAGGGCTTTACTCATGCCTCTGAGGTTATGGTAATATTTTATACATCTTTTTTCATTAAGACACAGTCATAGCTACTGTTGAGGCACCGGAGGCAAGTGCTGTCGAATGACGTGGGGTGGGGGAGGAAGGGGGAAAAGAAAGAAAATAGCTTTTTATATCAGGCAGGCAGTTTGGCTGTTTTATGCTAGAAATATAAACTTGATTTGGGCAAAACTGGAGAATGTAATTTTTAAAAATTCACATTAGAAACCCCAGAGTCAAGCAAGACCTTATGATTGTTTTCTAGCTGTGAAACAACCTCAGCTTTTCAAATTTTGGGGTTGTTGGTTTTATTTTTTGATCTTCTTCTTCTCTGTTCCTGCATTGCAGGGGTGATGGTGACAAGGAAGTGGGTAAATCATGAGGGAAATAGATGAATTTGTTTGGGTTTCCCTTTTAATCCAGATTTGGATGTTGATGCTCAGAAAAATTCTGCACAGTGACAGCACAGCTGTGTATAAGTGGTGACACAAAACAGTGATTCATACAGTTGTCCTGCAATGCTGATAATGACAGTGTGCCTTTGAAAGATGTAGATCATCAGTTTTCTTCTTTACCTTCTGAACTAACTGCTTTCTTGAGAACTAAAAAAATCAAGTTAAATGTAAGAGGAGTTCTAAATTGTCCCTTTGGCCTCCAGTGTTTTGAAAAATAAAAAAAAATATTGCTTATTCCTCCCTTTTAAGCAAATGATCAGTCAGAGTGGAATTTATTTCAGAGCATCACTGCGACCATTCCTGTTCAAGGTAAAAGACAACACAGCTTGAACAACTTGTTCATGTCTTTGGTGTCTGTGCCTTACTTGCGATGCCTTGAGAAATAGCATTAGAAATGCCTCGATGAAAATAAAAGCACATTTTTCAAAGTTTCACTCAATACTCCATTAATGTTTATAAAAAGTTATTGGAAGATGCATACAGGTTTTGTAAAACGAAACCCCAGAAATGTACCTGATGTATTCCCCTAGCACAGCAATACTGTTTTCTTCATCTGTACTCGTGACACCAACTGATGCCAGTGGGAGCTCTGTATGTTGTGGATGAGGTCACTACAGGGTCACTGCATAGTAAATAAGTTGCTTGGCTTTTTGGGTAAGTTCAAGTATTGAATCACTTTCATATCTTCTCTCCAAGTGACCTTTACCAGGGGGGAATACCATGCTCTGATGGAGTGACAGATTTGAACTGGCCCTTTTACTGTCTAACAGCAATGACTTCTGAACTTTGCTGTGGGTTTGTCTTGACAAAAATAAAAAGCTGCTTTCAGAGGGTGGAGGCTAACAAGTTGAGTTGTGTGCGCAGACACAGGTGCACGTACATTCCCTCCCCAAACACTTTCTTCTCCCCTAATCTATACTTCAAGAGAAGTCAGATATCAGAATTGACAGAGCCCACAGGTAGCTGGCAGAGGGGAAAGCAGAGATGCAGGAGACATGTTTTACAAAAGACATTTCTTAATAGTGAACTAACTGTAAAGGCATCAAAGCTACCCCCATGGTCCTGACTGAAAGCTCTGAACTACTGGTACTGTGGCTTTCTCTCAATATGGACTGCTTCTGCTCGTGAGCTGAAACATGTGAGCTGAAGCTGACTGTGTTGCATTTTGATAACCCATTCAAAATTTTTTTTTTTATTTGCTAATCCTTTGTGGGGGAGGGAGTATAAATTAGAGGGACTAAAAGTATATGATGAAGAGAAAAGGAATACAGCTTTCTAATTTACAGTGACCTTCAGGAGTCACCATAAACCTTTACCATCCACAAATGAACATTTCATCTCATTCTGGAGATAAGTTTTGAAGCATGAAAAAAATCTGACCACTCTTTTACATGCCCAAATGCAGATCAAGCTTTTTTTGAAAGTCACAACCTCTGATACGGACTTAAAATTTGTCCCTTAATATATTGATTTGTCAGATGTCTCTGTATGATGTAATCCCTCTCTAATCACCTCCTCCCTTTCAGAGCATTGTAAATACTACAAGCAACTGCATGTCTCAACTAGATGCATTATGATTTCATTCTTTCACTACATGGGGCTATCTACCCACCAAAATGTGCGACACTGAGGAATAACCATCAAATTTGGGTGTGATAAGTTGCCAAGAAAAAGCCAAAACAAATCCTTAAAAACATACAGTAGCACTCCTGTATTTCAAACTGATAGGCAGTGCTTCTTCTGGAAAAAGACAGTGATTGAGATTTTTTTTTAAATTTTAAATAACCCAGTCAAATATTTTACACCCTGTGTTGTGAAACCTCAAAACCTCAGCTGTGGAGTTACCTGGGATGGAGTCTCTCCAGGCTTTTACATTTTACTTGTGCTTTCCAGTTCCATAAAGTAACCTCTTACATTTCAGTACCCTACTCAGACCCTTTTGGCTCCTAATGCTTTGCCCCTTTCTTCTAGTGACTTCTTTTTTTCCTGTTTCTAAGCCTGTCTCTCTTTTCTTCTCGCTCCTTGAGTTTTCATTATTTAGTGGGATTCTTTATCCTCTTCTGCCATCTGGACTGTCTCTCACTTGTTCTTGCTCACTTCCTCTTAAAAATGCTTTGATTCCAACCCTCTGCTGCTGGATTTGGCTTTCTGTTTTAATAGAAAGTTCTGGCTCAGAAAGCCTCAGCATCCTGTGAAGGACCACCTTAGCTCCTAGTAAGGATGTTCTACAGCCCTAGAGCTGCTCAGAGTTACTGTGGGATCCAAAAGTCTGGGAAGCACAAATAGCTAACAGCTCACTGAGACAGAGCTCTGTTGTCCTGACAGCCTGTGTCCTGGAAGCAGCAAAGTTGCAGGTTTGACTTGCCATGAAACTCCTACATGACAAGAACTGACACCTTTCCACCCATTTGTGTCTTGGGGACAGCATGAAAGCCCAGAAAGTGATTTGTAAGAGCAGACTAACTTTTCTGGCCCCATTGTTCCACCAGACTTCAATGGCTACCCAGACTTTTCAGGTTCTGGCTTAAGAGAAATGCATACTGAACCCAAAAGGAAAAGCAAGTGTTGTGAAAGCTGTAGGAGAGTTGTATATATGAATAATGTTTCCCTCCTATGCCAGTTCTCAGATAAAATCCCTCTTAAAATGGAAGTTGAGGCTAGAGAAAAGGCCTTTTCTCTTTTTACATGTTTAAAGAGTAAATATTCTAAAATAAATCTACAGAAGAGACAATAAACCAGCGAAAATCTGTTTTACCCAGCATTAGCATACCAAAATCACCAGCATGAACTCAGCATTTGGAGCTTGCCTGTTCATTAGCTGGATTGCTCTATTTTGACGGTGTACTGGTTTAGCACTGATATAACACCTTCACAGTCAAACACTGTGAGCTTGGTTTAAAAGACTGTAAGCATTTCCTTCAGGTGGCCAGGCAAGCACAGCGAAATGAAAGCTGCTGGTGGGTGACAGGCATAAAAATAAAGGATAAGAGAGTGTGATATTTCTCAGAGCCACGCTGGGAATGCTGCAGGAATCCTAACGAACACATCGAAGTAGAAAGGAGAGAGGAAGAATTTTTGGCTGGAATTGGTGCAAACAATTGCTGTGCAAGCACCAAGAACAGGCCTGTCTCTTTTTAATTTTTTATTTTTTTTTAAATGGCTCAGGGAATAGATTTGGCTGCAGGTTAACAGGAAGCAACTCCATTTTCTATTTCTTAATGCTTGTCTGTCTGTGTAACACTACCAGAAAACTTGACTTCTGCACTGGGAAATGCCACTTAAGAATTGAGCCATTGGTCCTTCATTCAGAAACCTGATGGTTGTCCAGCTATTCTCTCAAGTCATCTTTGGCAGTGAAGTCTAATTTCAACAGCATGTGTGTCTTTATCTTTTCTGAAGCAGGAAATATTAATCACTAAATCTGATTGGTCTCACTGCTGCTTACTCCAGGGCAGCTTTTTTAGCTTATGAAAACTGGTATCAGTTGACATTGTCATCCACATGGCTTGATGACAGAGAGCTGAAGATGGGCTATTTCCATTTAACTAGACAATAAAGCAGAGAAGCTGATAAATGCTGAGGTAGGGCAGATTTCAGCAGGGAGGTTTTATGAAATGAATTTTTCTCATTGGCCTCATACCCACCACTGGAAATAGAGCTGCCTATGCTTATCCTTTTAATGTTTTTGTTAAGAGATCTCATCAAAAGACAGGAGAAGACTGTGCGGCCAACTGAGAAAATTAAGGGGGAAAAGGCTTATTGTTATATAAATGTCCTTTCCTCCCACTTTTGCAGAGCTGCTCTTGATCCTTTCAGAGCAGTCTCCCTTCAAGAAAAGAAGATGTTATTAAATCATACAAAGAAGAAATTACAATAGTTAGTCTTTTGTATTAATATTTTAGTCCATTAATGCTATTATTACTTATGCAGCACAAACGGAATGCTAGAGGCTTTTCAGATAGCAAACTCCATGTCCTGGTGTATGGTGTGTGGTGTACGGGTGACATATGCAAGAGGATGCGTGAGTTGGCATTTAATTAGGCAGCGGCATGTACCTGAGGAGATGGACGCTGCAGTCCTAGCTCTGTAGCACAGGGGTAAGCCAGACTAAACAATCTTTGTGAAGTTGCTCAGCTCTCAGCTTTGAGGTATGAGGCCTGATCTCTCAGTGCATTACTTTTCCTGCTGGTAAAAGAGAAGCTACTGTGCTTTGTCGCTGCATCTTTACATTTCAGAAGGTGTCAGGAAACATAACTTCCCATGCAGATAAAGACTACTTAGCATACTGGGACATGCTCTCATTAAAGTCCTCTGTGCACTGCTACAGCATGATACCTCAATAAATGTATTTCTTCCTCTGCCAGAACACTTTGTGATTTTCTGTACTTGGTTCCACAAAGAAGCACTGAAATTTCACCTATATTTTTAACGAGTTTGCTCCATAACTGCTTTTAAAATCCCCCTTTTTTTTTCCTTTGAAGGGTGAATATTTTAAATTAAACAGAAAAGGAAGGGGCAAGCTGAAGTATAGGGTCAATGCTTACAATGCTTAGGATGAAGTTTATTGTAATTTCTTCCATTTTTTCCCCTCTGGTGCTTCCTTGGAGGGAATTTTGAATGGAAAGTTAGACAGAGTTGATTCTTGATTTCTCTGGATACCACTGTAGAGGAAATTTCACTACACACAATTGCCTAAGCAATTAGCTAAGCAGGTAATACTTTCTGCTCTCATTAGATAGGATTTTCCAAGCTGATGCATTCACCTGTCCTCTAACAAAATCTCTGAAAACTGGAGATAAGTGGTTGATCTGGTCCAGCAGGTCTTCTCAATTTTGTGTGGAAGGACTGAGTTGAGAACTTCCACAGGGTCACTGCCACACATCCACACTTCAAAGAGACCCCTCTTCAACAGAAGCAGCCATATAAACATATATCCTGTGCCTACACTGAACATTTCTGAAGGGTGTATAGTGCAATTCAGAGTTTGGTTTAGCTCAAATAAAAAAAAAATACAGTCCAGCATAGATTTTGGTTTGGGACAATGCCTATAGCTGAACCACGTTATAGTTTTGGTCCAGTGTCTCTGACTGCAAAGCTAATCCTCCTTTATACGTAGGTTGATACCTGTGTGCACACAGGCAAATGCAGGGAAGTCTCTGGGGAAGGCGAGCAGTCAAGTGGGGAATCTGGCATATTGGGAGCCCACACAGAGCCCAGCTGATGAATAAATAAAGGAGTGCTGGCTTCTTACTGTGCCAATTTCTTAACCTTTGGGATCATTAACAACTTCTCTCTTCCACTGGAAAAAAAAAGCCAGCAGTTCCTGTATTTCTCTGAGACACAAGCAAAGCATTTAGCACCACAAATAAGCTCATAATTTGACAGGCAAAATGCCAGGAAAAGTGAAAGCAGGTTTCTCCCTCCAAGACCCAGAGTATCTTAGTGATCCTTTACTTGTTTTCAAATGCTATTTCCTTTTTGCTAAATCACAGGTTTGGGTCCCGACACTCTTCAAAATATCGTGCCCTGTCCATCTACATTTTCTTAACCTTATGGATGTTCACAGTTTGCTGCTTTGCCAGCCAAAACAAACACCACAAAGAAATGCCTAGACATGTCCAGAGCAGTTGCTGAGTAGCTCTCATTTTTAATTTACCTACAGATGGATGTACCATCCATTCATGTATTTTTTCCTTATATGCAAAGTCAGCATCCACAGAGTTGGCATAACAAGTATTCAAGAAGCTGTATTTGTTGTGAAACTCAGCAAAGAGAATTAGCTACAATATGTGAACAATAACTTCAGATGGCAGGGTTACAAAAAGAGCTGAGGCTGATGAAGGCCACAGGCAGGCAGAGTGTTCAAGCCCCTTGAAAATGAAATAATGCTATGTCTTCTCCAAGACTTCCAGCCGGGGAGCCCAATGGATTCTCAAAAGAGTTGAGGAAGTAGGTGGAACCCTTGGGTAGGGTCTGCCAGCCCTGGGCTCCTTGTTGGAGAGAAGCCTTTGGGTGCTCTCTTGGGACTGATCTGAGAGACTGGAACTGCTGTCCATCCCATACCTGCTGTCTTAAGGACCAGGCTTCCTGGTCACAGATAACCACTCTGTCCTGAATAAACATGATGCTTTAGTACAGTGGGTGTCCCAGTGCTCACCTCATCTAGGGAGGTGGTTCAGGGGAGATGGTAACATAGCATGGGTCTTTGCTGCCTTTCTGTGTGACTGCTGCTGCATCAGAGAAAGGTGACAGTTGCAAGTCACAGTAAGTAAAATTCTGACTGAGTATAGGGGAAAAAAGATCACTGTGAGAGTGGTTCAGCACTGAAGCATGTGCCCGGCAAAGCAAAATTCTTGGACAGCCAAAACTCAACTGGAGAGGCCTCAGCAACCCACTCTAAGTTTAAAGTGAACCATGCTTTGAGTGGGGAGTTGGACTGGAGACCTCCAAACCCCATCCAGCCTAGAGTGTGCCATGATTCTGTGAAAGTGAAGGATGATAGGAGATTCTTTGCCCTCTTTGTCCTTCTCTCTTCTCCTCTCAATATACATCTTTTGGATTAGCACTTGACTGCTTTCCTACTAGAAAGAAAAGGTTTGAAGGTAACTCATCACTCCACATACACATCTGATTTTGACAAGAACCCCACATCCCAGTGACAATTTTATGCAAAGTTTTCAGTATTAAATGACTTGCTGAAGACCATGCAGTACATTGGCAGCAGAGTGTGACTGTGCCATGGCAGTCTGAGCACTAATGTTTTGTAGCCAGACGATGCGGCTTCCTTCCTCCCTTCCCCTGAGGAAAGGAGAAGAACACTTCTCTGAGCAGCCTCTGTGAGGAGCCTGTCGCCATGGTGAAATGCCAGTTGTGATTATCCTATGTAAACCTCCTGAAATCTGTGTGTAAAGTGGCAAAAAATTAACCTTAAAATTAACCCCTACCAATCACATGAAAGGGAGAAGAATGGCATATTTAATTTTGTTTAATACTCACCAGGGAGAGAACGGACTCCAGGCTTTTTCATTAATGTTTAATAAAAACTCTATTAATTTTCTTAAATAAAGAGTTTAATGTCAGATTTACACCTACTTCTTGGATCCCAGAGGAACTAATCTTCTTTGTTATCAGCCTTTGCATTTGCTCTGGGGCTTTTTTTTTAAAGCTGTTTTTTCCTCCTCTTCTTCTTGCCAATGAGTTCTGGAGGAGTTTGCCAGGTTGCAGGACAAGATATCGCTGAAATCGGGATACGTGTAAGAGTGAGAGCTGTATGCTGGTCGAGTTGCAAATAGTCATGGATCTGTTTCCCCTGCAGTTCAAAGAGGGTGCTAAGAGGTTTCCACCCTTCAGGAGCCCCCCAAGCTGCTTGCACACCCCACTCAATGCAGAGAGGTAGCTAGCAGCACCGCGCCATAATTAATTCATTAATTAATCGTGCCATAATGAGATGAGGTGACTGCTGCTGGAGTACTTTAGGGCTCTGGGAGTGAATACAAAACCAAGCCCTGCTGCCATGCAGGCATAGCTTCATGAAAGGGGCATCGGCCTTGCGGCGGTGATACCCATCTGCTTTCGGGGTCCCTGGGGGTGACCTGGGGATCTGGCTCCGCATCCCCTCGGGCTGCACGCAGAACTAAAGAGGAAGGGTGCAGGGAAATCCCTCATCCAAAGCCAGTACTTCTTAGCAGCGTGAGGCTCTGCCCTGCCTTCACTCCCTGCTGCTCATCAGCCGAGGAGCGCGTTAATGTGCAGCATGCGTTTAGTCCTTAAAACGGCTTTTCCCTAACTCAGCGACAGAACGGATTCGCATCCTGGCCAGCTCTCGGCATTTATTTACTGTGGTGCAGGAAGACCTGGGCCGAAAGGGGAGAGGGAGGACGGGCCGCTGCCCGCCCTGCGGGAGCGGGGTTGCCCCGAGCGCCGCCCCCGAGCGCTGCCCGCCTGCGCCCGGCGGCGGCGGCACTGCCCGAAGCAGGTCGGATTTCCCGTTTCTCCAAAACATTTCCTTCGTTTTGTTGAAATGAAGGAAAGCACCTCACGGTGGGACCTGGAGGGTAGAGAGGGAGTGGGAGGGGGATTTTTTTGGATCCGTGTTAGTTTTTGCATTGCAGAATTTGTAAATGTTTTTTTGCTGTTCTGGATTTTCTTTTTTCCCCTCCTTGAAGGTGTGAAATTTCCTGAGGTATGAAAAACGCAGGTACTTAGGCAGGATTTCAGGTCAATAAGAAATCCGTGATTGTCTAAGATGAAATCGGTGTGACTTTTCCCAGGATTAGTTTGTGACACACCGCACTGAGGGAATGCATCACATGCACCCTTGGAGCTGAAAGATGAAGTCGTTCTGGGGAACAGTTCCGGGATTTGCTGGCATGTAACAGTGGCTTATTTGGCCAAAAGCCCGTGACAAGAGCAATCAAATAAGATTTCTGAAGTTGATTGTATTTCTCTATCACACAGAAAAGGGAAACTACAGGCCCACTTTTCTTTTGCAGGGTGTGATTAATTCCCATTGATTTAATCACTGCTGGGGTGTGTGTCAGGTGGGGAGAGAGCAGGGTCGGAAAGAGAGAGGACCCAATAGCAGACAACCAAACATTATCTCTAATCCTAATTTTTCCTCATTGGAAGTCACTAAAAGGCCTTGGCTAAAGGATAATGTTCATACTCCTATTTTTTCCTGCTATAAGCAACAAAACATTTTATAAACAGAGTAAAGAATATGGATTGTCAAGTCAGGACTCCAGATTACTTCACTTACTTGTGGTAAAGCACTGCAAGTCTGGATTTGAGAGGTAGCTGGTATCATACTGCAGGGTCTCGACACAGCAAAAAAATTTCTGTGAAAATGGAGACACCTTCCCTGTGACAGGAGTGTCACTGCCTACACAGCTATTGCAGTTTGCAAAGGCTATGTAATTGGGTTAAAGGGGATAAAGGACAAAAATATTTCCAGATGCAGCATTTTCCTGCTGATTTCAGGATCACCCTGCAAAGTAATATGACCAACCTCATGAATTCAGCTCTTGCACATTCCTTACTTCTTCTTGAGAACTATCTCCTTTCTTCAAAAAAGAACAGTGCCTGTCAAGGACACCTAATCCCTACTGCTTGCTCTCAGGAGGTTCTTTCATGTGGCAAGAAAAGACCACAACTTAGCTGAGTGAAAAGTGGGCTGATGATCTAATTTTGTTCTTCTGCTTTCCCTTTGTTTTACAATCTATTTAGGATTAGAAACTTACTTACAAGATGTAGTTCTCTTGAAATGGAGTTTCTGTCAAAAAAAAAAAAAATAGAGGACAAGGGAATATCTTAAAAAGTTTGAAATTTCTTATTTCAGCAGTTTTTAATGGAATAGTGCTTTAAAAAAAAAAGCCATAAAATTGCTTTGTTTTGACATTTTTCAGATGAAACTTTGGGACCTTTTGTGTCATAATGGAATTTTTCTTTTCAAAAGTAACCTAAACCAAAAGGAAACAAAGTTTAACAAGAGACCTAAACACCTGGAGAGTGAACTCTACCTTTCATTTTGGGTTGAACAGTTTAGACTGAATTATCCCATCAAGAAACCTCAAATCATTTACTGTAATCAGAATGGTATTTTCCTGATCTGTCAGCATAGGACAAAAATAATAAAAACATCTCTTATATGCCTCAGCTTTAAGCTGAACACGTGGCTGGACAAAGTGAATATTTTTTTATTTGATTTGCGGCAGAACACTGAATGACAAAAGAGCTGCCTAAGATGCTTCTAATTTCCAGAGTGAGTTTGAAGCAAGTCAGTTGCAAAAACACAGCAACAGCATACCCAGCCCAATAGTGGGTTTGGTGATGTGAGAACTATAGCCTCAGATAGTAAAGCACATAGTGAAAAAAACTGGTCTGCAACTAAATTTCTGAGCTGAGAGGCACCATGTCTAGTCACCAGATCTTTTGAATTGTTGTCTTCTCCCACCAAAACACAGCCCTAAGAACTTTAATTTCATCCTGAAGCCCTGCATTACTGACCTGCTCGCCTCAGTTTCCTTGGAGCTCCTACCACATCCCACTCAGCACTGTGGCTGCTGTCCAGGTGCAATGAGCTTGGGGGCTAAATATACCCATTACAAATGCTACCACACAGCAGGAGCATTTCTTTCTCCCTATAAAATCCCTCTCTGTGGATTGTGTTACCACCCCACCTCAGCTAGCAAATGCTGTCTGGGATTAACTGGCCTGTGAAACTGAGTCCTGATAGGGACCAGTGCAAACCCAGTTGTTCCCAACACCAGAGTCCCCTTCAGGGCATGTGGGAGGCTCAGCCATTTTCTCAGGTGCCTCTTCTAGGGACTGTTACCTCACAGATGTCAGCATCTGTTTTACTTCCCCTCCTCAAGTATAGTCTATACTTGGCAAGACACGGCCATCAGTGCCCCCCTCCCTAGTCCCAAGAGTTACTTCCCTTCAGGCTCCCTGGTATTTGAGCTTTGTTGTAGTTCCCCTGTTCAATGCCATCACGTAAAGGACCTTTCATGTGAGGATTTTTCTCCTTCTTTCCTTGGGGAAACCTTTCAAATCTTTGAGGGGATAGGAAAGGGGCTTGGTGAGGATCCTGCCAGAAGTATGTAGATAGAGCAGGAGACAAGTGTGTAGGAAACTTAACTCTGTGTAGATTATACCATCCAGACACTTTGGTTGTGATTTCTTGCCCTGTAAATCCAGTGCAGTCTTAGCAGCATGAGTAAAAGTTCCTTTTTTGTCTGTGCATGTGGTCAACATTTGTAATGTAATCTGTTTTCACCATTATGCATGCGTGTATATATGTATATGTATAAAAATAACTATATAGATACATATAAATTAATGAAGTTCAGCAACTCTATGAAATTAGGAAAACAAATGTCACTATAGTAGCTTGAAAAAATAAGCAAAGCAAGGCTTAGACCTTTCAGGCTATCCTTTCCTGTTGCAACAGCTTCTGCAAACAGGGTAGCAGGAGGGACTGGGTGACTTAAGAAGTTTGCAATAAGGCATGGAGCCCTTCAGCGCTGTTTGTCTAGTTGAGTGCTGTCTGCACTCCATGCAGCAGTGCTTACAGTTTGCTCCCCTCAAGAGCAGTTTGTTAATTGTGTTGTTGCTTCTGGACAGAGACCTCTCAGAAAGTCAGACCCTTCATTCTGAGCTGAAGTTCCCTTTGGAAAAAGGTTTGTGAATAGAGTACGGGAAAGATGGTATTTCTTTCTTCCTTCTAGTTCAGGGCTAAGGTAGACTGGCACCAAGGCCACAACTGCACTTCTCCTGCCCTGTGCAATGAGAGCTTTGGAACCCTGAATATACTTGCAGCATGTTTCATGGACACTATTACTGGGCATATAAAAGAGCAGTTTATTACAGTAAAAGCTCTGCTGATAGCATGGTGCCTGCACTGAACTCACAAGGATAGCTGGATTATTAAGGGATATAAAAAGAGCCTTTTAGAAGTACCACTCCTACACACTAGGGTACAGCAGGAGGTGCACAGTGGCAGTCTGCGTGTCTCTCACAGCAGGGACTGCTGGCACAATGGCTTCTGTTTTTGCTGCCTGTTCAGTATTATTTGTTTTATGTTTATACTGTCAATGCACTTAAAGAGATTATATATTTTTCCCATGGCATAAACAAAATGACTTGCATTTTGCAAGGAGAGTAATGGTAATGAGAAGTCAGGCGTCAAGGGGGAATGATAGTAAGGTTGATGGCAAGGAGAAATAAATCTTGTATGCTCAACTTAGTCTGAGCTGACTGTCATTTCCTTAAATAAATTAATAAATTCAAGTCCCCATGTTCTTACCTTATGAGGAGGGGGAGAAGAAGGAATGAGCTGTGACCTCCTAGCGGGCAGTGTTTTTAGTAGGTGATCTCTTACCATTAGCTCGAATCCAGCTTCAGACAAGACATCAGTTTGGTGGTTCTCCTCAGTCCGATGTCAAACCTTTGCTCTCTCCTTTCCATCTACTGTCTTGAAGCAGCCCAGAGCTAGACATAATCACAGAGACAGAAGATGATGTAAGGACTTTTCTGAAGCCAACTGGGCTTAACAGGTCACTTGGGAAGTAGCTCTGGCCCTGCTCCCCCTACCCACTGTCACCTCTCCCACCCCCTGCTCAAGTGTGCAGCCATGAGCTAGATTGAAATGGGGAGGGGGAATCATGCTATTAATAACTCTGAATCACTGTTGCCTGGAAGATGCTGAGCATTTGTTTATCCTTTGTTCCCATGGGACAACATACTGTATGTTATAGCCATTTGTTGTTTGGCGTTTTTTTTCCCACCCAAATACAGAACAGTGGCAGCTGAGCTGCTGTATGAGAATAGCATTAAAATGTGTAATGCACCATAAATAAACAGAAATAGACAGCCAGGAAGCTGTGGTAATCACTGCTTTGATGTAGCATGAATTATGATGTGTGTATATATGTGAGCGAGTGTGCGGGGGCGGGGTTTCAGGGCTTCATGTTTCTGGCTGTGCTTGTTTTGACTCAGCTGCTGTTGCTCTGGGAAGAGAGCGAACGCGTCCTGTCATTTACGTATCTCCACCTTCGCACTGACAGCTGTGCATGTCCCTTGACTCATAGGAAAGGGATCTCAACCTCCACCGCCTCTTCCCTTGTGGAGTTCCTCCCTCTTCCTCGTCGCTCCCTCTGCCCTCTGGCTGTCTCCCAGGACCGGTCACTCCTTCTGCTACCAAGAGAGGATCCTGTTACAGCCTGGGCTTTAACATCACCTTTCAAAAGTACCCGATTTATATTTCTTGGGTCTACATTAGGCTTTTTTTTTTTTTTGTTCTTGCTGACTTCCTGTTGCTACTGGGATCACAAAAATGGCAATGGTTGTGTTAGCGCAGGCAGGTGAGGTTATTAACAACCTGGTGTCATGTTTCCCTCAAGATACTGAAATTAAAAAAGTGGCTGTTGCAGCCTAGTGCTCTGAGATCAGTAAGATATCCACAGTAGGTGGAAAGAGAGGAAAGCCAGAAGAAAAAAAATGTGGCACTGGTGTCTCCGTGTTGATTATCTCCTATCGGCTTCCCAGGGACTCCTTTAGCTGGCACAGCAAGCTGCTTGTTTGGAATTATCTCCTACCCATCCCTACTACAGCAGCAAGACAGCTTATTAAAACAGCCTAGCTTTCTTTTTGTGCTCTTTGCATTAATGTTTTACCTGAGGCCAATAGTCTCCCTCTGAAAAACTTGTTTGGTCTGAATAGCCATAAATGAGTCTAACTGTGCTTAAGTGCTGCTCGAGTTCAATGAATTCTCTGACCTTATGATAATTCAGGTGTCACAGGGCAGCAATAAATGCCAAAAACTGTCTTCCAGCCTGTAACTAGCTGCATTACCACCGCAGAGCGCTGCGGTGCTCAGCCAGCCTGCGAGGCCAATTAATGAACCTTGAGCAGCAGTCCCTCGGGATCCGCGTCCATCCGCGCCCTCTCGCGGCTCCCGGCCGGAGAGCGGTTGCTGCCCGCCTCTGCACATCATCCCTCCCTCCTGGCTGAGCTCCGGGCTCTGATCTCCACCCTGGAGTGAAAACATCAACTAAAAGGTTCATTCTTCTAGTACAAGAAGCGCCATTTCCTATTTGGGGTGAGGCAGGGAAAGCGCAGGGCTTGGCTCTGCGGACAAGCAGTTTTCTCAAGAAGGGGAAGGGTTTAAGAACCCAGAACTGGGAGCACTTAAACACTTAAAAAATTTTTCAGCCAAGTCTGTCAAGTCTGACAGGCTTAGATGGTCATAATAAACTGCTGAGCATGGGTAAAATTTCTTGAAATGGTGATATATTGACATAACCAAAGACCACACAAAAACTATTCAAGTGAAGGAGTGGTTTTTAGCTAGACAATTCCAATTGGAATTTGCTGTCTAAATATCTCCAAGTATCCAGAGCATATTTTCCTTTTTGTTGTCACCTAATACAGTTACACTTTACTTTATTATAATTTTTAGCAAAGAGGGAAGGTTGTGCATTGAAGTCTTTCTACATATAGGGACTGTGATACATAAAAGCAACAGGCAACCCTACTTCTTTTCTCTGAGGAATAAACATACACCTTGGTGGAGCTGAGTTAAGACTGTAACTAGTCTCTTCCCAACTCAGCAAGGAACTCAGGGATGTGCTTAACTTTATCGACAAACTTAAGAAGATGAAGCCTTGTTGCTGTGCAGCATAGCTGCACAGGAATGGATGCATCAAAAAATGCTGTCACAGCCGACATATATTGCCACACATGGCAATTACTAAAATTGCACCACAATTATCATTCCAATGCTGAGATTGCTGACTTGTGCTTGCTTCACAAATGCTGGAAACACCTTCCTCATTCAGAACTAGCAGGCCTAACTCTGAATTATGTTGTAGCTACATTGCCCTGCAGCAACACAAAAGGCCTGAAGAGGCTAGAAATAGTCTCTGGGGAACAATCTTTGACATAAGATGTTCATCCCAGCCCATCTGTTGGCATACCACAACTCCTCAACACTAGCTCACTTCAACTGTCTCATAAAACCCCTGCCTAGGGCCTTCACTGGGAAGGGACCATGTGTTTGACACGTAAGCAGAGAGCACGGCCTAGCAGTAGATCAAAAGCAGCTTATTGTCCTAGGTGCTAAATTAAACTCAGTTCAGGATACAATAGCAATTCATGAATTGTCCGTTCCCTCACTCCTCTCCTCCAAATAACATCTCCTTCTTCCCTTCTGTTTGCTGGCTCTCCCCCGAGAGACCCTTGCTAGCCCTTCTTCCTGCAGAGAGTTTGGGTTGGAGCAGAGGGACAGTGCAGGACCAGGCAAGGAGATAGTGATGGTGTATTTTAGAGATGGTGATAAGCAGGAGAGGGAAGGGAAAAGCAGGCTGTGGCTCCTTCATTTCAGTGAGCAGCTCCCTGGACAGAGTGGCAGGATGAACCTTGAGAAGCCCATGGTGAGCCAGCCCCTGTTTCTGGAGTCAGCACGGTAAAGTGGGATGTCTCTGCCTTCATCCTGATGTGCCAGCTCACAGTGAATGGGAAGAGGGTTTTGGGGAAGATGTGGGACTCCTTCTTTTGCAGAGCTACCAACCTCTCCCCATGTTTTGCTCAGAACAGAAATACTCTCCTGTCTGGTCTTTCAAGTTGTTTGTGGTTCTGTCCTCCAGTGGGAATGGAGCTGAGAAGTCTCTCCCATGGTGGCTCTGGGCTTTCCAACCCTATCACTGAAGTGCAGAGCAGAAGGTTGCCCCACTGTCCACCTGTGTAGCACCGATAGTTCAGACACTGGGTACCCTCTTCTTCTCTTCCTTCATTTGGATATTGCTCTCAGCATAAATCCTATTTCTGTTGTGCACAATATTTTCAAAACAAAAATTACATAAACAAGAGAAGTATCCACTGCCCTTGACTTGAGATTACCTTTCACTTGCTGTGAAGATCGGGCTTGATAATGTAAACAATACAAAATGGTTTCTCCTAAGTTGTATGTTTTTATTAGCTTTAGAAGCTCAAAAGACCCAAGACCATGAGAGCTTTTAACGCTCTTTCTTGATGAGAAGAAAAAGTGAACATAAAGGGATTCTGCAGTGAAAGAGTGATTTGACAATGCAAGCCTGGCTGTAACAAGTTATTCTACTAATTTCTGTAAGTATGTAAAGCATACATAAATGAGCCCAAATGTCAGTATATTCAGATTTCTTATTTCTTTTGCATTGCAGAAGAGAAATAGATTTTTTTAAATGAAAAATTATTGACACTTCTGTTCTCACCAGCTGAAATTAATGGAAGGTTTGTCATTGTCTTAAATGAAGTCAGAATCACACCACTGCAGTCCTGTTTAGTGTCATAAAATTGTCAAGCTGCCAGTTTCCTGTTGGCATGTTAATGGCTTTTTTTATGATATTTAAAGCAGATAAATTATTTGTATAGTGATTTATTCTACTTTGCAATTAATTGCAGTCATTTGAATATGTTTTATCTTACACTGGGGTTTTATTTTACATGCTGAGGCCATTTTTCATTTTTTGTAGTATTTGAGAGCTTTACATTTGTCCAAAAGATGTACGTATGCCAGTGAATGACTGGATCCAAATTCAGTGTTGTTCTTTCAGACAGTTTATGACATTCAATTAGTGTCTTTGCTGAACAGAGGTTTACATTTTAGGTTGAGTTTTTTTCCTTTTTTTTGGTAGATCTTCTGACAGATTATTGCTAGGATTTCAGATAAATCCAGTATTATTACACTTCACATTTCTTGTTCATATTTCCTGTTTTTTTTTTTTTTCATTTTCAAAGAACAACAAGAAAGAAATCTGTATATTAAACTGTATTAAATCATGGTACATCATAAAACATATCACATTTGAAGATACTGCTAGCATGAAAATATTAGTAGTTATAAATCCATCTCCAAGAAAAGTGACTATATTTGTCTGCATTCAACCAACTGTTCATTAAATTGAAAGATACTTTCTCTAAATTGTCTAAGTTTTAAGGTCATGTATTTCCTTGTAATGGTTCAGTCTTTGAAGCAGCATTCTTCTAGTGGTTAAACTAGCTCTCAACATAAAGTCTGTTTATGTGCATGAGGATGAAATTTGCATTCACACAGAGAGCTAAACCAAGACTTATATTCTTTTTCCCCTGAAGATGTATTCTCCTGCCTTTTAGATGCTTCTTCTTTTAATGTGTGCAAATCTGTGTGAACTACAGATTGACAGAGCATTGAAAGTGCAGATTTCTGGTATTTCTCTGTACTTCCTATTTTTCAGTGTTCATTGGGCTCCTGAAGTTTACAGAAGCTTGTCTATGTTTACTGTGAATACTTGAATCTATGAAAGCTAGAAAACATGAAAAATAGGATGTGCTGCCCCCTGAGTAACTGTTTATAATGTGTAGAAAGAAATGGAATATTACAAGCATTACCTTGTGGTGGAGCTTTGCTAGAGGTCCCAGGGAATGGAGGGACTGACCTTAGAATTACATGAATACCACTGGCATTGCAATCCTGTTCAAAGGCTTCACTGGGCAAAGAGCTGTTCCTCCACCTAATCAAAGACAGCTCACCTGGTATAACTGAAAGCATTTATACTGATGCGGGTGACACAGATGAGAAAACACTCCCAGTTCTGTTGTCAATATCCTATCTATAATCAGTCTAGCGTCTGGCTTTTAATTCCTTAAACAATGTGAGAGTTTTTGTGGCATTTTTATAATAAATATTATTGAGTGCCAATTTACCCCCAAAAGTGAGATTAGCATGTATTCAGGAACACTTTTCTATTTAGTAGCTTTTAAATGAACACATAAATTAATAGATAAGCTTGTTAACAACTCTGAAATATAATTAGTTTGTTGATGTAAATTGTTACTCAGCAGGAAATTCAGGTCTGCAAAATAGCTGCAGAGTTTTAGTTGCTAACTGTCACAGTGTTTTAAATAAGTTATTTCCACAAGTTCCATAAAAGAGCTTATGGATTTCATTATTTTATATCATTCTGATGGTAACATTTGCTCTTCTTTCATGAGACAACTTCTCTCAGACACCAGACACCTGGAAAGTCTGAAAGGAAAACTGCAAAAAGAAACATCTCTAAAGCACCCACTCATCAGCCCTACATCATAGGGTTAAAATTCAGAGACCATAATAAACTTCGTTGAAAAATTCTTGGCTTCAAACTTTGACAGACAGAAATAGTAATTTCTATATAATAAAGCAAGTTTAACCATGTGACAACAACTGATGTTTGAATGCTGTAGCAGGTGGATGATCTCTGAGTTATAGAAATTAAAAGTTAGTCATTCACATGCCAGTTATTTTATTTATTTGACTCACATAGTTAGTGACCATTACTACCCATTTCAACCAACTGGCAAATGTTTATTTGCTTTTGCATCAGGTCCCCAGAGCAGCACAAAGCAGTCTCAACACACTGATGTGTATAGCAGCAAACCCCACCCCCACTGTATTCAGAGATGTCATTGCAGAGACACCTCTGGTGCGGTTGGCCTGGGTGCCACTAGACAGATGCTTGGTTGGTCCTTAGTGCATAACACCTGCCTCAGCATGTACTCATCATTTCTAGGAGGATCTGTCCAGTTTATCCTGAACTCCCAGTGCCACAGCCTGCTGCTGCCTCTGCCCAAGCTGATTTCCTCGGTTCTAGTACAAATATGTCTCTACCCGCTAAAATAATGACTCTTGGCTCTGTGAAGATGTCCACAGAAACAACGATGCACCAAGACTCCCTCGTTCATGTAAGATTTGCAAAATTTGTGTAGTGGAGACAGCTGGTGAAGGAAGTTTTCTGTCAATGGAAAGAGCAAAACTTAGAAGCAAAAATGCAAGTGCAGGAACTGCAACCTCACCTATGCTGTCGGGACTACAGTGACTTCCCAGATGTCCCTACTAGCTTGCTTGGTGACTTACCCACTAACAACGTGATTGTGCAGATCCTTGTTTGTGAAGACTGTTCAGTTGCCTCAAATGAAACTGCTTGCATACAGGGTGAGATTTTCATGATACAGACAGCTAAATTTTAGGACTTGAACAGGATCCAAAATCGTATGAGATAGATACAGTCAAATGTCCTGTGGGTGAAATGGAACTCAGATGCTACTCTTGGCTGGTGAGAAGTTTCTGTGAGGATGGAAGGGAAAGGCATAGTAATAACTTGTTTTTTATAAAACGGTTATTTATTATTCATTGTTTTTATTTTATTACCAGTAGAATATAAGGTGAAATAAATGATTCTGCTCAACTTCCATTATCACTGCAATCCTTTCTTGGGCTCACTAGTGGTATAATTTATGCTTGTTTCTCCATTTACTGCAATTGCCCTTTATCAGAATTCAGGCTGTACTTTGCCGACTGATTCTGATAGCTGGAAATAATGCAAGGAGGATGTTTTTAAAGTAGATTTTTACAGGGAAAAGAAAGAACTAGGATGGTGTTTGCAAAGGGGATCTAAATTTTGTTTCAAACAATAGTCTAACTGCTTAATCCTCTCACCTCTATGAATATTTATGAATACAAAAATCCGAGTTACCTTTCCTGTCAACCCAAAAGACAAATATGTTGATTAGGCAATATGAAATAGAAAAGCAGTTTTGACTTTCTCCCCATAGTCAAACAGATGCAGAGAAGCAGCAATGAAAGTAACTTAAATGATAAGCTTAACTCAATAAACTTCAATGCCAGGGTCATATCTGTGCCTGGTGCTAGAGGGATAGTATTTGAGGGTGACAGATGAACATGCTGGTTTATTCTGGTCTTAAAAATCTCTGCAATCAGGTCTCTCAGCTCTGGAAAAGTACAGCTTTTTTCTCTGAAGCAGCCAGGGCTACAGAAAAGCATGTCAGACCAAGTCCTTTCAGGACAGCAGGAGTGGTTTGGTTGATGGGAGTACTGCTAGCTTAACGCTTGCAGAGTTCAAAGTGGCCTGTGAAGGCAACACAAGGAGAAGTGGTCCTGAGTATTTTGTAAAAATTTCCTTCCCCAGCTGCTGTTGGCAGGAGTCTTATGGGTTGGGTAACTGGTCCGGCTGTGAAACTTCAAGGTGAGCAGCTGCCCTTGGGTATGTTCGTATTTACACTTACTTGCATCTGAATTTGTTGCTCTGAAAAATATGGAGATTCATCCAAACCTCAGGTTCCCAGCCCAGGATGAAGAGGGAACAGTCAGCATGGTGTGGGCTGATACGACCAGCCACGTGTTGGGGAGGAGAGGCTGTGTGGCTCCTGTCCCAGGCTTTGCAGTGAGAGCAAGGACCTCCTGACAGAAACAGTGTCTGGCCACCTCCTTCCTTCTGGCAGGACACAGATATGCAGACATTTTCCGTGAGCAACAGGAGATGAGTGAGCCAGATGAAATTTTGCCAGTTCAGGTGATAGAGCACTCTGCTGCTACAGAGCTCATTATGAACCTCACAGCCCTTTCTGGACCTAGGAGATAAACAAGGGAATTCATTAAGTGCATTGGCTTATTAAGGGTGACTTACCTACCTTCAAGATTTAGTCTACTTCATTTGTTGAACATCACAGGTAATTGTGGATGATTAAGGATATAAGGGCTATCCAGATATTGGGTAACTCCACTGTCCTTGTGTGTTATCTTAATTTTTGTAGATTTTTAAGTTCTGATTTACAGTGGCATACAATATTTTTAACCTTTTTTTTTTCCAACTAGGTTTGTTGTCAAAGGCACAGGAAAGCAATTTTATTTCCAAGGAGAGTACACAGCAAATTTCAAATCTTAGTTCACTTCCAGTAGCAGTAAGGTCTCTGGAGTCTGAGGTACAAATGTGAGTCAGTAAATAGCTAGTTGTTGCAACAACTATTCTCAAATCCCCAAAAGGAAAAAAAAAATATTTCTTCTGAAGCAGTGCATGGGTGCTGGGTCAACTTGTAAGTATTTGCATCATCTGAGCAGGACCAAAACCATCAAGAAAAGTTAATGATGATCATGTGTAAGCTATGAAAATGGAAAATTATGTGAAAGTGAAGAGAAATAGTTAAAAGGACTGACAAAATAATTAAATGCTTAAAAGCCAGCATGTTTAAACAACAGAATAGAAAAGGTTTTTAAATAAAAATACTCATTCATTTAAATGTGGATATCCTGTCCAAATGAGCAAAATAAAAGACGAGTTAAACATCCTGTTGAACATAGAACTCTAATGAGACAAACCAAAAAAAGATTTTGAAGAGCAACTTCCTACAGGCATAAATGTGACTAATAAGAACTTTCTCAGAAACAGGAAGCCTTTTGGAAAGTCAGTGGGCTGAGACATGATTAAGGTGCAAATGGGATACTCAGGAAACTAAGGATATGGCAAGAAAGCTAAACGAGTTATTTGCATCAGTGTTCTCTTCAGAAGAGGTCATGAAGGTTTCCACACCTGAACCATTCTTTACAGGGACAAGCCAGAAGAGCAGTCTGAAATCGAACTGTAACAGAAGAGATTTTCAGAGCAATTCAATAAAGTGAACAGTAGCAAATCTCAAGGACCAGGTAGCATTCAACCAAGCATTCTAAAGAAGCTAAAATATGAGACTGCTAAACTACTAATTTCTGAAATCACTATTGAAAGCAGAGAAATAGAAAGTGGCAAATGTGATGCTATTAAAAAAAAAAATTTAAAGAGCAGAACTGAAAAACTACTGACCAGTAAAATTGATTTCTGTACCTGACAAATTGGTAGACATCATAGAAAATAGAATTGGTAAACACATAATTTTGTAGGGAGAAAATGTGCTTCACAAATCCATTAGCATCCTTTGAAGGAGTTAATGAGAATCAGGCTAAGAGCATTCTGCCTGATATACAGTGGATGTGGGTTTTCGAAAAGTGATTCACATCACCAAAGGGTCTTAAAGAAATTAAATGATCTTCGGATAAAAGACAGGTCCCCTCACATGGTTTAATACATGACTAGAAGAAAAGAAACAAAGATTAAGGATAAACTGCCATCCTTACAAAGTGGAGAAATGGGGCCTGATTTAATCCCACATGGCCCCTGCTGAGACCTATGTTGTTCTGAATTAGATTTGATACAGGAATGGGGATAGAGCCAGGCTATGCTCCAGCTTTGTAGCTTTCAACTGTTTTCTTTGATCAGGAAAACAATTTAATTTGAGTACAGACTGAACAGCTTGGTGCATAGGCCTTTATGACTAGGAGACCACTGCCGGGGTTGTGTTGTTGAGACACTGTGGGTTGGCAATCAGGCTTGCAGAGAAAGGAAGAAACTCTTCCTTTCTTAGGTTAGAAGCTGTAACAATGGCAAGCATCAGGGAATATGCTTTGTATGCCTCAGACTTGACATATCTGGCAGATATTCCTCGTGCATATGTCAAGCAAATTAAATGCTAATATTGACCCACCACCAGCAAAGATATGTGTTGATTGAGAAAAGAAATAATCTGCCAATCTGTAGACCAAGATGTCAAAATTATGGTACTACAACAAGAAGCAATTTTTTATCATTGAAACATCAGATTTTCCCAAACTGTCACACTTAAGCAGTTTTATTACCATCTTGAATGAATCCAAGTTCTCTTTATGTTAAATATGGCTATCTAAGAAATCTAGGCAACTTTTAATTGTAGATATGTGGAGATAACTGAGTGTCAAAAGCTAAGTGGTTACAAGAAAAAATTATTTTCTCTGCTTTAATTAGTGAGGCTTTTCAGACACTTTCAATCCTCAACCTCTGAGAGCCTTAGGGCAAAAACAACCTTTGTATTGGCAGGTACACATCTGTGTTCTTTCTTCAATATTAAATAACTCTAACATTTCTCCTTTAGAGATGTTATGGTCCCATTAAATGAGATGCTGTTTCAAACCTTATCTTTCAAATAAAGTACAGTGTAAGTGTTGCATGAAATGATCATAACTCTGAACTATAAATCTATTCACAAAGTGTACTGATGATACTTAGGGTTATATTTCTAAGTCTTTTACTTGCATAACAGCTGTTTTGGGGCATGGTAGTTAGTGTGGTTATGTAATTTTTACTTCCAAGTAGCATAACAGCCTACCAGGAAGTCTCTTCTGTAAGTAAATTTCAGTGGAGCCATGAGTAAAGAACAGGTAAATAAACCTTTGTATGTTTTGGTAGAGGTTCCATACATAAGCACTCTCATAGCTTTGTATATACTGCACATTTTGGGCAGCAAGATATCTTGGGCACATCTTGGGAAGGGTGTATGGTATATGGCAGGTACTAAATATGTACATTGCTTAATTTGACTGGGAAAACACCTGTATGGGGAAATAATGACTTACAGACATGAAATTAGTGAAACTCCCAAGAAACCACAGCACAAAACTATCATAATAACTATAAAAATCTACTTTCCCACTCTTATCCTGATGGTGAAGCTAATAGAATTGATTAATTTAATTAGACTGTGCTGTTTGGCACTGCCTTGTGCTTTGTGGAATAACAGACACTGCCATCAAATTGCTCCAAGCTCTGGTTAGAGCAAATCAGTTCACATCAGTTGACATGAACAGTGCTATGACAGGTTACACCATTGAAATGTGGAGTTAATGTGCAAGGCAATGCCAATCTGATCTGACAGTGGTTTATAGTGATGGTGAGCAGCTGTCAAGAAGGGCACAAGTACGTGGAGACAGAAAGCCTGGAAAATCCACCAGATTCTTCTTTTACTTATCCTCATTTTGTACTGATTCAGTGAAATTGCTTGCATTTGCAAGTATGCCAGGAAAAAATAAGTCAAGTAGCACAATATTGTCCCTGAAGTACTTCCACTGAAATGTGTAGAATGATATCCACTTCTTTCAGTGCTAATTTCAGCCTACTATTGTTTCTGATGCATTTTGCATAAAATGAATTAAGAAGTTGACAGGTTTAGAGTAGGAAGAGTTAAAAAAAATCCAAACCAAGAATCTGTTTTATGATGTTCCTGAGTTTGCTTTAGGCTGAAAGAAACTTCTGGGAAGTCTCTTTCTATCTTTGTCTTGTTCGTATAGTCTTCCGCAGACACCTGTAGTCAGTCACTGTTGATAACATTGTGCTGGAGGAGTTGAATTTTGGGTTGAACTGTTAAGGTCATTCCTATATGTATGGTGAAAGGGCAACACCATCCCACCACACCCATTTCTGCGTCAGAACTAGGATACTAAAACCATGTTACTTTATTCAATTATGCTTATCTTTCTGAGAGATTAGAGGACTAAAGAACTGACTAAGACAAACAGCTACCTGAACTGATATCACATGACTGAATTTTTCACCATTCTTCTACTCTTAGTACATTTGTTAATTCCTGTCCTAGCAAGACTATAAATGAAGCTCAGCCCAACCAGCGGAAAATGACAATAAGAAATGCGTCTGTAGAAGGCAGACTGTATCTAGGGAACAGAACATTTCTTCTACTTGGACAATGCCCTTACCCTCTGTGGGATGAAGTGAACAGGTAATAAGTACAAATCTTTGTTAATGTAACTATAAAGTTTTACAGTTAAAATTGAAAAGGTCGAGCAGTGCAAAAATCAAGGTTTCTCTAGCAGTCTTTAACTTGGCTGCATTCCACAGCCGGAGTATTTTCTTTTCTTTTTTATGCTGTTAAATGTGTCATGTAATATATTCCTCTTTGACGCTAAATGTGTATGATAAGTATACAGGGCATGAATTGTGGTAGAAATAACTGTTGCCATGGGAACTTTAACTTCTGCATATGACAAGTTTGAATCTGTAATAGTGCAATCATAAGACTGCAATGAATGGGGGAATGTCACATCCCTCTGACCCATCCCTTTGGAGCAATCCCTTCCTATGTACCAGCTCTATGCTGCCACATCTAAACAGCAGTAGATCCCTACACCAGGGTAGGAAAACACTGGACTGTTCTTCTGCCATGGTGATTTTTCAGAGAGGCCGGTGAATTCATTCCTGATACTGCACACTTCCAGGTGAGCCTCTAGAGTCTTGCAAACAGGATCAGGTTTAGCCTGAGTTGCCATGTTCAACAAGTTCAGTAACACGTGTTTAGCAACACTTATCAGTTCTTTGGCAATTCCAGATGCATTTTCCCTTAGGCACTTACAGAGTTACAGAGCTACAAAGGATCCTATTTTATGCTGTGAAGAACCAGGATATTTATTGTATGGTAACTTCTGGACCCAGCCGGAACGCAGAACCCTACTCCAGGGGCTTGAACAAAATTATTTGTTCCCTGAGCATTTATGTCTTCACTTTCCTAGAGAAATACACTGCACAGAAGCATTCTTCTTTAGGCCCTTTTCCTAATCTAGGCCTAAAATGGGAATTACTGTCTTGCTGAAATTCTTACACAGCAGTGTTTGTTTACTCATCAAAACTTGAAATATCAAAACCATGAAATAGAACTGCAGACTGAAACATCTATTTGTAGATAACAAAACTATTCATTTAATGAGCCTCTGAAGAGGGTCATTAAATACCCTGTATTTTTTCACTTTCCTGTGACCCTGAAGAGGGTCAAAAAATACCCTGTATTTTTTCACTTTCCTGTGGCCCAGAATCTCTGGCTGAAATATTGCTCCTGAGGGATCTCAGTTCATAGTAGGGAGAAGCACAAATTCAGTGTCCATTGTGTAGTCCTGTGGGCCTCTTTTGATGAAAGGTCCAAACAGAAGAGGTAGAGGAATACAGCCACTCCTGAGGCATTTTGATACAAGCTGTGAGGTAGCCTGGATGGCTTCACAACCTCTGTGTATGTGAACCACTTAGTTGTCAGCAGTTTTCTGTCCAGTAATTTTTCATAGCACTAAATTCAGGAGAAAGGCAGAGCAGAGGGAGGTGGGGAGAGAGAGAAGGAAAGAAGGAGAGAAAAAAATAAGGAAAGAAAGTTCTGTCTCTTCTCCACAAGACACACAATTCTAAAAGGAAAGTGACAATCAACAGGAGTTGAAAGGTAGCTCCCCAAGCAGCAACCTTGTGCGTGCCGTCACTTTCTCTTGAGATGATCACACGTGCCAAATATTCTGGGGTGTTCCTGAGCCTGCTGTCCAAATAATATTCACTAACAGGAACATTTGTCTGTGGGTAATTCTCTAAGTTATACTGCAGGGGTTTGCAGGGCATGAGAATTTTCAGTGCTGGAGAGAACATAAAAGACCACTTCCTTTTTCTGAAGGCAAGCAGAGACTCTGCATTCTCTTTATATAGGCTCTTTGTCTTTAGTCCAGAGATTGTCTTAGGTCCAAGTCAACTAAATAAGAGCTGATTATCTCACCTGTAAATAGAGGGATTATGGAGAAGTTGAGGCTGGGTAACTGATCTTCCACTTGAGCAGCTGAAGGGGATAACCCTCTAGATGAAACAAATTTGAAGGAAGAAGGGGAAAAAAATTGCCAAGTCGAAGATTAATGCAGAACCATAGCTCCAAGCATCACAGCTGACAGTTGACTCATCATTCATAGTTATTTGTATCTGTATAAAAAGGGAGCACAAATAAATAGCAAATTTAATTCCCTCTGCAGTAGGAAACCAGCTTTTCCTCTAAAAGGGTTCAGCATAAGGGAAACTTTCTTGAGAAGCATTAAAAGAAAGAAAAATACCTACGTCAGTGTTGACATCTTTATCTATTCTCTTCCCACAGCCCCACAACTAATGTTTTGGTTTTCTGTTAGCAACATGTATTACCTCCTACTTATGGTGGATACCTTGAAACTAAATGGGCTGCAGTGAATTCTTGGAAATATCCTCACTAGGAGAACAGGTCCCAGATTAGTACAAAGAAATGCTCAGCAGGATTTAGATATTATATCTGTGCAAAGGTAATTTAAACAGCCCTTTAATTTTCCCAGTCCTTGTTTGCTTATGCTGATAGCCTGAATAATATCTTTCATCTTCACCTGTAAAACACAAGGTGAAAGCGCTAATGGCGGTCTGGGTTTCCTGAAGGAGGTTTGGTGGCTCCTGGGATTCTCTGAGACACAGGCACACATAGTCTTTCTCTCTGTCCATATCCTCTCTGCAACCTCTGTTGGTGGAGTCTATGAGTTATCTCTGCATTAGTGTACTCACACAGTATTTAGTACTTGAACTGTAACTGCGGAAGACACCTTTTTCACTAGAGCAGCATGTGGAAGTGGGCATGATTCTACTTTAAGCTGGTACAACTTCTAGTAAACAGTCCTGATTTATACTCAGGTAACTAAGAGGAAAATCAGTTCTATTACATCCATAAGAGTGCTCATATTTTAAAAGGGCTAGTGTTTTAAACTGTCATTTCAGCCTAGACAAATAGATTTTCTTGTCACCCATACACAGCCCATGACAACTCAGCTCTTTTAGATGGATTTTTGAGTTGGAGGAGGATAGGAACAAGCTATGAAAACACCACAGAATGTCTTTCTGGTATTTTACCTTTTCCTCTGATCTTCTTTGTATCATAATAATCTAGGTAAGAAACAGCAGTGCCCATCATGAGTAGCATTTTGATGTCATGCAGACTACCAAAGTGGAAGATACAGCTTAGTTCAAGTGCCAGACGTGCATCAGCAAGATTAATTTACAGCAAAGTCAGAAATCTCAGTAGGTCTGAATTATGCTCCTCCATAGTACAAAAAAATAAAATATTGCACTATCAAAATTGATGTGGTATATTTCAGAGGTGAAAGAATAAAACAGTTTCATCGTACTTTAGAGATAGCATCAGAGTGTAGTATTAAGCCAAGCTAGTATGAATATCTAACACTGGCGTTAGAAGAGAAAGATATTTATCTTCCCCAGTCAGGCCAAATTCTCCTTTTCTTAATTGCTATAGGGAAATACATCTGATTTACACCTGAACCAAAAAAAGCTGGATGAACTCCTTTTCATCATGCAAGAAGAGAAGAGACACAGATCACTCTGTAAAGCAGAAGGAAAGAGTGCAAAGTAATTTTCACTACCAAAACACATTTTCCCCTCCAGTATGAAGCAGTGGGAAACACCAATCAAAATTGATTGTTCCAGTTAAAATTCTACATCATGATGTTACTGAAAGAGTAACATGATGAGTTCAGCTTTTCTACAACATGTCACAGAAAATATAGACAGGAGGATGTTAGGATTAAAGAGTACTTTGGCACATCATACATTTTCTTGATTCATTGTACATCATTAAACTTTCTTTTTTAATGATGTTTTGTGTATTTCATGGAGGAGCCATTAAAATCAAATTACATCTTGAAGGAAGTTTACTTCATTTTGGTCTTACTGTGGAAACCTCTAATCTGTATTTGTATTTCCAATGTGAATGAATGGGTCAGATCTTACGAGCAGGTCAGACAGTTGAGATAGCCATAGATGTATCAATAGCACTACACTTTTTTGCTTTAGTAGTCCACTTGTACCTTTTCTGTGCAGAAGCTTCAAATATTGATGTAGATATGTAAATCAGGGTGATAAAAATGATAGAAAACTATTTTTTCCCTCTAGCTCCTGAGCCATAATTTTATGTTTTATTGCTGATTACAGTGACGTTAAATAGTCAGTAAAACAAGTGTATCTGCATCACACAGTGCATAAATAGAATTTTGGTGACTGCCTACAATATTTAATTTTTTTCAGAGGCATATTTAAAATTGTACGCTTTCTTAGAAATCTCTTTCCTTCTTTGACTTCTCAATTAGAGTGATTTTTATGAGTAACAGGCTAAAGCTGTGTAATCAAATTCATTATACCGAGTAGAAAGTCTTTATTTGCCATTAATTTGGAAAGAAATTGTGTCACTAAGTCTCTCTCTTCGTTCATTGAAAGATAAGCACTTTGTAACATTTAATGAAGTGCAAAGGTGAGTGCTCAACTGAAGGTCTTGCAAAATTCTTGAAAGTCTTCTAAACGTGATCACAGTTTCTCTGATAATCTTCTGATTTATGCCCCCTGAGAATCCTCCTTCTCCCCTTTTCACCCTTACCTTAGGATTTACCTTATGCTAGTAGGACAGCAAATATGCCTAGTTCAAAAATGAAAGCAGTTTTTCTGTTGTTTTGACAATAGTGTTTCCAGCCTGAGCTCATTCAAACCTTTTCTGGGTTTTCAGAAACAAGTGACAGAAATGGCTTCTGATTCATGACCATACTCTGTTACCTTCCAAAACGTTTGTACTTGTAAGTTCTACTGTTGCTGTCTACGTTAGTGTATGCTGGGTGACCTTTGTGATAGTGCTAGGATTTCATTTTAACTTGCCTGTAATTTTTATTTATTTTAATGTTTTACTGTTTGCTGAAAGTCGAGTAAGATTCTGCATTATAAAGATAAACCTTTCTCTACCATTATATGGCTTTACTGTGTAAGGAAAAAAGAGCATTGCAAGGTTGCCTTCCAAGACGCATCAAACTGTTGAATAGGACTGCACAAAGACTAATTATTTCATTTGATACAAACCCAGGATGTCAACTCAGCCTCAGTAAGTCAGGGCCTTGGGAGAACACAGAGGGAGAGACACAGAGTTACCCATACTTCTCATTCAAAAATGTTTTGGAAATCACCTGCAAGAGATCTGACAGTCATTTGGGAAGAAAAGTAAAAAGCGTTCTTGTCCTTGACTAGTAGATTCCTTTAGGGAAAATATGAACATACACGAGTAACTGTCAGCCCAGAAGGTTGATAAACGTAGTAATTCTTGAGATAGCCACTGATTTTTGTTCTGGTAAAGAAAGTAATGCATATATTCTCCTAACTGTCTTTAAAAAATTCCCATGTTATAGTTACAGATGCCAGTAACTGTACCTTACCCATGTAATATTGTCCCTCTTTAGAATCAAAATGGTGTCTCCCAAGTAGCTTAGTCACAGCAAGAGCACAATTACTGCCCTTGACTTTAACCATTATAAAAAGAGGATTCTCCATTGAACTTCAATCCTTCCCCTCCATTCCTTTTATACAAGATGCATTTCCATCTGGGAGCTGATAGTATACCTATCTTTCTTAGTGCAGAAGCTCAAGAGCATATAGTCTCTGGAATGTGTTGCATACTTACTGCCTGTAGTCCAGGGCAACAGTTCAGAAAGGGCATCTTAAATCTCTGTAGTTAGGCAGTTTCTCATTTTCACAATATTCCTAGACTCCACCTACATGAATTATGAGATCCTTGGTCCATTGATTCATGAGAGTTTCATCAGTGCGTTTCCTGTAACATCATCATCTGCTTGAGAGTTTGGCTCTTCCACATCTGCTGACAGACCTGGATTCTCTCCTTACACAAGCTGGGGTGTTTGTACCAACCTTGATGTGCTTTTAAGGAGATTGATAGTGATATCCATATCAGAACTAGATCCTGTGGAAACTGTTCTTCTAGAACAGTTTCATATGTCTGAAATCTTGTCAATGTGGCCAATAAAGAAGGAGTTTGGCTCTGTTGGGAACATTTTTGTAATAAATAAGTTGTCTCAGTGGGATTTCTGTCTCCATTCATCTTCCCAAACCACAAAGGCAAAACCGTAACCAACCTGCAGATTTGTATATGTTTTGTTTAACACTGTGAATAAGTAAGAGCTCTGGGCACTTCTCAAACATATATAGGGCAAATATTCCTCTTTTGGGGAAAGATATATACTGAAATTGCTTTTCTCAGTACTCAGGAAGCCTTTTCACTGTTGATCATACTTTGTAAGCTGTGCCTCTGAGGTGAGATGCAAGCAGCAAACTATGTTGATGTAAACACATGTTCAGGCACAATTGAAACACAAGCCTGTGTTTTGACGTAATGATCATTTTAAATTATGATGTGCTGCTAGCACTGATCTGGGATATCACATCAGCGAATCAGCCCCCTGCTCCCCTGAGACTCATTGGGCTGCTTCTCTTTTTCATAAAATCCCAATTTGTATTACATCATACCACCATCAACTAAAATATGCATTTCAGTAAAATCACCAGATCTCAGAGACTCAGAGAAGCTTAGAAAAAAAATCATAATGACTTGTTTCTTGCTGTTGATTTTCCAAATGTGCTTAACTTCCTTTTCCAGCACCCAGAATGCACATTTTATTTTACTACTAACTGTTAGTCAGAAATAGCTTTGTTAAATTCATTGGATGTTTTTGCAAAACTAGACTGTTTTATAATATTTATACTATGGCATAAATTCTTTTGCAAGTGTACTAAAAAGATTTCTTCTCCCCCTCTGTGACTTCAGAGAAATTTTTCCATATTTTTCTGAATGTAGTAGTGCCTTCCTATTGTTTCTGAGGGCACTGATTCCAGACATAGTCACTCATACACACAGACACACACACTTGCAGATGCAGTCATACAGATAGACAGCTTTCAAAGAACATAATCTACATTGGAGAACCTACATTAAAGGGCCTTTCATGGAGATTAAAACCTGAACAAATCATAAGTAATGGTTAATCAAAATAAAAATGAATAGAAAACCCCCAGGTTGGTGAAAATTCTGAAAAATGTTCCTTATCCATATAAAAATTAGAAATGAAAATCATCTCTATTTTTGAATATCTCTTATTCAGAAAAATAATAGTGATGTAAATGTCTTGATTTTGAAAATACGTTTTGATTTATAGTTGTTAAAATATTTTTAAAGAAAATTAACTAAGAAGTCAACGGTTTCACAGAAATAATTCCAAAATGAAGAACACAATGTTTGCTTTGGTGAGGTTGGGACCTGGGATTGGGAACATGGTGCTACTTTATGTATTAGGTTTCTAGATTAGGAGTTAGGGTTTCTGTTTGAAAGAGATACGAAAACAAGGATGCTAGTTCCTCACTCCAGACTGGCCCCAGCCTGTCATGGTCAGTGATGACTTGATGAAAGCGCACACACACCATAAAGAACAGATGACAAAAGCTCAAGCTGTCCCCATCTTAAAATGCCTTATCCATGCATTTTGCCCTCATGCCTTGTGTTCTTACTTATGCTTCAGTCCAGCGAAAGAGCAAGGCCTGCTCCCAACACACAGGTCTGAACCCCTCCTAGGTTCTTTTCAAGGGAGAAATCCAAGTCCTTGTTTTTCTCTGGACATGCTCCAACACTGCATTCCACCTCTGCTGCAGTGGTAAGAACACTAATTACCCCAAACCTTGCAGAGCTGCACCTCTGAGAGAGAGATGCCTCCACTGCCTTAACCTGGACTGTAACAAACCTTTGAGAAGAAACAACCCCCCAGAAAGGGCATTTCAGAGCACGTGAAGCAAGTTAGGTAGACCAGGAGCTTTCAGCCTAACTTACATCTAATGGTCACAAGTGTCCACAGTGTAAAAAAGTCCTAGAAGCCCGTAAGACTGCATTACTGTTTGGGGCCTTGGAGATTTTAGGCACTACTGCCCACAGCAGATAGGAGTTAGGCAGGCTGAAGCCTGTCACTCATCTCAAAATTAATTCAGCTGGTTAATTCACAAACACTGGCAGGTCGTTGAAAAACTACTGAGGTACCCAGACAAGAGTAAGCAATATTATCTCGAAAGGTCAACCTGAAGGGAGATCACTAAAATGCAAGGAATGTTTTAGGGACAATCTTAACACTCTAATCCTCTGAGGAGTTGGCTTTTAATTTATTTTCCTCTTTTATGTGACAGTGGCAAAGAGACATTGGAAAGCTTTTCATAGGCCTTCATTGTCTCTTCTTAAGTAATCTTGTTGTTGTTGAATCTTAAAGGTTGGGATTTTTTTCTTTTTCTAGGGGTTCTTGTCAAACAATGACAATACCACCAGACCCATATGCCCTGGCTGGCCTACTTACTGCTGCTGCTAGAATAAGCACGTGTTCCAGGAACCATTTCCCATGCAATTTGATCTGTTTAAAAGTATGTGCCAGCCACGGTAGATGAGCATGTATTAGTGAGATTAGTATGTCTTTGTGTAGCATTCTGCAGTGCAGTGCATGTTTTCCTTTTGTTGAAAGGCCTAATGAGTGGTCTATTACATAAAGCAGGAGTGGTCTATTACATAAACCCCCCTTCTCTCCTTTTCTAGAGGAAATTACTTGTAATGTGCGACACTTCCTTATTTCCTTGGAAGTCCTGGCTATATATGAAATCAAGAAATCAAACTCCAGACCATGTCTTTAGTGTATGAGTAAGGAGACAACGCTAAATTCAGAGGCACAGTGGAAGGTCTTGATTTCATATGAAGGAGGATCAAGCTGAAGTGATCCCATGCTAATTGATGTGATAATGTTCATGCCACCTTGAAATTTCTTCTAATGCCATTTTGTTCCATCGACCAAAATAAAGTTATCATGAACTCTCACTGCAACCTGTAGCCTATTTTGTGATGACTGTGCATCACTGGTATGTATCCCCAGAAAGTGTGAAGTATAATAATTAATAGGCCTAATTCCACACTACTGAAGTACCTAGGAGGCTTTCCATCAGCTTTAATGAGAGTTGAAACATGCCTTAGCTGAGCTGTATGGGGAAGGAGAAGCTCTTTAAACTATGTATTTCTTTAGCTCTGTGAAAGGTTCTTTGGGGATTACTGTCTGCTCTGGGTGGAATGCACATTGCCAGCCACAAACAAAAGGACTGCTCATCCCACCTGACAAAGCACATTGGCAAGATAAGAAGACAACAAAATAAACTACATCCTCTAGTTCTCAGACTATTTGTTCTGCAAAAGCCAGGAAAAAAAAGTATGTGGTTTGTGATATGGCCAAAGGCTTAATAACTTAAAACTCCTGTAGTCCCAAAGGCCTTGAAGAAGAATAAATGCCAAACTCAGAGATGCCTACTCCTTTAGCAGTTCCCTGCTTTTGTAGCAAAGGAGCTCCAGCACAAAGGGATCATTTAGTAGTACCTGGGGCCACAAGATCCCTATTGCTATTGAAACGAGGGATAAAAGGAATAGTAGAGCCTACAGTGGGTTATCAGGAAGAATTATGGCAGCCATATCTTCAGGCAACAGAGGTGCAGATAGTAATAGGAAAGTCTAACAGAAAAGAGAAGAGCTGTGTCACCTCCTCTCACAGAAACTAATATAGATTTTTTTTGACCATGCCAGGAAGAGAATATCAGACTCAACACACCTAAATTCTCCATCTGCCTCATCAACACCAGTTGCACTCCCTCAGTGAGCAGTGGGGATGGAAAATCTGGCATCAGGCATGGATTTCTCCCTGCTTCTGTTCATCCCACTAAGATTGTCTCAGTCTCTTCCAGACTCATTTGCAAATAGCCAGCTCCCCTGAAAGCCTCAAGTGTGTCTAGACATTGGCTAATCCCTTCCCTTGTGCCAGCTGGGTGACATCAGCATACTGAATATTGCTACAAATCTCTGCACAAGCCAGGTCTCCCAGCACACATATCACGCACCTTTTCCATACTACTTTGCTGGAATCACAGCAAACAGAAGAATGCTGCCAACAGCTACCTGTTAGGGTCTCTCTGGAGCATGAAGATTTCATCTTCAGAGAGCAAGTCTGTGCAGTGATGGTGGACTCTCCGAATAAGTAATCAAATCTCATGGTCATGGCTATCCTCCTAAAGGAACCACTGTGGATTTTGTTTCTTTGACTGTGCTGAACAGGAGTTAATCCAGCTGTTCCAAATTTTTCATATCACTGTGTTAATTTTCTTTTGAGGTCTATAAGCTTTGATCACATCCAGGTAAACCTGAAAGTTGCTACTTGCTACAATGGTAAATTCAGGGATCTCCTGCCACAGATCTGATTGCTTACCACTGTCAGCATCAGTCAGGTTGCTGACACTTACTTCCTAAAAGATATTCTAAGTTCAGTGGTGTTCTCATTCTCTATTATGCATAAAGGAAACAAGAGAGCTTGTCAGAATAAAGACATTTAGTGCGTACTCAGAAATACCTTTAATTGTTGCATAGCACTTAAATACTTAGAAAATCTTGAGATCAATAGATCGATCTCGCTGAGTCATCTGTCTCCCACCTATTCAAATGTTCATGCTCAGCATTATAATTATCTCAGCACCTTTAAATTGGCTGTTAGGATATCAAAGAATCACAAAGTCACAGAATTATTAAGGTTGAAAGGGACCACTGAAGACCATCTAGTCCAACCTCCCTGCTCAAGCAGGATTCTCTAGAGCACATAACTCAGGATTGTGTCCAAATGTCTCCAAAGAAGGAAGCTCCATGAACATTCTGGGCAACATGTTCCAGTGCTCAGTCACTGTCACAGTAAAGAAGCTCTTCCCCATGTTCAGAATACCAAAATGATGGCGGTACCCCTTTTTATAAATAAGGTTGTTTTGGGCCTCTTTTGCTGTGGCAGAGTACAGGGAGAATGCTGTAGAGGGGCAATGTTTGGGGACAAGACCATCAACTTTCACAGGAATGGAGTGGACCTCTGCACTGCTGCTGAACCAGTAAAGATTCCCTTATTTTTTAGGAGATTGTGTTCATGCACTACATGCAACACTTATATGTTACACAAGAAAAAGGAACTTGTCACTGTCTGCTCAGCACATTGATCTGTCTCTCAGTCCAATATTCTGGCTGCAAACATCGCCCATATTCAAACCTTCAGAAAATGAAAGATCCCCACATTCACCTCACCAATTATGTATCAGTGAATAATGAGATAAAATCTCCCTGTTGATCACCTACCTGGTCAATTTAATTGCCTTTACTGTTGCCTTTAATTTAAAAGAGTATAATTTTTAAAAATGGTCTCTTAGCTTTGGTCTTACTCCACACTGAGAGGCAGTGGACACTGAAACGAGAAACAATATTCAAGTACCAACATTTGAGGTGAATTAATTAAGCTTTAAATATATATCATTTTAGTCAAACAAATAATAGATGACTTTTACATCCCTGTAACAATAAAACTAGATTTTATATAATCTCCTGCATTGTTATGCCAATCAAAAGCGACCCATACAGGTGACTGAACTCTGCAGTTCACAACATTAACAAGTCTTTTCCCCTTTTTTTTATCATAGCAGGTTCTCAAGCCTGCTTATCTAAAACCTCCAAAGTAATGTGTTTTAACAAACAAAATTAGGCAGATGTATCACCCACTGTGGGATTTGAACCCATTGTCACTGTGGAGAAAGCTGCAATTTAATAGATGAAGATGTCAAACTGTGTTATAGAAGCTCTTGCGACTGCATATTTATCACAGTGTCATAGGGGTCTCCAGCAAACTGAAAGATTTTACTGTTTATTCACAGTGAAGACACTTAATTAATGACTAGGCCTAATCAACCAGCTTTATTATTTACAGGGATTCCAACATGGCTGAGCTCAACTGATATGCAAACAAACCACCCTCAGCCTGCTCTAATTAATAATTCTGAACCAGACTCACAGAGTGGCACTGTCAAGTAGCTCTTCGGTGATTTACAACACCTCCTCTGCTAGATTCACATTGCTTGCATGCAAATGAGCTGCCACCCCTGTGAATCCTTCATTTTAAAATACAATGTGCCGTCTTGTTGACTACAGGAATGCCCTTATCTTCACACATGACTTAATGGAGATAAATGTTTGACTTGGGCAGGTTTGTGGAGACCTTCATGGACACACATCTACACAGTATGTCATTTCAGAAATGTTTAGGAGGTGAGGAATAAAAACTCTCTATTGCCTCTGGCACAGTTGCTGCAGCTGAATTCTTCCACCAAGTTGTCAGACTCAACCTCCCCAAAAAGGGAGGGACTACCCATTGTCTTGCACTTGCTAAGTTATTTTCCATTGCTGCTAAGTAGATGAAAGGCAAGGAAAATGTGTCAGAGGATTGGAAAGTTGTTATGAAATAAGTTGACTCCAATGTCACACATAGGTACTCGGTGATCTCACTCAGTGATTAGATGCTGTAGTGGTATGAAAGAAAGAGATTTCTTCTCCAGGAGGTTAGGGACAAAAATCACCATAAAAAATACAAATGGGAATTAATGGGAATCACTTGTATCTACAAATGATTGAAGAATGTTTCACAATTTCATATTCACAGGAGGAAAACTGAGGAAAAGAGAAGGTCAGAGAAGGTCAGGAAGATATGCTACCAGCTGAGGATGGCAGCACTGGATTCACACCAGAAGACTTCATTTTCTCTGAAAAAGACTTCTAAATACAGATGGAAAACATTATGAGTGGAGCAATATAAGTCAGATGAAAATAGCTCATGAGTCATCCCACTTGTGACTGCTGTCCTATTCCATTGTGAGCTGTGCTTGAGAAACACTGTAAAGCAGCACATCAGGAAGAGAAAAAATCTCCCTCAAACCTATTAGCTTAAATGCAAAGCCAGTGCTACTTAGCACCTGCCATGTTTGTTGACTTCAGACAATACATGTGCACTTGGGTCTGACAGGTGGAAGTTCTGTACTAGGAAGCACATATGCACATACTCATGGTTAGCCAAGTCTGTACATCTTCCCAGACAAAGCTGGCTTTAGTAGAAGGTCAGGTGCATTAAATTGCTAACACAAAATAAACTGCCTATTATACAGTATACAACTTCCCAGCCCTGGAAGATAGAAAGCTCTGCAGCTCATGGAGAGCAGATGTTTCTTCAGGCTCCATGTTGCACAAGGCACCTCATCTTTCACAAAGATGGTAATGTAAGGAAGGAAGTAATTACTGAAAGGAAGTAATTATTAAAGGCTCACTGTCAATTTGAACCAAAGCTCCCTATGCTGGGGCCACCAAGGTTCTTCCTATTCAGTAATCTCATTAATGAGATGGATAATAGAATGGATTGAATTTAATAAACATGGAGGTGATACAAGCTTGGGAGAGGCTGCAAAACATTGGAGTACAGGATGAAAGCTCAAGATTATCATGACAAATTGAAGAAATGGTCAGAGGAAGAAAAAAAAAATCAATTAATTCAGTGAAAGTGTGGAGTGCTACATTTAAACTGCTGTACAGAAATGATGAACCACACTAATATAAAGTAGGAAATTAATTTCCCTGCAGTCATTGCACAGAAAAGAACCTGAGCCTTATAGTAGACTGAATTTGAGATGATATTAACTGCAGGAAAAAAAAAAAAGGAAAGCATCATGCCTTTCTAACCTGAAACTACTAACAATTCCGGACCTTTTGACCAGAAGACAGAAGTTTATTTGGGAAAAACTATTGTGTGTGCAATTGCAAACCTCCTTTGTTCATGTTATTGATGGCAGAGTAAGGGCGGTGTTCTAGGACAGCTGAGATGGACTAAAATACCCCAAAGAGCCAAGGAATGAGAGTGAAAGAGACATGTAAGTTAAAGGTATTGAACTATATACAAAAATTACAAATCTGCAATGACATAAGAAAAAGGAGCAAAGAAAAAACCACAAAAATAAAGAATGAGAAAACTATTTATACATACAATGTTATTTTTATTCAGTGGCTTAGCAATACTTATTATAATAGAATATGTGAAATGCATGGACGTTTCTGGGATTTTTAAGTAGCTTTTTCCATTCGTCATCTTATGGACAGAGTTACTGTAGATTTAGAAGGGAAACAGAGCGTAGCTGGATAAAACAGACAGGCGAATGGACAATTTATCAAAATGCTATGCACTCAACTAGATAAAAAATATTAATTTGTAATCTGGCTATTAAGAATTGTCAAGCTTCTAGTCAGGTTGGCAATTCTCAAGTTTGAGAATTCAATTTGTAGTCTGGAACATTAAATTAAAAAGTCCCCTTTAGTGTCAGCCTTCACTAATATTTGTAGATATAACGAACTTCTGGCATCAGTGAACCTGCTTCCCAGTTATTGTCCTTCTTGTCTCACAGCAAGGTTGAGAAGGAAGCAAAAATACAAAGATGTCTCTTCTGCTTGAGGTTTTAGATATTCTGATGCACTGCAGAGGGCTCTGTAAACCCCCTCTCAAACTCAAAGTCTGCCACACTCACAGTATGGTGTGACTTTACAATGGGTTTGCCCACAAACTGGTGAGTTGTCTTTAGTAAAGGTTTGGGTCGTTGATGAACTCACCAATTCCCCTTGAATGGTTGGCAAATGGTTTATCTGTAGGTATATGAATCAGGTAGAATTGCAGTATCAACATCACTTGCATTTGTAAGACCTAGAATTAGGCCATAAACAGGTTTAGGGTCCTTGCTGGCTGTTAATGTCAAGATTTACATGCATAATTTTTTTAAAAAAACAAATTATTTTATTTTTGTACACAAAAACCAACCAAAAAGGTGATAACAAGCACAGTGCAAAATTTGGCATGACAGCTCTAGTTTGTGCTAACTTTTTCAGGGACTCTGGAAGCTTTTAATACTTCACAGAAAGGGGAAACTCTTTGGTGGATGCAGAAATGATTTCTATCTTTGGAATAATGAGCCTATGTCTGCCAAGTACTTTATAAAATTCTCTAAAATCTTGTTTTACTATTTTGCCCTATCAGTGCTGTGTAGTAGCAGCATAACAAGTTATTAACTGTGATTATTGCATACTGTAAGAAATTTCCATAGACATTTGTTTAAAATGCTAAAACCCATTACAGTTGTCATGTGTTTGTCCATACTTTTGGTAGAAAAAGTTGTAACATTCTTTTTGAACTAATTTTTTTGGTTTTTCAATGTATAACAATTGAGTATTTGTAACTTCTAATATAATCTAAGTACTGAACACCTTAAATTGTTCTTGTTTTCTATGATAGTATTCCCTTAAACTTCCACTGTATTATATGCACAAGTGTGTGTGTACATACATGGAAACACCTACTACAAAAATTTTATGCTGAGATCTCCACCAGCCAAAAAGCATTTGAACTGACACTGGAGGTGTGTGTGTTACATTCTCATCATAGCTGCCAAGATGACTGTCTTGGAGACTGCCATCTTCTCTTACTTACCTAAGGGACAGTAAAAGCAGTGGAGAGCAACAAATCCATTCATAGGCTTCTCTGCAACCCTGAAAGATTAACACTGCATCAGATAGGGCAGGCTTATTTCCATGGTTCTTTTAATCTCTAATGTCTCAGCTGAATTCACCCAGTTGATGATATCTGCCACAGTGGTTACCCACTGCACTAGCAAATTTTCTCCAAAAAGTCTATATGAACACTCTTGGAAAACACAGAAGTGTTTTTTTATGAGATACAGCATCCAAGAGTGAAAGCAAGAGGCCGCAAGGAGCCATAGCCATTGTGTGGCAGTTTGCAAGGAAGAGCACAGCATGAGTCCTTGGGTGCTCAGCATTCAGGTGTTGCTCCAAGATCAGCCATAGTCACACCATTGCAGCTGGTGGGACTCTGCACGCTGCAGACTCGTAGCTACTGTGCAGTCACCTACATTTCCTGCTGTCTCTGGGGCAATGATGCTCCTTGGGCTACGGAATGAAAAGTATACTTCTCCTACAGAGAGCTTGCAGAGAACTTGATAATAATACTTTATTAGCAACATATTGATTTAGTACATACCATATAATTTTACCCTTGCAGATACAGCATCTAATTCCTTGACCGTTTTTCAGGTAAAACTTCTAGTAATTTCTGCTAGACTTTATTCTGAGTGATGTTAATAAGACACTTCACCTTTTCTGGAAACATCATATCTCTGTTACATCTGGTTCCAAGAGTCTTCCAGAGAAAGAAACTTTGAGAGCAAGGTTCCCTGCCAAAGCACACTGGTGCAATTCCATTGGTTTCAATAAAGCTCTTCCAGTTAGAACCAGCAGACTTGATGCGTGTTGGAGGAACTGATGAGGAAGAGGACAATTGTTATTCTTATTTCTTAAGCAATTTCCTGTGACAATATCCGGTTTCTAGGTCCTTATACAGACAAGACAGCTGTGTGTGAAAATACCCTCCTGTAAACTTTTAATTTAATATAGAAAATATCACCCTCACTTTTTTTTCTACCAGGCTGTTACTTATTTGATATGATATACATATACATAAATGTATATAATAAATTAAATAGGAGAGTTGCCATTAAAAATGTATTATCTGATTATAGTAGAAGTTACCTTCTGGGAAGAAATCATGTTTAATAACATACTAGTTAAAATATGTAATGCAGTTTCAAAAAATAAACAGAGCCTGCATCTAAAGGAAATTTGAATTAAGGCTTTCTCTCAATCTTTACAAATGAGTTTTTCTTTTGTACATAAAATTCAATAGTAGTATGAAAAGGAAAATTACATAGCAATCACAACTGCAACTGCATTAATTCTTTATTCTACTTTTCTTTGCAATGCATGATTACAGTTGCATGATTATGCTTAATCATTCCTGCAGAAGTACTGTCTTAACAGTTATATTCTTATGGAGCCTTTAAAAATTGCATATTTAAAAATACTAAAAATAACCACCCAAAGAAATGACTGTATCCAAATAATCTCAGAAAGGAAAATAAAACACAAAATGGCTGATGAAATCACAAAACTAATTTCAAAATTCCTCTCATAAAGATTAAAAAAGACAATGATAACTTACATTTGTTCTTTCAAATGTAGCAAAACCTTTTTTTTTTACATGACTGATGACATTTCAAATATAATTTCTCATCTATCCGTAATGAATTCTCTACCTCTGAGACTCAGGATTAATTTTAAACAGGATCTAAAAAATAGCAATAATTTGTGCTTTTGGGAATCCTATCCCTAAATAATCTTTTTTTTTTGTGAACCATCTGACAATGACAGTAAATAAATAGTAAATTCTTATTGTTGAATAACATTCTGTTGGGATAACACTATAAATCTCACACAGGCAACATGGGTGATGTACCTTTGGGAGTTCTGAGGAGTTACCTAAAGGATGGGAAGGACCAAGCAGTAAAGCTTGAGCAGGAGGCAGAAGCTCTGAGGAGACCTTGCAGTGGACAGTTCCTGGTGACCTCCTGAAGAGCAAACATATAGAGTGGTGTTCACAAAGTGTAAGGAGCTACCAGACAGAGCTGGCAGAGGCATCACTGAGTAAGGTCAAGAAGGTTTGAAACTGGGGTGTCAAATGAGGGGAGCAGGTAGGAGAAAAGGACAGGCTCTAACAGCTCACAAGACTGTTAGAGCCATGCTCAGCTGTAGGGCAGCCTCTGCACAAATCAGTCCATCAGCAATGGCCCAGTAGCCAGATAAGTCCTTGTCTCCTCCCTGCAATGGGAAGTGATTATCAAACCTGAGTCCCTGTGATGGATTGCTTGGAAAGTACTTAGGAAGATGCACTTTTCAGCAGAAAACCCACTGTACAGGACTACTGTATCCAGATATTGGGGCCTCTACTATCTGCCAAGTGGGAATTGTTTGAAGAATTTGGAGGACCCCCAAATCTGAGTTGGAGGGTGATCTGTCACATCAAAATTCAGCAATAAAACAATTTTGAAGACTACATGCTCTTACACTAAGGGTCAAATGGAAGCAAGTGTAAGGACAAGAAAAAGACAACCACAAAAACCCCTACAGTCCTGATTTTGAATCCATGTGAGAGAATCTATTCACTCTTTAAAACTCTGATTTCAAGCACATTTTCCCCCATGCAGGCTCAGGAGTTATGACTGCTTCAGAAATTAAGGTTTAGAGAATGATGGAACATTTGAATGTGTGTATAGTCTATTGACAAAGGCGAAAAGTAGCCTATTTTAATAATTTTTTCTGAAGACCAAAAATTGAAAATAATATTTTAAAGGAAGGAGTCAATTAAATTAAAATGAAGTAACACATAATTGTACAGAACCCCAGGCTTTAACCATACCCCTTATGGCTCATTTCCTCCATGGGTAAGTGCATTATTCCACAGCAATTCAGTATGTTTTCTATCTCCCTCTGTTTTTCTGGATTGTGAGTGTTATTAGTTATATTCTCCTATACTGTTAGACACTGAAATACACTGGGGCTGGGGGTGCAGGCAGAAGGTTGTTGATTGCCCACTCGATATTCTGACTGCCCTGTGAGGAACTGAGAGTAAATTACTAGAAGGAAGCTGGTCACAGAAATATAAAGACAGGTCGCAGGTTTTGTTAAGTTTCACCTGTGACAAGAACCCATCAGAGGAGAGAGCACGAGAGAGATCCTCCTCCCTGGGACAAGTGTCTTTTAGTAGTTGCCTAAGGAGTTGAGAGACCCGTGATGTTCTCCCCTGAAAATGCTGCTAATGGGCATGGGATGTGCTTGTAGCACTCTGAAGCTGTTGCTTGCATATTAGACTTAAACTATTAGTCCTGGGGCAAAGTGCAGAAGAAATGTTTTCACTGGATGACCCTGTATATTTGGAACTTCTTTTCTTGGTTTTGAGAAAGGCAATATTTCATATGATCTTGTTGAGACCTTGAAGTGTCAGAAGCATTTGAATCCCAGATGGGAAAACACCTAAATGTGAAGACCATATATGCACCGCTTTAGTTTGCGATTTTAAAAGAGTTTTCTCTGAATAGCCAAGAGAGAAATGTGATTTTGAGCCTACTTTAATGAAGACAAGGAAATTGGATGCAAGGTCATTTTTTCCTTAAAAAAGGAAGAACATAGAAAATGTGAGAGTCTGAAAAATCACATGGCTGACAGTGACATTGCTATTGTGCTGGCTCCCTGTCCAAGTAAGGTTCAATGTTGCCTTTATCAAGATAAGCACGATTAGTTCCCTGGAGAGTGGAAGAGAAATAATAGGCCAGGTCACCTATATATCTAGCTTTGGACATAACTAAAGAGCATCAACAAATTTTGCTTACACAGATCTCATTGGAGTGCTTTAAGTTTAGGATTATACCTTGTGAGACATGTCTTTGGCAGATGACAGTTATATCTCTTTGTCTGATGGATAAAATAGGCTAACTCTATAGGGAGTAATTGGTTGTGCATGATGCTGATGTTGGCATTTTGAATACATTCTGAAGCATAGAGGGTGCACTGAAGCGCACAGCACTCTGAAACACATCTCAGTCCCTTGAAAAGACTGGGTCAGCCACAAGCCTTACATGGGGAAGAAAGATGTATATCTGGGGAACCTCAATGGAAATTTTGACTGATGAAAGAATTGTCCCTACTACCAGAACCTATGCCTAGTCCATGGGTAGCCCAAAGAGGACTAAAGATTGAGCAAGGCTGGGACATACCATCTGTGGGACAGGGCTACGATATCTGAAAACAGCCCTGAAAAGGTAAGAACTAAGCTGGGGTGCCAAAGGTGTTTTTGGATGTGATTCATTATCTACACCAGCATCAAAACAACATAGAGCATTCGAGGGTCATGGAGAAAACATGATGGAGCTAGTGAATTGATAAAGGTGGAGGAGGAAAATACTGTGAAAGATCTCATCTCCCCATACAGAACATAAGTAGTTTTATTAAGACTATGAATGTCAGTCATTATTTATTTATGCCTATAATTTGCTAAAGGGTAAATCTAGACAAGTCAAGATCTTGTTACCATTAGTGGTACATTAATTGAAATATTTTGTTTTGCTTCAGTATGCTGTCCGGATTATGTGGCAGAGAGCTGTATGTTTGTGCCAGGATGTTTGATGGGCCATTGAATTAGCTCAGCATTAGAAGACAGCAGCATCTCACTGTTCTTAAATCTTTCTTGTTCCTTCAGTACTTCCTGCTACATTTGTCTGAATCTGCCCTTGCTCAAGCTATTGACACAGAAAAGCAAGTTTTGCCAAGATTATTTCCTTACACCTAATAAATTCTAAAAAGTCTAAAGCCTTGTTCTTTGAGTGAGCTTTCTTCTGGTTTAAGGAGAAAAATAGCATTTTGAGAACAGAATCCTTTATTCTTGTTTTGTGTGGTATTAATTTCCTTCCCAGACAAAATCTTTTCCTAACAGCTCCATCCCACATAGGCACCATGAAAACTTTTGAAGGCAGCGCATCTTAAATGACTTAGTACCTCCTGTTGTGTTTGGCATCTACATGTCTAAGTAGAGAGGTCTGGGAATTTCTCAAGGAAAGGAGTTTTATTTGAAAGTGCCCATTCATAGGGAAAGTACACCAAAGTATCAGGAAGGACACCCAAGTATCAGCTCTGCCTGCCCCAGAACCATTACTGCCATAGCTGACCTCTTTGGGAAGGAGTTTGTTCCCATTTCAAGTCTCATCTTGTTCATTTCAATTGTAGCTCAGTTGTTGGTATGAGGAACTCAAAAGATATGGCATGTCTCCAGTTTTGAGATGAAAAAAGGTTTTCATCCTAGTTTGAATTACAGTCCAAAAGAATGGACCTTGAAACCTACCACTGGTGTGGGTGCTAAACAAAGGTTGTTATAAGTTCTGAAACTCTCATCCGCAGTCCGCATCACACATTAGCATCCATGGTCCATTTAAAATTAATTTTTTCTCAGCTTTCTTAAGGGAGCACTGGAAAATGCTTCTCTTCCTTCCACTCCCACTTTTCCAATCTTGTAAGCTGAGACTCTACTCATGAATCAGATGAGCTGCTGTTATAAGTGTAGTCATATTCCTCTTTAATAAAGCTATAATGAGCCTATTGGGGACCTGACTTCCAATTACATGGAGGTACTAAAGTTTTCTGCTGGAAATAGTGACTTTTGGCAGTACAGCTCTAGCAGTCATCATACTGTCCTTGACCTGGAGCTTGTTTTTTGGAACTGATGGACTCTCAGATCTCTCACATAATCCAAAATGTTGGATTTTGGTGGTGAGAAAACCATAATAAGAAACATAAATAGGTGTAGGATGGAGGCAGTGCACACGTAAAGACATATTCCTGTGAGCAAGGCCTGAGACATATACATACCTTGACTGACTTCCCACCTAAAATGAAATAAATGATAAAGTTGACTTTGTTTTCAGCAGGATGTGGTTTTCATCTCTGCATGCTATATATCAACCATTTCAGTCTTCACTACATATTTTATTACTGGTTTTGTGTTGAGACAATATGTGGCCAAGCTGTATATCCAGGTTTTTCAGCCTAGCCACATTTCTGTAGAAAAATAATTTCTGAAAAAATATGAAAGAATATGAGGAGTCAACATATCTCATGAAGGAGATTTTAAGATTGCATATTTAACATTACTGTTTAGTTAGCCAATCAGATTAACATTTCTGCCCTGTTTTTACCTCTAAAGAAACCCACAAATTTAATACTAATCAGTATAATACTAATCAAAAGATTGTATTCTGCAACAAATATCAATGTGTGGACTGGTATCAATGAATAGGATTAAGAGAGGATTGTGATTCTCAAAATCCCGTGTGTAACAGCAAGATTGTTCTCTCAGCAATGAACATTGCCAGCTGGAGCATGAGAAAACTCAGAACTTACTAAGTGCACTAAAACCAAAGGTTTCCAGAGAGCTGTGACAACTTCTGAAGATTAGAGCAAGTTTTGGGTCCTGTTTCTACATGGTTTAGTAAATTTTTGAGAGATACTGTTAACCCTCAGCTCTAAGACATTTCTTATGACATTTTCATTGAAACCAGTGAAGTATTATGGAGCGTGACCAGATGCCTGGATCTAATGCTGCAGAAGAAAGAACTGGGCCAAAGAAACTTGGGAAGCATGGGAGGACCCTACTTTTAAGGAAGTTACTTTCTTTAAGGGAGGTGTTCATGAGCTGTCTGGTTTTTTGTATTCCCAGTGAGAAATGGAAACCATAGCAGATCAGACTATCAGGAGAGGAGTTGGCCCCTCCACAGCCAGTTGGGATTTTTCTGAAAAGGTCTACATTTGGACGATTTGGTATATCTGCAGGTCAGTAAGTGACGGGTCTGGTTGTGGAAATGCAATAAGCAACAACATGCCAAATGAAGGACAATCCGAATTATTTTTCATCTACTTTGATTAGAGGGGAGCTGAGCAGAGAGCAAAGGGACCTATCATAGATTGTTTCCCTATGCTGTTTTGTTTCTCTTTCTTTTTTTTCTTTCCCAAATAATGTACTGTTTGAATAAGCCTGTTTGATTCACTGCTTGTGAGCAGGGAATATATTGCTTACTAACTATTCTGGCAGTTTGATTTGTTTTCTGTCTGGTTTTGGAGGGTGTCTCAATATGATGTTAAAAGTGGTCATCTAGATGCAGAACCTGGTGCTTGCTGCTGCCAGTTGTGGTTTGGCAAATGGTTTACCCAATTAAATTGTATACATTAAATGAAGCTGTCACCAATGTGCCAGACAGCTATACTAAATGTTCAATTAGAAATCCATCCAGTTTCTTTAATTCCAAGGAATATTTTACAAACATATCCTAATACACAGGAAAGCATTCACCTACTGTAATGAAGTTACTTTTGGAGTGCAACACAGGAGCTGTAACCACTTGAAACTGTGAGAAGAGAAAATATATCAGCAGCACACATCTGATTCTTCTCATTTTCTACACAATTCCATACCAAAATTTCTACAGCTAAGCAAATAATATCAGACAACATTGTATGGCATCTCCTTCACATGGGTGGCAAGAAGAAGCATAGCATAAGGGTTATTATAAATATTGTGAATCTGTTTGATAAAGAAGTTTTCTAAGTTAATGTTCTGAAGCATATCAAGTTAATATGACTATTAAATTTTTTCAAATACCTTTACAGCATCCTGAGAAGGAGCCAAGAAATTAATTTTTCTTATTTTGTAGCGTTTGTCATACACTGAGGTCTGCAGGCAGTTTGCTAGAAATACCCTTGTAAATACTGAGTGAAGACTTTGTGGAAGCAGAGTTTTCAAGTATAGCCTTGTGAAATCCTGTGTTGGTTTCACAGACGCTTTCTAGAGTGGTCCCACTGGGCTCAGTTCACAGGATTCTTCATCTTTACCTGCAGGCTTCAAGTAGCCTCAGTAAAAACAAATTTAAACTGGGGCATTTTTTTCTTAACCTGCTATTGTTAACACATACTCCAAAAATCCCAGTTGTACATTTTACTTACAAGGACCTCTTAGGTTTTATCCTAGAGGTCTTTTAGTCCCCTCTCCTCAGCTTTTGTCACACCTGAGATTTTCCAAAGAATGAGTGTCAGTCCCATCGTCATATGACATTGTAGAATGGGGAGGACTGCTAGGCTTCCCCCACAGCCCCAGAGCTGCCTCACTTGCTTCCTATTTCTCTATAGGAAAAGCAGGGATGGATCCTGCTGCAGAACTATCCATGTTATCACTCTTTAAGATCTCCCACTGAGGTGGACGTATTACTTTGGATTCTCACTATCCTTGAGTCAAGTAAAGTCAGAAAACTCCCAGTTTTGTCTTAAAAATCTGTAACTTAATGTGTCCCAAACACTGATTATATGTAAAGTTAAAGCAAGTGGACAGTCAGCGATAAAAGCAGGTGATGATATAAACCAAATGACAGCACTGTCTTTCATGCCCTTCGTATATATAAATGGTGGGCTGGGGAAAGGAAGGAAAAAATGATATTGTGTTAGAATTTGTTTAGAACGTCTTTCTTGATTGACACTCACATGTAAGTAGCATTTAGGTGAAATATCCATTTGCCCTCTAAAACCAATGTGCTCCCATTTAATATTTTTATCAGCAGTACTGAAGTACAGTGTGCTTGCTGGAAGCCATGCAAACAGCCCCAGCTCTGAACTGAATGGGCTTTTGTCTCCTTTAGGAGCAGAAGGATTTTCCTTATCCAGGGAAAGAAAGAAGTCTTTTCAGAGAACAAGACTTTGTACCAGGTTCTCTGCCAGGAGTCATGGGGTCTTTTGAAGGATCTGGAGAGGTCACATCACATTGGTAAGCCTAGCAGGCCATGAGGGCCAAGAAGACAGAGGACCTCTCTGCAGCTCCAGGCATTGGCATCCACACTGCCATGCCAGACAAGCTCACCATGAGCAACAGGTTGCCACCTCAGGGAACACAGTATCCTCTTTTGTTCCCTTCCCACTTCTTCTGTTTACTTTCACCACCTGCTCTAAACATCTCTGACAGTCCCAGTTTAACATCCCTACCCTAGTAAAGTCCCATTCTGCAGGCAAGAGAAGCAAATCCAAACTCTCTCCTGAGCCCAACAACACTGCTTATTAGTCAGCCAGACAGTTCATGTCTGAGTGACATAAGGGCATTCCTCTCAAGGTGAGAACATGCTGCTTCCAGAGAGTTCTCTTCCACCACTTACCCATATCAAATCTAGGAAACAGGATATTGGGAAGCAAATTCAGCACAGATGCATAACACATGAAGGTCTGTTGACTTCAGGGTATATTTGTATTGCATTTAGCCTTGGGAGTCCAAACCAGAGACATCCTTTCCTCCCCTCCCCATTACCACTCTGATGTAGATGTCAGTAGACACATACCATGACACCTAATTCAGATTCAGCATGATCGTCAGTGGAGTTGCATTACGTTTTTCATTTACTATTCGACTGTCTGCTTCTGCAAGGAAATAGTTCACATGGTAATCATGAGACAGGCAACCATTATAAAAACTGTGTTGTTTTACCAAATTGAAACTCAACCTGTATAACTTGGGGGGTCACAAAGCTCTTCCTGACCAGGAAATATATATCCTTAATATATAACTCCTGTCAAATGTGTTTGGAGAAGTATTTCTGAGTTACTTCTTACTCCATGCTGCAAAGGGCCATAAAACATCATCCATAGCAATGCCATCATAGCTATTGTGGTTGGATTATCTCTGAGTTTGATTTATAGAGTGTAACACATCTTTGTCAACTCATACTGGTTTGGAAGAAGAAGTTCAAGGAATAAGAAGCATCCAGCAGACAATCCATTCTTATTTACTCATTTACTCCACCATGTCTGAGTCTGCACACATTTACCTAGTGCAAAATGGTCCTCTTTTATCTGCCTGTCTCTCAGACAGAGATATATTTTTAAAACAAATAAAGGAGAAAATAAGACATTCTCCCACATACACCTGTCCCAAATAAGGTAAAAGCCCAAACAGCACGTGGAAATGGTAATTGTGTTGTTAAATACACTTCTGGAAGGAGCTCGATATGGCAGTGCTGACTATGGAACAAGCACTGGAATAAAACATATCATGAAGACTAAATTTAAGCAAATGTGAATGTAGGGGGGGTTTTTTTGAAACATCCTAAACATCCTGAGTTTTCTTTGGTTAGCGCCCACTAAACTAGATTATGTGCAAACTAACTGGGAAATACTATCTATCTATTAGAGATTAAGCCCCCTTATCCCTGTAATTAAAGAAAGTGTTTTTTCCAATTCAGCAATCCTTCAGTAAAAATAAAGATAGAACTCAATATTCTTGATAGATCTTGGATAAAATGAAGACGGGAAACAAAACCTTTCAGACTGATTTTATGGTCTGAAAAGAAATACTACTGCATATCTTGCCTTATTTCAACTCTCAGTGGCACAGCATAACCTCTGGAGGAGTCAATGGAGTTGCAACAGGGATTGGTACCAGAGCTCATGCTCTGAAACTGTCAATAAATAAAAGGCCAGATTCATATTTCTTCACTGTTTTATGTTAAACAACATCTTGTATATGGCAGTAGAAGAGGGAAGGAATTTTCATATGCATTTTCATGTAGCTTACTACGAACACAGAAACATTGTGGTTTGGCAGATGTTCAGCCTGGTCTCTCAGAAGAGGAGTGGTGAGGGGCTTCAGCAACTGCCCTTAGCCATTTCTTGTTTGGGAGCAGAGGGGACCAGACTGCCTATTTCATTGTCTGCGGACGGGGCACATGATCACACTGTGAGCACACCCTTTTCAGTGCCTGTGACAATTTAGCTTATACTGAATATAAACCAGCTGTACATGCAGTCTCTTATTGTGCCCCTATATTTTGGGGGAAGTGTGCCATTACATTTCCAGAAACGCTGGGAGTGGCACATTGCCTGAAATAACTGTAAGAGGCAGCAGAACAGGAATGAACTTTCAGAACCTGAGATTTATGTGTCAAAGATGCTTCAGCCCTCGTACATGTTTTATGAGCATTAAAATAGAAAGTACAGTCCCTATGTGTCAGGTGGTGAACAAGAAATACTTCTATAAAATTTAGTTCTTTGAAGTCAATTTTTGAAATTCCTTAAACCCCTGAAATTCTGAGTGATTGCTCCATAGGTGTGTGAAGGTTATATGTGAACTTCAGGCTGAGTTTCAGTTGTGGGCTGTAATTGCAGGGGAATTTTCGGTGCCAGAGAAATCCTAGGAGGCCATGGGGAAAAAGGAGAGAAAAGAAAAAAGCAATTGTGTTTTGAAGCATAGTTGTTTAATAAACATGTTTTTCCAATAAATAAGTCTGGGAACCTCTTCTGCTACACTGTGCCAGTGTGGGTATGCCTGCATTTACACACGGAAGCTTGGCAGCATGGATGCTTGACTCACTAAATATACAGTATAAACTCCGTGATATGCTGAACGTGCCAAGCTGAGATGCAGATTTTGTCAGCTTTGCTCTCAGTGAGTAGGACTATGCTCTGCAGGCAGCACCTAACTATTTGAGAAGGAAACTACTACACAACAGAAGAAGGTTGTGTTGACCAAAATAAGCATCGGTGTTTTTTTTTAAACTGCTAATGTGGGCAGAGTTTCCTTAGAATAAGGAGATTTTTCAATGGTCTTTGAAGACTCTTTAATTTTTATTTGCTTCCCATGTCTATCTCATTTTAAGCAAACACCTGCTTGCTGCTAATCTTTTGCAGCCATATTCTAAACACCCTGTATACAACACTTGTCACAAGCATGATGCTCTGGCTGTGTCAGTGTGCATGACCATGTAGAGATTCATTTTTAGAGCAGGATGGTACTCCAGGAGCTGTTCTTTCAGCTGCATCACGTGGGCTTACCCAGAGAATACGCAGACTAAAAGAGGAGGGAGGGCTCAACTAACTACCTCCAGGGACCTAATGTACAGCATTGCACCCATTTATGGCAAGTTTCACTGCAGTTAAAAAGGAAATCTTTTCCACAGTTTTATTCAAGCTCGTCAGTAATTTTATGGAGAATTAGATCTCTGGTTCAGCACTTTGAATATCAGTTTAAGTTCTAATTTTAAGAATACAATGTTGGATTTATTTCTATAAGTTCTATTCTACCTTTCCTTAGGACTTCCCTTATTCCTGAAAAATGTAAAGGTCTGTTAACAGAAAGCATGGAGAATCCTCATTAAAAAAATACATGTACTGCTGGTTCATCTGAGAGGCAGAGGTGGAGCGGGCAAGGATTCACTGAGTGATTGCTTCATGAATGTGAGTCATCCTTGCTTAGGATGTTAGGTTGGCTTTCTGGACATCCTTCAAGAAGAACAGAAGGACAGTATTTTGAACAGCATCTACTTTTGCCTTATGGGATACATAAAAATAAACCAAGTTCAGGCTTCCTTTCCTTTGGTCCCAGGCAGAGAAGAGAAGACATCTCTCCTCTTTCCTTGGGAACCCAAAGTCCAATTAGGGTCAGTACTGCAGCAAATGGTATTGACTTTTGCCAGACCTGTGTGTCAGGTTTCTTCATCTATGCTGTTTCAGAGAGTAACAGTTGTTCGTGTATCTTTGCAAACATGATGGCATGCTCTTTTGTTCAGCAAAGGTGATAAGCAAAGGAGATGTATTGGTTAATGATCATCCACTCACAGGAGCACACACATTTGGGCCCTTTCCTGATGGCAGCTCTTGCTGTGGAAAGGAAGGCTTTTCTTGCATGTAGAAATGTTAGTTATTCTGAGATGGAAGGGCCTAGTAGATTCTTTATATTCAAAGAGCAAACACTGCCACTATCATTATGAATTACTATTCCTGATGAGTCTAATTCTTTTTACTGCCATTACAGCAGATGCTCACATATCTATCCTCAGTGGCCAAATCAATCTTTCCAAACTTCTCATAAATATTCCAGGAAGAATACTAGATATTAAAAAAGCATCTCCTGGTCTTGGCAGGAGAAGACAGAGTTGCTCCTCCCAGTTGGCTTTTCAGACAGTTTACCTGCGAAGCCTAAGGGACAGCAGATATGGATCCCTTGCTGAACATTGCTGTTATACAGGCAGATATTCACAGTGACAGCATACTCCCCTGTTAACAGTCTTTAGTGAAATATTTTTCTCTCTGTGGCTATGCCTCTTTTTTCAGCTTCATCCATCTTCAAGTGTGTGAGATCTCTTGGGGTTAATTTTAAACTTTGGAGACTTTTAATATGGGGAATTTCTCAGAACACAAGTCAAGTGAACAAAGAGGCATCCCCTGGCAGACTCCGAAAATAGAAAGCCTTGGGAAATAAAACATATGGGTTGCTCAAAAGAGTTGATCTTTAAAAGAATTCAGATTCATAATTTCCCAAACTAGCTGGATTATCTGCAAATAGATTTCTTCCTACCTGCTAATTTCTTTCTCTCTGTCATCTATCAGATTAGCAACCCTGAGCTGCTGATCATCACCAGTGTGTCTCCTAGAATGGTTGCTCCTATTTTCCTGTCTCCTCCTGGAAATCCTGTTCCCTATGGTCTTGTTTTTTACATAACAAATTACAAAAAGCTTGAAAAAATTATTTCCTGTATGTTTATGGCTTTATGGTGTGTGGTGGGGAAAAAAGTGCTTTTTCCCCTGGAGTTAAAAAACTAGTAACACCCAAGGGGATGGTGTCACTTGATGTTGACCCCATCAGTGCCCCTGCAAAATTTAAACATATCACACCAGATCGGAAAAGAAGGATGATGATATAGTTGGAGTAGTAGTAGCCATGTTTTAGACCACGAGGAGAGAGAGAGGGGTCAGGGGCCCCACTGGGGGCCTAGCCCCCCCCAGCCCCTGGCTGGGGGCTGCAGAAACTCAGAAACAGTGTTAAACTGGACCAAGTTGTGTGGCTAAAGGGCTGAGGGAGTCTTTCTCCACTGTGAGTGGGCAGCAGGAGCGGTGGCAGAGACAGCAGTAAACGGAGAACTCTGGCAGAAAGCCAAGAAGATAAGAAATGAGCAGCAAAGACAGCATGCAGCTAAACTGAGAAACACAAAGCTATCCAACAGAGAGAGAGAGAGAGGACTAAGCTCAACAAAGACAATTTTGGGGTAAGACTGAGTCAAATCTCCCTAAAATCCCTTTGAGACCCCTCCTGGGAGGAGGGGGTGGACTCCTACTTGATGGAAGTCCTAAAATGCAGCATGCAGCAGAGCAAGAGGAACTAAGAGCTCAGAGACATCCTGGAAATTGGACCGGGACAGCCGGATGGAATAGGGGGAAGTGGCCTTGCCCCTGCTGCTGCTGCCACACTGGCAGTTTTGAGACAGAGCAAAGGAGCTCTGATAGGATGCATAGGGCAAAGACTGAACTGAAAGCTGCCCTAAACGTTCTAACTGAGGGGTAGCTTAAATCCCCTGAGGAAGGGACTTTCACGAGGATGCCCCTGCACTTTGTGATATCCCCGTGGTGAAGTGAGTTTTGTCCTTGCTGGCAGTCCACGGGCGAGACCTTTGCTTGGAGTCGAAGGGCCGAGAGGGGTGAGAGGAGACCCCCTTGTGTGTGTGTGGAAAGAGATCCAGCTACAACTCCAGCTACGACTGCTGCATTGAAGAAGAGAGATTCTGCTGCCCTAAACGTGGAAAGGATCTTTCCTTTTTCCCTTCTGGACTTTTATTGGAGGGAAAAGAGATTTGATCCAATGTAAATACTGCTTTACCATAGGAGAGTTAGTTAGAATTGCGTATATAATGTACTATAATATTTATTTGTGTAATAATTATAATATAATTCCCTTCCCCCCATATTGAATCTTGTGTTGTGTCTGGAAAACCTCTCTCACACTGGGGTGAGTTGTGGGAGGGGGACTTGGACTCGGAAATTGGATTTTTGGGGGTCTCAAACCACCACATGGTGTTAGCTTCTGCTGGTTGCCTCTTTGATCTCATGTTTCCTCTGGTCTTAAATTGGCTCGTCTCTTCCATTGCCATCAGAAAACAAGAAGTCTTAAAGGAAATAAGGGTTGAGACACAATTAGGAATGAACCTACGGGCAGAGAGTAGGTACATGAAAATAGGCAGTTCCAGTCCCAGAAGGTTGTCAGCCTGTAATGCTGAGGCTGGAAAAGAGTGGGACAGGAAAACCATGGAGTGATTTGGCTAGGGGAAGGCAGTTGCCTAGTAGCTGAGTTAAGCCCTGTTCTTAAGTGAGTTTATTGTTTCCTATGCACTAGGCAGAATAGCCTCTGAAATGCTTGGGGATAAAGGAGGTGAATGAAATGTTACCTTTCAGATCAATTTTTGGCTTGTATCCTTCATGATCTTCGGTTTTTAAGTGTTCTTCAAGGCTGCCTGAAGCCTTGTATTGGCTGCTTTTTGGCATGGAGTTTGGATAAAACTGAAATCTAATTAAAAATATAATGAAATTCTGAAACAGTTGAGCTATTCTTAAGATTTGCTTATGTTTAGTTATCATTTCATTTATAGAATACTTGTAAGGATTAGCGCAGAACAGCCCAAGAGAAACATATATGTTATGAGATAGTATGCTTTAGGTCCCATAGTTGCTGCTGGCAGACTTCCCTTCTCCGTATCTTTTTGTTTTGGTATGCTTTCTTTCAGTCAAAAAGGGAGCTTTGCTGGTGCCAATACTGTTTTGAGAAAGTAATCTTATCCAATGTCCTCCTACAGCATGAAAGCACAGCACAGGTAGCAGGTGTTGTTTACAAGGGCATGAAACTACGTGCAGCAAAAAGCATTTGAATCCTCTCTCTATATCTTTAATAAGAAGAAACATAATTGGAAAGCAAAGAGTGAATTCAAAGGAGATTGACTAGGTCAGATTGGATGAGGCATTGAGAAACCTGGTGTAGTGGAAGTGTTCCTGCCCATGGCAAGGGAGTTGGAACTAGATGATCTTTAAGGTTCCTTCCAACCAGCACGATTCTATCATTCTATGACTATTGCTCCCTGTTAAACTCAGTATGCTCCAAGGCTTATGCCTCTGGAAAGTTCATCCAGTTTAGGATGTGGGGCAGCTGAATGAGTACAAGCACATAATGTATATCCAGTGAGTCTCATAAGGGTCACTTTAAGTACCGGTGATCGCAATCAAATCCAAACGGATTTGAGACTTCGCCACCTAATGACGTTGCACTTGGGAAGCAGTTGATTCACTGGAGTTCAAATAATGATGGATCAGCATTAGCAGGACAAAGGTAATATTTTCATTTTTTTTTTAAACCAGGATGCTCATCAATAACTGAATAACTTTCTTGATTGTATCACCTCATAGTGCCACAATAACCCAGTTGCAGAGGCACAAGATCAAATATGTTTAGGTTTGTGTTTTCTCATGCTGCTGCATGGGATTCCTTCCCATTCTGCTGCCAAGCAAACAACCTGATTCGTTTTCCAGAGCTACTGTCTTCCCTTGGAAAGTGAATCCTTTCTTCTTGTGATCTTGTGTCACCAAGTTTGTCTCTATGATTAGATGGAAAATGTTGTAAGGAGTGTTAGAGGGACACTAAAACTCTAGCTGGGAAAGTTGCACCTGCAAACAAGGGAGAGTCTAAGGCTCATTGTTACCTGACCTGATGTTATGTGTGAATACCCCACTTTCCATGCTTACACTGATCTTTCAAAATAGATTAATTAAAATGTTTTCATAATAACTTTTGAAAACATACTTAGTTAAAATCACCCTTGTTTAGAATTTTTTTCCACTCAACACAAACTTCTGTGATTTTACGATTAGGAGATTGGAACTTCCAATGAGGAAAATCTGAAAGAATTTTTTACCATTGACAGTATGGAATCTTTACTGATGCAATATAATGAAATTTTGGAATACCTTTAGGTTTCTTGTAGCCCCAAATGATTCACAATTCCAATTTAAATATATAGGTTTCTTATGAAACATAACGATTTTCTTGTCCAAGAATTAGATCCACAAGAGGCAGCATATTGAGGGAAAAGTAGGACTGTTGAGAGAAGTCAGAAATGAGATCGAGGAGGTAATGGTGGTGTCTTTCTCCTGACAAAAGTACTCTGACCACCAAAACATCCTGAACCAGGTGTACTTTCATTCTTGGGTGTTTCCTGACTTTGGACCATGCAGACGGGACTGATAGAGGGAAGCGCTCTCCTACCTGTATGTGAAATTGCACAAACTGTCAAAATAAAGGCAAACTTGCTCATAACTGTATATTGGGGGCTAGAGTGACTTTGTTGTAAAGATTGGAGAAACCTCTCAGAGCACATGTGGTGGTTTCACCTTAGGCCTTCCTGGAGACCAACTTGTAACCAGGAAGGAACTAGAAAAGTGATCACGGAAGTATTCCATGCTATTCCTTTACGTAACTGGAGGTATAAATAAAGTCAGTGGGAGGGATCGCGCCCTCTTCCTCTCCGGCGAGGTTCGAGAACGGTGGGTCCCTGTTTCGGTCGAGCTTATCTGGAGCCGAGGCCTACAGTGACTGCCGCTATCCGCCATGCGTGAGAGGAGAGCCTTGGGCCGCATCAAGTCACTCTACCTGTTCGAAGGGAAGTGGTGAGATTTCTGCTAGTTTGCCTTCGGCTGGCTGTTTGACTTGCTCGGTCCTTGCCCCTTTTTGTCTTTCTCCCTTTCCCTTCCCCTTCCCCTGCCCCCCCCCCAGGTGTGTGGTATTTTCCTTTTGTGTATCTGTCTCATATGTAAAATATATATATATATATATTTGCTATAGCTTTGGCTGCTTAGTTTTTTTTCCCTCTTTTCCCTCTCTGGGAGGCGGGTCCTTGTTGTTGAGTTTCGGGGAACTTGGCGGGAAGCCAGCTCGAAACTTGTACAGCACATATAGTTAGCTGAGCTGAGGTTTGAAGAATTTCACATTTACACTGAGACACACACAACTTAGGTCCTAAGTCTTATCTCAAACTATTTATGAATGCAACCCAAAAGCTCTCCCTCATCTGCACCCTTCCTCCTTTCAACAGGACCAATCCATGGTCCAGTGCAGGTCAATTAACATGGCTGACAGGTTTCAGATAGTGTAAATTGTCACAGAATAAAGTCACCTGAGCTTAAGCAGCATGGCAGAATGATGATTTCAAGGAAGACATCTGTCAATCATAAAGAGGTTGGAATTCCAAACCAACATTTCACTATTAATTTCTCAAACAGGAGAGCTGAATCAAGACTGCAGATCCTGGAAATTAGTCTGTAGAAATTCATTTCAGTTGCCATCAGCATTATGGTGTAGGTAGACTATAAGTTATAGCATATAATATAATTCAAACAACTAAATATTCCATAGTCTAGTTATACCTTATGTTTCTGAAGAAACCCAAACCAAGCAAATGTGCTTCATCAGGTACATAACCAATTTCACTGCATGTGTGTATGTAGGACCTTTTCCTCATTACTGTGGCAACCTTTTAAAATCCTAAAGCCTAGAGGATAATTCCAGCTGTACACAAAAGCAGTCAACCGTCCCTTCTTCAGTGAGTTTATGATATATTTCCATGGCTGGATATTAATAATAGACTCAAGGAAACATGGAAAATTTGCCAGCACCTCAGAAATAGTTTCCATAGGAAATCCACAGCAATGTACTTGTTATATATACAGGTGAGAGGGCATACACCATTCAGTATTTTTTGTTAAAGATCTTTCTTATTTATTTCTACTTTTCCTGGTCTTTATTAAAATCTGCATTTCATAAAAAGGAGCAAAAAGCCAGTTTGAAATAGCATAGACCAACAATGTGTTACTCATAAATTTCAAAACATTCTCACCATCCAAAGCCTCTTTAAATGGGGGCCATTTTGAGTCTTTACTGTCCCAGTCTGTTGCTGTAATTACTTTTCTAAGAGCTATGATCCTGTTCTATAAATCAGAGAGTTTGAAACCTAAAGCTGTGTATTGCCAAATCTTGTGGGGCAAGATTCCTCTTTCCTTGCAAAAGCACAGCTCCTTATACTCGTCAGTAAAGTTACAGAGGTCAGTGGAATAAAGCCCAGGCACCTAGTGTTTCCCTGGGTCCAGAATAAGACCCACAGCCAACAAATGAATTTTTTCATTCCAGCATAATGATGGGGATGATATACTATGTATACATCAAATGCATAAACAGAGAATTAAATAAAAAACCCATAATAATTATAAAAATACATTTTTAAACTAAGACATTATGTGTGGTTTCAAAATTTTTTCATTCAGTTATTCATGGCAAAATAATGTTTAGAAAACAGATAAAGGCAACCAGGAAGCTGCAAGTAATGGATGTCTAGAAAAGCTGTCTTAAAAACAAGTATACCTGTGAGGAACAATTGGCAGACTGTTGGGACTTTTATGGATAATTACATTACACAGGCTCTCATAATGTCAGATGTAATATAATAAATAGGCTGCTCACTTTGTTGTTCCCTATAGTCAGCTAGAGCTGCCTGGAAGACAACCGTTCATTTTTCTGGTTTGTGTGAAAATTACGCCTTTTTGTGAGGAGCTCTTTACTTTGCTAAACACCCCACAGCCCAGCAGTTGCTCATCACAGTTTTAATTAGATTATACCAAACTGTCAGTGTTAAAACACTGGTGGTGTGTTGTCTTGCTCAGCTCTAACACTTGAGCTCCTCCAAAGCACCGAGCTTGCCACAGTGCTGCCTGTTCAGGATGGACTTTTCCTTTGGAGGTCTTAAATACACCAGTCACCACTTCTTACTGTGGGGCTGCCCTCTGCAGCTGGTGGTGCTCTGCATTTCGCAGAGAGTACTCAGGGTCTGGTAAGACTGGCTATCTACTCTGTTATTTTCCTATGGAACCAATGAAATTCTTCTTGGATTTATTTTGTGTGTGTGCGCATGCGCTTTTTTGTTTGTTTTGTTGGAGGGTTTTTGGTTAGTTTTTTTTTTAAGCAGTATAGGAATATTACTCCCCCCCCAAAAAAAGGTGGAAATACATATGGAGCCTATTTGCATTTTGCCCTTTCCTGGGCACAAATAGCTCGTGAAGTCTTTCAGGAAAGCATCAAGTGAAAAGAAGTTACAACTCTTGAGCTGCTGTGAAGTAAGAATTGCATTGGAGAGGCAAATCTCAGGCCCATGCTTCTCATTGTATCCTCCCCTGCATGCCCCAGTGGTGGATACATATGGTAAAAAGGCATTGCTGGTTTGCATTCAGCTGCTCTGCACTCAGCTTGTCTCTTCTTCACACCTGAGTGCTAAAGGCAGACTCTCGGACGGATGCAGGAAGGAAAGTGGAGCATCCAGCTTCAGCTGGAGGTCCGCCAGGATGTGCTGATGCTTGAACTACTGCCCAGACAGGCACACACAAAAGACAGAATCTGGGAACAGAGGCTGGGGTAGATTTTTCTACAGTGCTCCCTGTTCACACAAGACAGGGCTGGCAAACTGACAAGCACCACTTGTATGGCCTTTTCTCCCAGCTTCTCCAACATGATCAAAATGGTCGTTTTACCATGAGATGGAGGATCAGCTCTTTCCCATCAAGTGTCTCTATCTCTGTGAAATGGCTGCTGACTCTGATGAACTAGAAATAAGCTGGACACTTAAGCATGGAGTATTTCACTGCATTTATGGACACAGCTTGAAGCAAGTGGATTTTTCAGGCAGTGGAGTGAGGAGAGTACCGGTGAGGTTTTATTGATTGGGTTGTTTTCGCTTGTGTATTCATTATTACTTCCCCACCCTCCCCATCCCCAGTCTGCAAGCCAAGTGCCAGTTCATGGGATAGATCTGTAAAGGGAGAAAGCTCACAGTTTGCCCAATATTTACCAGGAACAGAATCTTACTCTAGGCATTTCTGGTTGTCATCTGAGGTAGAGAGCAAAATAAATGTAGCCATCTTTCAGAGGCTGCTTGAGGAGCCAGTCATTTTATGTTGTAATGACATGTGCATTTAATAAAGATGTAGAGTATTCTAAGGAGAGTAAAACTGCACTCTTATCTTAGAGACATATAGACATTAAGAATGAAGATTTCATTTAATTGTGGCTTGCTGCTGTGCACAATTTACCAAAATGGCAGTAAACTGCTATTGAACTGTAACATCTAAAGATGTCTAAGTGCCTGGATAATTTGTGGTTTTTTCCTCCTTTGGAAGATAGTAATAAAATAGCTAAAAGATAGGAAGAAAAAATAGCATCAAGGCCTTCAAAGCAAAAAGAACAGTAGCCACATACTCAGGGGTTCTAATCACAGGAGCCATCACCCACAGGAGAGGTACACCTTGACCCCTTTACCTTTGTTCACAGAGCCATTGTAACACAATGACCATTACAAATAAATAAAATGATGGACTTTTACCCCAGAGAGAGACAATCCAGCAGTACTGGTTCTTTTGTAAGTTTGTGAGCACTTTAAGGAAGTTCCCACAGGTAAGTTATGGGCTTAGTCTTCCTTAACTGGGTTTTACAGGCCTCTTAAAAGTAGCGTGTGATCCCTTCCTCTCCCTGTCCCATGTTCCACAGCCAGAGGTAAAAGACAATGGCTGTAGTTGCACAGGAATTGTGTCCCCAATTGAAACACTTTATTGTCACTTAGTGGAACTCTGAGAGTCCTGGTTCTGCCCAGGTGGCCCAGGGAGCTCCCTTTGATCCTTGCTCATCAGTGGGGATCCCTTGGGATTCAGACCAACACCCGCTGACTTGCCCATGATGATTATCTGGCTGTAATACTTGAGCCCTATGGGACTGACAGAACCATTTGCATGTCTTAAGAGTGTCCAGTGGGGCTTTTGGTTCAAAATGACTATGATAAGATGTAAGTCAATGGAGCTGACAATATTCTGTTTAAGTATAAGATGTAGGAGGCGCTTCATATCCTGGCATGGCAGAGAGGACCTCAGGTCACGATGAGGAGGCATGGCATCCAAGAGACTGGAAAACATTGGCCTCCTCAGTAACAGAACTGGTAGCAGTTGCAGCTCCAAGATAAGTGTGGGAGAAGATCCAAACAGGCAACCAGTAGAGGAGTTCAGGAACAGCACAGACAGAAGGAAAGAAGTGGTAGAAACTCCATGAAGGAAAAAGAGTCCTGAGTTTTATTCAGGCTTTTTCTTTTTACAAAAGTTTTCTTGTTTGTTTGGTACAGAGTTATATTTTTTTTGTGGTTTGATGGTTTGTTTGTTTGTTTGTGTGGGTTTTTTGTTTTTAAAATATAATATAAACAACATGATGCAAGCTGTGATGATCATTGTGTACACTGGGCAAGGCAAACATTAATCCCAGCTGAAGCAGATTTTTTTAGGCTAAGCAAGGGCCTCCTGTTCCTTGGAGTTGGTAAATGAAGGATACCCAGCAGTCACCTCTATGTAGGGATGAAGCATGCAGAGCAGAGATTTGATAGATTGAAGTGGTATGGCATCAGTGCAGAACTACCTGCTTACAGTGACAAAGAAAATTGCCACTCGGATAACATTTATCAAATGTACTATTTTGAAGCACAATCCCAGTACTGTGGATTATTCTTATTAATAGAAAGTGTAATCTATCTCCAGGAGATAACAAATAAGTAAAGTTTATAGCTCTTATTACCTTCAGATACATTCAGTGTGAGCATTTCCCACTGAAAGTTATCTTGCATTCATGTAAATTACATTGACTAGAAAATACTAATTCTGTCCCCAAAATAACAAATGTATATGTAAAACATTCTAATCTAGCAGTGCTAATCTGTGTAGGGAGGGTTTATTACATTATGAAATTTAGATGAATCACAGAAGTGAATGCTGATGAAATTAACAGGTAGTGATATCTTCAGTGGTGTGCCCAGGCAGGTGAATGGCAAACTTCAGAAATTAAGAACTCGCTCTGCCATGAGAATCCCTCTTTCAGTGATCATCTGAAGATAGGACTGTCCACTTTCCTCTGGATTTGCAGTGGTATCAAGGAAAGACAATAAATTGCTTCTTTTATTTTTCCTTGCCTTCAGACTTTTATTCTGTGTATTTGTTTTGCTTTTCGAAACGGAGCTAGGGCCTGAAGAGGTAACTCTGAATACTGATCCGAGGAATCTCCTGCTCAGAAGAATGCAATGCTTAGCTAGCATGTACTGCTTAGCTAGAGATAAAAACCAGAGCTTAAGGATTACATAAATAAAGATAAGGGGCGAAATAGGGGCTGGAGTCCAAAAGTCTTGCAAAATTCACCATAAAGTCAGCAAAAAGCAAGAAAGTTGAAAAGTTCAGCCGAGGAAGAAGAGCAAAATGCGACCTCGTGAGGCTGAAGAAACAGGAACGACCACCAAACATCACCCCAAAAAGACAACTCCGCCCCAGACTCCACCCAGACTCCGCCTATTATGAATATTATAACTAGATGTTGCAATTATATGAATATGCATGTGGAAATATTGTAATCACTTGTAGAAATTGTATATAATCCTGTCTTTTCACTGAAAAGGCAGAGCAGTTTGTCCAGCGCAAGCTGGCTGCTCTCCAACATTGCCTTGAATAAATACCTTGCTGCTTAAAGACTAAAACTTTGTCTCTGAGCAGTTTCTCTGCGCCTTTTGGGGCAAAATTCGGCATCAGTTTGTATTGAGTTGTTCATCTCTGACACGTCTGTTAGAAAGGGATGAATAAATAGTCAAATGAGCTGAATGCGTTGTCTGAAGATTAGCATGAAATTTACTTGAAAAATCATTCAGCAGTTGTTTGAGACAACAAAGAAAACTGAGAAAAGTCAGTTACATATTTATAGAAGTGTTGTCAGGTCGGTCTGCAGTGCCTTTCCTGATTTGCCCACATGAAAATGGGAGGGCTTGCAATTTTTTGCCAGGCAGCTGTGCAGCCGTCTATTACACTGAGTCTGAGCTGGCCCCAGGAAAACTGTTCCAGAGCTCAGGAGAAAGATTTTAAAATCAAATTTCTTAGTTTAACATGCTACTTTCTAAAATGAGTTTTGCACTTAGTTTACTCCCGGGGTTGAGAGTTCAGAGATCACACCCACTGGCTACCTTGTAAACAAAAATAATGCCTTGCCAAACTGCTGGAAAAATAAGGAGAAATTATTTACCTCTGTTTCTTTTTGTGCAACTTGCTGTATTTCTAGTGGAGGTGTAAGGTGCTGGGCTGGCATCTTTGGACAATAATCTCCTTCACCGATTTGTGTTAGTTTGCTGCAAGGTTTCTTTCACACCAGATTCACCAATGGACCACATTTCTGGCCAACGGGGCTGCTCCAGAGGTGCCAGAGTAATTCTGTCATCTGCAGTTTACTCAATCCTTGGCCACCTGGAAACTCACAGAGCTGTTATTTAATGTCATTTCTGGTCACACTTTTTGTAATGTAGACAGCATATACCCAGGACTGTACTGAACCAGTCCGGTGTTTCACACAGACTCTAAGCAGCTGTCAAATGGTGATGGTGTTCAATCACTGCTGAGCTTGACCAGATCTAAGAAAATAACCTTGAGAGCTAAGGCTCAGTATGGATTTGCAGCCTTGGTGCACAGGAGACAAAAATATTGAGAGTGAAAGAAAAAAACCGCTTTTAGCTAAGAATGAAAGGCAAGTGCTATGAAAAATGTCTGAAAACATTGATTCCATTTCTAAATGCTTACTTAGTTAGCAAAAATGATTGTTCCCATTTCTTATTTGATGTTGACAGAGTCAAGATTTTCTGAGCTTGGCCTGGTATCAGAAGATAGAGATATTTGAATTTTCATATCAGCAAAAAGGCAAGGAACAAGGACTGAAATCTGAGGCCGTTGAGGTTAATGGAGTTTTGTCATTGACATTCAGTTGAGGCAATTTTCTTCCTTGGGTATGTTGTGGATCAAGAGTAAGGCATTAATCCTCTGATTTAATTTTTTTTTAGTTGTCTGTGGTTTAGAAAATATATTTATCAATCTTTAACCAAAAGGAAGGGGTTTACAGGCAGCTGAAGCATGTTCTTTCAAGATTTACAAAAAGAATAAACTAGCAAAGCCAGTATTTGTCCATGAATAATTTTAGCTAGGAAAAAAGATGAAACAGTAAAACAAAACTGACATTATTTAGAGGATTTATTGGAATTCTCCACTAATTTTTTTAAACACTAGAACAAAACTTGCTTTAACAGCAATAATGTTTTCTGGGTTATTTATGTGAGTTTCTTTCTGAAAAAGCTGACTCCATACAGCAGACATATATAAAAAAATAAAAAGAACATTTTATATCTTTACCTTTTATGCTTTATATTACTTTTTGTCTTGAATCATCAGTCTATCCTCCAAACCTTTTGTTGCCATTAGTAGTGGAGAAGAATGAAAATATGGTTCTTGAATATTATGTTCATTCTTAAGAGAACATTTATTTAAAATTTATTATATTGCATGACTTTATTTTTCAATCTTATCAGGTACCATTTACTTTGAAGAAACCTCTAATCCTTTCTTTTCTCATTTTCTGTCTCTTACTGTTTCAACTCCAAAGAGGGAAAGAGATTTCTTTGTTCACATTTTTCTTGATTGACCCATGAAAATGATGTATGATAGAAACTTTAAAAAGAAATATGTCTGCTACTCCCTTTGAAAATTTGTTCTTATGGTTGATGTTTTCATTGCAGAGCCATGTGTGTTTATTTTAAAGATTCAGTTTACCTTTCCTTATTCCCTTGCAACTCCCAAAGTCTGGAATAAGAGCACAAAACCTGAGAAGTGGGCCCGTGAGAACCTCATGAAGTTCAACAATTCCAAATGCAAGGTGCTGCACCTGGATTGGGGCAGCCCCAGGCTTAATTACAGACTGGGAGAAGAACTCATTGAGAGCAGTCCTGCAGAGAAGTACTTAGGTGTTCTGGTGGATGAAAAGCTGGACATGAGTCAACAGTGTATGCTAACAGCCCAGATGGCCAACTGCATCCTGGCCTGCATCAAAAGAGGTGTGACCAGCAGGTCAAGGGAGGTAATTCTCCTACTCTGCCCTTGGGAGACCCCACATGGAGTACTGTGTCCAGCTCTGGGGTCCTTGGCACAAGAAAAATGAGGATCTGTTAGAGTGTGTCCAGGGAAGGGCAACAAAGATGACCAGAGGGATGGAGCACCTTCTCTATGAAGACAGGTTGAGAGAACTCATCATCCTGGAGAAGAGAAGGCTCCAGGGAGCCCTCATTTCGGCCTTCTAGTACTTAAAGGGGCTTGATAAAAAAGAGGAAAACTGATATTTTAGATGGGCAGACAGTGATACGACAAAGGGAAACAGTTTTATATTAAAAGAGGAGAGACTTAAGAGAGGAAAGAAGATGCACCATTACATGTAAACTTCTAAATAAGAACAAATAGGCGGAGTAGATAAATTCACATCTGACTGCAGTATGTATAAATTCAAATCTTCTCAGGGCAGTTATCAAAAACCTCTTTGGTCCACCACAAAGCCTATATTGCTTATAAGAACTATACAAACACATGCAATAAATCTAGATTTGCCCTTTTGAGTCATCTTCAAATCATCATCAGCTGATATTTCAAAAAAGATGTTACCAAGTCACATTTACTTACAGTGAATTTAATTTTAGTAGAGCCCATACATTTTGGTGAATCTGCTTTTATTGCGGATAGGCACTTGATGCCCTTCTGTCTCGAGAAGCATCTATTCTATTGGCCTTAAGAAATCCTTTGATATCAGTAGAATTCAAGACCAATAGAGAACTAACACCTGAAATTCACAGACACTGATGCTGAACAATTTTGTTACCACTTGATAGGCACCAATACCTTTCAAACTTGATAGGCTTCTATACCCATAGGTCATAGAATCATAGAATGTTAAGGGTTAGAAGGGATCTAAAAGGTCATCTAGTCCCAACCCCTCCTGTCATGGGCTTGGACACCTCCACTAGACCAGGTTGCTCAAGGCCTTATCCAATTTGGCCTTGAACTCTGCCAGGGTTGAGGTATCCATAAACTCCCTGGGCAACCTGTTCCAGTGTCTCACCACCCTCAAAAGTAAAGAATTTCTTCCTAATATCTAGCCTTAATTTCCTCTCTTTCAGTTTGTACCCATTACTCCTTGTCCTATCACTACAGTTCCTGACTCTCTGGTTTCCCTGTAGTCCCCTCTCAGATACAGGAAGGTTGCTTTGAGATATCTATGCAACATTCTCTTCTCCAGGCCAAACAGCCCCAAACTTTTTCTTTGTAAAGGGGGTGCTCCGGTCCTCTTAGCAATTTTGTGGCCCTTCTCTAGACTTGTTCCAACAGTTCCATGTCCTTTTTATGCTGGGGACACCAGAACTGTACCCAGTACTCCAGGTGGGGTCTCACAAGATCAGATTAGAGGGGGCGAATCACTTTCCTCCACCTGCTGGCCACACCCCTTTTGATGCAGCCCAGGATTCCATTGGCTTTCTGGGCTGCAAGCACGCACTGCCAGTTCATGGTGAGTTTTTCATCAACCATGACCTCCAATTCCTTTTCTGCAGAGCTACTCTCAGTCAATTCTGTGCCCAGCCTGTAGGTGTGCCTGGGCTTGCTGCAACCCAGGTGCAGGACCTCACATTTCGCTTTGTTGAACTCAATGAGGTTTCCATCAACCCACCTCTCAAGTGCATCAAAGTCCCTTGGAATGATGTCCCAGCATGCCGACTGCACCACATAGCTTGGTGTTGTCAGTGAAATTGCTGAGGGTGCCCTTGATCCCACTGTCCATGTCACCAACAAAGATGTTGAACAGTATCAGTCCCAGTACTGACCTCTGAGGGACACCACTGGTCACTGATATCCGCGTGGACAATGAGCCATTGACCACAACTCTTTGTGTGTATCCATCCAGGCAGTTCTTTATCCACTGAGAGGTCCATCCATCAAATCCATGTCTCTCCAATTTGGAGGCAAGGGTGTCATGCAGGACAGTGTCAAACTCTTTGCATAAGTCCAGGTAGATGATGTCAGCTGCTCTGCCCCTATCCACCAATGCTGTAGCCCCATCATAGAAGGTCATCAAAATTTGTCGGGCATCATTTGCCCTTAGTAAAGCCATGTTGGCTGTTTCCAATCACCTCTTGAGACTGATTTTTATATTGGTACACACTGAGACCTATCAACAGCAAGACTCTTGGATATCCATAGGTGTCAATGCCTATGAATGCAAACACCTATTTTTTAGGCACAGATAGTTACAGCTATTGATGGATAGATACAGAACAGAACACAGATAACTTCTAATCTCAATAGATGACTATCCCTATTGGTCTAAAGACCAATTTTCATACCAGTAGACATCAAGAACTATAGATAGTGAGATCTTTTGATATTCTCGGGCACCTATGTCTATCAATTTCAAGACCTATCTGTAAGCATCAGTATCAATACCGAGTGGTAGACCTTTTGTTCTCAGTAGACATCTACATCTATCAGTCTCAAGAAATTTCTTGTTATGGCTAGACACCATGACATACCAGTAGTGAGACCTTTTAATATTTGTGGGCATCAATGCCTATCAATTCATATGCCTATAAATAGACATTAATTTCTATAGGTGTTGCCCAGAAGCTGATTTTGATTTTGTTAATACCAACATCTGGTGGGGAGACCTTTCAGTATCATTAGTCATTCATCAGTTTCAACACCTACGGGTGGACATCAGTGTCAATTAATAGATATGGTTGTCTTTTGAGTTCTGTAGGTGTCTACCTCTACTGATCTAGAGAGTGTTTTTATCTGAGTAAGCGTTGAGATCTATAGATAACAAGACATTTTGATATTCATAGGTATCAATACCTTTCAATCTCAATAGGAATCCAAACACTTTGGTGTCAAGAAACTTTTTGATACTGATAGCAATCAAGACCTGCAGATAGTGAGCCCTTTTCATGTAGATAGGTATTGGGGCCTATCAATTTTGATATATATCTAAAGGTGTTTATACCAATCAGTTATTAACACATCAACGTCAATAGACATTGATACCTTCTCGTATCAATAGGCATTTATTTCCTTCAGTCCCAAGAATTATTTGTTTTCATATTGTTACAAACCCAGACCTAAAGATAGCAAGACCTTTTCATATAGATAGTCTTCAGTACCTGTCGATTGTTTACTTCATATTAATGAAAGGAAATTACGTTTTCTACGAAATTTTAATGATTGCCTTGTAGTGTACTAAAGTTTAAAGTAAGACTGTATGGTCCCAGTTAAATAGTGATGCAAATTTGTATTTCCCCAAAACTGAAAAGCTTAAGAAGAAATGATGTGAAATAATTAAAGTAATTCTTAGAATAAGAAAATTACAGAATATATTCCAGTTAACAATAATTTTTTTCATGAAAAATTATTATGTAAGTGCACATGAATTTCCTGATAAGTATCAGTGTAATTGTTAAAGATTAAATCATATAACATGTAAGAGTAATTGTAATGTAATTAACCACTGATCACTCCATTTCTTTTCCTCTGTTATGCATGTGTATAGGAAGACAGAACAATTAAAAAGTTATAAAACAGTTCATGTTGATTTGTACAACTCTGATTCAAAGCAGAGCAAAATCCCAGATGAGCACAAAAATTAAAATTGCACTGTGGCAAAAAAAAAGTATTAACTTTGCTCTATTTTTTTTGCCCTACTTCTGAAAGCCTGTAAATTAGCTGCTACTTAGGGTTCTAATACAGAGCAAAGCATTTGTTATCCACTTAGCAGTGCTAGTCATCTCTACTATGGAAAATATCAGTGTTAGCTCACTTCCACTAAAAAGCACTGAAGTATTTTTAAAAAAACAAACCAGAAACAATTATGTTTGATCTAAAATCCAGCACTTATACATAAAAGAAATACAACTTGAAGCTTACTAATGCATTTTCTGTGTCCCCTTTATTTGTATTGAAATAAAAATAAAGTCACTTCCAAGCAAATGCACTTATTAATTTCTCATGTAGCTGTGTCGTTTTCAGGAGGATCTAAATTTCTTTCTATTTTTGTCATATTTGTTAAGGTTTGCATTTGCTGGGCTCCACTGACAATGTTTCAGTGAAATAATACTGAAATAGCACAACCCGGTACTGTCTGTGGATCACTGGCTTTAACTCACTAGTTGTTTTTTAGGCAGTGATATTGTTCTTTTATAAATCATTACAACCTGTTACTGAGATGATGAAAAAAACCTAGAAAGTCTCATGTACCTAGATATACAAGATGATGAGAGAATTAGGTTGAATCCTGAAAAGATGGGAGCATCCACAACTGGCAGGGCTTTATAGGGGTTCAGCTCTCTTATGCACCAGTCAGCTCACAGCCCACCTGTTGGTAAGCAAATAAATTATTCATTGAAACAATAGTTTTGTTTCCAGATAAACACTGACTTTTAGAAGTGCTTTTTCTCTCTCTCTCGTTTTGGCTTTTTTTTTCTGTTTGTTTGTTTTTAGTTCACTTTTTGAACTGTAATTCCATGTGATTGAAGAGAGAGGGCTGAAATCATCTCTTTACTCTCAGAGTCCTAAATCTTGACCTGGGTTTCTGCTTGGAAAGAATTTCTTCACCATTTTGTTTTATTTCACTGTATATATATATATATATATATATATATATCCTTTTAATTAAATTAGATGCTTGCTAAAGCTTCTCAACTTGAAGGTTTTGACCCCTAATACATTACAGGAAATGTCTGCTCTGCCTCAATGCTGACTAGGACAGACAGTGTGAAGTGATCCCGATTTATGGACTGTGAAGGTGTGTTTTGCTCCTGGGTCTTGGCTGTGGTGGCTCACTGGGGACATGCCAGCAGGAAGCAGTGCTGGGCACTGCATTTGCACAGGCTGTACAGATATTTTCAGGGCACTTCCGTTAATGTGACCAGTCATTAGATGTCAGCCTTAAGTCACCATGAACTCAGCAATTCAGATCAAGATGAGCTCTGTAGTCATCTGTCATCCTTTCACAAAACTTCTTCCTCAGGATCCCTTTTATGTCAAGGTATCATGGAGGGAATGTGTGTGCCAGTAGCTAACTATGTATACAAAGAAAAGACTTGTTCTCTGTGGTTATAATAAGATCATCAGGGCTGCTCTCTGCAAGCTCAGCTAACAGGTCTGCCTACATGCTTAAATCAGTGCAGTTTGTTTTCCCCCCCTCATTCATATGGGCCCACTGTGAATTACACATCATCTTTCTTCACAGTCTGTACAAACAGTATCAAGCACTTGTATATCACTTTGAATCCTGAGTGGCTTGCTCCTCTGAGGAGGTTACCTCTTACCTATTCCTCTCAGCCATCCTATATTGCTCATTTTGTCACTTGGTAATTTTGACTCACTGAGTGCTCTAAGAGCATGGGTAAGTCAGGTTGTACATGTATTCTTTATTTCATTTGAATTACTAAAACATGATCTCCTTGGATATATTACATGACAAAGCATAAACAAGTCATAGGTAATAAATTGAGTATGGTATCTGAACGCCCTCTGCAAGGTTTTCTCATCATGTCAAGAATGCCTCTCCATTTTCCCGATGCATTTACAGTTGCTGTAGTTCTATTTATTAGGAGCTATGGTAAAGTCTGTACAGCAGAAATGTTATGCAGACTCCAGCATTTGGAGATGACTGAAGGAGAAACTGTTGGCTTCAATGGTCTGTTACTGAATGTGCATGTCTAGCAAGTCCCTTCAATTTTAAAAAAGGTCATAAATAATGCAGATCCCTCAGGTGCACCTTCTCTTCCTTGCGTGCCATTTCAGAGTGAGGTACACATATATGTAATACAGAGCACATTATGAAAGACAGTTTCTAGCTGACAGAAAGCTGTGGCTGTAGTGTGGTCAGCATCAGAAAACCTATCTAAGTCCTTCTATTCAGACATGTATGTAGACACTGCTCAGTCTGGATCTGTTTTCTTTTGCTGATCCTACAGATGCATCCAAATGAATACATGGCAAGTCTTAACAATGCACATATGTGTGAACTTCCTAACAGACAAGTTGCCTTCTGGAGGTGTCACAGGTCACACACATCCACTTCCCTTGGCATATGAGGATGTGATGGCTCTGAGTTTGGCAGGACACAGTCCCCAAGGAAGAGGAGCAATTCCTTGAGTTCATCCTCTAGGATCTCCCAGCAAGAAAGCCAGTAAGTAGTGACTGATTCTCTCTCCTTTACAAGGGAGTCAAAATATATACCTGCTCACCCAGAACTAGTTTCCAAACTGGAGAATCCGCGTGGCCATATGACCTTTGCTGGTTGTCATGGAGTCTTAATGTGTCAAATATCACTGTGAATTGTGGTTACTTAACTGGCACACCAGAGAACCAGCTACTGCCCTCTGTGGAATTTGTGTTAGATGCTGTACAAACACCTCAGGGAACAAAGTTCCTGCAACAACTCTCTCATTCAGTGGGGACAAGTCGCATTATGCCTACTGCTGAAAGCTGCAGCCGCATTTTTCAGCTTTTAGTGCTCCGAAGTTTTTATTGCTAGTTAAATAAAAACAAATTCAAGTTTTCATCTAAATGAAGCCTCTAATTTTGTGGGACTCCGTGTCTACATTTTTCACATGGTTGTAGGAAGGGAATGAAATCTCTGGACAGCACTTATTATCCATTCTCCTAGGAATTCATTCCATATTCTGATAAAGATCAGCCTTAGGCTTTCAGGTTATTGATCTCAGCCAAAAGGCAGATCTCTCAGCTCCAGCAAGTGTTTCTGCTAATATATTTTCCTTCCAACATTAATACGTTCTCTAATTTCAACCTCAAGAAGCAGTAATAAATTGCAATCTGTGGTTTTAGCTTGTAAAAGCAGAGTGGACCATATGAATATGTGTTGGACAGCTTGTCACAGCCTGCTGCAAAATCCAATTATTTTTGAGGTTATTATGCCTTCCTTCATTACAGCTATTCTAATATCTCAAATAATTAGCTGAGATGCTATCAAACTTTCCTATAGTATCTGAAAAAAATGCATTGGTGAGTTTGAACTTGTTATCTAAACTGATAGGCAGAAAATACCGACCTATTCCTCAGGAAGTCAATAACTCCAAAAGTTACTTTTAAATACAATTGGGCCAAGTGCTGGCTTCTTCATTGGATGGGACTGTTGCAAATTTATACTTCTTCTGGTAAGCTATTTCCCCATAGGCCAGGTGCCCTACCCACTTGAACTCTTTGAGCTGGTGGTATTACAGGCCAGGGAAGGCAACTCAACTGTGAATGTTGACTCAATCTCCCCACAGAGACCTGCAAGGAGAAATGGGTCTGTACTCTGAAAAGAGAAGGTGCAGCCTTGCACCCGAGATGGGGCAGAGATGATGTTGGTTTAAGACCAAGATACCAAACCAAGATATCATTGTTGGCCTTGTCCTGGTGCAGTGCACCCACGTAGCCTCTTCCTTGGGATTCTGTCTAGGTACATGGGGTTTTACTCTGCCTCAAGTCTTAAGCAAATCAGTTGAAAGTACCTAAGGGCAGGTTGGAAAATAAAAGAGTGTTGGGCCTGCTGTTCAGTGAGTCTGATACAAAAAAGTATCAGATCTTTTTCTGCTTTTAACATATAACTTTCTGAATTAATTCTTAAATATCTGGAGGAAGGTGTTGCAGTTCCTACAGACAGATTTAAGGAGCAAATCACACTTTGGCATTATTATGTACACTGGTATTGTAAAATCAGAGTTAATTACTGTGAATTATTTCTTATTGTGGATCCTTGGAATTTATGGGACAAAGATCAAGTCTAAACAAATCTTTTTGATCTTTTAATGAATTTTGTAAAGGCAAGGGTAAGAAAATCCCATCTGTATTTCTACATATTTGAACATTATCAGAACTGAGTTTTTCCTAAGCTGTTGATGTAGGAAAAAAAAAAAGAATTTTCTTTTCCATAAGCTACAGAGCAAGTATCAATCCTAACATTAAATGTTGTTACACAGCTCTGTGAATTATAATAACCCTTTGTTTCATTATAGAGCTGCATCAGTTTTTTTAGATGATACTAACAGAAATGTTTCGGAAGCAGTTAGTGTTAAACAAATGGTCTGGCCCTTGGGTGACATTAGCTAATCAGATATAAATGAGGGCTTGAAAAATAGGATAAAACCAACTTAATTTGTAGACTGAATATTAGTCAGATGGCTTTTACTTGCCCTTTATATTCTGGAGGAGTTTTGTCAGAAACAACCTAGCTAGATGAAGAAAGAAGACAGTGATATTTGTCTGGATCTGATCACAGTCAGCTGAATTTGTATGCACCGTATTCAATTTTTATTTTTATTATGCAGTTCAAGTTCACAGTCCTGAAGAAACTGAAAGGCTGGAGCTAGCTTCTGAAAATGGGCTACCAAGTCAGCTCAGGTCCATACAGATAGCCATGAAATAGGCACTTCACAATTGCAGGGCCGAGACCAGACCAGGCCTGGACAATTTCTGGTGTGGAAGAGAAGCGGCAATGGGCAGAAACTGAAACACAAGAGGCTCTGTCTGAACATCAGGAAACACTTTGTTTTCTGCAAACACTGGAATAGGATGCCCAGGGAGGTTGTGGAGTATCCCTCCATGGAGATACTCAAAAGCTATCTGGACACAGTCCTCACTAACTGGCTCTAGGTGGCCTTGCTTGAGCAAAAAGGTTGGACTGGATGACCTTCACAGGTGCTTTTCAACCTCAACAAGTCTGTGATTCTGTGAAGAGGGGTAAGGACTCAGGGAAAGAGCCTGCCTCATTTTATATTACCTGGGAGCTAGAGACATAATATGCCGTAGCTTGGCATAGTGACTCTGCCAAGAGTTGCTGTACCATTGTCATAGCCCATAGTCCAAACTCTTCCTCAGCATGGGAAACCAACCTGGCTATCAGTAGTTCTGCAACAGGAGCCTTTGACAGAGACAAAACTTACTGGCATAGGCAAAGTTCCAGCAGTCTGCCACTCTAAGCAGCTTCATACCCTGCTCATGGCTCAAGACAGTCCAGTCTACAGCTCATTTGGGTTATGTTCTCATGAATCCAAATTCTGTTTCTTCTGGACTGTATGCCTTTTCATAGCCCACTGAAGTCCTCTTCCAACTGCAAATTTTTTTGGTAGCTTCAGTGTGTCCTGCCTTAAGGATCTCTGAAATCTATTACTGGATAATATGTTTTAACAGAAGTATAACTAGAAACACATTATTATGAGTGACACTTTTTTAAAACTAGAGTTACTACAGTGAATACGTGTCCTGAAAGGTTCAAAGGGTTACTTAAGCTTTTCTGTAGCCTGTAACTGGGTATCATGTTTTCCACAAGCTCACTATTCTTCACATTATCTGTGAAAAGTGATTTAGTGGTAGACTCAGTAGTGACTGTGTAATCCTTGCACTCAATGATCTTAAAGATCTTTCTCAGCTTAAACAATTCTGTGATTCTATGGTTTTGCGGCAGCTAATGAGTCCCCTTCCTGTTGAAACCATGCATACTGCAACGACCCCAGTCACAGCATAAGGTGCTGCAACCAACAGAAATTGTTGCTGACATTTCATGGCAAGCTGAGTTAAGGTTTGTTGTGCAATACAACCAATTGATAAAAAAATTGATCATGGGGCAGATGTGACCTCAAATTGAGCTTATTAATATCCACATTTGAGAATATTTTCATATATGTATTTACAATTCTGAAGAGAGAAGAAAAATATAATCTTTGGAAAGCAACCAAGTTGTCCAGTAAGTTGTTCGTGATTGAATAGTACCACCAACCCAATCTCTTCATCACTTAGACCCCATGCAACTCTGCTTAGGCTTGATTTATGACAATTAGTTCTGTCTAATGATGATAAACATGACAAGAAATATCCTCCAAAAACTTCATGCACTGTATATGGCATCTGACCTATATACTTCATCAGCTTGGGACTTTCAACACATTTACTTCAGATAAGTTTTACATTGCTCTCAGCATGCCTCCCATGCAGCAAAAGGATGTGAGTGCATCTCAGAGGTAGGAAAAGGTTGCTGTGCTCTGATTTCCAAGTCTACTCATGCCTCTCAAGTTTGCTCATACATATACACCTGCAGTTTCACAGCGATCTCTCATGATAGTAGTCACATAGTTAAACTTTATAAATCCTGCCCTTAGATATTGTTGACAGTGAATATTTATCTAGGTTCAAAGAGAGACAGGAAAATTAATGGCATCTCTAAATTCATACAAACCATGGACACATTAGGAAGTGTGTGTGATATATAACTACTGGTTGTGGGTTAAAAAGTAACCGAGGAAGAAAATTTAGATATGAATGTCCTGCTCTTCTGCTATTCCCTGGGCATCTGCTGTTGCCTACGTCAAAGGCAGAGTGGTGGCTTAGCTGGCTCTTTAGTCTGACCCACTATGTCTGTGTTCGTGCTATAGAGCTTCATTTACTCAAGGGAAAGACAGATGTTCCTTATTTATGCACTATGAATTGTTCCCCAAGAAATATGCAAAGGACCTGGGTGCCTGTATTAGATGCCTGCAGTTTGAAAGTGTGCCTCTACTGCAGGAACCTTGGTGAATGAAGAGCCATCATAGCAGAGGAATGGATCTGCTCAGTTTGGCCTGTCAGTGTGATGAAGGTCTGCAGGAAATTATTTATCCTGGATTTTAATTGCTGGCATGAGATATTCCTTCCTTTTGTAAATCGTCTTACCCTCCTCGCATTGGACCTGTTGTCAAGGTGTATGAGATGGGGCCTGAACCCTGAATCTGTTTCTGTGACTCAAAGCTGTTGGAATATCAATCAGAGCATCACCCAGAGCAGGGACTGTGATGTCTCTTGCCTCTAGCCACTGCGTCAGCTCCCACACCCAGGCCAGGAACAGTTTCCCTCAGTGATATGAACTGATAAATGTCATCACCCTTCTTTAAGGCTAGAAACCAATGAGAAAAGTTTTCCAGGACTGGAAGTTCAAATTTATATGTCTGAGTTTGAATGTTTGTGACTCAGTCCTTTACAGAAACTATCTGTAAGTAAATTAATTTAATTATTATAAAAAGTTGACATTCGAAGACAGAAAGATTTAACCAAGATGACTTAGATGACATTATGCTGGGAATAAAATTCAGCTTAATTGTGATTTGTGTGTTTAAATAGAAAGACCTTTAAATCCTGGTTAATCTGATATAAAGTTTTATTGCCATTCCCAAGCATTGCAAAATATTGAGGCAGGCTCCAAACATCCCTGATGAAGTTTCAACCATTGCTTGTTCCTTTTTTCCCCTTAAATAAAGGTTTATTTTTTAATTTTCTTTCCCTTTGATTGTTTTTACCTACAGAGATCATATTTTTGTGTTCTCCTCTAATATCAAGAAAGTGAAGGGAAAAAAGGTCAAAGTCTCATATTGACAGTTGGGTTTTCTTTGTGGGAGAGGGGAAAAAAAAGCTAGAGATTTCTATGGTCCTCCTCCAAACTAGAGAATATAGCAAGATTTGTCATGAGCACTGAGAAGTGTAAAATATTAATGGAAATCTGACAGTATTGTTCTCCGAAATGGAAAATTTCATTTTCTAATGCTACCACAAGTTCTCTGAGGGGGTGAGAGGTTTGCTTTTACACTAAAAAAATATTCATAAGTAGTCCCCAGAGAGGGATGGAGGGAAGAAGGGAGAGGAGAAGGAAGGAAGGAAGCAGGCAAGCAAGCAAACAAGCAAGCAAGCAAGCAAGCTATGATTGGGCTGCAGCATGAGGCATGGAGACTTTTTCTTCACTTTCCTGGAGAGCAGGAAAACACACATCACCTCAATAAGCTCTGAGCTTTATACCGATACTTATTTAGTTAGTTTATTTAGTTACCCATAGAGTAACTAAGTGCTTATTGTTAAGTCACTTGCAGAGTATTTAAACATGACAGCACAGCCTTAGCTCTGCACAGCCTTAGTTCTCATGCTACATTTAAATTGGCTAGAAAATAAGAATGATGAGTAATTTTAACATATTTAAAGGGATGAGGAAGATGAAGATGTCTATTTCTGTGGCCTCTTGGTGACAGCCCTGACACAGCCTTTACTCTGCAGGGGAGAGGACAGCCTGATTTCAGCACAGAGAGTGGCTGGTTCTCTGCTAAGATTGCTGCTCTGGCCAGTCCAGCAATTAATGTCACTGAGGTCATCAAGCAGACGTGGAGTGGTAACAACTTTCAGTTGCCACTGACCTGTCTGGATCCTAGCCAGAGACCTAGAAATCGAAATTTTTGCAGGCTGCTACCAGACCTTTTAGCTGCCTTTTACTTAACATATTTCAAACTGTGGAACAACAGAAGATGAAAAAAAATCAAAGGCAAGCAGATGTTGCAGGGATGATAAAGAGTGAGGCAAAAGCAATGGGAAATTGGGTTGAGAGGTAAATGATGTGGACAGATATAGACCTAGAAAGGAGTAGTTTCAGATGTCTGTCTGTTACTGGTTATCGGCTGTGCATCCATCCCACATAGTTTTAATATTGAAAGACCATGAGTAGTGTTTGGTTCTCAAATACACAGAGGTTATTTTTCTACAACTGATTCTCTAATCTGCAAAGCAGACTTTTTTTTGGTTGACAATTAGTAGTGCTGTGGTGAGTCACTTCTCTACTGGTGCTTCACTCCCTCCCTTTCTTCCATAAATGCTTCTAAGAATAACTGCTATAGAAATAACTTTCATCTAGGGAAATAGCCCAAAATAGCAAACTCTATCCCTAAAAGTTATCAGACTGGTTAGTCATTAGCAGACTATTAGACTGGAAAGAATAAAAGCCTAAAAGTAGCTAACAAATGTGTTCCTTATCAGTTTATTTTACTATGATTTATGCGTAAAAAGTGCAACAAAATTTCAATACATGCATGTTTCTATAGGTAGAAGGAAGTTGATTTCCTTAAGGTGCTTTACACATTGCTAAAATCATATGTTGACAACATTACACTTACACGCAAATTATCATTATATCACAAGAAACAAAAGATTTGAGTTTCATTATGTTCTGATCCTGCTGGATTTGGTTTTGGTTTTTTGGGGGGGTTTTTTTGTTTGTTTGTTTGTTTTTTTTTGAAAAGCAGTACATGGACCAGAAACAGATGCAGAAGCTGCAGATGTGCTGAATTTTACAGACAGCTATGGTGCTTTAGTATCTCATTACAGAACTGACATAGAAATTTTGCCTGAAAATCACAACACAAAAGACCCTTTTTACTATAATATCAAGGAGAGGAGGACAAAAAGTGCACTTTGTGCAGCAGAGAGAGTAGTACCCAGTGGACTGAACTTGTAGACTCAGCCCATCTGGATCAATGTAGTTTAGCATGGTCCTGTGCAGTTCAGTGGGCTTGTCAGTCTCTTTAGGTTCTGTGCTTTAGATAACAAAGAAGATTTACCATAGTGATGCTTGGCAACTGGCTAATCTCCAGGGGGTTAAAACCAATTACTTTTTATGTAGCACTTTTGCTAGTTTTCTTGCCCCCTTAAGAAGGCTTGAAGGTAGCTAACAGGAGTAGCTTGTTTATTTAGCTAACTAAGAATTTCAGAGTTCTCTCCCTTCTTCTGGACTTTTACAACTAAAAAGCCCAGGTTAAGCCCTCACATGCACTGGGGTCTCAGCTCACCTGTGTGTGAGTTCAAGTCTCTGTTCTTCTGCAAGTAACTTCTCAAATGCAGTCGCAGTGTAGAAATAGCCTCATCCTCTTCTTAAAACAAGCAATCTGTGTAGGTTATAAAAAGTAACTGAGTCAAAACAGCTGAAACCAGGAGATAAGCCTCTTAGATCAGAAGAGGTACACAAGTGGTAAATGAACAAATGTGTGTAAATACATGTTGAAGAACATGGGGTGGCCCGTGCCATTTTCCCTGCACTTTATGCTCTATAGGATGTATGTCATATTCCCAGGAACCTGTCAGGGGGGAAATCATAACAAAGAGAAAGATGCACTTCTTTTTCTGTCTTAGTCTTGTCTTTGAACATACTCTGAATTGTTGGCCTGTTTAGGATGGCTGAGTGTGGTAGCAGCACAAGTTGTCACAAATTGCTCAGTTCACCATCCTGTGGCTTGCTGTCCCCTCAGGTGCACTTTAGACACAGGTTAGCACCATCCTAGGCAAGCTGAGAGCTGTATTTAATTTCTAACATAATGATTTATTCACTGTAGTATTGCACAGTCATACAGACTGACAAGGCTGAAGTTCACACCTTGTGGTATTTTTAAAGGCAAGTTTACTAGTTCTGTGCTCCCTCAGTATGGCAGTCTTGTTTACTGGGTTATATACTCTGCCAGGCTAGCTGATGTGAATCACCAAGCAGTTTGGTGCTTTGCCTCTTGATTGCTAAACCACAGTGCTTGCTGCTATGACAAATGCTGATACACTTCTCACAGACCAAACTTGTTGCTGTCCTCACAGTTTCATTGGTACAAGTTCCTGATTCAGGAATGCATGCAAATTTGATAATTAAGGACTAGCAGGACTGTATGGTGATTCCCTCCAGAAAATTGAAGGACTGGTCATGTCAAGAGAACACAAGAGCAGCAGATGTGCTACTATGCTACGGAAAACTATGGTGCGGCAAACAGCATTTGTTTGAGGTGTCAATGGCACCTATCCCAACTAGGGTATATGGGATTATATCTAGGGAGTGAGGGGAAGTACAGTCAAGGTCATTCATTCATCAGATTTTATATACTGGCTGTATAAAGTAGAATTAATAGGACTGTTAGTTGCTGTAACACTGCTACCATTTCAACAGAGTTCAACGTTTGAAAACTGAAAATTAGGACCTGTCTCTGTATTATCCCTAGGGTCAGCACTGACTTATTTATTCTCTTTTAATTAGTTGCAGCTAGCTCTAGGGTGGGTCAGGGGAGGCTGGAAGTGAGACTCTCAGAATGACCATTTAAATCCTGCCTTACTGCACAGGGATAAACAGAAGAGTATCTCTGACCTCCAACACTGTGTAGACTCTCTTAAGTATTAATTCCTAGTACAGTATTTGCTACAAAGGGACACACACCATAAACTCTCAAAGACAGAAAAGCAGTCTGGAAGTGACAGCAGAACATGTATGTACATTTATTTTTGGTTACAGAAAAGGCAGGCCAGTCAGAGTGTGGATACACTACCCCTCTCATTCCCACTATGTTCGTGGGAGGTTCCCCTCACACAGTCAGGAACAGTTCCACTCACAGGTTTGTATTGTTACAGGGGTCCTGAGGCTCTTATCAGTCAATGGTAACCAGATATGCCATGTAGCTATCCCATCTCACCATGCCTGTGGTGAGTAGAGGAACTGCAGTACCAAGAGGCCATCAAGGGGAGGAGGTTTTTCAGTTGGCACAGCAGGTGTTGAAAATGCCAGTTTACTTACATTATTGCATTCATTATAAGGTCATCCCCAGTGATAATGCCATATATGGGGGCTTCACCCTCCTCTAGTGGAGAGAAAAGGACAGGGGAACACATGAAAGATTTGATACTAAAATTGTCTGCAAATCTCTGTTAGGTGTGGCAGAGAGCAGATCAAGTAGAAATTTCCCTCTGTGCCTTCCTTCACATAAAGATAAATTTCAAGAAGAGAAATTAAGCACTACAGTGATTTGCAAAGAACATGGCTTTGGTTAATGTCCTCAAATTAACAACTAGAATAGGAATTCTGCACCAATTGGTGCAAGAAGATAATGAACTACTGAAGTTTTTGGAAAAGAACTGGCAAAGATTTCTTCAGGGTTTTTTTACTGGCAGTTTTAGTGTCCATTTTATTTTTGCTTCCTATAAGTATTCTAGCAGAAATATTTCCTGGCAAGAATGTGCTTCAAAGCAGTCAATATTTTAAGTATTTACTGATAGCAGATTTGAAATCCCTGAAATTTGAACCAAACACTTTCACAGAGACATAATTATTCAGTAGAGGCACAGAAAAAGCTACAAAAAGCTGCTCACAACCCACAGTTTTTGGAAATTATCCTCAGAGTAAGCAAAAATGAAGAATAAGGTAGGAGTCTTCAAGGAGATTTGTAGACAGGAAAGAAATTACCTACATGTCCAAGTAAACTATTTAAATTTTTATTGCTTAAAATTTAGTTATTCAATTCTACTGGTAACTATAAATCTATGAAGTATCCATGTCCCAATACGGTAGGCATTTCAAAATTATTCTTCCTAGTGTTTACCCAAGAGGTTTTCACTGAAACAAAGAGATAGTATAAATGAATGCAGAGAGAAAAATGAGCCTCCTATCTACATTTTAGTGACACTACTTTTTCATAATTTTCAACAGTGACTTCTAAGCTAAACTTGTTATATATTTGTGTTACCATTAAACCACCTTATCAAAGCTATTCCACATGGTGCACTGGACAACCCACACTCTCTGTGGGTTTTCTCTGACCTTATGTGACTTTGGTTTAGGTCTATCATTAGCTCTTTTCTCGTAACTGAGTGCTGATCTCAGAACATCAATGCTTCCTTCAGCAAACTGTTGATCCCAGTAGTCTCTTCCCCCTTTCTCCCATTCTCTTCATCTTTCTAACCTTTTTACTGGTTTACTTGTTCTTCCTTTCCAGTGTATTAAAACAAGCCTATAGGCCAAGCCACTTATTTCTAGTTTTTATTTTACAAGTCTTGTCAAGTTGGACAGTCTTGACAACTGAAAAAAGAAACTTCAGGTTAAGGCTGATCACCGAAGAGAGGCTTCTGTACATAGTAGCACATCACACCATTTGTGACACAGAGGCTCTTTGGGACCCTCTGCAATGTAGCTTCTGATAGAATATGCAAAACAAACAAGACACACAAGAAACAGAATTTTAAAACATAGGCAGCTTGCACCTAAGTAGTTGAAGCTGCCAATTTCAATAAATACATAGAGGTTTGAAAAAAATATTAGCTGTATCTTTCCACACCCACATTTCATAAATGCAGACACCCACACACTTTGTCATATATATTGCATGTTACTTTTCTGGAAAATATCCTGGAATTTAATATAATATGTGAGTTGATAATTTATTTTAGGCTATATACATCCATTTAGGAGACTGGCTATTGAAACACTACTTTCATCAAACCACTCTGTAAATTAACTGATTAGCTGTGCACGGTGCAGACAGTGACAGCATTGAACAGTGTGAATTTGAAGAAGCATTCTATTTCATGGCACAAATTGTGGGAGTGAACTAATGTAGTTTTGGTATGAACGGCACAAGTTTAATGATGTGATTTCTGGTCTGAAAATTTTTCTGACTATTGAAGGTCTTTGTGCAAGTTACAAAAAGTACAAAAACTTCAAACAACTATTCAAGTTAAGTTCCTGTTTGACTTCCTCTCTTAAAACAAGAAAATCAATCCTTTTTTTCAGTTTCACATAGTACTACGCACTTTGTTGTGAATTTGCCCCTACCCATATTCCTGCTGTAATTTCTGTCTGATTTGGATTGAAGGTGAAGGAGTTAGAGAAACAAAAAAAACTTTGGGTAAGCCAGCCAACATTGTACTGCCCCACACAAGTAAATTCTGTGGTCCTTCTGTACAGGAAGAGACTTTGATTGAAAGCTCAACAAAACCAATATTTATTACCAAGAGGTGGCTAAAAAAACAAGAACCTGAGAGAGAGGAAAGAGGAGGAAAACAAGCCCTCAGTACAATTCCCCCTCTCACTCAGATGTTACTTACGAAGTTATCTTACTGACCCCAGAATGCTTAGAACTACCCATAGCAGGGTAGCCTGCATTCTTGGAGTCAGCAGGCTCACAAGATAATGGGCGGCCCCGCAAAACGCAATGTTCTCCTTCGATGTGAAGCTTGCATTTCACTCCCAGCATGAGCTCTGCTTTTTATACAATTAATTGGTGACGTCTACCTGGGCAGGTGTGGTCAGCACCGCCCAGCTAGAGGCCTTCAGTCCCTTCCCTCATTATACAAGTGGCATCTCTTCTGCGCATGGATGGGTACTCTGGAATGTCCCCGTGCCTGCATACTGCACCTCAGGGGGTCTTTCCTAAATGACTCTGGGGGCTTACTTCATCCTACTCCTCTTTACTTTCCAGTTCAAATGCCCTTGGAGGGTCATCAATCAATAGTGAGGTACCAGTTAATTATAGTTTATACAGAATGCTCCCTTCAAGGACGAAGTTCTAGTTTATCAGTGCTTGTTTTCTCATAACTTGGTGGGAAAAGAATAGATTCTCACAGGTGGCTGAGCCAACCACAGACCAAGGTCATTGATAAAAATATTAAACAGGACTTGCACCAGTACTGAGCACTGGGAACACCACCACTGACTGGATGCCATCTGGATTTAACTCCATTCACCACTGTTCTCTGGGCTCAGCTGTCCAGACAGCTTTTTACCCAGAGAAGAGTACACAATCTAAGCCATGAGCAGCCAGGTTCTCCAGCAGAAAGCTGTGGGAAATGGTGTCTATGGCTTTCTAAAGTCCAGATAAACAACAGCCATAAGTCTTTCCCTCATCTACTAAGTAGCTCACTGTGTCACAGGAGGAGATCAGGGAAGCCAGGTAGAATCTAGCTTTTCTCTTCTTCTCGAAAGTGGCTTCTTGCCTTACTTCTTTCTGACCACAAAATTAGTTCAGAGCCTGACCTCCTGCCATATTGCAGGTAGGAATAAGAGCTCAAATAGTTCCTAATTATCCTCAATTTAGCTCTAGTTCTCTTGTTGGAAGGCCTTTATTTCCATAGATAATGTTGCAGTTGACTCACTTCTGCCTTGCATGCTAATCCAATGCTTCCACAATCCATTGCACCACCGAAGTCAATAGGAGCTTTGCCATCAAATGAGCTACAAGCCAGAGGCAATCCCTAATTAGTTAACTCTGACTGCTAGATGCAACTTGCTCTGTAGCAGCCACTGAATTATTATATTCTACTAATCTGTATCTGACTAAACACTTTTACCAGTGTATTCCTGAGCACTCCCCCTTCCCAGGGAGGTTAATTAAATGACAATTGTTGCTATTTAAGGTCAGAAATAGGGGACAAGATAACATAAACCCCACAAAATTTAAGCTAAATAACAGCTCCAAAAGAGACAAAACCATGGATGGGTATCTACTCTGGCCAGCACAGGGTCAGTAGCGCCAAGGCTATCCACACATTTAGCATCAGCAGCAGCAGCAGCTCAAAACTCCTCCACCGCCCCCACTGCCACAGCACTGTCTGATCACTTCCTGCCTGCCTTGCATCTGACTAACAGCCAGCTGCCTCAGCCCTGCACTCAGAAAGACTGGCCAAAAATTAGTTTAAACCAAATGCGTTCTCATTACTTTTAGAGTCCTCTCTTGGTGCAACACAGCATGACACTGGGACTAAGTATTATTTTGTTTTAATCAATGTTGCTGATATTTGAGAGAGAAGGAGAGGGAGCATGAGCAACTCCACTGCAGTCTTTAATGTGGCTCTAGTGAGATGCTGTTATATATTGGGCCGTGTCTCAGCATAGGGGCTTGTTTGACAGGTCCTGTCATCATCTACCTCCAAGATTATCATTCATGCTGCTAGAAAGACAACTTTATTGGACTAAATATTGGCATGTGTCTGTGAGGCCCACACAGGTAAAGGCTCTCCCGGGGCCATGTGTCTGAGTCACTGTGCGTGGGTGTAACAACTGCACTAGTTATTATTAATCTCTCTGAAACCTCTTTACAGTGATTAAGGGAGTACTGTATGAAAGCAATCTGCTTTGTGGGTTCTCGCCAAGGAAGACCCACTAAGCAGATTTTGTTGGATCCTTCAGCCAAACTGCTCTTTTCTTGGCAACCAAAATGCGCATCAACATAGATGTAATGTCAATTTCCAGCCTTTTTGTAAAGTACTTTATTCAGGTTATTTGGATGCTACACAAACCACTAATTCAAAGCACAGTATTTAACATAGCCAATCGCTTTTCTGATGTGCCAGTGTATATAAATAAACTCGAGCAGGAGACAAGAGGTCACATTTAAAATAGAAGGCAAAAAGCAGGTGTGTTCTTATCTCCAATCCCCTTTTCATGAAAAAATGACTTCAGTCGAGAGGTTTCAGTATGAGATGAATGACAGGTATATGTCAGCAGGTGATGAACTTCCTGCAAATTGTGGCCAGAACAGCTCAGCAAATTGCCAGGGATGTGCTCATCTTTTTCTCCAAGCTGGGCATTTGGGGAATAGAAGATCCAAGCTCTCACTAAGAAAGCTGTGAAAATGAGATCATATGGCAATGGCCTGCAGCTACATAGAATTTTTGGTAACCCTAGTTTTGGGTGAAAATAATGATCACATAGAAAGCTTTAGCCTATGTGTTCAATAACAAGGCTGGTAGCTAGTTTCTGTGGCTGAGTCAGAGGGGAGGAACTCATATCCTCTAGAGAAAGACTCTAGTAGGTTTTGTCTGACCTATTTTCTTTGAGCTATGGTATCTTTAACTTCTGTTTACTCCTGTATATATGTGTATATATATATTTTAAAAATTCTCACCCTTTTTTCCTCTTCCCATCCCCATTTCTGGCAGTTGATCAAAGCCTGGGTTTACTATTCTACTAGGTGCCTTATGACATCTTGTTCTTACACACCAGAAAGTGACTGTCTCTAAAGTAACTTTATGAAGCTAAGTAAAACGGGGCAAAACAGCGGCAAATTGAGGTTTTTGCAGCTTAGTCTGTCCCAGGAGGTTTGAACTGGGGAAAAACAAGACACTCTGAAGGAAGCAAAAAATAAGAATGAAAAAGAAACAAGATAGTCTCAAGAAAGGAGAGAAAAAAAGAATCTAATATTAGGTAGAATGTCAAATAGATATTTGGAGTTCAGAGCGCTACACCAGACTGACTATACTCAGCTTTGACTACCTGCAGCACTTTTTATATCACCAGCTTTGTGTCATTAAGTAATTAATGTTGTGGTGATGTGCCATTTCCTTCCATATCACTTCATTCACTACACATCATATGGTCATCATTTCAGTTTCTATTGTATTAAAATACTTAATCAGAGTCAATTCCTTTTTGACTTCATCTGTTCTGTGTACCTGGGTTGTGTTTTGTGTTTGGTGTTTTTTTCTATTTCCAGAGAGCAAGAGATCCAATATGAGCAGATAGCCTCTGAAACTCATTTCTTCCACCTAGAAGGCAAACAAGCTTACCTTTAAAAAACAGAAAAGGACAGACACACAGAAAACTTCTTGCTAGCTTATTTTGTGCCCCTTGCTAAGCATGTCATAGAATCACAGAAGCTTGGAAGCATAGAATCACAGAATGGTTTGTGTCAGAAGGAACCTTAATGATCATCTAGTTCCAAGCTCCCTGCCATAGGCAGGGACATTTTTCACTAGACCAGGTTGGTTGCTCAGAGCTCCATCCAACCTGACCTTGAATAGTTCCAGGAATGGAACATCCACAACTTCTCTGAGCAGCCTGTTCCAGTGCCTCACCATCATCACAGTAAAGAATTTCTCCCTAATATCTAATCTAAACCTACTCTCTTTCAATTTGAAGCCATTCCCCCTTGTCCTGTCACTATACGCCCTTGTGAAAAGTCCCCCTCCATCAGTCTTTTAGACTCTTTTCAGATACTAGAAGGCTGCAAATAGGTCACTCTGAAATCTTCTCCAGGCTGAACAACCCCAATTCTCTTCCCTTTTCCTCATAGGAAAAGTGCCCCACCCCTCTAATCAACTTGGTGGCCCTTCTCTGTACTCACTCCAGCAGGTCAATGTCCGTCCTGTGCTGGGGACCCCAGAGTGGATGCAGCATTCCCAGAGCAGACCAGAGGGGCAGAATCGAACTGCTGGCCATGCTGCTTTTGGTGCAGTCCAGGATATGTTTGGCTTTCTGGGCTGTTGAGTACACATTGTTGGCCTCTCATCCACCGGCACCCCAAGTCCCTCTTGGTAGGGCTGCTTTTGATCTGCTCATCCCCCAGCCTGTACTTATCCCTGAGGTTGCCCCAACCCAGGTGCAGCACCTTACCCTTGGTCTTTTTAAAACTAATAATATTCCCATAGGCACACTTCTCTAGCCTGTCCAGATTTCTCTGGATGGCATTTCATTCATCCGGTGTGTCAATCATACCACTCAGCTTGGTGCACTTGGTGCTGTCATATCCTTCTGCTTTTGCATACATAACTGTAAAATGATACTAACTAAATTATGTTGTTTACACTCAGAGGGGTATTTGGCTGCATAAAACTGTGCATCCTCGAGTGATTTTCAAAAAGGGCTATGCAGTCAGAGCATCAACCTGCCCCTAGAGCAGGTAGAGGAACTATCCTTGCTTTACTGCATTTGATATAGTGCCACTTATCGCATTTTAGTTTCATCTGTTCCATCAATCTGCATGAAGAGACTGCCTAATCATGACCTTGCCCCTCTCTACTGCCCACAGAGTGACGTACAGCCATTGGTGTAGAAGGGTGAAACAGCTCCATTGTGCCTCTGGTCCTTGCAATAGGAAGCAAGACAATGGTGGCCAAGCCTCCTTTCTTCCCCCTAGAACTTCACAAGCGCTGGAAAGAGTAAAGTCTTTTACTGGTGCTTTGGACTGATTATATTTAAATGAAAGACCATTTCTAAACTTCAAATACCAATAAAGAAATAGGATCATGAAGACTTGGCTGAAAGAAAAAAAAAAAAAACAAACCACAGGTATTAATGTTAATGAAATCGTAATATCCAACACCAATCCTTGATGAGTTGGCCTGTGTTTATGATGGAGGAACAGAGGAAGTCTTAATGACCCCTTGACCTCCCCAGTAAATCCACACTTGAAAGGGAGGGGATTAAAATGTTTTAAAAATCATGTGCTGGAAGCTGAGAGAGCTTAACATTTTCGTTATGCTGATGTCAGATGACTTTCCCAGCCCCTACATCAGTTATCTACCAGGCCAAAATGGAAGCAGGAGTGCTGGTATGTTAAGGTAAGACGTCTTGTAAAAAACTTCAGGTTTCTTGACTTGGCACAGCTCTACCTCACTGCCTTTGTCCAGGGCATGAAACATCTGAACTTTCTACACAGATTATCAGGATCTATTTTGATCAGTTTTCCTTTTTGTGAGAGTGGGAGTGCATGAACATGTGATCACAGAATCACAGAATCATAAAATCACAGAACATGGCGAGTTGGAAGGGACCCACAAGGATCATCAAGTCCAACCCATAGCCCTACACAGGACCATCCCCAAAGGTATCATCCTTCCCAGTGGAAAAGGCCCTTTCAAGCTTTACAGACCAGTTGTGCTGGGCTCAGTCAGCTCTTCTTCCTGAAAATGCAGTAAGAATTCATCCAAATTCCCAGCTCTGCTCAGCAGCATAAAAAAAAACAAAGAGAGAAATACAAGCATAGCTATAATCTATCTGGTGGAAGAATAGAAATATAAAACTCTGCCAAGTAGCACAAAAAAAAAAAAAAAGTTCAGTGTGGTAAAATGGAGAAGAGATAATAATCGGTATGCTAGAAGGATGTGCGTTAACAATTACAAGGAAATATCTTATACTTTGTGAGATCCAACAAAAATAAAATTGAAAAGAGATATTCAAATTACCTATACCCTGAATCTCTCACAGAGACTTTTGCTTGTTATTAGCAAATGCCTATGTGACAACGATAAAACCTTGTCTGATACTACAACAAATATGAAGAGGAAAGACATCAGCAATCTGCCTCTGTTCAGTCTTCCAGTAATACGTTATAACTTCTATGACTAACACCAATGACTGTAGATTTTCACAGCCACCCTGTTTGCACAAGATTCAACTGCAATGAAATTGCATTCTTGCTCCAGAGAGTCACAAAATTTAACTTGTAGCCATCTGAGAGCTGTTTGCACAGCGTTTCATTTGTATTGGTGAAAAAATGAAACAAAGAAACCAGACTCACATTTTTTTGTTCACGTCCTCTGAATTCTTGTAAAATTATATCCATAGGATGTAATTTACTTTTTTATGTTACTTAATATATATTTATATATATAATAATTATGTTGTATTTATTAGATAAGTACAAATGAGTGATAAATTTTATTCCTGGGGGAACCCCTTTACTGCCATCCACTGACTCTGAAACCAGCAGCTGCTTCCTCACCAGATAGGAGGCAAATTCAAATCTTGGTTACCCTAAACATATTTTCAAGGTAGTATCAACTACTCCAAAGCATTTTGAGGAACTCCCAGCACATTTTTCTCTGTATAGAATGATACATCAGCTTGTGGATTGTTATGGCTCACTGACTGGGATTTGCTTCTGCCATCCGTAGTCACCTTAAATAACATCTCACTGTATGGGTAGTCTCCCTCCAGAAAAGCAACCACCTGTAGGCTTTGGAGCAGTGTTTGCAGAAAACCAGCACGACTTCATCCTGGTGGAGAACCTGAGTGCTCAGCCACTATGGAAGCTAAACAGCACACATAGGGAAGCATACTTTTTGTTCAAAGTCTGGTTGCAGAGTCTGAACCAGGAAAGTCTGTGGTCTGAGACTGCACGAGGTTGCATTGTGGAAAAGGATTGCACAGTGTGTCAACAGCTTAGAAGACAAAACAAAAATGGGTTATGTTTTATGCTGCAAATGTTGATTTTTTTTTTTAGAGTTGTTTTTATCAATTAGTCTCCTTTCTGTTTCTAGTGGGGTCAAAAATATTTTCAATAGAAAAGTAATCTTCCAAACAGAAAGGTTATTTATCCCTTTGATATTCTTTATCCATAAGGTGTTTGTATTTCTGAACAAGGTACTATAATATACAATATACCAGAAGCAGTACACGTATCTCAGTAAGGCTTCAGGCCAACAGCTGAATGAATTCCTCAAAGTAACACAGAGACCTTTTCAGGATGCTAAATACTTTTCCTGTTTGAAAACTCAGAATGTTTTGCTGTATGTGCAAAGGAGATTGGGGCCTGAAAACGGCTTAATAGACGTGTTTGTAACAAATAACCTCTGTCAAAAATGGGAAAAAAAACCCAAACCAGCCAACAACCTAAAAACTAGCACTATTGTAAATTGTATGTTTAAAAAAAATGGAAAAACAATTGTATCTCTCTCTAACAACCATCCATCTTCAATATTAGTCATCCCCAGGAAGTCACAAAGGTTCATCTGAAAATCCTTTGAAGATCCTCTCTGCTGTCCTCCCACATGAGAAAACTTGGCCCACTCTGCTATGCAAGCACAGAGCAGAGTAGCCTGCACTTGTGAGGAAATTGGTCTTACTTTAATTACTTTGTGTACTGACATTGCTGCCTAGTGATATTCTTCCCTTTACCTAAGGGCACATACATCTCACCTCCACAAAAAAATCACATTACACCAGGACCTTACACATAATTTAATAAAAGTAACCCACTTTAACTGAGCAAGATGGAACCCCATTTGGACAATTGAATGATGCTCAGATGTCCAAAGTTTTGAGAATTGGCTCCTGCAGATTGTGGGAAATTGGGAAGAGTGTTTCTTAGGGCAGCCACAGCCATCTTTGAAAGAAGGACGAAAGCGGCCCTGGAGCACTGGGATGTGCGTAGCCCAAAGGGCACGAGTTCCATTGCTTCTCCTGCTGCCTGACAAGAACACCCCATATGTACAGCAAAACATGACAAAACTGATGTTTTAATGCTGTGAGGACAGATAAAGCATGAAGAGCCTCTTTGTGCCCAGTACCCTGCTCTACACCAGTTCCAAGACTCAGGATCCTTTCACCTCTCACTCTTCCAATGCACGGTAGTTATGAAAAGAAGTGGAGAATCCTACAGGAGGTAAACATCACTGCTGCTCATCTTGGTTGTGAAAGCAGGCAGGAGTTGTTATGTCCAACCTGAGTGAGACACAGCTCTGTCATGGAAAAGAATTATAGAAAGACCCTTTCAACTACAAAATTGTTAAAAACTCCACAGCACTTTCAGCTGTTTGTTTTGTTGTTTTGGAATTTTTGTGTTGGGTTGATTTTTTTGTTTGTTTGCTTTGTTGGTTGTTTTTTTTGGTCTGAATTTCTGTCTTTGTTCTCAGACCATCACAATAGTGCTGTGTAATAGAATTTGTTCATGTCTCTTGGTCTCTTGCTGTGTTTCATTTGCAGCTGTATGATGTACAATTAGCTGCTGATGTACTGTCACCTGGTCTCTAGTCTTTAGCATGGTTTATTGTACTTCACATTCTCTATATGCCATAGAAAGTCAGTCAAAGTCCTAATCTCCTTACAGAAAAACTAACTTTGAGTTATGAAGCCTGACACATACTACAATGCCTGTTGGAATTTCTGTGCACTTGCACTTTCTGTGCATGTGAATATGTGTACATGTGTGCACGTGTGTGCACATGTATGTGCACGCACCTGTGAGAGAACAAGAGAGAGAAAGCATTCTTTCAAATCCACATGAGCAATCCAGGAGAGCATACTCATTAGTGTTTGTGGCAAAGATACTAGAATGTATTGAAGAAAAAAATTTGTTTTCTATCTGCAAGTTTCAAACAGTTGTCTTTTTCTGAAGGCGAGTTTTCATAATAACTGTGCATACTCTTCCACAGCAATGTAAGCAAACAACAGGAGAGCCTCAGTCTTGCCTTAATTATTGTGATACATTTTTTGTGTCTTGTAAACTATTATTTATTGCCATATTTAGACCAGGAATGTGGGAACAGGGAAATGTGACTGATTAAATATTCCAAAAATCAGGAAAAGTAAGACTAGAATCTTAATAATGAAAAATATGGCCAGAAAATTACTTTCATGAACAAGATTTTAGAGTGAAACTTAATATTTAAACAGACATACAGTAATTTAGATGAACTCCTGATCCTGCTAAAGCAAGTAGCAAAACTAATTTCTTAATGTGTCATGTGAAAGAAGAAAATATTTCAGTGCAACTTCTGTGTATTGGGAAAATAAATATTTTTTAAAAAATAGTTTCAGTAAACACATTGCTTTTTGGTAGAATTAAAACCTCTCTTAAAACACAAACTGAAAATACGTATGGTTTTACTGGAATCTTGGCATTTTTTTGATGTGTGTGTGATAGAGCTAAATGTAATCAAAGTGAAGCAATTTCAATAAAAAGGAAACAAAAAGAAATTTTACATCAAGTTGCCTTTCATTGTCTCCCTTGACAACAATTTCACAGTATCTTTACTTTCTGCCAACGTACGGCTGTGACTTCTCTTGAGGAACTTCAGCATCTAGAAAGGCTGACGTTTCAGTATTGCCTTTCCTGCAACAAACCTTCTACTTCATGACCTACACAGGCTACTAACAATTCAGGAAGAAGATGAGGCCATGGAGGTGACTCCCTTGGTTCCTCATGAACATGGTGTTGAATAGAGGTGCCATAGCCAGAGGAACTCCTCCCTGACAGCCTTCAGGAGAGCAGCTCGTCATGTTCACGGTTTGATAGGCATTCCCATGCTGTTCTCGCCTCCACATGTAGATGCCACACAAGCATTACTGGATTTAAGTTTCGCAACATCTCTGCAAAAGAATAATGACTGTGACACCTCAGATTATAAAGAGTAAATTAAAAGACAGGTGTGGCTGCAGGTACAATGTATTTGGCTAAAGGTAGCTATCCATAATATAGCTGCAAACATGACCACTCTGAGATGGCCAGAAAGAAACAGTTGCCTCTGAGGGATATCTCATCCTAAGAGAGCAATAAAGTAAGGCTGATTAACTGTGCTTTTGACATATTAATTTGTCTTCATTTCCAGCTTCTGGAGGGAGGACAGACGTGACAGCCTCAGATATACCTTAAGGTCACCCTATGGTAAGGTGACATCATTTCCACCCTACACACCAACCTCTTATAGAAAGCTTACACCCCAAGGGAGACTAGCATCCAGGTCTCCCAAGTGCCAAAAATCAATCTTCATCCATTACCACAGGGTACAGGAATGAATGGACTTCTGTGTATGCAGAGTGGTGTGTTAGGAAAAAGAAGGACCATAATGGGAAGAGGGGAAAGGATAGGATGTTATTTCAGCAGTAGGACTTCCCTCAGAGGCTCTTGGAAGCCTTCACCCCAGGAAAATGGATGTCTCATCTTTAAGCCTCACACACAGCAGAATTCAGTGTGTGCAATGGAAGCCAGGGTGAGTTTCCAGTAAAATTTCCTACAAAGGAAGAGAAACTTAAAAGCCTTCTGGCTGTTATCACACCACCTTAGTTTTGAAAACAGAGAGCCAAAGGAAATGAGGGATCCAATATTTAAAGGTCTTTGGGATTCTCTGCTGTCTCTGCAGCCCTTATAACAAAATGGTTAGAGTGACTTTTTGACAGGGAGTTGTGCTGGGCACAGCCCTGCCACCCCTCACAGCACAATCGGGCAGTAGAGACAATCCTAGTATGGTCCATCCATATCTAAAACAAGGCAGAAGCTGGCACTGTTGTCAGCAGATGATCCACATATCCAAAATCTTTTCTCATCTCTAAATCAGTTTCCTGGGACTCAGTTGAGCTGTTAGTAGAAGATTGCCATGCTGCTCCCTCCACCAGCAGTGTCCAAACCAGCAGTACCCTGGTACCCTGAGGAGCATGCATGTTACTATGAGCAGTGAGAGGAGTTGGATACTTTATTATTTTGTGTCTGTAAGAAAGGCTGTTTGTCCTACTCACCTAAGGCAGCCACGAGATGTTTCTTAGCTGTATGTCAGGATCACAAGCTGCAGGCACAAAAACGTAAGCCCCAGCTCTACCTTTGTTGCTACCCCCATCCTTCTATCTTCTGATACTTTTCATTTAGATCAACATTAATTTTCTTTTTTTCAACCACTTTACCTTGCTTCACATTCTTTTTTTCTTCCTGCCTTCCTCATTGTGAGAAGAATGTACAGTTCTGCAGATGGGTAAAACCAACTTTCAAATGCAGACAACAGCGGGAATATCCTGCATGGACTCATCTTTCCCCTTCTCAACCAAGGAGAGCTGACAGAAAGTATGAATCATCCCCATCTTTGCATGGCTGTGTCAAGCATACTTGGATTTGAGGTATGGTGCAGAGTTCATGTCCTATTCTCCTGATATTCCCTAGGAAAGTCAGCGGGCAAAGAGGCAAAAGGCAGCTTGGGCCTCATCTAACAGCCAAAGTGATGGGCTGTACCTCTCTAGAGAAACCAGTCTTGCCCTGTCTGGTGACCTAGTGGTGTTCATTGCTCCCACTTGGGAGAATAGGAGGGTTGAGGAGACACCAAGGGCCACCTCTGAGCCTTAGGCCCCACAGAACACTCTAACCCCTTCTGTTTTTGCAGGCTTTTCCTACCATCGCATCTGCCTGCCCTGTTTTTTCTTCTCTACTCCTTTTCTTTCTCTCCTCAGGCACCCTTCCAGCAGCAGCACAGGGAGGCAGGGCAGTCTGACACTGGCCTTTCAATATATTTAAATACTAACAATTCACTGAGCTGGAAAATTATAAATCTGCAATTTTATTGAAAAAGGTGGTCACCTTCTTCTTTGGAGCCATGTTGAGAGACAGTGAGATAATTAATGGACTTTTACGCGACACAGAAGAAAAGAATGGCAAATTTTATGATCACTGGTAAGACAATTTTTTTAATTTCTAAGAAACCAACTTTCCATATGTAGTTCTGCTTATTACAAGAAGAAAAGCTATTAAAACCATCCTGTGCAGGTGAAAATGTTGTCACATAGCCTTTTTTTCTCTGAACTAACACAGATGAGGACAGCAACTGGCATTGAGGGATTAGTAATGTCTGCTAACAGTGTGCATGTGATGCCTACTCTGCACCATGTCTAGACACCTTCCTAGCATTTCATGTAAAAGCATTTCAAACCAAAACAGAGACAGACCAATGCTGTCAGCACAGCTCGTTGTAGTTATGAAGGGCATCCTTACTTGATGTGCTGCTGGGAAAGTTAAGCAAGACACGCAAGCCATAAAAAAGCCTTCAGGTAGGCAATATAAAAGGGGAGGCAAAAGCCACCAAAATAGAGAATAAAGGTGAAAGGTTTCAAAGGTAGAACAGGAGTCTCTCACATAGAGGGGGAGTAGAAATGAAATGAAATGAAATAGAGCTTGTCATCATCCTTTTTACAAAATGTGGGTGGATTTATGTAGCTGTAGTGAATTATGACAGCAATGAGAATTATGTGTGCAAAGAGCTAGTAGACAGGTTACACAACCCCAGTCTAGAGGAGAAAAAGGCGACAGAGCTGTGCAACTGGCCACAAAAACACAGGGTGATGAGAGATGAAGTATCACCTTCTTTAGAGAAATCCTTTTGAATCAAGGACATGATACGAAGTTAGAGTGGAGTACCTCCTCCAGAATAAGTAAAAGTGATTGTCTCATTGTTTTGAATAAGAATAGTTTTTCCAAGTTAGCAAATGCACTTTGGCAGGAAAAAGTCTTCCAGAATAAGTCACTAAGCAACTAAGACCTATAAGAAAATGATCACTCGGCAGAGAGAATGGGGAATACAGCAGCTGTAGAGTAAACTCTGTTGCTGATGGTCACTTACCTTTGCTAGATGATTAAGATTTCCTAACACCCAAATGAAATGGTTGACTGGGGCCTAAGCCTTTAGCCTTTCCCTCTTGGGAGCAAGCTCTGCCAAGTAAAGATAGCTGAAATGCCGGGTTAAAACCCGACTTCTTCCACCCTTTCAGTTCTCCTTATTCTGACAGTTCTGTCATTCAGTCTCTGTAACACATCCGGCATTCAGGAGCTGAGTCATGTGCTCAGTCCCTCATTTACTCAGCAAGCCCTGCAAACATTGGGCATAGTTAAAAGAACATGAGCTAATGATATCTGTCAAGAGAAACTATTAATTCAAACCCATGATATTTAAAAATAAAGTAGAAGAGCATTTCAGTTTATTTCCCTACTTATATTAATATATCGATCATCATTAATGAATATAGCCTAGGCACTAAAACAAGAGCATCTCCTGTTAGCTTGGAAAGCATATTATTATTACCTGTTAACATCTTTACATGAATATTTGGGAAATATATATATTAACGTTATATTTTGTCAAGGATTCTTTCTCCTCTTAGCCCCATAGCCTCTTCAGGTTCTTATTTTCAGTCTCCCAGTGGTTGCATATGATTATAGTAAATCAGGCCTGATGAACAACAGGTACTTTCACACTTGTTTCCATATCTGGGTACAGCACTTTATGAGAGGAGCCACTCAGGCATATGGTCTGTAATAAGCTGAGCTCCAGTGAATTGGAACTTCCTGCTTCAACAGCTATTTGGCCATTTGTTTTCTTGCTGCAGCTCTTTGATTATTTTCCTCTCTTTGACAGAATGATGAAATCAGCCACAGCGTTTATGTGCCACCTCCACCAAATGCTGCCCATATTCCAGCAGTTGGGCAGAAAAACGAGAGGATGGTTGGGGATAAGGTGCCCATTGACTCTGGAAGTCCTGAGGATTAAAAAGCACATATTCTACTGAGGGAGAAACTAATGTATGTGCAGTTAAAACTTCCCAAACCAGCTATGGTGGCTTGTGGTGACTTTTTTGCTGAGGTTGTCCATGCAGCAATTGGCAGCCTCAGTTTACTCTCTTACACCAAAAATGGGATAATTATTTCTTATGGTACATATCCTCAGTAATAATTACAGAATTTCATTTAGAAGCACATCAGCTTAAAGGTATTTGAAAACTTTAATCCATCTCAGTGAAAAATATCAGTTGCAACAAACAGGCGACATACCCAGTGCAATAGGAAACAAGGATGAAATTTTTCAAACAAATGAATGAACAAAGGTTTTGTGTAATGCAAAAATCCAATGAAAAAACAAGCAAGGAAAAAAATAAGCCTTACCCCTGGCCTAAAGAATGCCAAGTCATGTAATTTCTGAGGAGAATCCAAGGGGACTTCTACACCTTGTTTCCCTCCTCTCAAGCCTATATCTTAAGCACACAAGTTGATCAAATACTTACTGCTACTGAGGATGCAGGACAACAGCTGTGTTGCCTTTTGAGCCCCAGGACAGCACAGAGAGCTCTACATTCATCCTAATTAAAAGCAACTGAAAAGTTTTACATCAAACTGTTTTACAACAGAGAGTCGAGCTTTCAGTTGCAGTGAATTATTCATGAAATCATTCTGCTTTCTGCAGAACACTTCAATTTTTCATTGAAAACCCGAGCAAGCAAACCAAGAAACTGCATGAAATACTTCAGTTCTGGAGAGCCATCACAACATTCTAGAGACTTAAAGTCCCTCCCGTTCCCATTCTTTGTTGTGGGCTTTGCCCCTCTACCAAACTTCATTTCCCAGCAACATTCTGGCTAGACAGCAGTGCTGATGCATACCTTCCCACCCACACAAGAGAAGAATACTGATCATTATGGAAGGTGCAACGAAGTTAAGGAGTCATCACTTTGCGGTTTTTTGGATCTTGAAATTTTCTACCACCTAACTCAGTCATTGTTGAAGGTATAGAGAGGAAAAAAGTATGAAGAAAGGGCAGTGTGGAAGAAAAATGGACATGAGTGCTTTCAGCCTACTCAATTGCAGCTGTTGGTTTGCGTAGGAAATGAAGCGGAGCTACAAGACCCTCCAAAAATGAACATGACAGTCACTGAAGTATGAAAAACCAATGTGCAGAAAAAGAGGCTACTCAGTCTTGTTCAGTGACAGCCATAGGATGTGTCAGACAGCTTTCACAGAGAGATCAGCTCAGCACCCAGTCTAAAAGTCAAGGTACAAGAGAAGTGAATATGTCACGTGAAGGTGAATTTATACCCAAATAACACAAAGACCATCACAAAAAAGTACAAAGAAGATTCAGAAAAACAGGCTTTGACATCCTCAAGGCAAAAGTACCTACTGACAAGAAAAGTAACTTAAAGTCAATTGCTGACTGTACTTACTGTCTAGAGAGCATTGCTTTTGATATCTCCAACCAGAGTCTCAGCTGGTCTAACTTAAATGGTTGATTTCAGTAAAATCCTTGGCCATTTACCTGTTGAGCCTCTCAGTCTTAAAGAACTGGCATATTATCTAAGGTGAAAAATACATGCTTTGGCTATGCTTAAACTTCTGTTCAAGCAGAAAATACCATGAGCTGGAGGCTTCAAAACTAACAATGCTTCCCCACAGCTATTAAAAAAAACAGAGGTAAAAGGTCAGTTTCACTCCTGAGATCAAAAAAATATTGGCATTTAGTTTTGAAAAGAAAAATGAATCATCCTAAGCAAGGTGAAGAGTAGGGATGTTAATGTAGGGAAGCTCTTAAGTGTGTCTGTAAAGAGGATCAGAAATAAACATGCAAAAGAAGTTTGACATCTTTCTCAGAGGGAGAAGTTATGAATGATTGGATATGTTTGAAAGTTGGTGCGACGACTTTCAGAACCAAAAGATCAAGAGACTCTTGATCAAGGGAATCTAGGAGAGGCAGAAAGAGAGGCAGAGGTGAAGAAATATAAGCCCATAGCAAAAAATCTTTTTGACTATGTTTCAGGCCTTTTTCCTTTCTGATTAGAGCTGTGGTGGGAAGGAAAGGACAGAAATATGTGAGCACCTGTCTTTTAAAGCTGGGTAGCATCCACTGGTAACATCATCAAAAATTTGATTTGGGTTCTGTTTGAGAAACAAACCCCAATCAATTCTCACTTGAGTAGTCCTCAGTTATTCATTCTTCTGTACAAGGAAAAATAATTGATGAGCTGATCAGATAAGGAAATGCCAAACAAGGTACCTGATTATAGCAGAAAGCTGATCTATGAGATGAATTAGCCTCTTGATTCACTGAGTGACATAGAAAACTGGAGAAAGATAAAGAAAATTATCAGATGCTGCCAAGGAATTTACTGGATTGTTTTGACTGTGCCAAGTGATTCCCAGGGCATGACATTCAGTGGTGCTTCTACTGCTGCTCCAGAAGAGCCTGGCATATGGTTTTGCTCTAGCTTATCATTGGTGGGAAAGTTTGTGTGTGGATAACATGTGTGGATAAACTATTTGTCCCTTCTTGAACCCCAAAATGTGCTTTTAAATAAATTGCATTAGTTTCAAAAATCACTGATAGGAGCTGACCATATACAGAGTAGCACAGTCAGAAATCCATGACTACCCTGCATTTAACCAATACTTTTACCTCAGTACTGGTCATGCAGAAACTACCTGTAACAGAAAAGAAGTGCCTAGCATAGCTGTAAGGGCATGCACCATCCCCATGTCCTACTGAGGTCTTTTATCAGGCTGATGCCCAGCTGACACTTGTTGGCTCAGTCCCAGTGCAAGGGTTCACTGGTTCAGCTGCTGCAGCTGACCACAGCTACTGCTGTGCTCACTTTTGATCAGCTGAACTTAAAATATAAGTTGCTATTGAGGCAGGTAGTTACTTTTCTTTCTTCAGGATGTGGATGCTGGAAACTGTTTTAAAATTCCATTTTGATTATTCCTCTGTGTGTGTGTGTGCATTCTGTTACTTGCAATATCTGCTTAGAAGCAGTAAAGCAAAATGTCTTTGTCAGCTTTGTCTTTTTCTATTTGACAACTGCTGATGTCATTTTACTTTTGTTTGTAAATCTCAGCCTGTTTGCTGCTGAGTCACAGAAGAAGGCAAGAGATAATAAATATAGCCCTTAATAAACCAAGAAAGCTGTGGACCATTGGAATGACAATCAGAAAGGGAGTCTTTCTTAACCAGAAATAGCAGAACAGATGGATCCTGTTTCCTGTGTAGATTTCCCTGTCACTCACAAGCTTTGAATGATGTGGGTTGCATTCTCCAAAACAAAAATGTGAATATCAAGAGTCAGTAGCAGAGACTACCCTATCTATGGAAACAGGAGTAGAGGAAGCCCAGCATTTCCCATACAGGCTCCCTAAAGCAACTGTCTGCTGACAGAAATTATAAAATGCAGAACAGGGAGCTGAAGCACAGAAAGATGACTTTCACACCCATGTTCTGATTTTCAGTGTTTACACCTCATCCTCAGTATTCCTCAATCTTTCAACTAGCTTGACTGAGGCATGAAGTATTTAAACCATTGTCTACATTTTTAAGTTTTAGGAAAGATCTACTTTTGCTAAGACCAGCACACTTTAGATTTACCGGAGGACAGCAACGACACAGGAGTTGACTGTGTATCTGCATGATGTTGAGTCATTGGTACTTGATTCTCTAAGACTGAGAGGACAGATCCACACACTGTGTGATGATACAATTCTCAGAAAATTTGCAGGTTAGAGTCCACTGATACATACCCCATCCTTGCAACCACAGAGTCAGGTGAAGTGATAACTACAATGGGAGCACTGACCTAATGAATGGAAAAAACTGAGAGTAGGACCCTACTGCTGTGTCATCGTAGAGATTACAAGGTTGTCCAGCTGGTAACTTGAGAGATGGAGTGAGACAACAAGATGTATCTCTTCTCCAGAACAAAGAGTACATAAGAGAACAATATGACTAATCCATGGACTTGGTGATATCTCTCAGCTTTATTCAAGACAGCATACAAACTCTCCAATGTTTTTCACCAACACAGTCCAAAATATTTTCATTAACTGCAATGGCTTAAAAACAGCTACCACAAAGCCCTACCTGTTTTCTTGAGAGAAGTAGTGTTGTTGAAGTACCGTGGGGGATCGCAGGAGGGATCATGGTATGCGTCTAAAAAACGCTGGTCACAGCATGGCAACCAGTGGATTGAAACATAAGATGTGCTCAAAATGATGGCTGGAATTAAATTCTCACTACAAACACAAGTCTCTTAACTTGTGTTTTGGCTTGAAAACATTCTCATGGCCAGGTTTATTTTATTGTAAAGGATTCACTGAAGCAGGTAGCAGGGTAATGTACAGGTTTCCTTCAGAGTACCAAGAGCAAGAAAGTATCATTTCCAAAACTGTGATTGGCAAACCAGTGTCTGAGGGCTGTAGTGCCAATGCAGACTCTTCTACATGCACAGCTATCAATGTAGTGTATTTGAGCGGCTTACAATGTCTACTATTCGCAGCTTTCTCCTTCTCTCTCTTTTTGAAGTTGCCTCACATGCAATATAGTGCTACTACTTCCAAAGTCCATTCCCCTGAGGAAGCCCAGAAAGTCATTCTGTTGTTCCCCATTTTGTTTGCATCCACAGTAATTACTCAGGCAGTAATTGAAGGGACTTTGAATATTTATTAAAACTACATCAAAGGTGTAGCACTGTTTCTCCTTCCTACATGACCTGCAAGGAAACAAAAAAACCCAGATAACTCCATTCAAGTTCAAGTTATTTAGTCCTATTGTTTTCATCTGAGTACTTTTTCCTAAGTGGTTATAGACCGGGTTCTGTTGTTGTTCTTACCATGGCTAATTTAGTTCTCTGCATGTGTTTCAAGCATTTTGCTAAGGAGCTGCATTGTTTATAATGACATCGATGATGAATTTTCTTCACCATCAGCCCCTCTCTGAGGTCCTACACTGTCTGAGGGAAATGCTCCCAGACTCACAATTTCTTTGTCAGGCCAAAAGGTACACTATAACTCATTATTTCAGAGAAAAATGCCAGCAGGACTGAAATCTGCAAGTTTGCCTACTCAATGTAAGCAACAAAGAGAGGCTGATCCCCTGCCAAGAAAGAAAGCTAAAGTGGTGAGAACATTAGCCTGCTAAGCCATAGAGTTAGACTTGATTGCAGACTAAGTAAGGATAAAACACATTTCATTCACTGAAACATGATAGCTTCAAATAGATATTCAAAATGTATGTCTGCAATAATTTCTTCTACTCATACTCTAAAAAGATGTCATTGCCTCAGTGCTAGTGGAGCATACTACGTTACATACTTATCTTTTTAATGGCTTTGACATTAGTGCAACAATAAGCACAGGATTGACAGCTGATTTATTTATTTATCTATTTATTTAAGAAAATTCCAAGTATTGAATAGAAAATCATTAGCCTCAGCTGGCCTCAGGGCTTTTTAACTGTTTATAACTCCTAAAAATATGTGCAGGTTTTTGTCGTTCAGTGTGAGCTGTGATTTTCCTTTTCTATGGGTAATGGCAACAAATTTAAATAGAAGCGCTTCTGAACTCAAAATAAAACTAAAATTAAAGCAATTGAAGGTTTTTATGGTGATTGGTACATCAGGGACATCAGTCCAACTTGTCAGGGGCTTGGTATTTTGGTTATGGTTAAATAGTTAAAACTTTTTTAACTTTTATGGCACAGAACCAGAGATTTAGTAGAAATGCTTACCATTGTCTTCACCTTCCACAGTGCCTGATGTTGGAGTATTTTACAAATTTATTTTCTTTCTACCCCAACCACACATGAAAAACAGAGGATTTTGGCTGGTCCAGCATGTCCATTGTGTTAGAGTGCTACTCTTTTCTTATGATCATCAACCTGGGTCATAAATGGGATTAATTTCACATTAACTGCAGCTGGAAAGTAAGCTAAAAGTAGGAAAAAGTAAGAAGGTATCATCCATGGTATTTGGTTTTGCTCCTTTGAGAGGACAGATATTGCTGTTTCAAGCTGTCTTCCAAATAGTTGGGATTCATTAACCTCTGGAGCTACCTTTTGTGGTGGTGCCCCACCAGCTTTAGAAGCATGAGGGATTAAATTAGACTAGAATCTAATTTTTGACAGCTGTGACTAGTGGAGCTGAGTAACACTGTAGGTAACATCTGCTGGTTGCATTAGTCAGGGCTAGTTCCAACTCACTTTAGTACTCTGTTCCTTCTCACCTTGCTTTTTATCCTGTACTCCAACCACAATCAGTTAATTCTGCATATGGCACATTTTTTCTGCAGTTCTATACTATATTTTAATAGGTTTTGCTGCCTGTATTAACCGAAAATTATTAAAACCATAAAGTGCTTCAAAACAAGCAGTGTCAGAAAGAAATCTCTCTTCTAAGTATCCTCTTCGCTGCTGGCAACTATCATTTGCAGTTACAAATTAGATCATTTAAACCTTGTCTAGCTGTTGCCCACATTTCTAAAGCATCTCTTTCCTGATGGAGCTTTAACTTTAGTTGTCCTTCCACTCAGGGTATTTTCTTCATGTTACTCCCGTTGATGTCTTCTTGAGAAATTACTCAGGGCTGAGGCATCTGACAGAGGTCTGCCACCATCACTGCCTATGCCCTAGCTGATCGCCACTGGGTTACAGGAGTTACTTAAGCTTCTGTGACACAGCACAGCCACCAGCAGCCATTGTCAGCTGAGGGCTTCCCCATCTCTGGCTTTTAAGTCATAAGTATGCCAAGGAGTGCAGCATGTACTTTTTGTAGGTGGTAGTACCAAGGAGCAGGTGGTATGTTTGTTTCCTGCACAGACACTGAGCTTTGCAGTTTCATTCTAGTATATTACGTGATTATTAAATATTTTTGTGCAGATGTCACAGTGGGTAACCAGAAGATGAGATGGATGTTGAGACTAAACTATTTAAATTAGCACCCACTTCTCTGCACAGGGCTCAGCTGCTCTGTCTGCATTGCGTTCCTTGGTCCCTTAATTATCTGCACTGGGGAATGTATCGCTGGATGCTTGTGGCCCACTCTATGCTCCCAACTAATTGTTGATTTTTTTTTTACCTTTTGTGGGTTTTTTTTGGTTTTTTTTTTTTTTTTTGTTGTTGTTGTTGTTGTTGTTGGGTTTATTTTGTTTTTTTTTAAAGAGGCAATAAGAGGATGGCAAGTACTCAGATCTTGTCATAACTTCAAGGGAGGGAGGAATCAGATTACAGTCTGAGAATGGGGTGTTTGGGTGAAAAGTTATCTGTCTTATGGTGTAGAGAGCACCATTGTTGGAAGTAGATACACAGTCTGATACCAAGAGTCTTGTTACTCTATATTACAAGACTTCTGACTTTCTGAAACATATTATGTGATGCAAATCAAAGAGGATTCTGTTGATGTCAGTTCTGAGGGTTCACTGTTAGATTCTGATTTTAAATACAGTTGTAGCTTTTTGAAAACTGAGGGGTAAATCCTGTGCTGTCAGAACCCATGGGTTTACACAGAGTAGTGTACATTATTTTAATGTACAGCAAACTTTAGTTATTATTCTAATCAGGCTGCAGTGCATTTGATGTATATATCCAGTTGTCCATTTACACTGCAGTGTATATAATTGCTACAGTTGCCCTCATGTGTGTGCATATTTATACTTATAAATACATATGCACTCAAACTATACATAAAGGTATATTTATATACATACACCAGAACTTTCCTTTATGCACACAAGTATATATAAAAATACAGACACACAAGCAGGTGTATATAAATCTGCAACCTCTTGTGACCTACAGTAAAGAATTACAAATCGGATAGAAGATAAATTTTCTTTTTTTTTTCTGTCTAGAAAAATGAATCTAAAGCATAATTTGCAGCACAGAAAGGAAATGGTTTTGATGTTTATGAAACGCTATTGTCAAATTTGTTCAAGTAAAATACAATACACTGGATATATATACACAGCAGCTCTCTTCATGTTTAAAACATTCTAGAGAGCTTAACAAGTGATAACCTAAGATAAAGCTGCTGTTGGGTCAAAGAATGAATTATACAAGTGTTGCCTTTAGTCTTGACATGAAAGCATTTACAGAGCCAATGTTCTAAATCTCCGCTGGCAGAATATTCAGAGGTGGAAAACGAAAGAGCACTTAAGATGCATGGGCCCTTTCAGCTATGGATTTATAATGATATTTCTGTAGAGCATTTTTAGAACACAAAACCTGACTTGGGCAGCAAGGAAGTAATACCTCATCTGGATATGTAGGGCCTAGAGATTAGATGTGCACCTGGAATACCTTTAAGAGCTAACAAAAGCCTGAGAATAGTTGACCTTCTGGGGGACTGACAGCAACAACATCTGACCTGGTGACCCTACCCTCCCCTATGCTGTTTTCTTAAATTCATGCAACTTCAGGTTTTTTCTTGCTTATATTTTGTAAGTATACGTCATGATTATGCAACTGACAGGCTGAAAGCTCCTCAATGGGTATAACTGCCGGAATGGGTCAGTCATAGTTTGTCCAAGAAACTTCTGTCCTGAGTGAATTGGCCAGAAGCAGAGGAGAGGGGAATTTTCCCTCTGTGTCTAGTCACAGAATTTGGCTGAGCAGTTTATTGTGTTGCTGTCATGGTGTGGATGAACACCTGTTGGTCAAGATTCAGAGAACTGGGAAGATCTGGGTGGATGCCTTTTTCCATACAGCATCGAAAATCTGATGGATGGTTATGGCCTGCAGTTGTTCCTCAACTGATCCCAGCTGAATCCAGCTCTCTGGTGTGGACCATACTTCATTATAGTCTTGCTCTGTTACATTGTATTAGAATAAACTATTTGTCCCTTCTTGAACCCCATAATGTGCTTTTAAATAAATTGCATTAGTTTCAAAAATCTCTGGTTCATTTGAAAATAGCCTCCAGGAAAACCAAAGGGCTAACAACAAAGAGGAAACTCTGAGGGTATTTAGAAGTAGTCAAGACTCAGGTCCCTTTCATCATTATAAATATTTCATGTAAAGTGTAGTAGACAGAGCCATAGACTAAATTGTCCTTGACCCAAATTTCATTTTTTGAACAATTTGTTTTAGGATCATTCCAATAGTGAAAGTGGTTGAAATTGAAAAAAAGTGGATTTTAAATACTTAACTCCAGAGCCGCTATCCAAATCTCCCTTTTTGCCCACACTCCATCAGTGTGGACTTTTGTTTTCCTTTCTGTAAGCTATGCAAACGCCCAGGACTCCATATTCCTGATTTCACTAAAAACCTCTTTCTAAGCACCTACAATCTAATGAGATTCTAAAACCCATGTGAACAGACACTTGTCATAGATTACACCTAGGGACAGGATCAGACACCAAACAAAAGGAACAAGCACCTGTATTTCCTACAAGGCCCTCCTGGTTAGGAAGGGGCAGGCATGGGGTCTGTGTCCTCTGCATCCTGTCGGAGTCCAAGCATATGACTCCATGCTGTGGTAGGCATCTTAATCTTGGCAAGCCAGACTAGACTAAGCACCAGGTCTCTCCCCTGGGCTTACTGCATCTGCACAGGATGCATATGAGAGACAAACAAAATGCAGGGAGGGCTTGAGCAGTAAGGGCATTCACATGCACTTGTGGAGATGTTGGGAGTCTAGGCCCTCTTACACTAAGGATGACCTGCTACCTTTGAACAAAAAATTGAATGTTACGAATCCGTTCCTTTGTGTAGACCCCACTTAAGATCTGTGTAAGGTGTAGTAAAACCTTTACTCAATGCATTGTTTCATTTTACCTTTATAAATGGCTTTAAGGGAGTTTACCTGAAGAGCAGAGACTTGCCAAAGGGCTGGCAGCTGATTGCAGTAACTCATCAGCACTGTATGGCAAAGGGGCTGCACCACACACCTCCCACTGAGGAGCTCACTTCTTGGTGGTGTAAGAGCCCACCACTCCTCCACCATGCTGCCCAGCATCACTGGATATAAAAGTGGCTTAAAAGGCTGCTGCTAATGTATACTAGAGGTTAATTGCAGGAGTTGGGAAAGCTGATGTTTGTCTGAAAACAAACACAATATATGTTTGTAGTGGAAGTTGTAAACAAGGAGGCATACTGAGTAGGTAGCCTCAAGCTAGCAGAATTTTTTAAAAATCCTGAGATTTGTCTTTACATTATTTATAGGCTGGAGAAGATTCATTGTTTGTGAAACAACAGGCAGCCTTTGTGCTACATCTATTGACACAGTGAAACTTTCTTGGAGTGAAATTTGCTTTGATATCCTGTAGAGATTTCCTCCCAAATTCTGAGTTTCTCAAATAGGCTGTTCTCAAACTTGCCCCTTCTCTCACATGCACGCTCTCTTGCTGTGCCTTGTATGATGCGTGCAACACTTCACAGTGATCCGAACCCCATGCGGTGGGGGAGAATTATCAAGGGTGTATGGTATCTTTAAAGAACAAATTAGTAAAGCATTGATTCTTATTAACTCAAATAAAAGTAATCTTCATGAAGGCATTAGCAAAGAGCAAAATAACTGTTATGTACACAAATTTGGTGTGTTCTGTGCAGAACACAGCGTGAGATGAAGATGCTACTTTTATAATATTATCAGAAAGCAGGGAACAAAACAAGAGTACTGAAAGACTAATTTCTCCCCCAGGAAAACAAGACAAAACACTGTGTCCTAAGAGAATAGTCTGTGCTCACTGCCATCCTTTATCCTTCATCCTTCATGGTAATGCGAGAGCAGTCTGCAAAGGCTCAGTGGGCAAAATTCCGTTGCGTGTAACTCCTCTGAAGTCTAAGATAGTACACTAGAGATTAACATAGCCCATTTCAGACTCAAAAGTGGTTTTGCACTTTATTTATTATGATTTATTGAACTGCAGTAGCCCCTAGAGGTTCTCAGTAGGAGTGCTGTCCCATTATGCTTCATGAGCTAACAGGAAAGGACAATAACGGGACACTTGGGCACTCTGATTTCACTGGGGTCTGTCAGAAGCTCAGAAGTTGTCTTTAATTCCTTTCCAGAGATCAGGTTCATGTCCTGTTTTTGTACTTATCACTGAATGAGGCCCTCTGATAAAGACCCTCACAGCTGATGGAGTTACTACTATCCACAGCTTGCTGTTGTCTGCACCAACTCATCCTCCCCTGTTACAAACAAAATTTACCAGAGAGAAACAATGTCCTGCGATGTCATAGATAGGCTTCACAGCAGAGATCTTCTATTAACCAGTCCCAAGAGCTAAGGAAAAACAAGAACGACAACAAAAAAAGAAGGCAAAGTTAGCAGTACAGCTGTCAGAAAAGCAGTGGAATAGTCAAACAGGAGCTTCAGTCATTCCCTCTGGGCTAGAAAGAGAGATATCTTGTCATGTGGAGCTGTAAAGAGAAAAGTAATTAGAAGCTAAGGGAAAAAAAATAAAAGGAGACCTGTAGTATTACCCCCTCTAAAACACATGTTTTAAATTTCTAGACTGCTTTTTCTTTATGTGGGGGGAAACTATCTTTTTTTTTTTTTTTGAGGGTGGTGGTGATGTTTCTTCTTTTACCTTGCCTAAGTCTTGAAGCTGCAACATTGCCAGAGAAAGTAGTTTCACTAATAAATAGGCTTTATACAATATGAAAATACCACTACAAACTGCAGGGACAGGCAAAGGATAGAAGTAGACATGACAGTAATGCTGGATTCCTGCCCATTAAACATATCTGAAAACAGCCTCTGGTACAGCTTGCACTGGCTAATAGGCAGTTTAACTTACTCAGCACACTGTTGAGTCTTAAATCCGCTTTGACCACCTCAGTAAATGGTCTGAATGGCTCTTCCATCCATGGTATCCTGTTGTGTTTTATACAGGTAACATTTTCTTTTTATAGGAGGTTTCTTCTAAGCATCCTAAATTGTTTTGAAAACTTTTCAAAGCTCATTAAAGTCTTGCTAAATCATAAATATATTTTAAATTAATTTCAATACAATCATTGAACACATCATTGCTTCTATCATGGAGATTCATCCCAAGGTGGATTTGCTGTACTGTGTTTGAAATCCAGAGGAGGTTTTATATTGTAGAGCAACACTACTCTAGAAAAATCAGTCAGGAAATGATGTGCATGACAAAATCAAATGTATCAAAAGGACAGCAAAGAAGGCTCTTGCTTTCAGAAGATAATCTTCAAAAATAAAAATGACCTGTAACAAGTCTTTCTGAGTAATTTAATTTGTCTGAAACAATCAAGGGATCTCCATAAACTAAAGACTGATCTTTTCAGCACATGACTGTGTCCTGATCCAAAGGGATTAGGGCTTTCTAGTCAGCAGCCAACATTAGCTCTTCAGTTTTCCTCAGTGACTTCTTCTATTGCATGTCTTTCCCTATCAATACTTATTGAGTCTGGATGTAGTTCATGTCTCGAGGTATTTGGTTATGGCAATTTAGACCCAGTTCCTCTGCTGGCTCTAACATGAGGTCCTCAGAGACAGATATAGAAGGTACCTCTTTGTATCTGGTTTTCTCAGTAGCAAGCAAAGACTAGTTTCTTCTCCTCAAAGATAAGTACTGAAAGTTGTGGATGTGACAAACAGGAATAGGCAGGAAAATCACCTAAGCACATCCACGGAAAGAGCAAAGAAAAGGACGTGAGGAATACAGTCTGACCAAGCAGTGTTTGTTAGCGCATTGCTGCTGCAGACATGGTATAGGCACATAGGAGTTTAAGGAGACAGGATACAAAGCAATCAAACCCACTTTTTCTGTAGCTATCTTTTCTTTTCAGTTAAAGAAACCCAAATAAACTCACTTTTCAACAGTTTAGCTCTGTAATAGAGGCTGAGCAGTGAGGGGGAGGGAGGAACCCCTGTCTGTCTGCTGGGGGTCTAGACCACCCTACTGGTCATGGAAGGGAGCACAGATACTGCCCGGTAAGGATGCTCCTTGCATATGTGTTGCACGAAGCTCTCTGCATGCTCAGTGAGCAAATTTCATACCTTGAACTATTGGGCTCAGCCAGGCATTTATTCTTGCTGAGAATATGATTTTTCAGCTTTTTCTAAAGCTGGGCTTGACCTAAAGACTGCCTGCACAAAGGTAGGGGCACAAGGCAGGAAATGCTTAGAGGTTCCACTTATATAGGAACTGTAACAGAAAAAAAAGTAACGCAGAAGGGAAGCAGTACAAAAAAATCATTTATCATATTAACCTGTGAAATGGGTGGTATTAGTAGCACGCCTAATATTTTTGTTAACTCAGAAAAAATGTCCTGAAGTGCTATTACTAACGACAGCACTGCATTGTTATGTAAATGAAGCTTCCAGCCAAAGGGTTGAGTGGTGCAGTTCATACTGCAGTTTTTGTGGAACAAAGACAAAAGCTTCGCTTTTGGCCCCTCTGTAGGACTAACTTTTTTTTTGCTTAAGGTCCAAGATAATGGGGGCTACTCTTCTGCCTGGCATGACCAGGTTTAGCATATGGGTTTAGCAACAGCAGTTGAAAGATACTTAGAAATATAGGGACAAAATTAGGATGCAGATTCTCTGGATCCTTTCTCACATACTTCCCACAGAAGGAAATCCAGCTTAACATAGGTTTTGCACATAAACTGAACAAACCCTAAATATTACAATTCCATCGCCATCACTGGGCTTCTTAAATATAGTTCTTTCAAAGAGATACTGTCAATGGGAGCAGAAACCATTTCTGTAGTGTCCACTTAGAACTAGCCGGGAGCTAACCAAAATATCCCCAGCAGCTGGTGAGCATAGGATCTGCATAGTTTTCAGGTCAGAAGGAATTCACAGGGCTCCAAAAGTCTGCCAGAATTGATTTGGTGAGCCACTGCGACTTGAATTTGAGGGCAGTCCATAGTATGTATTACAAATATATGTTTCCCTTGGGAGTTTAAATTTTCCTTCAGGTCAGGCTCTGTAGCTAGTTTGCACAATGCAATTAACAGAATTTGTTGCTGCAACTGGATTTTGCAGTAGTGGTTTGGTCAGGACATGTGAGGCACAATTGAATTTTATTCATTTTTTCCTGACTCTATGGACTCCTCAATGCTAGTGTGAGTATAGGATTGTAAAAATCCATTTGTTTGTCACTACAGCAAAAGCTCTGCCTATGAATATGTACACAAAGCACAGCAGTTGTAAAAGCAGCAGCCATTTTACATTGTCACTTCTAGAAAAGAATTTGACTTCACAGAGGGAGAGAATGCAACACAGGACAATCAGGGATTTTATTCAGGCAAGCATCTTCAGTGATAAAGTAGTGGGTGTAGTCCTTAGAGAGAGGTTCTACCATTTTAATCACAGCAGTAGAGTGGTACGACTTGGTGTGTAGGCAAGTAATAAAATAAATTTTGAGAGCCTGTTCTTAGCCACAACATTCCTATGTTCTCACTTTATACTTCTTTTTGCAGCCTCCATGAATTAGGTTGAGTTATAACATAATGTTAACTTAGATGAAGGCCGATTTTGCAGGCAGAGCGTGCAGAGAGGGGTTTTTGTATTTTGAGAGGGTACTCTGTAGTTCAGATCCATTCCTTAACTTCCGACTTGTAAATAGCAAAACCCTTTGTTGTTTGGTTTTCAAAGGCAGCAAAATAGTTGGTCTATCACACTCTGTAAGTCACCTGTCACTAGGAACTTCTGAAAAAGCCCAGCTTCCCTGCATGGCTAGCAAATGACAACTACCAAAACCTAAATGCTTGCCTTCTATGTTCTTTGGGAAACAAGCAAGCAGAACAAAAATTTTAAACTTTGGCCTTTTCCAATGGAGATTCTTTTGTGTGCCGGCACTTACAGATTTTTTTCTTTGTATACTACCTTCTTCTGGCTTCATTCACTGTATCACCATTAGCTTTGTGTTCTGGATAGTGTGGTTAAATCATTGTGAACACTGTAGTTACATTATTAAAGTTGCCTTGGTTGCTAATCCAGCGCTGATTGCTTGTTACCTTGGACTGTATGCTGGCTACAGCTCACTGCCTTTTGTCCCTGTCTTCCCAGGGTACCATCTCTAACCAATTTTCTAGTCTGATGCTTTTTTGTTATTCTTGCTAGTTATTAAGCAGCTATCTTAGCTTTTCCTTTGGCGTAACAGCAACAGTGCTAATAAAACCTGGATTGGACCTGGAATAGGGAAGCTAAATTTTTATCCATGGAGCAAACCCAGCTCAGCCTGCAGCACAGTAGGCTTCCCTACTTTGCCATGTCAGACCTTGGATGAGATGCTGAAGTGGACTAATAAATGCTATTTCTGTTACTGTCACCTACACCCAGGGAGGTAAACTCATACCGCACAGTTGAGGTCATGTATCAACTATTCCTTGTTCCCTCTAGATTTAAACCAGCAACCCGTGACTGACTCTATAGCCTGCACAAATTCCTAGATCTATCTAATGACTTTGCCATGGATTGTTTCAGCAGGGTCCAAAATAAGTAATTTAAACCAGTGGAAAGAGACAGTTGGGAACTTAAATTTTTCTTGTGGACTATTCTGCTTTTCAATAATTCTAGTTCCCAGTTAGAATAAAAACTATTCCTAAAATAACCATTTTCTACAATTGCCAATTCTTTAAAAAAAATTCAGTAAAGGGTCATTTTAAAATATTTTCCTCTGAATCATTTAGTTTTTGTTTAATATGACATTCAATGTTGTAATAATGCATCTTTAATATACCTGATATTTTACACGGATAATATATAGCAGTCATTTACAATATTTTAAACAACTCATCAAAATTAAATACTCCAGCATTATATTTTGAATTTTCCCTGTAAAAAATTGAATTGCAAACCACTCTGATTTATATGAAACAACATTTTTAATGGAGAGTTGGTATTCATCTACTGCTACCAACAGCTACAGGCAATACTGTGATGCATTTATTTGGTATATCATAATACCCTTGGATGTTGTGTTTTTTCAAATATCACTCAGTGTCTTATTAAAAATCACAGGTTAGCCTTACATACCCAGAGCATTAAAGGCTACTCACTTTGTGGATCTGGAGCTTTTGTGTTTTCTATGTTATCCTCAGGCTTGATTTGTCTGGTTTCTGGGTGTGTTGGATCATGAAATCATAGAACCTTAAGGGGTTGGAAGGGGCCTTAAAGATCATCTAGTCTCAACCCTCCTTGCCATAGGCTTTCTCAGACTGTCTTTGTAGGGAAGGTGCTCCAGTCCTCTTATCGACTTCATTACCCTCTTCTGGACTTGCTTCATGTCCTTTTTCTGTTGGGGGCACCAGAACTGTATGCAGTACTCCAGGTGGGGTCTCATAAGAGCAGAGGGAGAATCATCTCCTTTGACATGCTGGCCATGCTCCTTTTGATGCAGTCTAGGATTCACTCGGCTTTCTGGGCTGCAAGCACACACTGCTGGCTCTTGTTGAATTTTTCATCAAACATCATCTCCAATTCCTCCTCTGCAGGGATGCTCTCAATTACTTCTTTCCCCAGTCTGTAGGTGTGTCTGTTATTGCCATGACCCAGGTATAGGACCTTACACTTCTCTTTGTTAAACTTCATGAAGTTTGCTTTAGCCCACCTCCAAAGCATGTCAAGGTCCTCTGGATCACATCCCTTCCCTCCAGCATGTAGACTGCACCACACAGCTTGGTGTTGTCAGCAAACTTGCTGAGGGTGCATTCAATCCCACTGTTCATGTCACTGACATTGACGTTGAAGATTATTAGTCCCAGTACTAAACCCTGAGGGGCACCACTTGTCACTGGTCTCCACATGGACAGTGAGGTGTTGACTGCAACTCTTTGCATGCAACTATCCATCCAGGATGTCATGGCCTGCTTTCCAAACCTGGGAAGGCAGAAGCACAGATGTGCCCATCTCAGTGGGTTGGAAGGGATCTTCTTACTCATAGGGTACAGGAGGCCAGTGCCACCCTTCAGCCCAAGAGACCATATCAAGGGGAGGTCACCACAGTGATCTCCTCTTTGCAAGGAAGTGCTTGTGCTAAGAGGGTTGCTTGTGTTTTATGACCCACATGCAATACCTTCTTGTTCCTTTCATGTGCCAAAACCTGATGGTCTGAGACTTACCCTGAAGTGATTTTCCTGTACATGTACTACACATTCATTTCTTTATTTATCCACACCTATATAGATGTATTGATATAAAATCCTCATTGTATTTAGATGATTTTGCCCATCTTTGATATTGAGGGAAAAGGCATTATAGAGAAGGACCAAACTGGCTTATTTGCTTTCCTAACTTATGATGTTATTCATTGGTGTAATTGGGAAAAAAAATTAGCAGCCTTTTTCAAACTGAGGAGAGTGAAGTGCCAGGAATGAGGACAAGCCACATCTACCAAAGCAAAGAACACATGGCTGCCTACCATCACCCTCTCTGCTGCCTTAGAAAGCCTCTCCACAGAAGCTCATGCCAACTTGGCAGAGGCATCACTCTTCTCCTCACCAGTCTACTTGCAATCTCCCTCTGGGCGGGTTGGTCTCCTGTCCATTCTTGGCAGGAACCTCAGCAGGGAAAGCTTCTCTACCAAGTCTTTCAGGCAAGCCAGGCTGCTCTACTTCTGAGTTTGACCGAAAGAGAAAATTAGCAAAAGTCAGCAGACAGATGTATTGCCTCCAGCTAGTATCAAAGATCCACTGCTTGACATCTGTGTCCATAAAAAGGTCTTTGCTATACACACTGAAGCAGATGCCCAGTCTTCTTGGATCTTTGGCAAGACAGAAAACCTTTAAACTTGACTGCCTGTTATGTCTTAGGTGCACTTCCTTATCATCTTGTATCTGTAACAATTTACTACTTACAAGGGGTGATAGCATCAGTAAGTCCAGTTGCTCTTTGCTTTGGCTTTCTCACTGAATGTTTATCATGTGAAACCCATCACTTTCTGTAATCTTGTTGGAGTAACTTTTGATACTGGGAGGGAGTAAGGAGAGCATGTACTTGTAAAGAAGCAGGTGCAGGGAATATTTGTTTTGTCTACACCACAGAGGAAAGCCATTCCTGAAAAGATGGTTTACAAAGTATGGTTGAATTAATGATGAAAGTTTTTCTCAGTGACAGGGAAAAGCAAAGGATAATTGGTATATCTTAGTCAATGTTATTTGCCATCTGGTAGTAAAGAGTTCAATCTCATCTGAATTCACAGACTAGGTCTGAGAACCATCCTGATCTCTGCAGCATAAGCCATAAGGAACTTTTCATTGGTGCCAACAAAAGCCCTCTGAGCTGGGACTCCTCACTAGCCTGTGCCAGGTCAGGTCAGGTCAGGTGAGGCCAAACAAAAGGTCTGCCTTGGGCTCAGAGGAGAGAAAAACATTTCTTTGACCCTGTTTCTCGAAGAACAGACTGAGCTTTACAACAGAAGAAAATGTTCCTATCAGAAAAAAAAAAGGAAAGAACTTACTATTGCATGGTATTCCACTATATTTTGGTTCAATTTTACCACAAATCTGAAGCAAAATTGAAACACCGAGTGCCATTTCAAACAAAAAAAAATCACTTCAAAAAATCATTTTTTAGTCATGAAAACTCATGATTTATAGAATCATGAGTGTTGGATGCATAGGACAGCACAAGGTTTATACCATCCTTCCTCGAATTAATATCTCTTACCAGAGTTCAGCCAAATTTGACAAAGATACAGAGTCCTCAGAAATAATGGAGGTTCTGCATATTTCTTGGCTATCTTCAGAACAGACTTTGAGAGGCTGTGCAGAAAGAGTGAGACCCTGTCAGTGGCTCTGGGAAGAAGAGACAGCAATGTGAGTTCACCCATTTACACATCAAAGAGTTCATGCAAGAGACATTTTTAAATGTTCCAGCACTGAGGGATTTTCCATCAGAGCTCTAAACAACCACAAATTCAAATCCATAGGAAAACCAACACACTAAATCTACAACTTACAGAACTGCTTTCCCTGTTTTCATTATACTTTTTTACTTTCTACCCCTAAATGTATTATAAAAGTGAAAGGCATATTATATACCCTTTTTTCCAATTTTCTTTCTCTATACCTTGTTTTTCAAAACTTAGTCCAGGCACAAATTTCCAAATGGGAAAAGACTCATGAAGGTCTGTTACTGATTCTTGATAACTTTTCTAAAGCAAGGAATGCTTTGTGAAAGAAGATTTAGTAAAAAGTAAGATTTAACTCACAGGGAATCTCTTTTTAGAGCAGAAAAAAGATAAAATGAAAATCTTTTATTTCCAAAACATTCATATGAATTCTTTGATGTGAAAGTAATTGATAATCTCTGTGTTTTGATGTTTCAAGCAACAAAATTGAAAGGTCCAAGAATTTGGTCATTAAATGAAGGCCTCATTTCACATTCAAATGCAGAAACATCCCCTACAGTACATTTCCTGTGATAGGCTGCTCTTTAACACATATGGTTATCAGTGACACTTGAAATATGTGACTCCAGCTTTCAATCCCTGAAAGCAGTTTGCTACAAGTATGCATGTTGATAATGGCTAACGTGTATTTATATCTTACTTCTCAGTGCCCAAAAGGCACCTGAGTGTTTCCCTATAAACTACATTTAAATGCAGTTAATGGATGCTAGCAGCTGTTTTTCCATGAAATTCTCTTTGGCCAAGAAGGCAATGCAGATTTTAATTACACAGGTCATTTGTGGAAAGAATTCCCAGAGCCCAGCAAGATATGTCTTGCTTATTGGAAATTTTGTGTTTTCACATGTCTGAATATGAGCCAGGTTTTCTTTCCCTGCTATAGGGATAGCTTATTCACAATTGGACCAAGGCAAAGACATGTGTATTTAAATCATGGTATACCTAATTCCTGTTTTTCTGTTCTTCTGAGTGCCATTTTTTCTTCCTTTTTTACTTCCCCTTAGGGTATATCTGTCATCTTAAAAATAACCCCAGTTTTCTGAGAACAGCTCATCTGAGTAGCTTGGTGAGTTTATTTTCTAGAAAACAACAAAATGCAGAGTGCAAATGGAATTGCTTTAAGAGGTATGAGATTTGCGTGAAATTTCCTGCACTGTCTCAGCTGTTCTCACTATATGCCAAATTGCAGTTTCAGATGGTTGAAATAGATTCATCTCTTCAGACTTTGATTTGGTTGCTACAGAATCCTATCCTTCACAAAAACAAAGGCTCCTTCCACAGTCTTATACAAATTCCAGAGAATTTGGATTTACAGACTAAAACTGTACAAAGTTTGAGAAAACAAAGGTATAATTATCAGAAGACATTGTCCTGTGCCAACTAGCATGGCTCCTGTCAAGAAATGGTTTTTGAGAAAGCAGACAGTGTGACCCCAAGGTTGGCATTCAAGAGTCTCTCCGTCTGATTTTGCACTGATAGGGGAAAAAAAAATATAAATCCTGAGTGCCAGGTATAAGCAGTTCATCTGTATAATCTGAGTACATTTCAGCCTTACACATTTTATTTCTAGACCATATCTTCTGGTAGCCTGCTAAAGTGCTGACTGGCATGTGTCTTTTCATTCATATGGCCTCCTCTGCACCCCTTCTTCTGGATAACTTAAACACTACAAACCACAGGGGCACAGCACTGGGAACTCCCAGTTTCCTCTGGTAGTCTGGAACTCCAGACTGGTGATGGGCAACATTAACCCTCACACCACAGAGTGATTACCTGACATTCAGGAATCCTGCAGAGAAAAGCATGGCCTGTCTTTACCAGCTTGTGGAGCATGGTTGGGCATTAGAGAGCTCCTAGAGCCCAGGATTTTACCAACCTCCTCAAGATGAGTGAGGAGAAGTGATGTTCCAGGGGCACACCTAGACCCAAGTGAGCACTAGGCAAGAGCTGTAATTGCAGCTCTTTTGAGTAATTGAGTAGTGTGGACATCCCAGTAGCATGATTCAGGTTGTGCCACAAGTGACCATCTATGCAGATCCCTCTTTCACAAACTCAGATGTGATGGACATGTACCAGTTGCCTGACAGCAACTATAAGCAGCCTACACTCAGCTCCAGTAAGTCTACAAAGTTTTTCTCAGCACTCTACTAGCTATGAATAACATGATTTTTCCAGATATTCTAGGTTTTGAGGTGGTTTGTTTTGCGGCATCTATCTGTTCACCAGCTTCATTTCAAATGGATCATCACAGAGCCCTCAAATAGCAGTGACTTTTAATTACTGTCTATCCGTATTGGATTTGAACCAGTGACCAGAGATCAAATTTGAACCAGTGATATAGAGATTAAAGGAACAACTCCTGATTCCATGACCTATCTCTTGAGTCCAGCAGTCCCTGAAGAATGTGATTCATTAACTGAACTGCTTTTGCTGACTGTATTTTTCCAGCTCCTCATAACCTACATGAAATTACAATATTTTTCCCATTCTCACTGTATGTATGTCAGATACTTACTTACCCAGTTATTTTGCTAGCTAGCCTCATAGGAGTTGTGTAAATGGCATTATCAAAATTGCATCTCCCTGATTCATTATTTCTAATTTTATAAAATAGCTGAGTTAGTGAAGACACAATCAAAGGGGTTTTTAAATAAACATGCTTAATCTTCTGGAGATTAAAAGAGATAGTATGGGTGACATATAATGATTATTTTACCCCAAAGCCATCAGAAATACAATGTACAAGAAAAACACATCAAACAAATACGCACAATAGAGAGCATTTCAATGAGAAGATAATCACAGTTCAGGATTTACTTCAACTCAGTGGCCTAAATATTGCCCTATATGAATAATGAAATGAAAGAGGAATACTAAAAAAGCCAAGATTTATAACACACAGTCTGGTTTAAAAAAAGAACTGCAACTAATATCCAGGCTCATTTATTTTTAAATTAATTCCTAGGATTTAAATTTGTCCAACAGACAAAAATTAAAATAATTTAAGAACCTAGAAAGAAAAAAGTAAGGTGATCAATTTCTAGCAGGGTGTAAATTTGGATTGATAAGAATAAAATTATTAGATGATGTGTCTTTAACCAGATATCAAGAAAATTACACTGATTGGTTATCCTAATATTTTTCACAGAAAAATATATGGTATGCAGAAGAAACACATGGTCTGCCAGTGTAGGAACTCATGGGAGGCAGTGTAGATTCAACTCTGTAGAAAAGGAATTCATTTAATAAATTACAAATCCTTCTGCTACTCATCCTAGCTGCAAAGGGGTGGCTGATGCAGAATAATGCCCAATTTTCATACACTATACTGGACTATTAGATGTACAGATGCTATTAAGTTCTGTCCAGATCCTCTGTTGGTGTAACTGGCATAAATCAACTGAGGTTAATTGAGCTATGCAGATTTACCCAGGTAGCTGGGAGAAAATCATATATTCATTTACAGCATGCCTGAGAGGCCCCGAGAAGGGTATTTTAAGGTATATTGTGTTCTTTGAAGCTAGGAACTTGATTAACTCTTTCAGCAGATGCCGCTTTGTGACTAATGTCTTTTCCACTGACTACATGTTTGGACTCATACTCCATAGGGCCCAAGATTTCAGCCAGATTTTCACTGAGACAAGATCTCATTTCTACTGTGTAATTACTATGTTTATTAAGTTTTCAGACATTTCAGTCATGTGCACTGTGGCACTTCATCTGCCCTCAAATCATTCTACAAATTCGAAGAGACAAAGTAGGAAAAAAAAAGTTCAAAAATGGTACCTGGCTATATCAATTCAGTAAAAATTGTGGGTCGTGCCTTTTGTCAGCTGATTTTCTATATAGCCACCTGACTAGCACATGGTCTTATTGAGACCCAGTGTTTTCCAAACAACCAAAGCCAATGGTCCAAAAGAGCCATGGATCACTGACAGTGCTTGGGAAGGGAGGGGATTTATTCAGTCCCTCTAAAAGACTGGGCTGAAATACTCTCCCTTCCTTCCTCCTTCTCCAAGCATTTTGTTTTAATACATTTTTCTAAGACAACTTCAAGCACTAGAAAATTCATACCCATCCCTCTAATAATGTTTGTTCACCTGGCATTACAGTAAAATCCTTACCTCAGGTAAGGAGCCCCACCAGAGATCTTTTATCAGTTACCACCTATAAACAGTACAGGCTGTGTTCACCCCACCATCAAGAGAGAAGTTATGTGGTCACCTCCCTTTTGCTGGAAGCTGCAGATGAAAGATTTTTACTCTGATTTCTTTCAGCCCAGACTGTATGACAAATGCTTTACGTATCAAGCAATGGGCAGGGTCACAGTTACTGCTGGAAAAGCAACAATTCTGAAAGCATTGCAAGCTGGTCCAATGTTCAGATCTGTTCAACAGCTGAGAACATCAAGATTCATCTCTGCTTGGTTGTAAGGGTGTCCTCTGTAGTCAACCACAATATTGACACTGAGTGAGTGTTGGATCAGGGCCCCAAATATACAGAATTCCCAATGCATATTTAGGTTTCAATACAGGGAGGACGCAGGAATATACTTGGTTTAGTTCCCGATATATATAAAAATCCAATTTTCCTGTTGTTGTGTAGCTGTATAGTATCAATAGCACTTCTCAGAAGTAGTAAAATACATCAGATTCTTGTCGGCATAAAAAAAAAAGAATATCAGCTGCTTGATATTCAAACACAACAGTCACATATTTGCATTGACATGAATGAGCAAGGTTTCTCAGTCATTTCAATTGGAGTTTGGATGAAAGAAACAGATCTAAAGGTTTATTCTACTGCCTTTTTAACATTGCCTCACTGCCTGCAAGGTACTTTTTGCTTTCTCTTTTTTTTTTTTACCTTATCAATATGTATTTCAGAGATTTTTACTTTTATGTTTAACAAGTTTTTTTTAAAAGTGAGCATGATCAGTTTCTAAGAATGCTACACAGAGATACAGTGGCACAAAAAGGCAGCCGCAGACTGGGACGAAAGCTTTTGGAAGCTCACAGGAAGTGACAGGGATGAAAAGTGGATCTTTCCACAGCCAGTCAATACCTGGTACCTTCCCAGTTATATGCAGCTGGTGTATACTGTAGTCTTTCACAGGTTCCAGGTGGTGCTCTGGACTAGGGTAGGTCAGTGCTGATGACAAGACCAACACTGTACGGTATTACAGTTCCTCATCAAATTGAGAGCTCTGAGGTCTGCTTTTGCCTTCAGAAAGCACTTGAGTTCATTTATCCCACCTTTTAATCAGGTATCACTTCTCTTTTGACTAAAGCTTAACCTAAGGGAAAGTCTGAGTACAAGCAGAGGAGAAGAATCCTATCTGACTTTAGTCAAAGAAGAGTGTTTTATTCTTTATTTCAGGCATGAGGCAGTTTGATCTTAATAATATTGTTCTATGCCTCTCAAATTAGGACACTAAGAATTCTTCCACTTTTGTTTCTGCAGGTCTTTGGTAGGTGGTTCTGGTTTGAGATATGATTAGCAATCTATACAAAAATACGAAGCTAAGAATAAAAGAGGCAATTAGGGTTACATTCAGGTGAGCACACTGTTCTAAAATAGTAAGGATTCAAATAATTATACAGTTCAAGGATAATACATAAAAGTGTATCCCCTGAGAATCTTCGGTTCATCTCCTGGTCTTTATCTCTAATTAATCCTTGAATCCTTCTGTAGGTTAATACAATTAACAATGGGGATAAACTTGCTGTAGAGTATAGCCAATTGGATTTGTAGAACTTGCTTTTCTTTACTGTGACTGTCAAGGGTCTGAGGAAACCCTCTTAAACGTGTCTTAATTCCAGCATCAGTCAATGCCATGCACACTCAAATACCTCCTTTTAACCACTCCGAAGGTACCAGAGGGACAAAATCAGTTTAGTTCAATATTTCTTCGAAAGACTACTACAGAAACCAATGTTTACCTCCCCACAATGCTTCCTATCTTCTCCAAAATGAATATACTGGCAGCATGTCTTTGAAGACATAATCTTGCAAAAATTCAACCTTAAATATAAACCCAAAAATTAATATATGAAAATAATGTTTTCCCACAGGAATGTAAAAAGAGAAAGTTCTGTACGGTGAGACTGCATTTGGCATTAAACATTGAATTATCTTTTCCTCACTTCCCATCCTTATTTACTAGTCTGATGCTGTTTCTAACTTTTTCAGGTTTTAGCAGCTGGATGTGAATCAGAAACACATGGATGCTACTCTCACTGCCTCTGTTTCTTTCCTTGTTTGTTCATTAGCTTTCTTAGCTTCGTATTATATTCATCATAGTTAAATATGCAATTTAGATTTTCCTTTTAATTACCCATAAATGTATAGTCATGTGATGGAGACAGACTATTTACAAGAGCATGTAGTGACAGGACAAAGAGGAAGAGCTTCAAACAGGGAGTAGGTTTAGATTAGGTGTTAGGAAGAAATTCTTTACTGGGAGGGTGGTGAGGCCGTGGAACAAGTTGCTCAGAGAAGTCGTGGATACGCCTTCCCTGGAAGTGTTTAAGGCCAGGTTGGAAGTGGCTCTGGGCAGCATGAGTCTGGTGAAAGTTGTCCCTGTCCACAGTAGGGGGCTTAGAACCAGATGATCTTTAATGTCCTTTCCAATGCAGGCCAATAGATGATTCTACGATGATTCTATGTGTACTTCTTTTGCTATCACAGATAAACTGCGTATGCAACATTGGGTCTCTGCTTTCATGTCTCCTTCTAGAATGTCTGCTCCTTTCTTGCTTATTGGGTTGTCCTGTCCCTGGTTATCACACCATGGGTCTCACTGGGGGATCTCAAAGCTAACTGGCAATGGGTGCTCTAGTTTCCAATATCCTACTGACTGCAGCACCACAGCTGAACCATTTGGCTTTCTATGCACTGATGGATATTCAAAGTTTCTCATATCATGTCCTTCCTCTGTAGATAGCTGCTTGCAGGTGAACATTTATCTTTTGTTGAATATCTCTCCATCAACAAAGAGACAGAATAATAAGCACTGATGGAATACCTCTGCGAGACTAGTGTTTCCCCAAAAGAGACTGGTATCCTGGTTGTATCCTGCAGATGTTCTATGAGTGCTGAAAGAGCCCACATGCCTGCACACAGCACTAGATGTTATTATTTCCCTTTCTGCAGGCTCTCAGAAAGTTTCCAAGTGGATGCTTTCATTTTTCAGGCCTGTAGAGAGTCCAGGTTTTTCTTCAGTTTGAAATACAGAAAAAAACAAGCAGCAAAATGAGACCAGTTATCTTAGTAAAGAATTGGTTATGCAATCATCATCATCATGGCTAGGCTTCGTGAACAAAGATTTGGGGAGGGCTCTACCCACGTTTGTTACAAGTACACTGGTGGCTAAAAAAGCCAATACGAGATAGACATGTCCGATTGCAAAAGGTTATGCAATATAAATACTGAAATTAAGAAACAAAAGAGTCATTATTAAAGAGGTTTTGATTTAATCTATATCCCCACTGTCACTCTGTGTCCATGTCTTCTGTCCTTCCTTTTGCTTTTTTCAAAAACATCTGTACTGCAGTGAAGGATTTAAGAGGTAAAAATTTTCATCTGCGCAGTTATACATTCAAAATGTGTGACTGCAGAGTGGAAGCCAGAAATGAAAGAGCTTATTAATAACATTTTTTATTCATACAGCATTAAGAAAAGGCTTCATTTGTTCATCCCTTGATTGTCTTTTTCTTTTCAATTATCTCTTCTAAAAGGAAGTTTAGTGTCATCTCTGGATTCCAACAGGTCTCCAGTTAAAAAAAAAAAACAAGACAAACCACTTTCAATTTCAGGTAGGTTTTCCTCTGACTTTTTCCCCATCATTTTATCTGTTTGTTAATGAAGAAGCTGGTATGCACTAAGTTGAATTGAGAAAAGCTAATTTTTTGTGGGGGGTAATAGAGCTCATGCCTCCTAGCTCTGGCGCCAATCCCCCACCCTGGGCTGCCAAATTCGAGGACCTCCTTCCAGTCTGAGACATCACAGGGACCTTGCACCTGGGTTTACTGAGCAGGAGCAGCTGTATCTTCTGGTACTCTCCTGCAGCCCTGTTCTCAAGTGTGCCCCACTGCAGAGCTTGCCCAAACAAGCTATATACTCTTGTATAGATAGTAAATTATTCTTAACCCATCATTTCAAACTGAACGTGCAGCCCAAGGCAGAACTTTCTGGCTATGTACAAAGAAAGGCTTTTCCTTTTACTGTAACACTGGAGCAGATCATCAACATTAATTAATTTATCTTTGCTGTTATTTCTTGTCTAGCTTTACTGTTTATATGGAACTGACACTAATACAAGTTTACACATGTATTACAGAAGATCATCTGTATTTCAGCTCAGGGATAATGTTTCTGATAGTTGGGTTTGTTGAATGTTAATTAACACTGGCTCCCATCATAAAACACTTCTTAAAAAAAAATTCAATAATACAATGTTTGACTCATATAACAGTAAATGGCACTATTCTTTAAAATCATGATTCTTGATAAAATAATTGTCAAACAAAAGCTTCTTAATTATACTTACAGGAAATCAAACAGAAACCCCAGAAAAATAGACAACCAAAAACTTCTCAGCCTCAGACTTCTCAGCATTTGTTTGGGCGATGCTGTAAACTCTTCAAAGACAACTTACTTTTTCCTTATCAAAGAACTGTAAATGACCTCCTGGGATCCTGGATCCTGACTGAGATCAGTCAAGATATCTTTGAGAGACTTTGTGCTAAAAAAAATAAATGTTTTTTGGCTCTGCAATGTATGTTATTTCCTGGTTACTACATGTCAAATGAAAGAACATTCAATTTACGGATGAACCATATGTCGCTGGATGTTTTCAATAGATGTCATTATGTTGCTGCTCTTGATGAAAAACAGAACCGTACACTTGTCTGGCTTGCCAATGTTGCACTTTTCCACCTTTCCCAGAAATATGGTTCATCAGTCTTTAAAATGTCCTAAGTGACAGCACAATGGAAGAGAGAAAGGGGCAGAAAAACAGCTGATTTTTGATGGGTTATTTTGTTTCCTCTCTGTTGATACTTTGCCGAGTTGCAAAGAGGGTCTGCTGTGGGAGAGCGTTTGATAACTACCTGCTTTACAGAGACAGTCCAGTTCTTCTTGACTATGGATTCTTTGCAGGAGAGTTGGTACAGAGAAATGAGTGATTAGGCATCTATTTTTATGGCTCTATAATTTTATCTCACTTTTTTCCTGTGATTTTTCTTAAATCCAAAACTTTATCAAGTGACCCACCCCCCCTTACAATGCAGAGAGACATTATTTTTTAACAAAGCCCACTGACTGCTGCCAGCCTTCTATTTAGTGGCTATTTCAAGTATTTATCCCAACCAACTGCTATTGATAGCATATAACATTGCCTGTAAAGAAAGATGTAGCTAGACATTGAGCAGGTCTGTGTCATTGCATACTCTCTGCAGTTTTGCTTAATACTCCCTTGCTCTTGAGTCCAGTGTGCTCAGGAAGCCCAGATTCAACCTTTTGTTCTAATAGAGATCTGACATGTCTGGGATAAGAAAGAATACCCTTCTTGTCATCAAGCCATGGGCTAGGCTGGGCAAGAGCACTTCAGCTTGTGCTTTTGAATGCAGACAAGGAGGGCAAATACAAGGATGACAACACCACAGAAAAGGAGTGCCACTGTCCCTTCCCTTGGTTGCTCCTTTCTAGCCTTTCCATTGTGTTGACACTAGTGCTTATCCTGTCACATGAAGACATGGATCAGTGAATGAGTCTGACAAAAAAATTATCTGATATAAAAAGAATAAAACTAGTTTTAACCTTAATAGACCTTCAATCAGGTTGTTTTTAAACAGCACTGGTTAAATAGAGTAATTGGTTGTGGCAGGTTTACCCTACTGGGATGTCAGGTGCCCACCAAAACTACTCTATCACTTTGCATCTCAGCTAGACAAGAGGAGAGAGAATATACCAAAAGGTCTGAGAGTCAAGAAAAAGACAGAGAGAGGTCACTCACCAGTTACTGTCACGGGCAAAACAGACTTGACTTGGGAAAAAAACTAATTTGATTTATTACTAATCAAATTAGAGTAAGATAAGGAGAAATGAAACCGAATCTTGAAACACCTTCCACAAACCCCTCCCGTTTTCCCAGGCTTAACTTTGTTCCTGATTAGGGAATGGGGGCTGTAGTCAGTTCATCCCATGTTGTCTCTGACACTCCTTTCTCCTCAGATTTCTTACACTCTTGCTCTGCTCCAGTATGGGGTCCCTCCCACGGGAGAGAGTCTTCCACAAACTTCTCCAATGTGAGTCCTTCTCATGGGCTGCAGTTCTTCATGATCTGCTCCAGCATGGGTCCCTTCTATGGGTGCAGTCCTTCAGGAATAGTCTACTTCAGCATGGGTCCCCTGTGGGGTTGCAAGACCTGCCAGCAAACCTGCTCCAGCATGGGCTTCTCTCTCTCTCCATATATCCACAGGTCCTGCCAGTAGCCTGTTCCAGCGTGGGCTTCCCATAGCATCACAGCCTCCTTTGGACATCCACCTGCTCTAGTGTGGAGTCCTTCAAGGGCTGCAGGTGGATCTCTGCTCCCCTGTGGACCTCCATGGGCTGCAGTGGCACAGCTGCCTCACCATGGTCTGCACCATGGGCTGCAGGAGAATTTCTGCTCCAGCACCTGGAGCACCTCCTCCCCCTTCGACATTGACCTTGGTGTATGCACAGTTGGTTCTCACATACTCTTACTCCTCCTTTCTCTGGCTGCAGTTGCTGTTTTGCAGGGTTTTGCAGGGTTTTTTACCCCCTTCTTAAGTACATCATCAGTTAGGCACTACCACCATCACTGATGGCCTCGGCCTTGGCCAGTGCCGAGTCTTGGAGTGTCTTGGAGCTGTCTGGCATTGGTTCTGTAAAACACAGGGGAACCTTCAAGCAACTTCTTCAGAAGTCATGCCTGTAACCCCTGCTGCTACCAAAACCTTGCCACACTAAACAAATACATTGATGCATACATAATTTCTATACTTAAAGGTACCTTTTAATTTTGGTAACAAGCTTGTTTGAAAACTGTTTAGAAGAGATATAGTACTGTGGTTAAGTGCCAGCAGGAATGAAAACTTCACCTTCTGAGTAAAGGCTGCCTCAAGAAGCCAGTCAGAGCATGGTATTATCATGAAAAAATCCCTGTACCTTCTTATTTCCTGAGATTGGGTGTCATCGGACTTCTGTGTTCACTTTTCTGTGTGGAAACAGAGATAAATGACACTGAAACATCAAATTAATTGCTTTACAGTCAACAGTCCCTCTGCTATATGTGTTGCATTACTCATTAGCTGACCATCATTTGTAAAAGGCTTTGCTTTCTAAATTATATTCATTTAATAGCAATTATCCCTAATTTGAACCTAAGACTCCTCTCCTCAAGATATTACCCATTAAATGAAAAGCAGTTTTAACACTAATCACCCTGCATTTTTTTTTTAATGCAGTACTTACTCTTGCATAATTCAACAAAGAGTACATCATTATACTAATCTCAGACACACAAATCTGAATCTACATTGAATGAGCAGGTAAGATTACTGTGTCTCATTATCACACACAAACCCTTCTGCAACTGTGTTTTTTACACTTGGACAGTTAAAGTGGCAACCATTTTGACAGGGAGAGAAATCAGTTCAAATACCAATCAAAGCATTTGACATAATTAACATAGTTTGAACATCTTGGTAAGATCATAAAAAATGGAATTAGTTCCTGAGTGATAGTACAAATGTGGTACTCCAAAGGACTTCACATACCTGGAGCTTCTCTCATGCTCCGCTGAAATTCCTTAATGTATCTATACTGAACACTGTGATTTTAGAAAAACTGAAATTAAGATTTTGCATGCCTATTTACATGCAGATTATTGTAAAGAAATTGAATTACCAGTCGTTCCAAGAAATTCATTTTGGCTGGGTGTTTTTGTTAAATAACTATACCTGTGGTATGTTCTGCACAAAACCAAGGTAGTTTTATATCAGAAATTTTTCAGAAAACTCAGACACCTTTAATCCCAGGGTAAAGGGATTACGATTTAATCCCATAGTAAGGATTAGGAACCTGTAATAGACCTTGGTGGCTAGAAATCAGGCACAACAATAATTACATTTTAAGTGCCAGATTCTCACAACCTGTCTGGACTCTGTAAGGGGGACTAGAAACTAGAAACAGACTAAAAATATGGGATCTTCTCTTGGTGTGGTACTATTCACCAGTAGCAAAGATGGACATGCTGTTTGGAGCCTGTTCCTGAAGCACAGCCAGTAATTTGTTTTCTCAGAATTTGTTCAGGGTTCTATGTTTCCTTTAAAGGACTGGTAAAGGAAAAATATTATTAGGTAACAGTGGTGGTGATGACAGTGGCATATATTAGTCACTTTGCATTTAACATAATATATAGAAAGATCTCCTCTTTTGCTGTTATCTCCCTTTTTCGACCTCTAGTATTACATCCTCTTTTTCCATGCCTTTCTCTCCATCTCTCTTTCACTCCCAGTACATTTTCTGAATTTCTCCCTTCTGCAGTAAAATAAGTTCAACATGTCAGGCAGAAAGCACCTCTCACTCTCACACGGTATTTAGAACACCTTCCTTGGAGATGGTGAATGTAGTTTTGAATGTCCTCTGGTCAAGGAGTGAGTCAAAACCAATTTCCCAGTTCCATCCGTGAGACGCTGCCTTCTCACCATTGCACTTTGGGGTAGTCGAACACTCCTGGTGTGTGTTAGATTAAATATGAAAATCTCTGTTGGTCAGAACCACTGAGGAAGCTGAGGGGAAGTTTGGAGTTTCCCCCCTCAGATATCCCTATTTTCCTTCCAAGAGACCTTTACATATCAAGGATCACACAATACTGTTGTCTTGTGAAAAGCCACTAGTTCATTAATCATTTCTGATTAAAACTGTGGAAGACCAAAAGTCATCTTTAAGGATGGAGAACCCATTGTCAAAGGAAATAATGAGACAGCTTTTTTTTTCCCCTGAGTTGTTTACAAGTAAATGACAGTAAAAATGAAGTGGTGTTGCACATTGTATTTCATAGCAGAGTGAATCAAAACATGGACAGATGAAATAACTTGAGTACAGTCACACAGGAAGTATAAGACAAAACTGGAAAATTCAGCCAACATGGAAGTCCCTTGCAGTGCTTTAGCCTCTACCCTTGTCTCATCTGTTGGACTGACCTTCTCTGAACCAAATTAAAATTTCCTGATGCTGAGTCAAAAAATGTAAAAACCAGTCTAGGCACAGAGCAATCCTGCCTTTAGAAACCCTTCTCAGTTTCAGGCATAGTTGTAGTGCTGAAAGATCAAACAAAACCTAGGATTCAAATTCTGGTCTCTCCTTATCTCAAGAGTAGGAAAATTATTCCAGACTAGACTTCCTCTGGCTTAGATGACCCAGTATGGATGACTGGTGCTTTGAGGGGGAGTGATGTACTCAGTTCTACCCATGCTCTGTTCCACCCTCTGTGTGCGCCTGGGAAATGACACGAAATAGCGGCCCTGTGAGTCTCTCTCTCTCTCCTCCTATGTCATTAGGAATGAGTGGACTGGAAATGCTGCTTTCTACATGACACCCTTTCCCTTCCTTTCCTTGTCTTTCACTTTCCCCATTTCTTTAGAACACAGAGGAATCCCTCAGACTGATGCTGACATATATGTAATTATATAATATTTGTAATCTCTAACAAGGAGATACATATATATATACACATATAATTGTTCTTGTTATCAAAGTGTTTTTATTTATTCTACTCTAATTTTTTTGTGCTGTACAGGTTTCTAAATCTATTCTCAAATATTTTTATCTACGTCTCAATGTCACCTTAAATTCAAATGTCAGTGTATTTGTCCAGGCCTACCTGCAGAACCAGTCAGCTGAGAAATGGAGTATGAATTCATTAGCAAATCATACCCACCAGAACTGACCTTACAACCTGCAAGAATCAAAAGGAAAGACTTATCATGGCTGACTTCCTCTGTGAAAAAGCAGAGGCTAACCAGCACAAAGAGGGCAAGATTCACAAAGAACAAAATGTTGTTATCAGTCCTGTAACATCAAATAAAAAAACAATGGAAAGAAAAAAATATAGAAATAAGTCTCTGAGACTATTCCAGTGAATGTGACTGTTGCTTACTAGCTTAAAAAAATAAATGCACAGGTAGCCTTTATCAGTGTGGAACTGTGCAGTCGCATGAGAGCCTTCACATTTTCACTCTAGGGAAGTAAGCATTTTACAGCATAAAAGCAACTGCTGTAGTGACCCAGGGGAGTTGCCAATGTTTCTTGGATGAAGACAATTAACCAAAACAATACTGTTAATTTTGCCACAGGTTTTAAACAATCTAAAACCGCAATACACACTTTGCCTTAGTAGATTTAACTTGGGTTCTGCAACAGAAGAGAATTTCGGTACAACCACACAGCAGCTAAGGCTGCAAACAAGAAACAAAGACACCTGTAGGAATAGATTTGCATGTATCTTAGCGGTATAATTGAATTTGTTAGCTGGGTTCAGCACGGAACAGCCTAGACCAGAACAGGTCAGCATTGTGATAAGCCCGGGTTGGTACCTTTGTCACCACTGTAATCAATAGCTGTAATCACTTGAATGCAGTGCCTTTTCTCCCTGGAATGATCTCCTGATGTACACATCTGCATCAAAACAGGCTTTTTCCTGAGCAAATATTAGCTCCATACCACAGATAAGAAAGTAGAGGTCCATGGCTTACCCTAGCTTACCCAAGGCGCTGGTGCAACTAGTCTCCAACAACAGTCACTGCTGGATCTGGACTTCCACTTCTGTGTGATTTTAGAAATGAGTAGCTTTGTGAGCCCCTCACACTCAGAAGTACTGAAGGAGGAGAACCACCCATGGCTACCCACAGTGAAAAGGTCCATAACATTCAGGCAAGTGGAACTCCAAACCTGTGCCATGGTGGCTGACATCCTAGCTGATTACAATGGTAGTGTTTTAGGCACATAATTATGCCAGGGAATTGCTGCCCGCTGCTGCCCTGTGCCATTGGAAGATGAGGCTGTGATGGATGCATGCACCCCATGTGAGGGCATGCTAGCCAGCCAGCACACAGTAGAGCTATAGCAGCAAAACACCACTTGCACAGAGCCTCTGCCTTTGTCAGGAACACTTTTTCTTTCCTCCTTTTTAACTAGATGACAGGGACCAATTAAACTAATGAGCCTCACAAAGTATTTCCCCTGGCTAACGGCAGCCCATATTAATGTTTGCTGAAGTGCAGCATTTGGGCCATAAGCTTACTTGTTAGACGTTAGTGTTTTGCAAGATGCTTAAATATCTTGTGAAATTCCCCATCTTTTAAACTTTGTCGGGTATAATAGCCCCTCTCCTGTTGTCCGCAGCTTACTGTATCCCAGCACCTTGTCGATTTGGGTACCCAAGCAGCACAGCTGTTACTGCCCAAGGCCCAGCTTCTCCTAGAAGAACCACAGAGGATTGCATGAATCCCAGTAAGGCAATTTTTCTTCTGTGAATAGAGAACAATTTTACAGTTGTCTGATCTAGTGTTTTTGTTTGTGGAGTTGGTTTTTTTTTGTAGGGAAAGCTTAAATATTGAATCCCTTTTGGTTTAATCTCTCTCAACCTGCTAAATCAGTTTTGGAAAGCAAGATGCAGGTTTAATTTTCTGAGATATCTTGTTTTCATAACTGTTGTAATAAATTATTATGAAGAAAATTTTTCTGTTGAGCTTGACAAGGTTCTGCTTACAAGACTAAAAAAAAGGTAACTATTGACTTTGGCTTGGATTCTTTCAGTTTGCTCTAATTGCCACTCTCATTATATTACCGCAAAATGCCAGACTTTCAAATGTGTTGTACATGCAAACAGTGAAAAGAAATTAAATGTGGATATAATACCAGAAAAAAACAAAGAGACTTTATTAACTTTTTCAGTTCCTGTTTCAGTGCTCCGTCAAGCACATGCCATGTCTCAATGGATGCAGGCCCTGGAATTTAGACCCAGATCTGAATCTGCTTGCCTTCCACATCAGGGCCTTTCCAGAACTGTGGCTACCCTCCAAACCCACTGCTGAAGCTAAAACTAAGGCACCATTCCACATTCTATACCCAATTTTTATAATTTGTGGCCAATTTTTTCAAACCATTTTGCTCAGTTTAAAACCCTTGGAGTGATAAGTGAGCATCACTGAGGGTGGAAGACTAGCAAGTTAGCAACCTCAGGCTCCAAATGTAGACCTGTTCTGTAACTTGCCTGTATGACTTGGATGTCTACATCATTATTACAATGTGTTTTGGTCAGCATCACTGCCAGTGAAAACTCCCTGGGCATTGTGGTGGGAAGTTAGTACAACCATGATCCAAGGCTCTCCCTTGGTCCTTGTTTGAGGACCGCAAGAGAAACAGGATGGACAAAGGAGCAGACATACAGACAGAGCTCTGCATTTGGGTGGAAGGAAAGGACAGAGTATGTTAAACATAGTCCAGTTCCTTGTGCAGGGAACCAAGCTAAAGAGAAAAGAGGGAAGAGCTCAGAACACCCTCAAATGCGGTACAACAACAAACTTCTAAAAGGGCTAATATCAGATTGAAGATGCTAAAAGCCAAGACTTTTGCTCTTTTGATGAGGCTTGTAGCTTGTGCCGTTAAGAGACTAGAATCAATGTACTTCTTTAAAGCAGGAACTTCCAACTCTTTGGAAGAAAACAATTGACTGAAATCAGGTTTCAGATGCCAAGGATGCAAAAGCAATGTGAACAAGGCAACATCACTTTAGCAAATTCTAGATCTGTACTAATTAGTCCAGCTTTTCGTCTTACCTTAAGGTGCATAAATATTTCTCTATTAATCATCATCCCTTCCTTATATCACTGCTCCTCAGCTTTAGACAGAGACTGTTAAACACTCTGAGAGATTGCTGCTGATAAAAAATTACACTGAAATATTCTCCCATCCTCCACCTTGAAAAGGAAGGGAGCTAGGATTTACATAGGAATTGCCCGGCTCTTGACAAAAAAGATCATTTGAAAGTTAATAACAACATCTAGACCGAAGAAATGGAGTCTTAGCAAGTCAGATGACTTTCACATCTGAAATGATATGTCAATATCACAGCAAAACCTTGCATTTACATATCACTTTATCCCCAACACACCAGAAAAAATAAAATTATTTAACTTCACAGTATCTGCATGAAGTAACCTGTTTTAAAGATGAAGATATTCACCAAGGTCCTGGACCTGCAAGGAGTTGCCCGGATGACATTACTCTGACACCAGTGGCAAGAATGTCTGTCACTTAGCAAGAAAATGCCCCAACTGATTAAAGCCAAAGGCACAGAGAACAGTGCTCAGAATGTAAATTTTAATTCCAGAAAGCAGCTATATTCAGGAAAACAATTAGACGTCCTTAACCTTAAGCATGTGCTTTTCTGTTCCAGGAACAGGATACAGGGCTCCTGATTACCAGTTATTTGCTCAAAGTATTATTCTTGTCATTAAAAATAATCTTAAAAAATTTGAAGGCATCATTCTAGGTCATTCTAGAGGGCCATGTCATCTTGGATTTTGCTGTTGCTATTGAAGTCAGTGAAAGTTTTACCATTAATTTCAGTACGATAAGGATCAAGATCTTAAGGCACACACTAACTTTTAATTGACTAAGACAAAAGAATTAGGTTATTTTTTGTTTTGCACTCACCTGAGATTTTTTTGCAAAACAACACCTTTCATTTTACTTCAGTGACTGCTAGGTGTTCTGAACAGTCTGTCCTTTTCCATCTTAAAGCTAAGTATAATGCCGATTCAAAAACTCTCCAAAGCCAGGTTTCAGATGCCTTTTAACAGGCATTTGGTAACAGTTTCAAGTTCATTACAACACTCTGGAACCAGCTACAGGCAATGATTGCTTTTATTGAAGAAAATAAAATGACCACAATTATATTATATGGCATTCTTTTATACTTGGAACTTGAAATTGGAGCTGTGCTGAAAGGAACAGATAGTGCACAGATGCTGATTTAATATATATTAATACTTGAAATTAAAAACTGAAAATTACACCTGTCATCTTTACTTACACAAGGAACTATTGGTCACTTAATAATTTTTTAATGATCATACCAAGGCAAAACAGCTACATGGTAAATGCTATATTACTGCTGTGGGCCTGTCCCAAATCGCAATTTAGGTAAATATTCCACAAAGTTAATTTCTCCCCTATGTTTTGATTTGACATTCTGCTTTCTTCACTTAGCTTATATGCTGTTATGGTATGTTGCTAAGTGTTACTGAATACTCTGAGATCCTGTCCTTACATTCTCATAGCAGGTAAGGTCCTCCTTACTGTAGAATAACACCACACTGTTGTTTAGGGAGCTACACTCAGTAGCTTCGAGCTGAAAATTTGACCACTGGGTTAAGATATATAAAAGACTAAATTGGTGTAATGTAATAGCAATGAGAACAAATGAACAACCAAAAAACCAAACTATGTTCTCATAGTCATTATTACTCAAACTCATTACAAAGCAGATACATTTCTAGTGTGTTTAGGAAGGTAAGTATTAAGATACTGGTTGCAATGCCAGTTGTTTGGGGTTTGGTCACTAGTCATACTAGAAATCGCAGCCTTATTAGTAACTTAATGGAGAAGCCTTCTTCAAACAAAACTTATATATATTAAATATATTTGAGCTGTCATCTTCAGAGCTCACTAACATATGAACTCCCTGAAAGATGGAGAAATTTTGAAGCAAGCTTACACAAGACCCCACAACTCTGCAGAGCACAGAACACCTTCTGCATGATCTGAGAGGATGCTACAGTCATCAATCACCCTGCAAGTCTATTCTATATTAGAGCATAATGAAATAGTATAAGGAAACTTTATTTCAAGTAAATTACTATTCCACAATCCAGTCTAAACCTTTCTGCAACCTGTGTATCTCTACACACACACACACACAGACACAGGCACAAACTTATATGGAATTGTCAGCAAATTGAGGCAGAAACATACAGTGTTTACCTTTTGTACTACAGAAGTCTTTACATGAACACTGTATATCATACAAGGCCTGTTTTTTTTCTGATTATATTCCCCACCTGCTTAACTTAACTCTTTCAAAGGTTAATTTCTTTCAAAATCTTAATTTCCTAGAACATTTCTGTATTTCAAAAAAAAAAAAAAACCAACCAAAAAGCATAAACAAAAAAACCCCAAAGATCTGAGAAAAACAAAATCCAAAATGCACAGAACAAAAGTAAAAAAAACCCCTGCCTTGTTAGAAACAGTTGTTTGAAACTTTGACAGGAGAGACTTGAGATCAACAAACAAAACCCCTCCATTTCTGAATAAAACACAATAAAGTCTACCTGTTAATGGAGGATTCTCCACTATTTTCTGATACAGTTGCCTAATATCCTGCCCTGCCTAGTGCTCCTTCTATATTGCCCCTACTGTCAATGGGGATAAAGATGCAACAAAGTAGAAAAAACCACTTCATCTACTTTAGAAATTTGTGCCAGGGAGGAAGGGTTGATTGATTTCTAAATGTGCTTGGCTCTCTCTACTGGTCACCGAGGGAGCTGAGATAATTTACTTGTATGGGACAGACAACTTTACTAAGTTTATAAGGGAAGAACTCACCCCGAGAGACTTACTAAAAGGATCACTGTTTGACTGAGCTTAAGTTTCTTCGAAAAGGTTGCACTCAGTTACTACCATCGCTCAGCTTTGCTTTCTTTCTTTGTACCTTTGTTTGTGAAGGGAAGTCCAGTAAAATTTCTTGGTCGAGACCACTTTTCAGTATCTTGGCCATGAGTCTGGGTCCTTCAGAAGATCAGAATGTTAAAAAGAGTGTATTAACATTGTTTCATGAAGAAAGGATGCAGGAAAGAACAATTCTTTCCTCAGTACATATTCACACCTTAAAATAAGATTTGTAGAAAGGCCTTGTCTGCATAATAGAAAGATTGTGCTACCAAAGGTGAAAATTGCATTCTTGGTTCCCTTTCAACACTTTTCTGAGGGGGGTGAGAGAGGAAACCTTCAGAATGCACTGGCTTTGAAACTGCAATTAAGCCATTTTCTTCTTATTCAATTTACTTGCTAACTTACTAGTTTGTGATAGACACATCTAGCCACTGCTTGGAAAGGCCAAATAGTATGTGAGTTCAATGAGGAAGCAATGGCTTGTATAATGCTGTTTTCTCTGATTTACTGCAGAATCCATTGAATCTCCCACTTCAAAGGTATCACATGCTATTGATCACTGCTGCAACAGAAACCATATCCTAACACACATGTTCAAAGAAAAGCTGAAAATGAAAGCAGGTTGGAAAACAAGAATCTCCTTTTGTAAAACAGGCTAAGATTTTGTCATTTGAACTTGGTCTTTACCCAATAAAACAAAGAGAGGAGAAATCCCACCAGCCAGTGTTTACAACCTGCATCGCAATACACAACAACCAACTTGAAGTCTCTAGCTGGACTGCTCAGAGCAGCTTTCTGAACCTGTCTTTTGCATGTTGGCTCTGACTCCTACACTGTGGATTCAAATACTTAATGCCTCCCATTACAGATTTTCCATTTCATATAAAAAAAATTAACTACTTCTTGGCCCAGACACAAAATCACACAGCATTGGATTTGGTCTTTGATCTCCAACAATACAGGTAAGAAGCTGAATCACCTGGCTGTGTCTAGTGCAAACTCCAGAAAAGATTAAGAGAAAGACTGACTACAGTGTGTTGGATTAATACAGTAGCTGGTGTTAGAAAGATGCAGGTAGAAATGTGTCTTTTGGTTTAGTATTTTAATGCCAGTTTCTTATATTTCAGAACCTAACCAGTGAAGTCCTAGTAATGTTAGAGTGAGTCTGTATCTTTATCTAAGCATCCAGGATGCCACTGAAAAATGTTCTGTTTTGCTGAATCAGTGTTTTTCAGTGTGTGTTCAAAGGTTGAAAAGAATCACAGAATCGCAGAATATGCTGAGTTGGAAGGGACCCACAAGGATCATCAAGTGCAACTCCTGGCCCTGCACAGGACCATTCCCAAGAGTCACACCATGTGCCCAAGAGTATCATCCAAATGCTTCTTGAACTTCCCTGAGGAGACTGTTCCAGTGCCCAACCATACTCTGGGTGAAGAACTTCTTTCCAGTATCCAACCTGAACCTCTCCTGGCACAAATTCAGGTCATTCCCTTGGGTCCTGTCACTGGTCACTCCAGAGATGAGATTAGTGCCTGTCCCTCCTCTTCCCCTCACAAGGAAGTTGAAGACTGGGATGAGTTCTCCCCTCACTCTCCTCTTCTCCAGGTTGAACTGACCAAGTGACCTCAGTTGCTCCTAACATGGCTTCCCCTCAAGGTCCTTCAACATCTTCTTTGCCCTTCTTTAGATGCTCTCTAATAGCTTTCTTGTATTGTGGCATCCAACACTGCACATAATATTCAAAGCGAGGCTACAGCAGTGCAGAGCAGAGCAAGACAATCCCCTCCCTCGACTGGCTGTCAATGCTTTGCCTGATGCCCCCCAGGACACAGTTGGCCCTCCCAGCTGCCAGGGCACTGGGACTGACTCGTATTTAACTTGTCATCAACCAGGACCCCCAGGTCATTTTCTGCAACACTGTTTTCCAGCATCTCATTCCCCAGTCTGTACAACCAGGGTTACCTCATTCCAGGTGCAGAATCCAGCACATGATACTGAAATGTTGTGAGCCACTGTAGTGCAGCTTTGAGTAGACTTCTCTGGAAAAAATGTATATTTATACATAAGTTTCATAGAGCAATGAGGTAAGAGTTTATTAGTGAATAGTAAAAATTACATCAATCCCAGGATTTACATACAAACCAGTCTTCTGTGTCCAGTCTTAAACAAATGGTTTGAGGGAGCCAAGACACTGTGAAAAGAGCTATGCAGCTCATCCAGATGTCCCAAGTCAAAAAGAGAAGAGCAACAAGTATCATCTGCTGTTGCAGTTTGTTTTGGAAGGAATTTCTTGAGCTGAGGTGGGCTGAAGAAAGGTGAGGACAGGCAAGAATATCCATAGTAACATCAAATCCTGAAGAAGTGACTCGGGGAAATTTCGTGTCTTGATGAGCAGAACAAGTTTTAGAAGACTTTGTGTTTGTTGTTTTGTTCAAGATCCCTTCGGATTCTGGTGGCTATGGTTTTGTTTGTTTGTTTTTTTTAAACTACCCTGTTGTTGTGAGGGCTCCTGAGCTGATGGCCTCGGGTTGATTGCATGCCTTTACAAGTGGCTTGAAATCACTCACTGTCACACTGACTCTTCTGTTTCATTTTCTGCTTACTGAGCACAGAGCGGAGATGGATGCTTTTGCTGGGTCTGTCACCAGCAAAGCCTTGGAGGGAGTGCCCAGAAAATAAACATGGTGATTTTTCTTTCTGTCCTACGATCCCAGTGGAAGTCAACTTTTCCTAATCCTCCTAGAATATTCTGTGGCTAAAGGAAAGGGATCATCTCACCTATCTTTTTGCACATTAACATCATATGTATACTTTTTCTGCAAAGCTCCAGCATGGAGATGGCTCTTTCACTTGAAGGTAGCCAGAGATAAGGCACATTTGCCATTTCCATGTCACTCCAGTGTTTGCTCCCACACTGTACTTCCAGAAGAGCCCATATCCACCCCTCTGACAATGGGAACAGAACCTCACTCAGTACTCTCTTTTTATTAGCCTTTGCCATTTCTCAATTTATCTCACATATTTCTTTATTTCCTACTTTTTCCTTTGAATTTGTGTGATGCCAGTGATCAAAGCTGTCTCCCCTTTTCTTCCTCTGCATGACATCCTATCAGTGAATGACCCTGGAGGTGTACAGCTCTCAGAGCACACACCCTCCAAGTGGCTCTATGAAACCAAGAAAAGCCAAGTAACTTCTCAGTAGATTTTCATCAGAGAGTTTTAAGTTCAAAAACGAACAGAGAGTAGTAGGTTTGATTTTCTGTGGGTATGTAGAGTTAAAGATCTGAAGCTCTATAAAGAAAAGAAAAGTGGGAGAACCCTTCAAAGGTGGAAAGAAATGGTAGAATAGAGATGATTTCTCTGGGAAATCTCAAGTGAATAACCTGTTGCTTTGGATAAGGCCAGGTTAGAAAAGAGCCACTCTTTATGCTGGCATGCTCCTTACCAAAAGGTACAGAATCCACGGTACTGGGGTGATGCTGCCTCCATGTTGTGCCCTCACTGCTGAGTGGTGAACTAAAAAGTCTTTTTGAATTTCTAAAGCACAAAGTGCAATCAGAGAGGCAAGTTTCCCCCAGGGTTAGGACTACCTTCCTCTGTGTATTCCAATGCACAGAAATTCTAGATGCTCCCTCCGTAACAATTCCTGTTTCTGAATATTTTTTTCTTAATTTCTTGTTTTACAAAAATTACATGCATCATAAGATCTGAATTCCAGGATAAGCCAAATTCTTCCAAACTGGCTGACCAAAAAACCCCCTTCACTTCTGACCCTAACAAAAAAGGTCACTTATTTTCCAAGTTATTCTTTTTCTTCTTCTTCTTCTATATACCATCTCTTTCTGGGGCAATTGCTACTGACTGTGGTGCAGGGTTTGTTAGTTTAGGGTTTTTTTTTTTTGTGATGTATGATTTTTTATTAAGATGAGAGCTGAGAGTAATCATTAGGTATCTTCCCAGTCTCTGAGTCACAATTTAGAAGCAAAACCCTAAGAAATCTTATGTCAATTCATATGAACTTCTGCGTCTCCTAGATATTTAGCACTGTTTCTCAAGATGGTCCTTATCACAGCAACTGCATAATTGATCATTTCTGGCAGCTAAGGTTTTGACCTTTTTCCATAAAAGGAGTTCATTTTCTAGTTTACCAAGGAAAAAAATAATCATCAAATTTAAATAAGAAATTTAGCAGTTGGATAATATCTCACAGGTTTTTTTGCCTTTGATAAAGGAAAATCTATCTCAAAACAAAGCATCAAGGACCGGTAGAAATGTTTGTATTTTCAGCCTGAAAAAAGGCATCTTTGCTGAAGTTCTGGAAAACTTGAGAGAGGAGCAGAAATTGGTGTGCAGATAGAGGAATGAAAATCATAGAATCACAGCATTGTTTAGGTTGGGAGAGACCTCTAAGATCATCAAGTCCAACCATAGATTCAATACTTACAGGTCCACCACTAAACCATGTCCCTAAGTACCACATCTATACATCTTTTAAATACCTTCAGGAATGGTGACTTGACCACTTCCCCCACTTCAGCCTCTTGCAATGAGGCTTCACCCTTTTGGTGAAGAAGTTGTTTCTAATGTCCAATCTAAACCTCTCCTGGTGCAACTTGAGGCATTTTCCTCTCATCCTGCCACTTGGTACTTGTGAGGAGGGACCAGTTCCTATGTGGCTATAACCTTCTTTCAGGTAGTTGTAGAGAGCGATAAGTCTCTTTCTCTCTAAGGCTAAATAATCCCAGCTCCCTCAGCTGCTCCATGTAAAAGTTATGCTCTCGACCCTCCAACAGTGCGCTTCTCTGAACACGCTCCAACACCTCAATGTCCTTGTTGTGGTGAGGGGCCCAGAACTGGACACAGCACTCAAGGTGCAGCCTCACCGGTGCCAAGTAGAGAGGGACAATCACTGCCCTATTACTGCTGGCCACAGGGTGCAGAAGGCAAAAATTGTGTTCACTGCAACTACAAAGTGGGAAAAAGATGGAATAGAGGGAAAAGTTGTTGCAGGAGATGCCTTTTAGGGCACTTGATATGTAGAGCAAAAGAATGGTAAAGATGAAGTGGTGAACATTTAGAAATCAAACTCAACCTTTAAACAGTTTCAATATTTTGGTTTCTGTGTAGCCACCTATCCCACCTGCTTGTTTCAGTGACAAAAAGAAACCCAAACCAAAAACCAAACCAAACAAAAAAACCACAACCAAACAAAAAACAAACAAAAACTCCCAAGAACTCCTGCTTTAGTTCATACCGTAGCTTTACTGCAGCTGTGGAAGAAAAACTGGAGTATAGCGTGCTCCATGCATCATTGACAAAGTTATCAGCTGAATCCCCAGCTGCAGATTCTTTATTGGTAGTGATAATGCAAGAAGCAGAAGGCAACACAGCTTGACTTGCAGGGCCCAGGCAGAATTCCTATTCAGAAAAATAATGCCTTTATTCATAAATTGAGCAAAACTGATAATGAGACATCATTAAAAAAAAATGGGGAATCCCTGCAATCAACCATAAAGGGGTTCATCTGACTCCACAGAATCTGCAGTAAGGAGTAAAGAGATGAAGGGAGGGTTCACTGTGATCATATCCAGTGGGATTGTACAGAAGCTGTGTACTTTTTATACAGTAAAATATTTCAGAAAACTGTGGAAAATTATCAATTATTAGTGTTGAGTTGATATGAGAAAAACAAAGATTGGACACAGATGAGATATTTTGCTTTATTAGTCACCTCAAAAGATTGATAGCTGTCTCAATTTGAGAAAATTTGGAGGGGTAAGGACCTTGGACAGAAGTATCCTTCCTTCTATTCAATGCCCCTGATTCTCTCCAATACAGAGAGAGAGACCAAATATGCCTGGATGTAAGTGAAAAAAAATAACTCTTTACCAAGAAGAATGCTAAACAATACTGATAAAACTGGGTTAAGCTAACCAGCGAGGAGAAAATTCCCAAGCTTCCAATCATTGGACCAAAACAAGATGGCAGCCAACCTCCCCCAATCCATTAAAACCTGGCAGGAATGGTTTGAAGGGTCAGTGCTGGAGTGAGGTTGCTGTGCCGGCACAGGCAGTTGGAGCAGGGCTGCAGACCCAGAGGTGACTGGAAGGATCCACAAGACACCTACCAGATTCAGCAGTGAGACCTAGTCACTGCAACTCTGATGGTGGTTGTAATCCCGATTCTCTGAGGTCGTGGCAGAAGCCCCGGGTGGTAGAAGTCTAGTGGAGTGAGAGAAGGAGACCTGGACCTGCCTACTGAATTTTTAGTGCGGTCTTTTATTGGACTCAGTGTGGGTGGGAACAGCTCTGATACCTCCCCTGGGGCAGGGAGTTCTTCATTGGATGATTAATACTGGATCACAAGTCTTAGACATCTTCTAATATGTTATGGCTGCCTGTTATGTCAGCATAGGTGGATCCATTATGGCCATCAGCAGAGATAAATATCTTCAGGCCATGTGTGTGAATTGTCCTGATGCCTCCCCAAAGGGAGTTATCACAGATGAGTCATTTGTGTAAGGACAAAGAAACAACACTCAGCTGGTAGCTTGAGGTGGCAGATGTGTGTGCCCTCAACACCTGGATTGTCTGAGTCATCAGCATTTCAGTGTTTTCACACTTGTGGATATATTCTTCTTTTAAGATAATAGAGTACCACCCTTATCTTAAGTCCCTCCTCACAGTCCAGATTAGTAGGCATATTTGGGGAAGAGAAAGGGTAGATACCAGAGTTTTGCGTAACCCAGGACAGCAGCCAAGGATGGTGACTGTCTTCAAAATGAAGAAGAGATATGGGATCTTGACGACCTGATCTATGCATGGGAAATTTTCAAATTTCCCATGGGAAAAAATCTGAAGCAAAGGGCATACATTTCCAAGTGTTTTGCAGAGAGAAAATCTGAACAACAAAGTTTATTTAGCTACAAATATACAATTACAAAAATCTTGAATTTTGAATATTTTGGGTTGAAAAGGAGCTCTACCAGTACCCATGGCCAGAAAATCATGACTCTGAGATTAGCTCAGTTGGTTAGAGAATGGTGGTAATAGTGTCAAGGTCACTGGTTCTGTCCCCATACAGACCACTTTCTCAAGAATTTGAGTCAATGATTCTAGTTGGGTCCCTTCCAACTCAGAATGTTCTGTGAAGTCTTAGGAAGCAGGCATGGAACACAAATTCTTAGGGGATTATTCCCCAGCAGAGCTAAAACCCAGGAGTTTCTTCTAGGCTAGTCTCTTGGGTCCAAATCTCCATAAACCCAGGAAACATCCACATTTTATGGTGCAAAATAACATGTACAAACATAATAAAAAGAGGTGAGATTTTGATTCCGTTTTCCTATGCTGTTCAGTTTAAGGATGGCAGTTTCTAATCCAAAGTACCATTCTGCTCTATTCAACTTTTCTGCCTGGAATAGCAAGTACTACTACTGCACTATTAAGTCAAAGTCTGTTTAGCTACTTCTCAGATTACATCTCAATGTAATTAGCAGTCCTCCATCCTCGATACACTCTTGCAATGCCTGACATGACAAATGCTCTCTGGAAACCTGAAAATTTCAATAGCACAAAAGAAAACCAGTCTAAAACCTAGCTGTATCTACTTTCCAGATAATCTATTCAGTTATTGTGTTTTACTGGTTATCATTAGAGTGGGCAGAACCCTGTAAAGCAGCTAATTTCCATCATAAAGCTCTGTCCCATACTGTACTTTGTAGTTATAATCCCTACTGAATTATTTACTTAAAACAGGAGAGGTACAGGTTTAAGTCTAGTCTTACTCCAAGGTATCAGATACATGTGAATATCATACATGTGGATCTTTCCTCTCTTACATCCCAGGACACCCAAATCAGGCTGAATGATGACCTCATGCTCCACAGCACTAGGCAGAATTCCCTGTTAATTATCCCAGGAATATATAGAATCATAGAATGATTAAGCTTGAAAAAGACCTGCAAATTCATCAAGTCTAATCTTTGACCTAATACCACCATGTCTACTAAACCATATTGCAAAGTGCCTCATCCACTCATTTTTTGAACACTTCCAGGGATGGTGACTCCACCATGTCCCTGGGTAACCTGTTCCAATGACTAGCCACCCTTTCAGTGAAGAAAATTTTCCTAATATCCAAACTGAACCTTCTGTGACTCAATTTGATGCCATTTCCCCTTGCTAGTTGCCTGGGAGAAAAGGTGGACCTCCACCTTGCCACAACCTCCTTTCAGGTGGTTGTAGAGGGCAATAAGGTATCCCCTACCCTTCTTTTCTCCACACTGAACCCTAGTACCTTTGTTTCTCTTCTCTGGAAATGCTCTAGCAGCAAAATGTCATTTGTGTAGTCAGGGGCCAAAAAGAGGACACAGTACTCTAGGTCTAGCCTCACCAGCACTGAGGATCCTATTCTCAGAGAATATGAACAGTCTTTATGAACAAATTGTTTCTCACTGTATAAAATACAGAGAGAGTATAAAATATAGAAAATCCTGAATAATGACTCTCAGAGTCTAAGAAAAAGGACTCAGAGAGTGCACACTCTAAAGATGTATCAGAAGTCCTGAGTGACTTCTCGTGTGTCTACACTATTATTTTAGTATGGAGCAAAATGCACTTTTGAAGTGAAATTCCAGACCACCCCCACTTAGTATGTTTTACTTCATATTACAGAGCTGTCCTGGCTCTGAATCCCCTGCAGAGGAAACTAAATCAACAGACGTTTCCTAAGAACTCAACGTATGTGCTCTATCTGCTGATCAGCATTCAATTCATGGGACCAGACTGGAGCTACCACAAAATGATCCTCTGTCATTGCCACACCTCTGAAAATGTTAGTTGTGCAGAGGTCACAGCACCAATCATTCATCTTTCTGAATCTACTCCTCTTGGGTCAAAATACTTGTTAGTACTAGCACAATCATTGTACTCTCCACTGAGCCTATGGGCACATCTGGAAAGTATCTTTAAGGAGAACTATAGCATGTGTTGAGGATACCTGAGCATAGCTGTCGTCAAGAATGGGTGTCATACGTGTCACATACTACCAGCATGTAAGCAACAACTCTCTTCCCACAAGGATTTAGACAACAGCCAGAGTAATGACCAAGCCCTTTGTCCTTACTACTGTTCTGTTGAGGAACACATTTAGTGCTGGTAGCTGGATGTGCAGCTGCAGTGTCAGATACAGACTGAACTCTGGGTGATAGAAGCTTGAGGCAAGAGGTCATGAACTGTCTCTGACCATTTGCACAACAAAGGGCACAGGGACCTGTTTCACAGTCGGGTGACTGGACACACAGAGACACAGCAGAAGAAGAGGGATCAGCTGGAAGATCCCAGACTATCATGCACTTTAACTGAGGATATAAAAGACCAGGTAGTCTTTTTTTGGGGATCCCTTACCAGAGGCACCAGATTGAGCTGTTATTCTGTTGCTGCATCACAATAAATTTACTGAAAAGAACTGGAGGTCTGAGATTCTGTTATAGGAAACCTGGGGTCGAACCAGTAAGGAAACCTGGTCTGACTGTGTGAGAGTAGGGTGTGTAGGGAATCATGCAGAGCACCCATATTCTTGCTGGAGCCACCTGCTGAGAAGGGGCTTTGGTCCCAGTAGTTAAAGTCACTGGTGGTGGGAGTGTGACTGCCTAAGGGCCTCCTGAATGGTCAGGTAGGGAAGTTTCCTTAACAGGGTGCTGTTAAAGACCACGAACATACCTTAATCTGCAGTATAAACATGCCAAGAGCATTCACACTCACAATTTGTTCCTCATGCCTGCTCCACATTTTTTCCAGCCTTCCTTAAGCCAATACAGAGGTAAATGCCTCACCACTTTAGCATCACTTCCTTACTGCAAGGCTAGGTCTGTGTCAGAGTTGGGTGTTTTAAACTGGATGTTTGGGAAAATGGATTTTATACTCATAATTTGCTGTACTTTGGGCAAGTCACACAAATCCTATGCATTCTTTTCCAGGTTTTAAAAGTAAAGGTTTCTTCTAAACCTCTGCAAAAGCAGTTTCCCAATGAAAAAGTTAACAGATTGTCCTTCTTCCTAGTTCTGTCCAAAAACTGCTTCAAGAAAATTACACAGTAACAATAAGTCCATATATTCAGTACTGAAAGCTTTGATCTATCTGAAAGACAAAAGTACAAAATTGTGCCAAAGTGAAAAAATATTTCAGGTTCAAATAAAATAACTTTTAGGTTTTCCCATGAACATCATGGAAAGGTACGTTTTTCTATTTAATCCAGCCAGTTTGCCCATTTCTCGGTCAGCACAGATCAATTCACACACAGATCAATTCACATCTGTGTAGGATCTTTCTACCTACTGTGTTTAATTTTTCTATCCAAAGCCATCATTTAAATAAATAAATAAAACCCTTTCTTCCTTCATCTATGTTCCAAGCTACCACTACTTTCATTAAAAACAGCAAAGGTTTTTCTGGGTAGCTTGCATCTTTAAACCTAGAAATTAATTACAGACAGGCACTCCTGCTGTCAAACCACCCTGTGTTTCCCTAGCTGAAGACCAAATAACACAAAATCCAGTCAGAGGCCATTATAGAAAAAACCCCATCATGTTTTGGACTCCTCATTGGTGTATATTGTTTATCTTTTTCAGCTTTAACTAAGTCCTTTATCATTTCCAATGTCACCTTGAAAACTTCCCCTTAGCAGGGAAAAATCCATCAGCATTTGCTTTTCCTCTCTTCATTTCTCCTGAACAAATATTCCTCATTTATTTCAAACTGCCTTTTTCCAATCAGTCTCCTAAAAAGTCACTCAAAAAAGTATAGCACAGATGTTCCACAACAAACTCTTTGTTCAAAGATTCTTTACATCCTTCTCAAATTCTGTACCTTCCCAGAGCTATTTTGAGGGCTGGGGTTTTGTGCTGTTGTAGAGATATACATATATATTTTCTAATTGTGCCATAAATTTTTAAGTAGATTCTTGAATGAACTCACTGGAGATTTCTCCCAGTGACTAGCCCTGAGCATTTGTCATTCATTGCATTTTCACTGCCATAACCCGCTAGAAACCTCTCAAGTTACCTAGCTTTAACTTAAGGCTCCTTTCACCCATGGCTGTCTCTAAACAAATTATGCATTTTGAATTGCAAGGTGTTCTCTCCCTACAGCCATGCAAAAATTGTTTCTAATATTATAACTGCAATTGGTAGCTGGGAATATACTCCATAATTGCTGGATGTGTGCTGTGAATCTTCTTTTGCAGACAGCAAGCAAATGACACTCTCAGCCAGTAAAAGTCTGATACATACTTGGAAACTTTCAAAAATTTCTGTTGGCGGTTTTCCTAATTTCCCTCTTCTCTCAGAGGGGCGATTTGTGTACTATAACACAGTTCATCAGAGTTAGAACTTTAAGCAGAAGCAGGGTCCTCTTGCATCTGTTCTTTCCTGTTAGATTCTTACAGGCAAAGCACATGAACATTCCTATGAGTTCATGTGAACACACACATGCACACGCACCATACTATAGCTACCATTTTAAAAAGTAGCATTTAGTTACTGACTGCAACAGCCTTCTGTGTATAGTGTAGGGAATTGTTATTTCTATCATCACTGTATGGGCAAGGATGCCGAGATGAAGAATTCTAAATGACCACAACCATATATGCACATACCAAACAAATTGGATAGAATTATATATGGCTATATACAATAAGAAGACTATTTTGACCTTCGATCATTCCATTTCAGGAGTTCGAAATTATATTAGCAACTCTTTAAATGCAAAAACCACAGACAAGCCTTAGCAGATGGTACAAAGTTTTGCTGGCATTTCACTTAGAACCATGAAACTACTCTCTCCTTTAGTCTCCCAAAGAGGCTGGATAGGTCCTTAAAATAGGTAACAGTACTGCAGACTGGGGCTGTGTCAGGGTAGTTTGGTTTCTGTACTCACTCAGATACATATCTCTCTATGGATATCTCTAAACTGCCACAATATGCCTGTGCACCACTAGGAACTGGAAGGAGGTCTTCGTACACTGCTCCACAATCACATATACCCAATCTGCAAGCTAAGAATAGCTCTCATCTCTGATGACTTGCTGTGTACTTTCTAAAAGATTGTCTTGGAAGGTACCATTAATCTTCACATAATTTCCTGTTTTAGAAATGGGAAACTATTCTGAAAGAGCCAGTCATATAATTTTTCATCATGTGGCTCTCTTCAGTCCATTCCATTGAAACATAACAGGTTCTTGGCACTTGATTTTTTTCCTTCTCTAGTGTAGGCACTCCCTTTAACCATATTAAAAGATTTTCATATCCTTCAAAGTTAAAAAGAAAACAAAACAAGACAACAAACTCTCAACTCTTTATTGTTTATTTTCTTGGTTACTGGCTTTTACAAAGATAATCTCATTTTCTAAGCTGCTTGCTCAGATAGCTGTCCATTAATATGTCCAAAATTGTTTGTGATTTTGTAGGTTGCAATTAAAACAAATGGTAGAAGGAAGCAATCCTTTAAATAACTACATGAATGTGTTCCCCTTATAGAGTGCTCATAGTTGTTATCATGAAAATGTCCAAGTCATTAAACCCCATTTGAGATTGAGAACTTTTAGTTCTCGCCTTACAAGTTTCTTTTGTGTCTAAAGACCTTTCTGAAATACATGTCCTAACTGGTCTGGGGAGATAAAGAGGAATCTCAGCATAGCCTGACTACATTAATTATCTTGAATTTCCGCCAACCTGTCTACATTGGGGAGAGAGCTAAATTTTATTATTTTTTCACCCTGCAAATCTCATGATACATTGGGAGAGAAAACTAGGCTTTAGTTTCAGACCACATTTCCTACTTGTGACAAGAAGTTGAATGGTGATGACCCAGAATCCATGGCAGCAGATGAGTGAGAAATTCAGTCTCCAGATGCTGTCTGGTAGCAATGGCTGCCTGAGATCCCTGGACCCTGAATCAAGAGTTTTTATTAAAAGCAGTATTTGCCATAACGATACTTTCCCAATATTCTTCTTTTCAAAGGGTTTTTAACATCCATTGAGTTACATACAAAAGGCACTTAGAAATGTAGTCAATTAAACCACATATTGAGGAGATGCAACGTCTAGCAGAGCACTACTCATTCCCTGTGCTTTTTGTTACTACTACCTGACACTGAATCTGAGTCAGCATAAGAAATGAAGCCAAAAATCTTCTGGTCAGGAAGGAAGAGGTCATCAGTAACTCACATAACTATTTAGATCACTGTTTACATTCTTCTTCTCCTACATTCTCAGTTCATCAAGTCCTTTCTCAGACTTGTATAAATCAGTAGATTTCAAGGCCAGGTTGGATAGGGCTTTGTGCAACCTGGTCTAGTGGAAGGTATCCCTGCCCATGACAGGGGTGTCTGAACTAGATGATCTTTTAGATCCCTTTCAATACAAACTATTCTATGATTCTCTGATTAAAGTGTGACATGGCACAGCATCTAATCATGTCTAGAATTCCAGTCATAACAACCTTGTCTTTGAAAACAGATCCTGAACAGCAACAAGACCATGATCTCAGCTACCATGGTTTGGTATGGCAAAGTAATTTTGCTTCTCCCTATTGACTTTTCATTGGTGTGCCTTCTAATAATTTCCTACAATGCTTACCATTGAATACATTACCAAAAACTCTAAATTACCTCTAGAGTACTCTTTTTTTCCCCTCCTAGATATTTATACACTGAATTAAAACCACAGTAGGACATCTATGTCTTTGCTTCTACTTGCTGAGATTTAAGTTGCCTCTCTCATCTGTTGATAGATGCACATACCATAATGCAAGCAGAATATTAAAAAGCTAATTCTTTTTCTTTCTCCACTTTAAATATTTTTTTATTTTTTTTTAAGGATTAACTAACTTAAGTAGCTCTTCTGTATTCCATTATTAATGTGTGGTATGCTTTGTTAAGCATGACATGGCAATGGAACTTAAAAATGAACTTGATCTTAAAGGTCTTTTCTAATCTAAGTAATTGTATGGAGTGGCCATGATGAATACGTTTTTTAAAAAAGACTAATCCACCATCTAGTCTGATTTCCCTTTTCTGGTTATAGTTGTTTTGGTTTTATTTTTTTTTCCTAAGTGGGTAAATGGCAAAATGATTTAGAAAATTTCTGGAAAAACAACAATTCAAATATCTAGAACTTGCATTGTGCCTGTAAAAATATACTAAAAACTTCAGGTTGGTGTGCATTTCCTGAAGAAAGTGAGTTTCAAGTGTCTGTGTGCCATAGGGAGAATTCAGTTTCATTTGGGCACTACTTGGATTTCTGCTAAAGAGATTATGCTATACCTCTTCCAAGAGGACAGGAACAGGAGACTGTGAGATACAAAACTAGTGGTGGTCCATCATTACCATCCATGCTGGGTCACTAGTGTTGCACCTCTGCATTGTGAGAGTAAAGACCCATCAGTTCAGAAAGGCAGCACATAACGTGCTAGGCTCACAGATGGGACTATCCAAAATCATGGGCAGTGCTGGACTACTCTCTACAGTGGTTTCCATTTATGCCAACAATTCTCTGATGTAAAAGTGCAATGGCTCCCCTAGATTTGATTTGAGATGCACAGATCTTCATCAGCAAAGCATTTTGGACAGGAAGAACTTGAGCATAGAAATAAATAGAGGAATTAAAGAACAGATGTTCTCATGTGATCATGTTGAAGGTTGTCTAGTCAGGCATTCCTGCTCAAAGCAGGTTCGTCAGAGCAGGTTGCCCAGGACCATGTCCAGTCAGGTATTGAATATCTGATGGAGACAACTGCTCTGGGCAACCTGTTTCAGTTGGAAGCTTCAGCAGGATGTCACCCTGCATGTTTGTAAACATGAGCAAATAAATAGATAAAGCACCAGAAGAATTTCCAAGCATGAACATACATTCTTTTCTCTGGGAAACTGTCCTCATACAGACTGTAAAAATTGCAGGTTTAATAGAGTTTATATGGGAATGCCATATAAATGGTGAATTTGTTCCAGGTCTACAGATCATTTGCAAAGTGTTTGTTCCACTGACTCCCCATTCACAGTTCATGCTCTGATGCTTTGTTACATAACTCAACCTCTTTGTTTCTGGATGATTTGCGTAATTCTTCATCCCAGCACAAAATCTAAATGAGACATTTTACACTACCTGAAGTATTCTCTTGGTAAATGTTTGTGCATTTCAGGCTGTTGTTTTCTTTACACAGTAATAGAAGACCTCAAACACTCAAACAATTTTGAAAGGCAGGTGCAAATGGCTTGCAAACAAAACCATTAAATCTGAATTCATACTCAAATGTAAACAAATATTCACAGAAAAACTGATTCAAACTTTCACTGAGCAGTCACTAATCAATGCTTGGGAAGTTTGATTGTTCCTGGTCCTTTCTGGTCAGTGCATGATTTCAAAAAACACCTTGCTTTTCTCCCATAATTTATGTCAGACAAACTTACTAACAATTACTATGGGTTTGCCCTGAGTTGCTCCTATCCGTTCTCTCACTCAGAGACCTTAGCTCTGCAGTTGCTTGAAATGCCAACACAAGAGGAAAGATAAAACAAACAAACAAATACATGTGTAGACCTGCTTTCCTATGTAAAATGGACCTAAATTATTAAGTGATGAATTAGGTGATGAGTACTCTTTCTGTAAATGGCATTAACAGAAGATGCTGGATGTTCAGATCTATGCAAACTTAAGCCTAATTTTGGATATCTGTTTTTGACGCACTTTGCCAAACTTTCCAATAACAGAGAGAAACAAAGTGAACTGAAAAATATGTTCTGAGCAACTGCCACGTTATTTACAATAAAAACAATAGCAGCTACTTCACAACAAACAGAAGATGCCTCTGTATTTAAGGGTATATACAAAAAAAGATACTTCTTTCATTATTGTGCTACTCAGAACACAAGTTTCAGAGGGCCTTTTTAAAGGCTTCTACAATATTACATGGCATTAATGGCAATGTTGACTGATATAATTTAGAGTTAACACAGTAAAATGGGAACTGATAATTTTTTTTCTGATTTCTTCCCATAAAACATAACAATCATGCAGATCAACAGCACTTCCAGAGAAAAAAGTGAATAAACCCAGTCTGACATTAGCTGGATATTTACAGATGAAGTTCAAGTACTGTCCTGAACAATTTAAATGTTTTGATGGTAAGACTGAACTGGAAATATCATTAGGTTATCGTGGCTTGTACAATTTCACATTTCCTTCTTTTGGTCAATATAAAAATAAGTTATTTTCTTTCATAGCTTAAAGAAATCAGTGAGTTTTACACCTTCCTGAAGCTTAGAAACAGCCCTAGAGTGAACTTTCTCCTTGATATTTTAACACTTGCATTTCTGTTCCCAGTAGAAACTAGGAATTACAGATGTGTCTTTACAGAGGTAACCATAGAGATAACTTGTATTTTGGAGATTCAGAAATACTGTATTCTGGAAGGTGATCGTGTCTGGGCCAGGAAGCACATCCCTCATTGAAGCACACAGATGAAAAGAGGAGACACCACTTCACATTTCTGCTAGTACCTGTAAAATCTACCTGTACAATCTACCTGGACAAGTTCAGCTGTTGAAGCACGTGGATGATCTAATTGTAATTTACAACTCCATCCTGGTGGACTGAACCATGCAGTGACTCAGTTTGTGCACAGATGGGTCTTCTGTCTGGCATCAGTTGCTGCAAAAATACTTTCTCTAATAACATATTACCTTTTTCCTAAATCCACACAAAAGAGTGAAGAAATTGCATCTTAGACACTGATCTTGTTATGTGAATGAGTCCTGAGTCTCCCATATCGCACACAAAGTCTCATGAACTCCACAGCCACTTGGAGGTAAATTCTCTGGCCAGGTAACCCTATTATGCTTCCTCATCATATTGTGATTACTTCACATCCCTGCTGTGCCTGCAGCTGTGGGCAAACAGCAGACATCCACTGACTCCTGATCCCAGCCAGCTTTGACTTGCAAATTTAGAAGGCCCAATACCTGTTCTTCTCTTGTTTTTTTCTGTGAAATCTTGCTTCATCTGCTTAATTCATCATTAGAGTACATATGAAAGCTGTTGTGCAAGGAAGAAGGCAAAGGGAAGAAAAGACGCAATTAATATGTGGGAAAGTTAAAGGAGAAAGAGTTTTTCTAAACTTGTTTCAAAATACAAGGGGAAAAAGACTGAAGGGAAAATTTAAATACAAAGCACATAAAAAGTCACATAGAGGTAGGCAAAGTATAACTTCTGGAATTCACTGCTGCAGTAAGTCCCCACCTGACTTTTAAAGATTAGTATTTTGAATTTGAGAGTTTCTTTAGGTTCTATGAAAGTTCACACTGAATAAAAAAACAAAAACCAAAACAAAACAGTGATCTATCAGGAATCATGAATATGAGCTTTAACACTTTCTACAAAGTTGATTTTTCAGGCACAGTGTGTAGATCTATTTTAGATACCGTATGATTTAGTGGCTAAATGAGTTATGACCTTCTTTCCCATCAGTTTAGCTGCTAGCAGTGTGTCCTTGTTTCACATGCTAAAAATCCTAAGAACATTTTTATTGAGTATAAAACCACAACAATGCCGCCACAGTAACTGGTTTTTATACTGCAGGAGAAAAGCCACCTAAATTAATTTTGTCAAAACAGTACCAGATATCAAACTTTATTAAACTAATAACACATTTGTATTATAATTCAAATTCACTTTAAGTTATGCAAATGCAATTTTAAAGTCTCTAATCTATAATGTTCTATTTTAATGTGTTTAATAATTTATTTAATCAGAGATATGAACAAGGTTTATAGTTTCAAATTTCAGAACTGCGTAATTTTTTTTTTTTTACTGACTAAGAAAAAAATCCTAGGGTTTTTTTTTTAATTTTTCTTTTTTTCTTTCTTTGTCCATCCCTTTCACACACTACTACCTTTAAAACAGCAAATGACCTTCCCTTTCTTTAAGTCAGAATAGATTTTTCTCTGTCTTGATCTGATCCAGGTTGCCTTGTGTGTGAGTACATGATAAAAACAGGCTACACACTTCTCCATGGTACCGGAAGAGAGACCAAAGCCTGAACAGGCATCATGACCAGTCATGGTGTGAGAAAAGCAGGCCAGAAACACTTTTATTGCTGGCTGCCTACACTGTTTGCTTTTGTAGATTAATCTAGGGTAGCTTTTTAGGGAGTCAGTATTTAATTACTTTATGGACTGATATCTTTATTTGAAAAGAAAAAATGAACCAGTTTTTTAAAAAATAAATATTTTTAACAAGAATTGCCATGCTTTACTAAACATACACATATTGTGTGTTAATCGAACAAAATACAAGGCAAAAGCCTTCTTGGTAAGAGATTAGAATGATACATAAAATAAAGCAATGGAGATTATGAGACCACTTTCATTCTTGCACTAAAATTACTTTTTCCCCAATTCCTTTACATTCTTCTGGAAGGGACCAGAAAATTCCCATAGAAATAGAACTTAATCTAAAGAACTTTGCTTTTTAGTATTTTACTGTATTTTGGGTCATATCACTGACTTCCATACCTCAACAATTACGATAGAAACAAAATCCAAAATTTTAGCAAAGTGCAGACACCTAAAACTTCAATGAGAGGTTTCCTGATTGGTTTCTGTTCTCTTGCTCTCTATTTATAAGAAGTAAGAAGCTGCAAATTTTGTACTCTGACTTGTATTGTGCAAGATACCAAAGATGACAGATGTTTTTTAAGCTGCAGTTAGTGAGATAGAATAGATTGAAACTCTTCTTTTTTATTGTTGCTTTTTGATGCACACAAATCCTTTAAGAAGAATTTTAGCAATTGTTCTATTACTGCATGTCCCCTCTCCCCTTCATATGAATTATTCATACTTTGTTGTCATAGCAATCCTTTCTCTCTCTGAAATGTTTAATAACTAGTCTTGATTCCCAACTAGACAATGAATCAAAGTGTAACAAAAGCTTTATTAACTAATGTGCTTGTGGCAGACATATTGTTTGTCTTCCATCTACATTTGCCTTGAGCTGTTGTCAGTCCAGTCCAGTGATATTAGTGATAACAGCAAAGATGCCTGTAAAAAATGCCCTTTACATAATCTGGTTTCTTGGATAGCGTCCATCTCCTTTGCAGAGTGATAAGCCTTTAGTTTTCTGTTAGCCTGACTCTTTCCAAAGCTGTGGTAGGCAGCACTGCTCTCTGCAGAGGACAACCTGTCATGACAGATGGGAACATGGGATTTAGTGGACATTAAGAATCACATAACATGTCAAATCTTAACAGGAAAAAGGATGACCGTGGCATTTTCACTGTTTAAAGCCTGTGTCTGCACAACTTACCTGTGCTGATTTACTCTTTGTGTCTCACGATGCAGACCAAGTAGATGTTGATCTAACTTGTCTATTTGCCCCAACCATTATCGTGATTGGCATCACTGATATTTTGCATCTGAGCACTGTGTTGGAGATCACTATAACCTTTCTATCTACTATACACCTGAGGAAGAAAAATCTGAGTGTAAGAAAGCACTTGGTGAATATGAAGATTTGAACTTTTCCTACTATTTTTACAACAGTGCCTTTGGGGAATATTACACAGAAAGAATAAACATCCCCTTTAGCTTCTAATTTTCTTAACAGAAAGATGTGTGCCTCTTTAGCAATCACAGAATCACAGAATGGGTCAGGTTAGAAGGGACCACAGTGGCCCAACCTCCCTGCTCAAACAGGGTTATCCTAGAGCACCATGCACAGAATTTCATCCAGACAGTTCTTGAATATCTCCAGTGAGGGAGACCCCACAACCTCTCTGGGCAACCTGTTCCTGTGCTCAGTCACCCATACGGTAAAGAAGTTCTTCCTTATGTTCAGGTAGAACTTCCTGTGCACCAGTTTATCTTCATTGCCTTTTGTCCTAACGGTTGGCTCCACCAGGAAAGCCTGCTTCCATCTTCTTGGCACTCCCCCTTCAGATATTTATAGACATCAATGAGGTCCCCTCTTAGTCGTCTCTTCTCAAGGCTGAACAGGCTCAGTTTCTTCAGCCTTTACTCATAAAAGAGATGCTCCGGTCCCTCGATCAACTTTGTATCTCTCTTCTGGACCCCTCCAGAAGCTTTATGTTTCTCTTTTACTGAGGATCCCAGACAATGCTATCCCCTCATACAATTGAAGACCTAAAGTCACATTAAAGAAGGCATTTTCCTTTCCTCTGATGAGTGTTGGAAAGCCAGCATGGGTGATAACCAGCAGCAGAGCACTGCTTTCCTAGAATCTCAGCTTCAATTGTTCCTAGCTTTCAAGCCTGGTCTCACTCCATCCCAACACAATTAATTCCCTGCACACGGTTTTTTGAGGTCAGCTATAAAATACTTCAAAGCTGATTCTCCATTCCCTGCATGAATTCGACAGTAATTTCATTCATTCATTCATTCTCCTGATTTCACAGTTTATGGGAGCCCTGGTCTACTGCAAGCCATTCCTAAATCTGAGAACGTGGTACTGTCCAAAAGAAGACAGAGATAACCCTGGCGTCTCAGTTTGGTTCAGTTCGGTGCAGTTAGGTTTATAATCCCTATGCATACTCACTTTGCCGTTTCACATATATCCTGCATGGGTTTCCCCTTGGCAGAAACAATGGACGTTGTTGGCCTTAAGAGGTTGACATACTGTAATGCAGCTAGAGCTGTGTGTAAGCTGTGGGCAAATGATCTATCAGTTATGTTACTTGGTTGCATTTTTCTGTAGTGCTCTGAATGGGCAGCGAAAGACCCCACTCACAGTGTTAATACTGGCCAAAATCCACCTGATAGTCAATAAAAACCATGCTCTAAAAATCCAGTGTTTGGCCTGAAAAAGATAAATCAGCTAATGCAGCAGTCTATGAACAGTACTTCTGGATGAAAGACCTGACAGAACTGTAAATCACTAGAGCTTTTGATGCTGGTCCTAATTCAGGAATAGCAGTCCATTTTCTTGAAAGAGAGTTGATGGGAATAACAATGGTTTATATTTTAGGACACCAGCTGCTTTCAAGCTTGAGCAAGGCATGTGGGATGAATGTCTTATTTTGGTCCAGCCTGCTGGAATGACAAAAATATCCTAGGCCAACAAAGATTTGCTTCCAGGGAGGGATGTAGAACCAGTTGTGTTCCCCAGGAGTTCTGCTATGCCAGCACAACTCCCACAAGACAAAAGACATCATGCAGGGAAATGGTGCCAGAAGCCAACTGATGACCTCCTTTCTCCACTTCTATTTGCAGCATATGTAGGTGAGAAAAGGAGGGACTTTGCCAACACAGGTATCAGAAGAACTGCTGTGGAGACCAGTTGTTATCCCAAGAGATGGGCATGAGGGCACAGCACCTTTTCAAATTTATCCCAACTTTCACATTTTCTTTTCGCTATCATTATCTTATTTTACTACTTTACCCTAGATTTTGCCTAGAGTTTTGGCAGTGTCAACACACAAATTATTCCTTTCAGTCATGAAAGGTCCAACAACCTCATCCTGAGTAGGCTCTGCCCCTGTAAAACTTCTCATTTGATTTTCTATCCACACAGGGAATGGTATATTCAGTATCATTTATTCCTCTGTGATTTGGTACGTATATTTGATTTATTTATTTATTCAATGTCCTGTTGAAAAGGTCTACTGAGTTCTTTCCAGCCCTCTGAGACACAAATATTTAATATAAAGCAGAATATGCATGACTGCATTTGAGAATATTTTGTAATACTAGTCTTCATTATAAGGGGTCTATGCCAAAAACTCTCTTATTTTATTATTTTGTCATAAATCATCATTTGCTCTTATACATCTATGTTACTTCATGAATGTGTAATGAATGGTCTCTGGGTTAGACTGAATGTGACTTTTGTAGCACATTAACATCAACAAGTGATGAAAAGGAAGAAAAATACCTAAAAATAATTCTCTGGCTTAAAAAAAATGAAAAAGACACAGAAATTTAACAAAATTATCTTCATAATTTAACAGGCATTTCAGAATTGCAAAACAATAATTTTCTGTGCAAAATAGAATAAATAATACGATATGGAATATGCAGTTGTGTGTCAACTTGAATAAAAATCATGTTGCTTTTTTAAACCACATAAAAACACAGGTCTTGCCTAGAAAAGTGTACTAGCTTGTGTGTTCCCTAGATGAATTCAGCTAGTCTCAGTAAACTATCAGTCATTACAAGAAGATAAGCTTAAGTTTGGTTGGACTAGACTTACATGAAGGGCCGATCTCCTTCTTCCAGCCCAGTCCCCTAAGTTGTCTTGTGGTTTGGTTGTTTTTTAGTCTTGCTTTTTTTCGTGGGTTTTTTTTTTCCTCTTTTTTTTTTCTTTTTCTTGTTTTTTTACCTCAGATCACTTATTGAATAACATGCCAGAATGGTTTTACAATTCAACTCTTACACCTGCGCCTCAGCACTCTAACACTGCAATACCTTGGTACACTGAGTGGTTATGAGATTTTTGTGATCCAGTGAATCAAAAGGAAAATTCTCTTCCTTGGAAATCAGGCTTCCTGTTGCTTTTGTGGACTCTTCAGCATCTTGTGGGATCACTATCATGAGGAAGTACTACAAGTAATTGCCTTTGCAGTACATCAGGTGCAGTCCCTCAATACCTCGGCCTTTGTTAATCCTCCCATGCAGTTCCAAAGCCATAAGATTGAGCTCAGAGATGATGTCTGGACACAAGATAGTAATCTCATATTATTCTTGTGCTACCTGTAGAGATGTGAACACAGGTCTACAGTAGGGAACAGCCCTTCTGTGGTCTGAAATGCGCTTGCCTTTCAACACACACCTCAAAATATATTCTATCCCATTTTTGTTTCCAGGAAGCAACAAAGAATTAGAAATTCCTCCGAAGAATGGGCTACTTGCAGAAGTAATATAGAGAAAACACCACAGACTCTGTACCAAATACCTTTGTTCTTCAGACATGCTTTCCCAGCCTGAAGGAGAGGCCCTCATGTGTAGCTGCTCCTTATCTGATTGTGTACTGGTTTGGGCTGAGGTAGATGTGCTTTTCTTCACAGTAGCAGGTATGGAACTGTGTTTGGGATTTGTGTTGGAAATGTGCTGGTAACACAAGGATATTTCTGTTATTACTGAGCAGGGCTTACACAGAGTCAAGGCCTTTTCTGCTTCTCACCCCACTCCACCACTGAGTGGGTTGGGGATGTACAAGGAGTTTGGAGGGTACACAGCTGAGTCATCTGACCACAACTGATCCAAGGGATATTCCATACCGTACGACATCATGCTCAGCACATAAATCTGGAGGTAGAAGGAGGACGAGTGGACATTTGGAATGACGGCATTTGTATTCCCAAGTAATACTCCTTGCTTTCATGGTGATGGTTGAACATCTGCCTGCCTTGGGAAGCAATGAATGAATTCCTTGATCTGCTTTGCTGGCATGTCTGACTTTTGCTTTACGTATTGAACTCTCTTTATCTCGACCCATAAGTTTTCTTACTTTTACTCTTCATATGGTCTCCCCATCCTGCCAGGGGTAAGTGAGCAAGCAGCTGTGTGGGGCTTAATTGCCAAGTGAATTTAAATCACAACACTATGGAACAATCTATTGGAAAAGACAGTGCTGGTTTTGGAGACAAATGTGTCTGGTTCAAAATGGAACTGCTGTGTACTGTTTTTCAGGACTTTTTCTCAAAACTTACTAATTACTTGATTAAGCAAACCATATGGCCATTTTTGGGGGAGAGAGATAAAAAGAACACCCTGATTTTGTTGCCATTTCACACATATATTTGACATGCATTAAAACTACCATCTCTAGAAGAGCCAAAACAGAGCCAGCAAAAGCTATGGGGACAGTCATCAGCATTAGTGACTGTAACCCATGAAGCAATGCTTTGCCATGGGCAATTAAGACTCAACCATAGGAAGACAATGTCGCTGGTTACATTCCTAGTGGACTGCGAATGTGCAGCCCTCAGCTCTCCTGTACTTTTGGAGGATTCACAAGCAGGCTTGAGCCTCAACACAGATTGCCAGCAGCAGCAGAGGACAGCAGAAATGCCAAGCTGTTGTGGAGCAAAGTGCTCTTGAGCCCCGGGGCAGATGAGCTCTCCAGCCATGATCACCTCTTGGACCCATCTACATACCTGTCCTCCCACAGAGTTCAGATGTTGACTTTCTTCCTATTTTCAGTACAGGAAAAGGCTGCAGGCAGAAATGTATTCATAAACATAAGCTTTAGTCCTTGATTCCTCCTGAACTGACTGTTCTTATTGCTTCTGCCAGTAGGACCTCTGCTGTCCCTTCTTCTTTTTCTCTTGCCTCAAAGAAAATCTCAGGGTTATATACTTCTGAGTTAATGAGTCGGCCTGCCTGACCTGACTGTCAGGATGAATCAGCAGTTAGTTCTGCACCTCCATGCCATACTGACACTCTCTCAAGTGGATTTAGCATCATTTAATAATATTTTTTCTGTATTAGTCCAGTGGCAATTCTCTCATATCTTAGAAGTGTGAGTTGATTATTAATGTTATTTCACTAAGATTGGTCTCCTAGTCCAGCTTCAGCCTAGATACAAGATGGATTTTGTTCCTTGTATTATCCTGTATCAACATCTACTGGTTGGTGGGTAACTTTTTCTGTCCTTTTGCATAACTATGGAAAGAGAATTCCAGAGTAGAAGCCTATGTTCAAATCAGATTCCTAATTTAAATTCCATATATATTTATTAGCAAACATATATAAAATTAAAACCTGAATACTAGCAACTCTCATCCATAGCTGCATTTATTATACTTTTGAAACTATTTATATTTAATAAATATTAATATCACTGTAGTACATGTGAACTGAAGAAAGCAAATCCCTGAACCAGGTAATTCAGGAGTTGTAGAGTCCTAGATCTGAATCTGCAAATGTTCTGAATGAGTTAAAAAGCTATAGACTCTTCTGTAACTGCAGGGATAATATTTTCTGCATTTCTATTTGTTTAGTAACTTAAATTCAGTGACTAATTTATTCATTGCTGAGAAAATTTGGGCTGCTGAAAACCTAGATAGCTTATTATCCCTCTTCCAATCCATAAATATAAATGAGGTGTAACAGAATGAGATCCGGTAGTTCTAAAATCATGACAGACATGATGATCAGAAACTATTAGTACAATATGTTAACCACAGACAATACTTCCTTTGTTTAATGAATCAATTAGTTTTAAAACTCATTTCAATAAATGAATGTTTTCCCTAAGTAACTAGCTATTTAAGGTTGTTTATTTTAACTAAAACAAACAACTTTATAATGTTAGGTTTGTACTTTTAATTGATTTGCAAATTCAATCCAATTGTATCTTGACAAGAAATACAGATAAGAGCATAATCATAAGAGGGTAAATAGTAAATGTATTTTTCACCATTTTTTAAAATTACTTTCTAATCATAATCTGATTAAAGGTATATCAGGCTATACACTGACTAAATGCATGTAATATATTCACCTCACAAAAATAAATACTTTATTCAACATACAAGTTGTATTTAGGTGAAAATCAACACTCTCCCATGGTTACTAATCAGAAGGGTTCAATATTCCTTTAGGAAAGCGACTAATAAGTAAAAATGCAAACCTAGATTAAAATTGATTATTTAAAACTAAGTTTTCTGTTCTCTGGTTTAAATGATGATTAAAATTGCTAATAGAAACCCATCCACAGCATTCAACTCCTGCTTTTTATTAGAAATACAGCTTAATTGTTTTTCTATGGTAGAATATATCACAAATGAAGAGAAAATCACTTGTTGTGATAATCTATCCATGTGGTAATTTCAAAGCACAAAGGACCCTTTTACTAGGTTGGGGAAATTGTCCAGACTGGAAGTTAGTGGGTAAGCATCTCTCAGGAATGGCACCAATCCAACATGATATCACTCAGCTGTAGGCTTCTAGCTAATTTTAAACCAGCTTTAAGATCGTTTACATGTATGTAATTCTTTATTTACCTAGAGCTCTTTGTAGCATTAGCATAACATCCATCAATATTGTTCACATTTCTTTCATCACTATGGATGCTTACAAATACAATATCATATGGAAAGCTGCCAACTTCACTTGGGCCACTGAATTTTTCTGCCCATCATTCAATTTTCTTGGCATACATTCGCAGAATAGAGGCATTTTACAGGAGCAAATGATAGTAACCCGCACTGTACTGCGTGAAAGAAAAATCTCTTTCACCTCAGCTGTCCCCTGGTCACCTCTGTGAGATAATCTCTTCAGCATCCCTTCTCCTCTTTCTTCCTGTTCTTGTGAAGTGAAAGACAGCCAAAGTATTGTCAGTTAAGGACTGAAGTGACAGCTCTGAAGACTGTAACCTCCTATAAACCCATCTAATAACAATAATAGGGTTAATAGAAATTCACACTTGCTATCACAGTCTTGCTGAGAGTTGTATGGGATGAATGTCCTGTTCAGATTTCAGCTTCCTTCCTCAGGGTGCTAAGTGGCACCATGAAAACACTTTATAAGGCAGGCATTGTTTATACAGAAGACATAACTGCAAATGCAATACGTATCTGCAAACGCGATACATAAAAGGGGTAAGTTCATTATACTCCAAAGAGTCAAAATAAAACCCAGTGGCAAGGCAATTACTACAGATCTGCTGTGCATGGAGTGGAGGCCATGTCAAATGAAGAAGGTAGATGTGCCATAGGCACAGAGTCACGTTGTGCCTGCCCATTTGCCCTGCCTTTTCCTATCAGTGTTGGTATCTGCAGGGAACGTTGGGCCTGGAGATATGAGAACTTTGTTATGGGGAACCTTTTACTTCTCTGCCTGAAACAGGGGACACACAGGGATCAAGAGAGACCTCAGTGTCATTGCACTCAGGAGCTGCAGAACAAACTCCTATCTGCTACTGTTCCATGGGCATTCTTTTTATCTGTAGCTAGCCAGCCTTGGAATGAGACTTGCATTTTGGCTTTTCCAGAACAGAAGAGATTGAAAGGAATGACTTAATTTTGGGGAAAAGAACACAATATCAAAGTACGCCAGTATTTGCTCCGAGTGAATGATCAGGAGGGTCATTCATCAACCACTGAGGAAAATCACTGAAGCAAAATCAGAGTATCAGTCATGCCTTTTCCATCACAGCCTTCTGTACCCAATCCGGACTTACACTCCCCCTCCGTTACATCCATTCCTGTTCTAGGTAGAAGCACATCTCCTACTTTGTAGGAGTCAGTTCGTCTCAAAAAAGGACTCAGATGCAATTCACTGAAGCAGAAAAGAGGAAATTACATCCTGGATATTAGCTGTTCAAATTTTCAGGAAAAATTATTAACATTTAAATAATCTTGCCCTCTAGGCCATACACAACTGTACTTCAAAGCCAAGTAAACAAGAGGCTGCTCCACTTCTCACATCTGAATTCAAGGAAGGATAAGCACGTGATCTCTGCAGATCTGTGCTGGTGATATTTAATTTTTAGAGTTAAGGAAAGAGGCATTTTTTTCCATATAAACTTACAGCCCAGTCCGAGTCATAAATTAAAAGGCAGCCACAAGTGTCCTTTACAATGCTATTCAGGTGGGTCTAGTAAAAACAATGATGGCTTTTGCAATGACCTATCTGTCTCAGTATAGAATCATAGAATCATAGAATCAGCTGGGTTGGAAGGGACATCTGCAGTCATCAAGTCCAACCCTTGGTCCACTACTGCCGTGATTACTAGACCATGGTACTAAGCGACACATTCAATCTCATCTTAAAAACCTCCAGGGATGGAGAATCTATCACTTCTCTAGGCAGCCCATTCCAATGCCTGATTACCCTCTCTGTAAAGAACTTCTTCCTAATATCTAACCTAAACCTCCCCTGACAGGACTTAAGACCATGCCCTCTTGTCTTACTGATAGCTGCCTGGGAGAAGAGACCAACCCCCACCTGGCTACAACCTCCTTTCGGGGAGTTGTAGAGAGTGATGAGGTCTCCCCTGAGCCTCCTCTTCTCCAGGCTAAACAACCCCAGCTCCCTCAGCCTCTCCTCATAGGACTTGTGCTTGACTCCCTTCACCAGACTTGTTGCTCTTCTTTGGACCTGCTCCAGCACCTCAATATCCTTCCTGAACTGAGGGACCCAGAACTGGACACAGTACTCCAGGTGTGGCCTCACCAGTGCTGAGTCCAGGGGAAGAATCACTTCCCTGGACCTGTTGGCCACATCGTTCCTGATACAGGCCAGGATGCCATTGGCCTTGTTGGCCACCTGGGCACACTGCTGGCTCATGTTCAGCTTCCTGTCAATCCAAACTCCCGGGTCCTTTTCTGCCTGGCTGCTCTCCAACCACTCTGTCCCCAGCCTGTAGTGCTGCAGGGGGTTGTTGTGACCAAAGTGCAGGACCTGGCACTTGGCCTTGTTGAACCTCATCCTGTTGGAATCAGCCCAACTCTCCAGCCCATCCAGGTCCCTCCACAGACCCCTCCTGCCTTCCAGCTGATCAACACTCCCCCCCAACTTAGTGTCATCTGCAAATTTGCTGATGGTGGACTCAATCCACTCATCTAAATCATCAATAAAGATGTTAAACAGAACTGGGCCCAGCACTGATCCCTGGGGGACACCACTAGTGACTGGCCGCCAACTGGATGCAGCACCATTCATCATCACATTCTGGGCCCGGCTCTCCAGCCAGTTCCTAACCCAGCACAGAGTGCCCCTGTCCAAGCTGTGGGCTGCCAGCTTTTTCAAGAGTGTGCTGTGGGAGACAGTGTCAAAGGCTTTGCTGAAGTTCAGATAATCCACATCCACAGCCTTCCCATCATCCATCAGGCAGGTCACCTGATCATAAAAGGAGATCAGGTTGGTCAGACAGGACCTGCCCTTCCTAAACCCGTGCTGACTGGGTCTGATCCCTTGTCCATCCTGTAGGTGCTGTGTGATTGCACTTAGGATGATCTGCTCCATAACCTTGCCAGGCACTGAGGTCAGGCTGATAGGCCTGTAGTTTCCCAGGTCCTTCTTCCAGCCCTTTTTGTGGATGGGCATGACATTCACCAACTTCCAATCATCTAGGACCTCCCCAGTGAGCCAGGGCTGATGATAGATGATGGAGAGCGCTTGGTGAGCTCTTCTGCCAGCTCCCTCATCACCCTTGGATGGATCCCATCTGGTCCCATAGACTTGTGAGGATCCAAGTGGCTCAGTAGGTCGCTAACTGTTTCCTTCTGGATTACAGGGGGGCTATTCAGATTCTTATCTCTTTTTACAAGCTCCAGAAGCCAGTTGTCTTCAGGACAACCTGTCTTACTGCTGAAAACTGAGATAAAAAAGGTGTTAAATACCTCAGCCTTTTCCTCATCTTTGATAACTATATTCCCGCCCATGTCCAAAATGGAATGGGCGTTTTCCTTGCCCCTCCTTTTGCTATTGATCTATCTGTAGAAGGACTTTTTGTTATCCTTCACAGAGGTGGCAAGATTAAGTTCAGGTTGTGCCTTTGTCTCTCTAATTTTCTTTCTAAATGATCTAACTATATTCCTAAATATTTTGCATAGGACCTGCTAAATGAAGTAAATGCATATAGCTTATTATTAGCTCTTAACTTCTGACACATACAATGTAACCAGACTCTTAGGGGTGACAGTAGGATTGGCTTATTGACCCCCTCCCAATATTTTTCTCCATAGTTCTAACTGGGAGTTACAAAATTTGGAGTTGGCCCTTTTCTATTCCTAAACTCTTCCTGATTTTTCTATAATTGGTAGGCTCTCTTTTTTTTACCTTAATTTCCTTCAAAATCTCCCTGTTCAGCTAGACTGGTCGTCTTCCCCACCAGCTTGTCTTTCAGCACACTGTGACAGCCTGCTCCTGTGCTTTCAAGACTTCCTTCTTGAAGCATGTCCATCCCTCCTGGACCCCTTTGTTTTCAAGGGTTATTTCCCAGGGTACACTCTGAACTAGTCTCCTGAATAGACCGAAATCTGCCCTCTGGAAGTCCAGCATAGAGGTTTTATTGATGGCCCTCCTTGCATCCCTGAGTATTGAAAAATCTATTATTTCATGGTCACTGTGTCCCAGACAGCCTCTGACCACCACATCTCCCACTAGCCCCTCTCTGAGAACAGAAGGTCTAGTGGGCCCCCATCCCTGGTAGGCTCATTTACTAGTTGGAGCAAACTATCCTCTATACACTCTAGGAATCTCCTAGACTGCCTCTTCTCTGCTGTGTGGAGTTCCCAGGAGACATCCGGCAGGTTAAAGTCACCCATGAGAATAAGGGCTAGGGATTTTAAGACATCTGCCAGCTGCTTGTAGAATAATTTATCACCCTCGTCATCCTGGTTGGGTGGTCTGTAACAGACTCCCACCAGGATATCAGCCTTCTTGGCCTTCCCCCTGATTTTGATCCACAGGCACTCAACCTTATTGTTACTGACTTCAAGTTCCACAGAATCTAGAGACTCTCTAACATATAGAGCCACCCGTCCATCTCTCCTACCTTGGCTGTCCCTTCTGAAGAGCTTGTAGCCACCCATGGCAGCACTCCAGTCATGCCAGTCATACCACCACATTTCTGTGATGGCAACTACATCATAGCTTTCCTGTTGCACGATGGCTTCCAGCTCCTCTTGTTTGTTACCCATGCTGTGTGCATTAGTGTACATGCATTGCAGCTGGGCTGCTGATTTCACTCTTCAATTGGGCTTTCCATCCTTAGGCTCCTCTCTGGAGAGCCCAGTTTCAATCCCTTCCGCCTTCAAACCTAGTTTAAAGCCTTCCTGATCAGTCCTGCCAACTTATGGGTTAGAGTCCTTTTGCCCTTCCTAGATAGATGAAGCCCATCTGATTTGAAGAGACTGGGTACCATGAGAGAAGAAGCAGTCTGGTTTGTTGACTCTAACTGATAAATTTGTTTTCAAATCTTTTTGGTATTAAATTTCAATTGTTTCCTTACCTGTGATTATCTTGGGGTAAGTTATTCCCATTATTAACTTCCTTTACCAGTCCATCATTTATTTTTGTATCATGTGTCCTGTTAACATATGGCACAGCTCAACTGTGGGAGAAGGCATAAGTGATAAAGTACCCACACTGCAATTTTAAGAGTTTGGCAAAATCTTCTGTAACTTGAATAAATATTTTTGTTTGGTTCAAGAAACTAAAGTATTTTAAATTCATCATGCAAAATGACAAAACTATATAATTTTAATTTTCCTGATAGAAAAAATATAGTATCTGGAAGCATGATTCTATTCTCTGCAGTCTGTAGAAATTATATTTTCCTCAGAAAAAAACCCACTTAGATACAGACTGCAAATAAGCACTGGATTAACCAAGTATAATGGAGACTCTGTCACAATCATCTCCGAAATCCTATTGCCTACTGCGCCATAGAAAAGGACCAACTCCAAATTTTGTAACTCCCAGTTAGAACTATGGAGAAAAATATTGGGAGGGGGTTAATAAGCCAATCCTACTGTCACCCCAAAGAGTCTGGTTACATTGTATGTGTCAGAAGTTAAGAGCTAATAATAGTGTATATGCATCCATTTAGGTCATATGCAAAATATTTATTCCTGTCCACACTGACCTAAAATCTAAGAACCAGTGGAGAATACACATCCCAGTGAAAAATAACAATTCAAACGACTCCACAGCCAGAGAAGCTGTCACAGTCCCACTCCTGCCTCTGCCACTTTGCAGGATGCTGCTATCCTTTCTGCTGAAATAGCACAAGGAGGCCAACCCAGCCAAAAGCAGCCCTGAAAAATAGAGGCGAGATCATTTTTCAAGCTGCTCCATTCCCTGAACAGCAACTGCACATTCACAAGGAAGTCAGCAGGACCACACAGCCAGGAAGTGTAAAGAGCAATGACAGCCTCATATAGATCAGCTTAAGTGGCCACTGAGCAGGTCTCTGTCTCACAAAACTCTCTGTATGTGTTTGTGTAAGGGAGACTTTATCTTTTCAAAGCAAAGAGCTGTTAATTAAGTGAGCAAGTACTGGCACTTGGTCTAAGTTAGAGAACCGGCACCTCTCAGGAAATGAAATAATGTTTAGTTCAGCCAAGAGAGAAATTGTAGAGAGGAAGATTAGATCTGTGTGTAACTCCTGAAGAGACTTCAAATGGAATAAGCTAGCATCTCCAAGGGGTTTCCTCCACAGCATGCAATCCAAGGTGTTAAATGGACAAAACTCCAGGATTCCTAATGAGGTGTACAGGAGGAAGAGTTGCAGTGGGTTAGTTGAACTGAGGGACAGATCCTTCTGGGTGGATATCAGGGATGGCAAGTGACACATAGCTCCTCTGCCTCTGTCTTTTATAACTGTACTGCTTACCTTGGATGAGCACAGTGATAACATTTTCCTTTTTACCTAGATCAAGTCATTCATGACCTCAGGGCTCCTGCGCAGTAAGGTATTTCTCACCCAAAGGCACAGCTAAGCTGTAAAGTGTGACACAAAAGACCCACATGAGCATCCCTGCTCCCAGCCTCTTCCCTGAAGTAAGCAATGGGTGGCAGAGCAGCTGCAGCTGCTGTAGTCCTGATGGCACAGCGTGTGTCTGTGGACGTTTTTCACATCCTAAATTCACGTTCTCCCTTTCAAATAGTAGAATTCCTTACCTTCTGTGTTCGCACAGTATATACATTTTTTTGTAAATTGAATAAAAAACTCTAAGTACCTCAGAGAGACAAAAAATACTCAGCAACTGATCTGTTGTGACATTTATGTACACAAGATCAGCCACCATATATTAAACAGAATACACATTGTAGATATATTTTATTCTCCTACTATTTGTGAGGAATGAAAGTGCTTCTGAGGACAGATGTGAGAAATGAAAAGTGCTTGGATTGTGTGGGGAAAGATGGTTCTGAATAACATTAAATTTTTAATAACTTGTGAGTTTTGTCATCAGGAGAGTGGCAGTAGATGCAAGAAAGTAGAACCACATGGAAATCTCTTTGCACATATCACTTCTGTTAACTTTCATCTTTTCCCCATCATTTTTTTCGAAGGATACTGCTGACTCCAAGTCTTCTACTGTTGTGAATCTTGTTGTGTTGATCACCTGCCAGGGCTCAGGAGATCTTTAGGCTAGTGGCATATGCAGGCTGGGAATAAGATCTGTTTGAAAGGAAAAAACAGCCTCTCTTCTAATATTATTTCCCTCCAGCAAAGCAAGCAGAAGTAGTGATGATTTCTCTATGGCAGAGCTAGTTAATTCAAAATATACCTCCTTTTTTTACTTCTTAAAAATAAATACAGTATTGGTCTACTTCCTAGTAGAAATTAAAACAAAAACAGATTTGGGTATCGATTGTTCTTATATAACCAGCTACTACAGTTGCCTTCTCTTGTTCTATTAATTTAAAGAGAAAAACAGGCAAGTGCCTATCATATACTATTGATACAGAAAATCTATGCAATGTGGGATATGATATTTGGTTCACACAGCTGGATTTCGCTGAACCAGTTGTGTGCTGAAGATCAGAGCAAGCTGACAATTGTTTAAACACACCTTCTTATTCAGCTGGTCAATTATTCACAGGTACAGAAAAGCAGGAAAATGGTTTTTGTTAATGTAAAATGTGCATATATATCTATCAACGACTTGCTGTGAGATCTTTGGCTGTTGCTTCCCTTCCCTGTGGCACTGGTTTTATTTCCACTTTTTGCTCTTTGCTAACCCAGGTTCTTATAGTCCAAGTGGGCACTGTTTTGCTGTGTAACATGGAGTACAAGATTCTTGATCTCAGTCAAGGTGTCAAGGTTTTGCTGTTCACAGTTAAGGAATAGCTGCTTCTTCTTCCCTGCTGTAAGCTACAACATCCTCCTTCCCTTGGAAGAAAGGTGCTAAGATGGAGCTCAAGGCAAGTTAAACAGGCCCCACCCTGCCATGGCCCCTCTGCACAGCCTGGGACAGCCCACAAAAATCCAGTCCAAGATAACAGGAGATGAGCATCTCAGCATCTTTATGAACTCAGTAACTCTTGAAAACCAGAGCAAGAACATTATTTTGTCTTTCAGCTCATTCAAAAGATAGACATTGTCTGCTACCTTGCTTAACACAGCTTTTGTAAGTTCATTAGTATTGCAGTGTTCAGCTTCTGCAGTAATGACAGCCAGACACAAAGTAGTCTATATGTTTTTTGAAGACCTGTTTTGACACACAAAATCCCTATTAATTCACAATAATAATTTATTGCAGTCTCATGCCTCTGCAAGAGGTCCTGTCATATTCATAACACTGAAATCTCTTATGCCTTATGTTTGTTTGAAGGGTTTGCAAAGCTTTCTAGCTTTTTTATTTATTATTTAGGGAATACTGTAAGTGCAAAAGATGCTTTATGAAATACAGTAGAAGACAAGGTCTCTGGCACCAAAAGTCCTGTGATCTACTTCAAATACGATACATGTAACACCAGTTTAGATGGAATCATGTATAAAGGTGTCAGTTACGGCGGTAAAACAATGTACAGGTTTTCACTAAAAGACAAAAAAGACTTAAACTCTCAAAAGACCTCCACTGATTTTTTTCCTTTGAAATCACACAACAGTACATACCCACAGTTCTGTTTTTACATTAAAGCATTATTGAAAGCTGACAGCATAGTACATTTTTGAAACTTTGTACAAAGAGGTCAAATGTTGAACCTATTAAAAAGAAGAGAAATCTATACTGAGGCAACAGATTTAATATTTAAGTGTACTATGATTACAGAAACAAATTAAAAAGATTTCTTATCCCACATATGTGTTATATACAAGATTTCTAGAGGAAAAGAATGTCCTAGAGGTTTAGTCATCTTTGTCCCTTGAAAGAGTAATTTCATGATAGTAAGATGTGGAAACCACTATTTTAACTCCACTCCTCCACAAAGCTCTTATCTTTTATACTGTTTATAGTCCTGTAATACTTATGACACTTAATAGCTCCTCTTGCAAGAGAATCATAGAATCATAGAATCATAGAATAGATTGGGTTGGAAAAGACCTCCAAGATCATCAAGTCCAACCCCTGATCCAACTCCAATTACTATATCATGGCACTAAGGGCCACGTCCAATCTCTTTTTAAAAACCTCCAGGGATGGTGAATCCACCACCTCTCTGGGTAGGCCGTTCCAATGCCTGATAACCCTCTCTGTAAAGAATTTCTTCCTAACATCTAACCTAAACCTCCCCTGGCAGAGCTTGAACCCATGTCCCCTTGTCCTATTGTTGGTTGCCTGGGAGAAGAGACCAACCCCCACCTGGCTATAACCTCCCTTCGGGTAGTTGAAGAGAGTGATGAGGTCGCCTCTAAGCCTTCTCTTCTCCAGACTGAACAACCCCAGCTCCCTCAGCCTCTCCTCATAGGACTTGTGCTCCAGAGGTTAGGATTTGGGGCCATGCATGTGGTGCTTCTGTTCTTCAGACTCCTTTTCATATGATATCACAGAAAAGAAATCAAACACAACCCAAAACCCTCTACGTTTCCATGCATTAGAAACAACCATGTTCACTTTATGTTCACTAGTGTTGTATCTTCAGTGTTATTTGTATTACAAATAATGTTTATTTATTTTTTTGCATGAACACCAAGGACCACCTTCTTCTCCTTAGAGAAGAGGTGCAATGTAATTCTACTAAAGTTATTTGAGTAACTATAGATTACCACTGCTGTAATGTCCACCCTCCCAATGAAAACTTGTCTTTAGATATTTATCTGTTCTTTAAATTTTCACATGTAGAAGCCTTTATATTAAAAAAACCTAAACCATAAGATGAAACACTTTAGAAAAAGTCAGTTTTATCTTACATCTAGCAATTACTTTTGCTGATTGCCAGTACAAAATTACATAATGTACAAAGATTTAATTTTTGTTCTTGCCCAGTAGTGGGAAGTTTGTGTGTAAATGAGCATTGCAAAGTATTACTACATGACAGAAAATATGTCAATTAGGCTACTTTAATGCAGCCTGAAGATTGTGATACAAACCAACATAAAGTGTCATTACATAATATAGCAGGATTTCTGACTGTTATGAGACAATAATTAGTCTGAACACAGCATTGGAAACAGGGAAAGGAAGGACATCTGAGATATTATTTTGTATTTAAACTCAGTGTAATCACTTGTTTAAACATAAGCATAATCTTCCTTTCAGTACTTGTTCACCTTTGTTGGAAAGGCAGATGTCAGTAAAGTAGCAAGCTGTGTGATAGCTGCATTATACCCAATATTTTGAGCAAGATTTTGTAAAACACTATTTTTTTTGCAACAGATCCAAGAAGACGCTGAGTTTTGTTCTTGGCTGTCTGACATGGAAACGATCCTTATTTGAAGTTTTCACATTTGCTGTTACACACCAATTCATTTATTTTGCTGGCCTAGGGCCATTTGCACAGAAAGACAAACTACCTTTTACCTTGGACCAGCTGTCTGACCAAGTGAACACTAAGGCATCAAACCTTTATAACAAAATGTGGATGAAAAAGATCTAATTCTTGAGTACTATGTCAGATGCGCACCCCAGGAACTGGGACCAGTCCTAAGAGAGATCAGACATCACTCTTCTGATCTTGTACAGTTTTAAAAGAGTAATCATTTACTCTTGATATGTATTTTCTGCCTCCATGTTAAATAGTTATAATCAGTTTCTCACTCTCTAATCCTTAATTTTCTTAATAACTTCTTGTGAGAAACTCTGCCTTGTCTTAATACCATCTTTTTCATCTGCACAATTAAGATTAAATTATCAGATTTAATCACATATTACTCACATTAGGCAGATTTGGACATGATTTATGAGGATCCCTATTGAATCTAAATACCTTACCAAAATCAATGGAGCTAGGATTTTTTGTAAGTGATAACAAATAAGGCCACAGGCAGCATTGACTTGGTGTGGAACAGCAGAACGCACTGACTGGTATTAACTTTCCTGATGCCTTGAGCTTCTGACCTTGTTCATCCCACTGCATGTTGGCTGGCTGGTCGTTTTGGTGCTTCTGATGCAATTAATGAGGTTGTTAAATAGCAGAAGGCTCTGGGAAGCTGATGAATTTTGAGAATTTCAGAAAATTCTTTCAAATTTGATTGACAGCTTGATCTTCTGTGAAAAAAAGTTAGTAACCAGAAACAGTCAGGATGAGACATGACCTGCACAACTCATTTGCTTTGTGACCTCCTTGATCTTCACCATGAAAATTACAGGAAGACAGTTTTCATAAAATTCTGTTGCTGATAGCAAATGGTTTTAAGGCACAGAAATCACGTCAAAAGTATGGCCTGTAGGTGTAACGAGAAAATCAAACTGGGAAAAAATTTCTAATCTTTGTTTTAAGACCTAGGGACTGACTTTTTTAACCTCTTAGAAGATAGTAAAATGGTGAAAATAATAAATTTTCAAGAATCTTCAAAATTTGTTAACTTGTTAATATTTCTTGTGTAACTGAAGAGTGAACTGCTTCTCTGTACGAAGCTTTGCATCTTAAAGATGCATCTAGATTTTTAAAAGGAGTCTTATAAAACCCAAATATAGAACTATTTATCATATTTTAATTTTCTCTTTTAAAATAACTTCAGTCATGACATCAGTACTGAACTATTAAGTGCCATGTGTTTTGCCTGGTACTTTCATCTTTTATCATGGTAGTATAGTCCACCACTGTGCTAATACAAAGCAATCCCAGAGACTCAGTAGCATTTCATCCTAGCGGAGATTCCTGCTGAAAGTAGGAGAGCAAAATGTAGAATAATATTTCTAATGGGCATGTCTGAACTCTTAGATTTTACCATTTCTGTGTACGTTTTAAGGCAAATACAGTCCTTACAGAAATGCAGTGCTCAAAGCCTCTTTTATCTGGTGGGAATGCCTTACCAGTTTTGAACAATTCTGTACAAAGAGCCCAAGTTCACTGCCCTTGAAATGCCAAATCTAATCTAATGTCTACATTTTGCTCAACTTTTGGTTAGCTTTGATGTACTGCAACAGATATCACTAAAACACAAAATGTCACAAATTATGTACTTTGCAGTTTTGCTTTCTGAAACAGAAGATCCCAGAGTGAGATGAAATTTTTATTCTAAATTAGTACACACTCATCATAGTATTGTAATCTCTCACTAAATGTTTAATCTATGTGTTTTATCTTGGTTTTATACAACAACTTGCCCACTAAGAATGAAGCCCTTATCTCTCAGATGGACAGATAAAGTAAATGACAGAAGGGCAGGTGAGCTCTGGAATCATATCGCTACATCAATAACAATAGGAAAATCAATTAGTTTCAATAAAATAGAAATTAATTTTTAGTTAAACATCTTATAAAGTCTGTGATTCTTAAGTATTTTCTTTGAATTTTCCTGTCCTTGAAGATCTCAATTTCTCCTAGGCCATAGAGAAAAGAAAGTTTTTCTCTATATTATTTTCAAGATGGGCAAGGAATCACAGAATCAATTAGGTTGGAAAAAACCTCTAAAATCACCGAGTGCAATCTATGACCCAAAATTACCATGTCAACTAGACCATGGCACTACATGCCATGTCCAATCTTTCCCTAAACACCTCTGGGCAGAGTTACTCCACCACCTCCCCGGGAAATTTATTCCAATGTCTAATCTTCTGTGAAGAAATTCTTCCTAATGTCCAACTTAAACCTCCCCTGATGCAGCTTAAGATATGTCTTCTCGTCCTGTCCCTAGTTCCCTGGGAGAAGAGGCCAATCCTCACCTGGCTACAACCTCCTTTCAGGTAGTTGCAGAGAGAGATAAGGTACCCCCTGAGCCTCCTCTTCTCCAGGCTAAACAACCCCAGCTCCCTCAGTCATTCCTCATAGAACTTGTTCTCCAGAGCCTTCCCCAGCTTTGTTGCCCTTCTCTGGATACACTCCAGCACCTCAGTGTCCTTACCAAATTGAGGGGCGCAGAACTGGACACGGTACTAGAGGTATGATCTAAGCAGTGCCGAGTACAGGGAGAGAATTTTAGACTTTAGACTTTCCTAGTCTAATGAGCTACTGAAAACATCTCCCATTACATTCTTGTGAAATTTTCATCTCAGTTCCAATCCAAATAATTTTAGACAAGTTCAGATACATTATCTTAGATATGGTAAGCCATATGAACAGGGTTTTTTAAGCTTTAGATTAGAAAGACTAAGACCTCCTTAAAATACAAATTAAAAATTTGATAAAACTGTCAAAGTTCATCTTCCTCAAACAAGCATTTTCTCTTCTACTCAGTAAACTGTCAGCTTTTTATGATTGGCTTTTCAAAAGACAAGACCCTTTCCAGCTCTCACAGACATTAGATATTCCAACATATTCATTAAGTACATGAAGTGTGAAAAAATATTCCATCTGCATTGTTTCTCCCTCTATAGAGTGACTGTTCATGTTTGCCTGTGCAGTTGCATCTCTCAGTTCTTTCCTGTTAACATGGATTTCTTAACTGACTGTAACAAAAGTAATGCTGAGTTTTAGTTTGAGATGCAGGTACATGATAAATATTTGGTGTATGTGTATTTGGAGGGGGGTATAAGCACAAAGATTACCCCACCTCTACCCCTCTAAGATATGTCCTATACAGTGTTGTACAATGATTTGGACTGCCAGAACAAGAACAAAAAGGAAAACAGTAGTGCTTGAGCTTTTCAATATTTACATCAAAACCAAACAGGCTATGATTTATGGAGAGAAATTATATGTGTGTATATGACTCCAAAAGTCTTTGAAGTGTTTCTAACAAACCCTTGTGAAAGAGATCAATATCAAGCAGCAAAGATGAAGTTTTCAGTTCCACTAACACTTTAAGCTGATAATCCATTTCAAGGAAAAGTATGTCTAAATTTCTGTTAAGTAGCCCTCCTCTCTGGCTTTGTAGGCCTCAGGTGCCAACTATGCTTACTCCAAACCAGCAAACACAGTCCAAACCTAGAAAAATCTCTTGTCTGCTACTTTGGAATCCTGGGAATTTGTATTCTGAAAGCTGGATTTTTCAGTATTGGTTCATACATATCCCTACAGAAAGCATGCTTCAGGGCTTGGGGATTTCACTTAAGAACTTCCTTCATAAAGAAATTTTTCCTCCGGCTCCTGATGTACATCCTCATGTTTTAGAAACCACCAGAACCCAGAGTAGTGGAGGGTTTTCATGTTTGCATATGGAAAAAAAAATGTAGTTTCTGAGACCCTAGTGTTCTTTTGCTATTTCTGCTTACTGTTACTGTTTTATGAGCAAAACAAAAATCCACTCAAGCCATCTGGCAGAACTTCTCTACTTCTTCCAGATTACAACATTTTTTTTCTTTTTTTTTCCCTGAAAGTCACAAGGCCTTGCTGAACTTCACTCTTTAACAAGTCTGTTTCTGAATAAACTGGTGACATTTCTCTCTTTTCCCATCTTATTTTGGAAGAGCAGCCTTCATCCTTCTGCTTCTGCATGATTTACCACTGTTCCCATCATAGATGACTTCTTTAACAAGACATATTACATTTATTTAACATATTACTTACAAAAAAATAAAAACCTGTAAGTAGACTGGCTGGAATTTTTTCTGTCATGACTTTCCACTCCAAAGACACAGAAATGGAAATCATAGCTCTTTGAAAATTCCAATCCGTGGGATTTAGGATAAGCCAAATAGAACAAAACATTTTCCTTCAGTTTTTACAAAGGAAAATTGAAAAAAAAATTGTGATCTTTGTAAAATTGAAATATTTATGGGTTTCCAGCCAAAGTGAACTGTTTTTTCTGGCATCAGTTCAGTGCTGGTCTGTCTGCTTGTGAAGTTACAAATCCTCCCAGGAGCAGCAGGTTGGTTGTCTGTGACACATACTCTTTGTCTTTGCTAGGGCTTCCTGTTTGGACTACTGCTGCTGAGATAAACTGCACTGTCCCATCTGCTTTCTGCACTAATTCAAACATTTTAATTAGAAAATTATTTAATCCGAATTTTAGAGATGTTCAGTCCAGCAAAACACTGAAAACTACTCATCACAAAAAGTTGAAAGGCAGCTTTTGACACTAGTAAAAGCAATGGAGATGTTTGTTTTTAGACTCTTAAACCGGCAGTGAATTTTCCCTATAAATAGTTAGGAAGGATATAGATACATTTTGCAAGGGTAAACAGTGTTTACATTACCAAATTCAGTATAAATATCCTGTCTGAGAAACAGGTTTTAAATACTTTCTTGGGCAATAGTTGCTCTTGCCAGCTCAGAAAATGAGTTTTGAATAAACAGGGATCAAATATATGTTTAATGACCCTATCATTGCTATTTACTAAAAGTATTCTTTCACTTCTGAGTTACACAATTGTCTGTTTATCTTTTAATATTGACTGCATTAATTTTTCTAGTATTCATTGTGCAAGTGGATATAGATGAGCCCATGGAGTAATCAAGGATCTATTGTTCCATAGAAGTATGCCCTTTGAATATTCCAGAAGCTTTAGAATAGATTTTAGGGTATTAGCATAAGTCAGCATAAGCCCAGGGCACTTCTTTCCACCACTTTCCTCTCTATTTGTGTGTCAAGACACACCTGAATCCACTCAAAAGAAGTTCCACAAAGCAAGCCCCACCATGCTGTCCACCTAAACGTGAATGGAGGAAGAAGTTTCATGGCGTCCTGGACACGTTGGTCCTTTCCAATGTAGCAGCTTTAGATACATTTAAAGATATTTAAAGCTAAAGAAGAACTGAAAGCCTTCCTCAGAGCCCACCTACAGAGAAGCTCCAAGTGTAGAAACACAGGGTATGAGCTGGTTGCCCAGCTGATGCAATTGTGCTGAGCCTGTAGAGATCAGCTGCCTTAGAGAATTTCATGGTGGGACATTGCTTTCTCTGTTCTACAGAGAATGATTCGGGGTAAGGCTTTTATTTTAGTGTAGAAACACTTTGAAAAATAAATTAAGCAATTTTATTTTAAACATATAATCAGTCGGGTGAGTCTAGCACTACCCTAGAGATAACCACAGTATGTTAAATTACAAATAACAAGCAAAATAATATTTTCCTGAAGACTATGTATTCAGCAACATATCCAGAGGTGGTATATACTGAGCGGTAGCTGGAAATGAAAGGACCTGGGTGACCCCTGCGGTGGGGGGAAACAGTTTTCTCCCTGCAGTTATAAAATGGTAAAACCGCAGGGGGTGGTGACCCTTGGAGTTTTGAGGTTTTACCCAATAAGCGCTTCTGCAAAATATAAACATATCACAAGCAGAACGGAAGAGAAGGTAGTTGTAGTTTTGTTGTAGAAGAAGCAGCCATGTCGTGAAAGCCACGAGGAGAAAGAGCAGGAACCCCTGGGGGGCTCTGGACTCCCAGCCCCGGCTGGGGGGGTTGCTGCAGGGACTTGGAACAGCATTAGGCTGGGCTAAGTACCTGTGGCTGAAAGCTAAAGAAGTTTTCTCCACCGCGAGTGAGCAGAGACAGAGCAGCAGCAGCATCCAGAGATTGTGGCTAAGAGCCAAGAGATAACTGAAGAAGCAGCAACAGCATGCAGCCAAAGAAGACACAGAGTTGTCTGAAGAGAGCCGAGAGAGTCAGCAGCAGACAGAGCAGACTAGCTCTACAGACAGAGTTTTGGGGGTAAGAACTAAACCAAAAAACCCCCAAACTCCTTTTGTGACCTTTCCTAAGTGGAAAGGATGGACTCCTACTGAATAGAAGTCCTAAGATGCAGTATGCACTACAGAGAGGAGCTGAAAAAAGCTCCGAGAAGAATGCGGGGGGGGGGACCCTGCCCCCCCCCCCCCCCCCCACCCCGCTTGAGACAGAGCACAAAGCTCTGTAGGGGAACTTGAATTCCCTGAAGATACAGACCGTCATGAAGATCCCTGAGCTTTGTGATATGACCGTCGTGAGATGACCTTGTCCGGGTGAACGTAGCCCACGGAAGAAGACCCTCACTTGGAGACAAGTGGCCGAGCGGGCTTGGGTACCCCCTCATATGTACTGGCAGAGATCCAACTACAACTCCTGCATGAGAAGAAGATAAGCTGCTGCCCTAGAGAGACTGCTGTTCTGAGAGTGGAAAGGGATCTTTTCCTTCTTCCCTCCTGGACTTTTGTTTGGAGGGGAGAAGAGATTTGGTCCATTGTAAATACTTATGTCATGGTAGAGATAGCTAAGGTTGTATATAATGTATTGTAGTATTTATTCGTACAGTCATTGTAATATATATATTCCCTTTCCCCCATTTTGAGTCTCGTGTAGTGTCTGGAAAAACCATCTCACACTGGATTGAGATGTAGGAGGGGGCTTGGACTAGGGAATTGGATTTTTGGGGCTCTCAAACCATGACACCCCTCACAGTTTTTTCCTCCGCTTGACTGAGACATTCTAATTCTTATTTCTACAGCCACGGGGAGATTGGGCTGATCTCATGCTGACCATGTGAAAGGAGGATTGGGATTTATTCTCTCTGTTGTATCATGTATCCACATAAGGCAAGAACAGAGCACAGGTGGGAGTGAGGCACATCATCAAGAGATATTGACATTTATGATCAATACCGAAAAATTTGCCCATATGAATTTGGAGTCTCTTTAAACCTCACATCTCTGTTTTAATGTACACCTAACATAGAGAAAACATTATTGCTTCACATCTTAGTTCCATTTCACTCACAAAAATTCATTTTCAAGCAAATACTTTGGGGTGATATTTAAAGGGTACATGTACATGTATTTATGCAGATGCTAAAAGCATTTATGAGAACATTAAAAAGTCTTAATTCCTGAATGTCTTCTAAATCAATAGGAATTAGAGAGCCAGGAACTTCTAAAAAGCAAAAGAACTCCTGCATGATTCTTTTCACATTTAAGAGCACAAAATTAGAAATTGGGCAAAATATTTTCTGTTGATTTTTCAAGAGTAGTATAAAAAACTGGATGATTCAATGGTCACAGATAAACACTTACTGGCTACAGCAATCCCATAGTTAATAGAAACCTTGTATTCAACTTTCACAGCCAAAGAAGCTGTTTGAGCTGTCATGTTCCACCTTCCAAGAGTGTGTCTTTTCTGACAAGCTATGGCATATGTTATTGTTTTATATGATATGCATGTGTCAGTGTGGGAAAGAATGACCCTCTCACTTAAATTGATTAGCACGCTCATTGCTTAGGTAAAATCAGTGAGTTTAGAGTGTTTCTCTTTTTAAGTGGAGGAAGAAAATGAGCCTCAGCAAGGCAGAATGAGACTGAGGCCACCTCACTTGGATGCCCATAGCCCCACTCAGCAAACACAGGCTCAAAGCCTGTAGGACGCTTGCACCAATTCTGAGCAATTTTTCAGTATAAAAGGGCAATGGTAACTAGTTGTTTCAAATTCTTTGCTACCTGCCTTAGAGGAAAACAAAAATGTAATAATTCAGGGGAAACCAGGGACTTTGGCACTAAATTTCTCAATATTTTGTCCTCATGAAAAAAAATTGAGAAGTTTTCTTTTTGATTAAATAACAACCAATTGGAATTTTTATTTTTATTAGGCAGTTGAACTAAGAAATCAATTATTGTTCCTTGTATTGTACAGTGCGGTACACTACTGCACCATTCTACACATCATTTAAATTATGGCCCTTAGTTCCTAAGGTAGATTTACAGAAACAGGGGTTGCATTTTTCTTTCTAGGTCAATAAAATCCCAAGGGAAAGAAGAATGCTTTATGTGACAGAAATTCCCAGATTGAAACCCCTAGACCTTTCCATATATTTATCAACCAAGCAGAACTTATGAGGTATCTAAATTGGAAATGAGATGTGGATCTTAATGGTCTGTTCGCCCTGTAAGGAAGTGAATAAATAAATAAATCACACTGCTGTTGTGGATAAAACGCAAAGTTACTTGCATGTTTCTATTCAAGCTATAAACACTGGCAAATCATTGTGAACACAAGGAAAAGAAAGGTGATAGAAAATGTGTCGTATACCCATGACTCATGGTGCAAGAATAAAATCCATTTGTTCATAAGATGAAAAGTAATAAAGATCATTAGAAGGATAAAACACTTTAACAAATCGCAGATTTTAGAACCCCCTATACTACTGTGGCTTAAGATGTAGAGAATATTACTCAGCTGGAGTAGAATGTTGCATGCCACACACATTGACAAAACAGAGTAACTCATTATTACCATGGGGCTTTCAGGTTAAAACAACTTGGTGTATTTAGAGTTTCATGATAGATGAATATTACAATAGAAACCTCGAGTTTACAAGGATGTGTGTGATGACTTAACCCAAGCAAATGATTGCAGAGAACTGTAGCAGGAAAATATGTCACATCTACATCCCCATAACTCATAAAATTAAAAATGTAATCTACTTTTACATAGGAGTTGCTATTCCAAAATACTTTATTTTTCTTTTTTTAATGCTGGATTTCCAGAAATGTAATCTTTAATACTATAGTTGATCAAATGTAAATAAATTTCTATAACTAGAATGCTTGGAACCTGCTCAGAATTGACCTCCAATCCCTACTTATGAAAACTGGACATGCTTGATTGCCACACACTGACGCAGAGCATGTTCAGTTAATACTTTCATTATAAGGATTGTGCTAACAACACAAACTGAAATTAAACCTTTTCACTACCCATCTGCATCTGAACATTCATAAATTGAAATAAGTGTAGAAGAACTGCACTCAATCAATTTCAGCACTGGTTCCTGACCTGATTATGTTATGCATGCCAATATACATTCTCTTAATTAAAAGTGGTTCAGTGAACATTTGTGGTGAGAAAAAGGAATGCTATTGTCCTCTTATTGCTACTGAAGATATTACTAGGAAAACAATGGAAAGTAAATTAACAGGGGAAAACATCAACTAAAGACAAAGCTGTTTTGTTATGTTATTGTAGTATTCTCCCATGCTGACAAAACAAGTACATAACAGAAAGCGTCATTATTTTTCCCTTGATGACCAACTGTGGAGCTCAAAACCACATAAAAGTGCATAGCGTCTCTGAGGAAACCCAAATACTACACTTAAGTGCATATCACAAACCATCTGCCATTGCAAACAATAGGAAGGCACCTGCTGGAAAACTTCAATTTAAGAGTTGAAGAGTAGTGTTGAGCCCAAGTCTTCCTACCACTCTCAACTCACTCCATTTTGCATGCATCTGATGTGGTTTCTGCACAACACAGAAGGTTTTGTGTTTTGATTTGGTTTTTTTCTTTCACTTTGTTTTTCTTTAATTGTCTCCAGTTTCCTTGTCCCTTTTTACCTCTTCCCTAACCAGTCTGCCACAGTGACATCTGCTGAAGTCATCGTACAGTGGTCATTGCCACACACAGCACATAATCGAATTCCACAGGGAAATGTTTTCATCAATATAATTTGGTAGTAGAGGGTCCCACACAAAGACTGAGTTTACAAGGCTGCTAAAAGCTGATAATGGCATTCAAGAATTTTAATTACATTTCTGGCAAAGAAAGCTTTTTACTCAGGGTAATGCGGATCCTTGGAGGAGAAGATGTGATGGACTGGAAGAGTCACTGGGCCCTGGCATAGAGACTGATTCAGGAGAGAGAAAGAGTATCTACAATTGTCTTGTGTTACTTCTACAATGTCTTTCTCTTCCCTCAGAGTCAGGCTATGAATTACACAGTAGTTATGTTTCAGAGGGAATAAAACATTCTCTGGTGTGTTAATGAGCATTTGTTCCATTGCACAGATGGGAGTTAGATGATCCCTAGTATCTATGTCCACCCTAGCTGGATGCAAGTGGTAGAAAGACTCTCATTTTAATCCATTATAATGATTTGATTGATTCTGGACCTGGTAATAGAAACAGGACCCTGGAAAATACTGGCCAGTCAGCCTCACCTCTGTGCCTGGAAAGCTGATGGAATAGATAATTCTGAAAGTAATCAGCAAGCATTTAGCAGAAAAGAAGATCATTGGGAGCAGCTGGCATGGATTCACCAAGGGGAAATTATGGTTGGCCAATCCGATAGCCTTCTATGATGGTATGGCAGGATGGGTCAATGAGGAAAGAGCAGTGGGTGTCGTCTATCTTGACTTCAGCAAGGTTTTTGGAGCTGTCTCCCATAACATCCTCATAGGTAAGCTTAGGGTTAGATGAATGGACAGTGAGATGGACCAAGAACTGGCTGAATGACAGAGCTCAGAGTGTCATGACCAGTGGAGTAGAACACGGTTGGGGGGCTGTAGTCAGTTGTGTTCCCCAGGGAACAATACTGAGTCCAGTCTTATTCAACTTGTTTATCAATGACCTGCATGGAGGGATAGTATGCCCTCCAGGCAAGTTTGCTGATGACATAAAACTTAGTGGAAGGTAGGGAGGGGAGGTGAGTTGCTGATACACCTAAAGGCTGTGTTGCCATTCAGCGGGACCTTCATAAGCTGGAGAGTTGGGCAGAGAGAAACCTAACAAGGTTCAACTAGGGCAAGGGGGAATAATTGAAGTAACAGTTCAGGGTTGGGGGCTGAACAGCTAGAGAGCAGCTTAGCAGAGAAGAACCTGGGAGTATTGGTGGATGACAAGCTGACCATGAGCCGGCAGTGTGCCCTTGGGGACAGGAGGGCCAGTGGAATCCTGGGTACATCAGGAAGTCTGGCCAGCAGGTTGGTGGAGGTGATCCTCCCCTTCTACTCAACCCTTGTGAGGCCACATCTGGAGTATTGTGTTCAATTCTGGCCTCCACAGTTCAAAAAAGACAAGGAGCTACTGGGTCCAGCAGAAGACCAAAAAGATGATTAAGGTTCTGGAACACCTCTCTTATGAGGGGAGACCATGGTAGCCAAGAGAAGACTGAGAGGGGAATCAAATAAAAATATCTCAAAAACAGAATGGTGCCAGACTCTTTTCAGTGGTGCTCAGGGACAGGACAAGGAGTAACGTACATGAACTAAAGAACAAAAAGTTCCACCTCAACATCAGGAAGAACTTTACATTGAGGGTGGCAGAGCACTGGAATAGGTTGCCCATGGAGTTAGTGGAGTCTCCCTCTCTGGAGACATTCAAAACCCACCTGGATGTACTCCTGTGCAACTGGCTCTGGGTGACCCTGCCTTAGCAGAGGGGTTGGACTATGTGATCTCTAGAGGTCTCTTGCAACCCTAGCTATCCATGATTCTGTAATAATATTTAGGAAAAGATTGTTTAAACTCATGTTCATACACAGAAGCAAATTAAAACAAACATACATGTTGAAATGAGACATTTGGAGCAGACTACACTGGAACACAAATCAGACTCCAGCAACAGTGTGGCAACTGTATTCAGGCTTATACAGATAAATATGATGGCTGATGGCTCTCCATCTTCCTGTCCAGAAACCCTTCCAAATCCTACTGACACTATCTGTCCTCTCTTCCCCTGGGCTCCTCCAATCTAACAGCCCTGAGGTCCAAACAGATTAGAGAAGTTTCCATTGCCTCTATTGAACAATATACATTTTTGTCTTATTTAGCTCTTTTATTTTTTTTCCCATTCATGAAAGATCTTCAGTTAGACTACAGTTACTTCTTATTTACTTCCACAGTAATTTCTGAAAACACTTACTGGCCTGTGATTTATCACACATATGTAGTGTGCTTTTCACCAAATAACTAGAAAATTCATCACTATTTACTTCTAAATGAAACTCAGAAAGACAGTCCCGGTCCCATTCCCAACTGGAAACAGCTGCAAAAAGCAGCACATTGCCAAGAAAGCATATCATCTGTGAAAGAAGAGCCACAGGTAGTAGAAAGTAAATCAGTAAAGCTTAGGGTGTACTTATGTTCAATACAGAACTCTGTGAAGTAAAAGCGCAAACAAAAAAATGGGAAAATAAAAATTTCCTTAAACTACCATGGGAAAACTTTTTGCCTTATGCTTTTTTTAACAATGACTAATATTTCTTATTCCCATTGTAGGAGATATGGACCAATGAATAGAGGAGAAGGAAGTAAGCATCTATTTCAATCACTGCATATTTCTCCAAGTAAACTTCTTTAGTGAAATACGTCAAGACAGCAAAATAGCAAACATGCAAATGGAGATCTGGGAAATTCTGGTTTAGTTAATTTGGCTACTGTAGATGGAAAGAGCTTTGGGTCTTCAACCTTATTTTTTTGAAGCAAAGGAACACGGGGGAATGTTTGATCAGCACACCAGTAACATTCACACCTCTAGCCTGGCCCTTTTCCTGCGCTGGGGAAGATGTTAATGAAAAATTATCTAAACCTTCCTGACCATCTCCTATATAAGGAAAGCAAGACATCACTGAGGACTTGACAATAACCTATTTTTTTCTGGAAGCTCAACTCTGTATTATGGTATGGTCTTTATTTTAATTTTCTTTCAAAGGGTGGCTGGGTGGAGGGTTTGGAAGAGATAGAAAGGTCCTAGAGAAGACATTCAATGAAAGTTTTTTGTTTGCTAGCTCTGCTGGGCCTATGTGTTCTCACAATTCGTAATTTGTCTTGGTGAAGGTAGAGTAAAAAAGAAGCTACACAGACCCTGCCCCACTGTCTTGTCAGTAGCTCTTGATCTTGCCAGGAACAAGAGAATCACCAGCAAAAAGTAACTACACACATCATAATCAACACAAGGTAGAAAAAACCTATATTTAATCTTCATTACTCAAATAAGCAACTGACACAGATAACTTTTCTCTAGTTTCTCAGGCTACAAAATCATGTTTGATATCAACTTAGTTCATATGACTTCATCTATGAGCCATTCAAGTTTCCCACCACATTCATCATATTATCATCATGGCTAGGTTTCGCAAACAAAGATTTGGGGAGGGTTCTACCCATGTTTGTTACAAGCGCGCTGGTGGCTAAAGAGGCCAATACGAGATAGGCACATCCGGTTACAAAAGGCACAGCAGAAGGACTCCTTAGGTGGTATATTCTGCAAGACACGATTCTTTCTGCGTTGTCTTTTCTCCTCAAGAGTGATCCTGCGTGCTTTCTCAAAAGCATCAGCAGCGTTAAAGATAGTGCGTCTCCAGACGTCTCAATTGGAGGCCAAAGTAGACCAGTTATGTTGACCAGCCAAGGCTGAGATGTTGCTTCAGGGAGTCCTTATATCTCCTCTTCAGGGCTCCTCTCTTGCAGCAGCCAGTGGTAAGTTCACCATAAAGCATGATCTTAGGGAGGCAGTGGTCCTTCATCCTGGAGACATGCCCTGCCCAATGCAGCTGTGTTCTCAGCAACATGGCCTCAATACTTGTGACTGCTGCTTGTTCTAGAACAGACATATTAGTCACATAATCTGACCAGTGGATGTTTAGGATTGTATGGAGGCAGTGTTGATGGAAGTGTTGTAGGAGTCACAGGTGGTGGCAGTAGATGATCCATGATTCGGATCCATATAGAAGTGTAGACAGCACTATGGCTCTGTAAACACTGATCTTCGTACTTCTCTTCAAGTGTTTATTATGCCAAACACTTTCATAAAGCTTTACAAAGGTACTATATGCCTCTGCTAACCTGTTGTCTACCTCTCCGTCAATCTTGCCATCCAAGGAGATGAGGTTGCCTAGGTAATTAAACTGCTGGACTGATTTGAGCTCTGATTCACCAATGGTGAATGGGGATGATGGAAGACTTCCTGAGGTGCAGGTTGATAGAGAATTTCTGTCTTCTTTAAGCTGACTTCCAGCCCAAAAAGCTTGGCAGCGTCTGCAAAGCAGGATGTTAAACGCTGCAGAGCTGCTTCCGTGTGGGCGACAAGGGCAACGTCATCAGCATAAAGCAGCTCCCGGGCCCCGGTGGCCCGGTACGCCAGGCAGGCCCCAGCCTGGCGGTCCTCATTCATCATATTAAACCCAGAGCAATTACATCTCAGTCTTCAAATATGACCTACTTTTCCACATAAAAGAAACCTCTTGCAAAGTAGTCGATTAAGAGTGATAAGAAACTTCAGACTTGCTGATGTTGCCAAACAGGATGCTAATTTAAGCTATTTCTGGTGATAGCATTTGCTTATTTTCTTTGTTCTTTCTTTCTTTCAGTCAGTGTCAACATTTAGTCACAGCAAACCCAGACTAAATGCAAACAATCTTAATCCAATGCTAACACAGAGGCCCTCTTCCCCATTGACTTTTCAGGAATTCTGAATAGCAGGGAAGTTCCTAGAATTTTAATAGATGCCATGGTGGTGTCTCTACCAAAAATTTTCCTCCCTATGCTGTAAGCAAAATGAATGACTACCCTGGTAATTGTAAAGCTGTCAGACTAGCACAATAATGGTCCTTTCTTCCTAATTTTTAAAATCAGGAAATCATGTTTTTCCATTGACCTTCCCAGGTTAATCCAAATTCCCCCTTTGCAAGAACATCTGGAAGAAATTAAATGCAATAACGCAAATCTTTCTAAATGGTTTGAGTTGATGCTTCTATAAACGTTCTATTTCATTTAGGTTCCTATATTTTCCCCTGTCTTTCCACTCTCTTGTTCATGGACAATAAAAGATACTACTTACATGTATCAAAAGACACTTTAGAGCTAAGGAAGCAGGGCAAGTTCACCCAGTCTGGCCTATATTGCTGAAGCAAAAATCCCAAACAAAACAGTGCACATGTGTAGTGGGTTGACCCTGACTGGATGCCGAGGTACTCAGTACAGTCACTCTCTCACTCCCCTCTGCAACTGGACAGAGGAGAGAAAAAAAACAGTGAAGGATTCATTAGTTAAGAGCTGGGAGAGGTCACTCACTGATCACCTTCACAGGCAAAACAGACTCTAAGTGGGGATATTACTTAAATTTATTACTAACAGCATCAGAGCAAAAGAGTGAGAAGTAAAATAATCTTAAAAACACCTTCTCTCCACCCCTCCTTCCTTCCATGTTCTCCCTCCTCCCCTCCAGTGGTGCAGGGGAACAGGGAATAGGGGTTACGGTCAGTTGTTGTTTCTGCCACTTCTCGGGGAGAGGAATCCTTCTCCTGCTCCCATGGGGTCCTTCCGGTGGGAGACAGTCCTTCAAGGACCTCTCAGGTGAGTCCATCCCTCAGGCAACAGTTCTTCACAAAACTGCTGTCCTGTGGGTCACTCCTCCCTGGGGTGCAGTCCTTCATGAATGAGCTGCTCCACCGTGGGTCCCCCACAGGGGCCACAAGTCCTTTATGGGAAAAACCTGTTCCAGTGTGGGTTCCTCTCTCCACAGGCTGCAGGTCCCCAGTAGGACCCTGCTCCACCTTGGGCCTCCCATGGGGTCACAGACTCCTTCAGGCATCTACCTGCTCCAGCATGGAATCCTCCATGGGCTGCAGGTGGGTCTCTGCACCCCAATGGTCTTTCATGGGCAGCAGGGGCCACAGCTCTGGCACCCGAAGCACCTCCTGCCCTTCCTTCTGCACTGACCTTGGTGTCTACACTGTTGTTCACATGTTCTCAGTCTGCTCTTCCCTTGCTGGAATTCCTATCTGCACAATGTTTGATTCTTAAATATGTTATCACAGAGGCGTTACTATTACTCCTGACTGGCTCTGCCTTGGCCCGCAGCAGGAAGCCCTTCCTGAAGTCAGCTGGCATTGGCTTCACCAGACAGAGGAAGCTTCTAGCATGTTTTAAGAGAAGACATCCGTTTAGCAGCCCCCACTACCAAAACCCAGCCACAGAAACCCACTACAACATGACTTATGTAAACTGTTAGATTTTAAAGTCTGAGGTTGGCTTTGTGACACAGAATCACACAAAGAACTCTCAGTCTTTTCACGCAACTACCTCGCCCTTGGCCAGATAATTTCTCTCTTCCGGAATGAGTTTTCCATGTACCAGGGAGCTTGCTCGTGACTTTTCATTGGTTCTGTCGCCTCTTCATCCTTTTGTCTCTCTGCCTGACTCAACCCATTAGTCTATCACCTCGAGCACCTTACTGCTTTCTCAGATCAATTGTATTGAAAGGTTTAAAATTTAACTTGAATAAGATATGAGCCATCCAACTTTAAATACAGACTGCATCTCCATCGACATCCCTACTCATGTCTTTACATAGGATAGCAAATAGAACCTAATCTTCTACATGGAAAATTCATATAATAATCTAAAAGTTTAGAATTCTGGACCCTTGCAGTTCAGAAATTTTTGTCTGAGATATTTTACAAAAATTAAGCAGATAAAAACACTGGTTGCCTTTTGTAGTTTAGGAAGCTTGCTGTTGCTTCCCCTGAGATAACAAATTCAATAGTTTGATTAGAAAAGGAGAGGAAGTATATATATTTCCCTTTCCCTCCTTCAGTCACACAGCCCCTGCATCTAAGAAGCTCCACCTGCAATGGATAACATCAGTGTTATATTGTGACAGATCAAGGACGTCTCAGTATTATAAATTTTACTAGTTAATAGTGAAGCAGATGCCCACAACTGACGGTTCCATATTTTATCTTTAAGGGCTACTGAATTGAAATTTGGAGAAAAGTAGCTTTGCTGTTGTATTTTCATAGGGATACCATGACATCTGGAATACAAGGCAGTTAATTTCACTCTTAGTTAATACTCCCCTATGGCAATCCAGCCAAAAAACAGATCAATTACAATTACACACTTGTGCTAAAAGTCTACTAGAGGAATGTGTGACCTGATAGCTAAAATAAAAAAAAAACAAAGCAAGAAATTTTATATCTTGTGATGAAGCTGAAAGTCTCAGAGTTCACATGAAAGATTGCCTTCTTAGTTCCCTCTTTATATTATCTCCTTCTTTTGTATTATTATTAAAGAACATGATGATCACCTCAGCTGAATCTTCCCCTTGCAGAATCTTCCCCTGCAGGGACTGATTCTGCATTCAGTCACATGGCCTTCCTGTTTTCATGCTGCTGGTCTGATGACAGCAGGTTAATTGCTTGCCTGTGGATGTGTGGTGGTACATGGGTTCATGCTCACATGCAAAATTTAGGTCATAGATTTCTAAGAATGAGTTTGAGTGAAGCCAAATATTCAGTACCATTTAAAAGTTCTTATAGTACTCTTTTTTTAATGCACTGATACCCCACAGATTTGATAGAAAATTTTCCATTCCAGAAAAAAGTAACAATAATATCTAGGCAGAGCAGCATTAAACAGATCTCCTCAGTGACGTCAAAACTAGTTTTTTACTGAATAACGCCAACTGGTATTTTTCCAAAATGAATATTTTATTTCAGATTTTTTTCTGCTAAAATTTCTTTCTGTTTTAAAGAAATATATTATTTAAATTTGAAAGTTCAACAGTGTTTAGTAATGCACTATTTTTAAACTACTACCAATAATTCAGGATGAAAAATCAAAATCTGTAGAGCACTATCTGCATTATAAAGATGCAATTAATTATTTTTTAAATCAAATGACTTTCTAAATATTTACTTTTCATTTGTATTTTAAAATTTTATTTCTTTTCCCATATTGAAATTACTAACACTTTTACTAAAATGCCACTATGGTTTAAAAGTAGTTGACTTTAATACATTTAAATGTGTTAAAATCATTGTCATGCTACCAAGTACAAATTGAAATATTTTATTTTCTGCAACAAAATTTGGGGTTGTTTTATGCATTGTTTTTCTGGTTTTGTTCTCAGCACTGTCACATCACAATGAGTTTTAAAGCCTTAGAAAGAGTTTTTCTGTATAACCTTTATGGAATTACTTAGATACCTACTAAAACTCAGTGACTCTGCTTCAAAGTTTTCTATCCAACTTCTGCTAACATTTGAATTTTAAGAATGTGATTTTGTAGGTCTAACATAAGGATAGGACTTGGTAATAAGGTGTTAGCAGATCACAGATAAGACAGTTTGAACTTGCAAAGGGAAACTGATGACCACATTTTTTAAGATGCACGATTATAGATTGAGAGCCTTTTGGAGGGAAATGTCAGTATAACTGTCACATAGTCAGTAAACAACAAATATGACAAAACCGCATAATCCTATAATCCTTTGAATATCAAGGTCCAGACCTCCTCTTTCTGAAGCCGGCAAGGACTTCAGTTCAACTTCTAAATACTTTAAAGAAATTTTATCTCAGTAGAGTTGTTGCTTTATGCAACAACTGCCACCACCTGAAAAGAACGCCAAACTTTTAAGATTTCAGTGCACTTAAAACTGAATTGAATTTAAATCTAAAATCAATCACTATCTCTTCTGCCCCCTCTCCTGAAAATAAGCACTTGAATGATTTTTGTTAATTTTGTAACACAAGTTGAACAAGAGGCTGACAGAAATATACTGGATATGGATAGTTGTACTGGAAAAAGAAGAGATTTCAAATCCAAAAGAGAAAATTTGGCCAAACTCAAGTTACATAAATTAAAATTTCTGAAACCATTCTTGATCTGGGGTGTTCAAATGAAAGGAAATTTTATGAATGCTACATCAGAACATAATTATCAAAAAGAAGGGTGGAAGCATGCAGATACTCAGAGATAAATTTGAGAGACTAATAAAGAGTGTAGAAATTTTAGAATCAGGAAGAGCTTACAAGACTTTCCTTGCCATTGTGCAGAAAAACTTTGGTCACACCATGACTTCTTTCATAAATCTTGCCTGAAGTATATGATACATCTTGATGGGAAAAATCTAAGGCACATGAAAACCAAGTGGAGTCACTACTTGAATATTCTCAGTTCTCACAAAAAGAACCATCATCATGCTCCAAGAATCCACTAGCATCTCAGTCTTTTAGAATATATTACGAATTTGGGGGGTTGATTTCCCCCCCCCTCCCCAGACTAGTTCATTATCATTAGTTAATAACTTTCTATTTTGTGGAATTGCAATACCATGTTTATCACATCAAGTAAGTCTCAGCATTTAACAGGGTGGAAATTGGAGGTTTATGTGAGAAAAACTGTAGTCAAACTCTGTTCAGCTCCAAAGCTTGAACAAATAAACAGAGCAGATAAAAAGCATTTTTCTTGCTCCTCTGTGCACTCAGTGGAAAGAAACTATCAAACTTTTGCACCCCACTGATCCAAGATGCATTAAAAATCTCTCTCAGTTGAGAGCAAAATGTGTCAACCACTGCTATTCTGGCTCAACTTAAGGGGAAAAAATATCTATTTTTGTAAAAGCTGTCAGTGAAAAACTTTCATCTAAACATTTGTTCATGCTCTAGAGTGGTCCTGTATTTCATGTTTAGTAGGCCAAATTTAGAGAACACTGATGCTGATAGCCACCATTGACTCATGCTGTGTGTTGACAAAAGGCACACTAGTGTGACACTGTTTTTCTATGAACATAAGACAGCAACTTAATTTAGAGCATCTTCCAAGCAATTTTGCTTTTCCCTGTTCATCAGCTGTAGGGTGCGAGTACACAGTACTTGTTGTATCTGATCAGTGAAACCAGGGCTTTCCTAGGCCACTACTGGAGGTTTCTGGAAGAGTTTTAGACTCTCAAAACTTGTAAACAAAGCATATATGACAGGTATGGGGGTGGAAGTGGGGGAAGTCAGAAGCTGGATTCCTTCTGCAGCAATCACCTTACCCTGAAGTGAAATATTTTCTTATTGCTATTGCAGCCCATGGCACTTACTAGGGTTATTGCAGAACCCTGACATGGTTCCTCAAATGATAACTGTAATTACATGTGATGCCTACTCCTCTGATCAGGTAGAGGCAACAAACTTGAAATGGTCATGTATTAATATTTGCGTAAAAGCTGTGACTAAAGAGAAATGAAGGGATGGAGAGAGAATATGACCTTTAAAAGATTAAAGAGAGGATCACATTGCCTCTATCAGTGTGTGCTGAGATAAAATATGTTCCTTTTCAGATGTTTCTCCTTCTTTTATAGTAAAACACTGAAGCCGAGCACTCATGAGTAACACTTGGTGCATAACGAGGATGATAATTCTGAGCAATAAACTTGAATGTGAAACCATGTCTAGGAGCACTGTAAATACATTCTCATTAAACCTTTTCCTACAAATCTTTGGAAACAGCAGGGAGCAAATATTACAATTTCAGCCTAATGCCAGTCTAAATCTTTACTTGATAAGAGTACTACACACAGAACTTTTCCCCCAGATACTAGATTTGTGAGGCTGCATCTTGAATATTGTGTGCAGTTTCGGTCACCACAGTATAAGAAAGATATTAAGCTATTAGAGAGCATCCAAAGGAGGGCAATGAAGATAGTGAACGGCCTTGAGGGGAAGCTGTATTAGGAGCAGCTGAGGTCACTTGGTCTGTTCGGCCTGGAGAAGAAAAGACTAAGGGCGGACATTGCAGTTTAACATCTTCCTTGGGAGGGGAAGAGGTGGGGTAGATGCGGATCTCTTCTGTATGATCTCACTATGGTGATCAGTGACAGGACCCAAGGGAATGGCCTGAGATTGTGCCAGAGGAGTATTAGATTGCATATTAGAAAAACATTCTTCACCCAGAGGGTGGTTGGGCACTGGAACAGACTCCCCAGGGAAGTGGTCAATGCACCAAGCCTGACAGAGTTCAAGAAACATTTGGACGATACTCTCAGGCACATGCTGTAACTCTTGGGAATAGTCCTGTGCAGGACCAGGAGTTGGACTTAGTGATCCTTGTGGGTCCCTTCCAACTCGGCATATTCGGTGATTCTGCGATTTTGTAAAATAGTGAGCAAAATATAAGGAAAAGACCAACAAAATACCTTTCTTGAGACTAATCAGAAGGTAATTTTTTATTCATATCTATTCTTCTTGCCAGTTAGTTAAAAAAAAAAGGGTGGGGGACCTAGTTTGCACCATGGATTTTTTTTAGTTCAATCTTTCTCTAGAAATAAGGTATTTAAATTCCTCTGATTTTGTTTATAATATGGTCAGGGTAAGACATTGTGTCCTATAAGATGTGTTTCACTGATTGATATTTTAAATGAGATGTGACAAATTTGCAACAATCTTAGTGGTACATGCCAACTGTTAGGGAATGAATTTCCTTTACAATTAAGTCAGTCTATTTTTAATGTTCAGGAAGACGGGATGCATTGGGTGTCACTGCCTGTGAACAAACATTCTTGTGGTGGTTTGAAAGAATTCCCAAAAGCTAATTTCCAAAGCTCTTCTACAATTTGTTCTGATGTGAGAGAGAGACGTTTTCGGACAGGTACAACCCAGTATGGGGGAAGGGAAATATATTACAATTTATTACAAACACAATAAATACTATAATACATATATATACATATATATATCAATCTTAACTATCTCTCCTATGGTAAAACAATATATATACATAGACCATTTCTCCTTTCCTTCAAAAAAGTCCAGAAAGAAAGAAGAAGTCTTCTTTTCACTTTTAGGCCACAGTTCTTCCAAATTAATTTCTGCAGCACTTGGAAGTGTCTCTTATCTTTAAGGTGGCAGTTTCGATTTGTTGTAGCTGGAATTCTTCTTTCTTCTTAGAGGTGGGGGGGTCTGCCCCCTCTTCTCGCTCCGCTTTGTCTGAGGGTATTACTGTGGGTTTCGGGGGAACACCCATGTCACCACGTCTGCAGCACGGAGTGAAAGAGGTTAAAGTTTAAAGTCTTTATCCCCCGCTCTTGCTCCGTGAAGGTTATGGCCCCTGAGGACGAGTTCTCCAGAGACTTCTTTGGGGATTTCCACCCCTCCTCCCTGGGGTCAAAGAGTTCTAAGGGCTTTTAGTTTAGTCCTTACCCTAGAACTGGTTCCAACCGACTCTCTCTCTCTCTCTTTCCATTGGACATCCCTGCATCTCTCGGTCTGGCCCATGCCATATCTGCTGCTTGTCCTTTGCACAGTCTTTTGGTTGGAAGCCCGTCTTAGCTCATGGTCACAACTCCCTGTTGTGTTGCTTCTGCCACTGCTTTTCTCTCCCCCCTCACTGTGAGGTGGGTGAAGAAGATGCAACCCAGGGGGTCTTCCCAATCTTTCAGGGTCCCCCTCGGTCACCAGCTTCAGGGGGGCTTCACTCTGTATTAGGACTGTGCTGCTCCTGGCCCCCTGGCCAGGACCGAGGGGCAAAGGCCCCCCCAGCCCCACCCCGTGGTGTTTCAGGGCATGGCTGCTTCTCCTTCTAGCTATGCAATTAAAATTAACCTCTTCTCTTCTGGTTCTGTATGTAATTTCCGCAGGGCGTACTAAGTTTTTAATTGGCCCAGTATCAAAAGCACCACCCCTGGGGCAGATTATCACCAGCCCCAAGGGGGAAAGGTTTTTCCAAACCACCACAATTCTTCATACTCCCATTATGATTAAAACACCCCTAAACTGAGCTCACAGATGGCTTTAGTATTTCCCAGTACAGTGACCTAAAAGCCACACACAGTCAGAGGTCCCTTATCATCAGAGTGGACCATGACCTTGACACATAATGGTAAGAGTATATGTTTGGAGATTGATCTATCTTGTAAAAAAAAATAATTCCAAACCAACATCTTATATTCTTCTTATTTTGCATTCATATTTTCACACTTTTGTGTGCTTCCTTATTTGATTTCTAAATTTTATTCAATATATTTATTTTTACTGCCTCACTGTTCTTTCTTCCCTCTCATACTAAAAAGACAATAACCCTCCATCCAAGTCTCATGCACCTGAGCATCCACTTTACCTAGAGAGACCATCAATACGGGCTAGCAGGTTCTTGTCGGAGGTAAAAAATGTTGTTTGCAAGAGCTCTTCCCTATCACCAGCTGCATGGGGGACAGTATGTTAAGGGACTACTTGTTTTTGGAAGTGCACTGGCTCCATATTGTATTTCGCCTACTTTTTTTTTTTTTTACTGACCACTAAAATATACACTTCTAATATATACCTAGTATCCATCTCCAGAGCCCACTCACTACATTTCCAAAAAAATACCCCTCAGCTTTTCCACAGATTGTCTCTAATGTTTGAAGTGAACTGTCCATTGAGGGTTTGTCGAGGTGAATCAGCTGAGACAGAGCACATCACCCACATGGGATAATATTCTGAGAATTCAAGTTACCTAATTTACAGCTAGCTTTTTCCATCATATGGGATACACAGATCCCCAGGTAAAAGCACCTCTGTCCTCTGTGAAATTCCTGTGATGTTTTGTAGGAAAATTTTAGTGACTGTGAGTCTGTAGACACTGTCACTCCACAGAGCGTATGGACCAAATACTGCCTGTTTCTTTTACTCCCCTGACTTTCTTCTATCTCTTTTTCCTTAAATACTAGAGATTATACTTAGGGTGTAAAGCTCTCTGGGGCAGGAACCAGCATTGTAGGCTTTGCAGCGCTTCCCTGGTAGTATAGTAAGATATACAGTAATTAAATTAACCATTAGCATGTGTGTTACAGTATCAGAAGGTAAATGCAGGTAGATATAAGTTGTACACTTCGTTACTCCTCAGATTTTGTCATCATACTGGCCTAAATCCATATTTTAACCCCAAGTCTATTTAAAGGCAAAAAGTGTTATTTTGAGATATCAAGCTGTCCGAATTTTGGACCCAAAGAATAGTTTGGAAGCTTTCCATACTTGCCAGGTCAGATAGTCTTCCGTATCATGCCTTAAGGTGCTATTAATTTATTTTTATATACCTGGCCATCTCACTCCTCCCCTTTGTGTAGTTAAGAGGGATTCAATGAACTTTGCATCTATGGGAAATGTAGATTGCTGAGACTTGTGAGATCTAAATATTGAAGCTGCTTAATATACTGTTATGTTATTACTTCCATGGCTTTAGCAGTGAATATGAAGGGCACTACAAAAGAAATGCTATACTTTAGAGTCACAGTTGCATAGATAGTAGGGATGCACCAGGTGGACCAACATTAGAATGTTTTTCACAGACTCTAGAAGCAAATTCAGAAAAAAAAGATGAATTCATTTTTGGGGTAAAGATCATAAGAGAGCAAACTAAAACTCAAGCCTTCAGCTTCACACACCTAATCAGAGATTTTACATTATAGTTTTACTGCATTTCCCTTTTGAAAAATTAAATATGATTATTAGAAGTGACTAAACAATCATGTTCAGTAGAAAGACCAGAAAAACAATAAAGGTGGTAGCCAATTTTTTGTATATTATTCACAAACATGACATCCTCTACATATAAACTTAGATATGCTGTTTTGGAGCTCCAAAGCAGAAACAACTTTAAAAAAGCAGCAACACTGAAAAAAAATATCAGTGCACTTATCACCACAGCAGGAAGTGGAGAACAGAGGCAGCAATATCAACAGTAAACATGAGCTTAAATGGCTCAGCAGAAGCATCCTCCTACGTCTGGTAGCTCTCCATACACAGAGCTATTCAGTGTCCTTTGAACATATACACAGTGTTTTCTGAAACAATTATGATGCTGGCATATGGTCCATTTACCAAGAAAGAAAAAGACTGACTTTTTAAAAGCACTGTTATGACCATTATGGCAGAGAAAAAGTTGGCCACTATTACAGGGTCTGAGCCGACATTTATTTAAATCATTAAAAAGACTTTCAGTGACTACACAGTGTGCTTTGGATCTGGTCCACAGTACATGGAGAGTCTTGGTGATATTTCTGGCCTCATAAAGAGCTAGAGACTATAGCACCACCACCACCTAGCTAAAGAGAAACTCTTCTTATAAAAAAGCCTATAAAGAATAATAGGGAGGAAAGCAAAAGGTTCCCTTGGAGTTCAAAAGTCTTCTGAAAATGAGTGATATGATTCTTATGGAATTTTAATGAATCTGTGTTATTCAATAGAATACTGTAGCTGTGTTGTAACATTCTGTTGATCAAAATTACTGAATATGACTTATGAGCATTCTCCAGTAAATGTTATGATAGTTTTCCATAAAACTGTAACAACATAAGACTATATATAATATCTTGTTAAACCTTGACTAAGCAGTCCTGAGAGAGATTTCTGGTTATGATATGGTGCTTAAAGTCCTAGAAGTTGTTCAATTTAGAGTCTGTATTCCAACCAGGCTGTAGTCTCTTGCAAGCCTCTCAGCTTGATCCTAAACACCAGTTCTTCTCAGATCAGGAAGTTCCACAGACCCAGAGACCTACAAAGCTGAGGTCAGTTTGAGGTGTCCTCACCTCCAATCTCCCTTCTCCTGGCATTGTTTCCACCCACCGCGGAGGTCTCCAGCAGGGGAAATCAGTAAGCAGCAAACCCACAATTCCCTGTCTTGACTTCCTCCCCTTTATGTCCCCTCTCACACTCCTGAACTCTCTGGTAGCCCTAGGCAAGGACAACTTTGTGGAAGCCAACAGTGTGTCTGAAGAATGATTGCACTGCTTTATGCAGTGCAACAAAGCTCAGGAGGTATTCTAGTGCTGTGTTGGAGATGCAGTACAGATGATTCTGGTTAGGAACTGTGGTGAAGACAAAATGCTGGAGCTCATTCAGGACATCACCAAAACCAACAGTAAATATCACAGTAGACACAGCCCAAAATGAGAGCATCAGTGTATCTGAGGATGACATTTGGAAACATTTGCATTAACAAACGTGTATCTGTTTGGGTGCAGGCTTTCATATATATCCCAAAAATGGATAACCAAACTGATGCAGTTCCTTTTTTCTCATTTTAACTACTACAGATCACACTCTCAGTTATAAAATATGTATTCTATCAGGGACTTTCACTGCAACCCCAGTGTTTCCAATAACTCTTAAACTGTAGCCCATGTGTTTCTTTTTCATTCTTGCAGCTACCAAAATTATTCAAAGCCCTTCTTTCAAATAGGTGTGCAGCTCTTGCCCTAAGCAACAACATTTTTCTGAACAGCCTTAAGCTCTTCCAGAAGCTCACAACCAAGTGTGAAAAAAAGCTATCACAGAAGCAAGTGACAGGTACCTGGGACAGTCCAGGCAGTAAAAACTGTGAAAGGGTATTAGGGCTGGCCCCATTCTGTGCTAGGAGAGCACCAACCCAAGATGGACATCATGCGTTCCCTAGGGTTGCTACTACATGTGGTGTGGTCACTACGATCTCTCCTCTGGTTTTATTTGTCAGAGATGCTTTCTTCCTGAAGTAAAATGAAGGACAAGAGTGTTTTGGATGTGCAAAGAACATGGACATGACATCTATATAATATTAACTATTCAGTACAAGTGCAAAGAAAGAAAAAAGCAGTTTCATTAAAATGTTCTCTAAAATAAAATAAAATTTAAAAAAACAAACAAACCAAACCTCAAAGGACTATGAAACAGCAAGAATTGTAAGCCTTCTTTTAAATAGTAATTTTTGAGGTTTCCTTTTTATTTACATTTGAAATTTGTCAAAGTTTTTCATACAAAGTATACAACAGGACTTAGAACCATTAATTTAGAACTAACTTGAAAGAACAGTATAGAAAAACATAAATTCAGCACCAATACGGCCAACTAATCTGACTACATTCTGAAGTAGGTAGACAGGGTAGAGCTTCTTACATCATCCAAGCATCAAATGTTGCCTATAAAAGAGTTTAGGTTGCATGGAATACATTACCTGGAATGACTGTATAATAAAAATATATGAGCATTCAGAATTTTATATGGATGTCAAGAAAGCATTTCATATTGTGTCACCACAATGTGAAAGATAGAGTGATAAAAAGGGAGAGAAATATTATATTGACTTAAATAGTAAGAAGATGGTAAAGTTAAATTATGTACACTGCTTATTATATTCCATATCATGGTCTCCAAAGAACAAACCAATACTACTATGCAGATAAGTTTTTTCTTGGAAAAATAAATTCCTGTCTTCTCATTCTGAGAAAATAAGTCCTCTCTTTTAGAAGTGACATATTACCAGCCACTTTAACTATTGAGTGTCTCAAAATCTTTAAAGTCTTTGTTTCCACATACCTGTGGAATTGATGCTATTTAACAGATTATTCAATGTGCTTTTTAAAGAATAAAGAGTTCTTTTATGGGCTGTTTCTTTTTAAGAAAACTGTAGGAGTCCAGGTCTCACTGACTGCAAAGAGACCAAATATCCTATCTGCTTCATAAACTTTAAAAACCATTTTGGACTGTTATCATGACAGGGAACTGATTACGGATTTCCCTAATCCCAGGCTGGTACCTTAATTTCTGAACCACCTTTTTTATATTACAAGATGGCATTAAGTCAACAGGCACAAAAGTGGACTACTAGGCCATATTCTTAAGAAAAAAGTGAAACCCAAAAGCTTTACTGCAAGTTAAGCTCTCACAAGGATAATTATATGGCATCTATAAGTTTGGCTCAGTTTTCTTGTCTTATTTCTAGAATTGGTGCTGCTCCACAGCAATGGGCTTTTTTTGACAGAATTTAGTATTCACAGAAGGACACAAGACATCTGCAGCTTTAAAATAATAATGATGATGATGATGATGATGAAGAATACCAGACAATAAGGAAGAGAGCACCCCAAAAGTAAACTCTGCTAACAACATACATAGAACTTAGTGTTGCTCATGTGGACTCAGGTAGCCCATCTCCTTACCCCTTAAAATCTTTGTTTAGTTAATTCTTATTGTGCTTCATCATATTCATAAAGAACTCTGGCAAGAATCGATAGCATAGAAACTTGTTCATTTAACTTGGCTGTCTCTCTTAATTCATTTAAATTAATTATTTTGAATGAACAGGATTTATTTAGCAGGTTAATTCTTGCAGCAACTGCTATCTATATTTGTGGGGAAAGAAATAAGGGGATACAAAATTCGGGATATAAATTTGGGATGTAAATGGTAAGCAAGCGATTGTACAAAATAAAAAGAACTAACTTTATCCAATAGCTCTACTTCAGTTTAAAATAATAAAGAGAGATAGGACACTGAAGCAGCAAGTACAGCCAGAAGAACTGATTAAAGAGACTTAATCTTAACCATGATAATTCATGAAGGTTGTGTGAAGCAGAGACGACACAGAGTGATATTCAGATGTAATGTGTTGGCTGGACCAGCTGCACTTTATCACCTTGATCTCCAGGACAATATTAAGGGAGAATCTTTGATTCTGAAAGAAACTAGCAAAACCTAACAAAAGAACACTGTCTACTTTGCTTCTTTATACCACTGGTAACAGTGATGAAAGATGAAAAGGAGGGTGACAGCTTCTGAAAAAGTCTGTAATTACTTCCACTTAAAGATGTTACTGCTTCCAAAGCACAGTGCAAATGGTTTTCAAATGAGTGACATTGCATACATCTGGCAGAAGAAGGGAAACATTAGCCAGAGAGAGGAGCTTAAACTCTGAAAATGTCAATTTTCAGACTAAAAAGGGTTAAGACTTTAATGTCAGTGATTTATTCAGATAACACCCACGAACGTTAAAAGGGCATGAGTTATGGTCATAACTTCCCATGCATCAAGAATGACAAGACTATTCCTCAGAGTCTGCTGAAAAGAGAAATCTGTCAGAAACAGATGGGAAATCAAATTTTGCTGAGAAGTAGAAGATTCTGATCTTCTCAACAGAACCTACAAATTACTGTATGAGCACTATCAAAGTAAGAAAGTCTATGGACAAAACCTTAGGAGAAAAAAAGCAAAAAGTGCATATGTGCATATGTGCATCCAAGCTGCAAATAGCTGGTTCATGTTCCTCATCATCTGTGCTCTGTGGCTTTGTCTGCACTTAAGTTTATGAAGCTTGCTGCCTATCACTAAAATAATGATATACATTTTCTGCAAGTCAGGGTTACACTAGGATGCAGGATGGCACAGTGCAGAGGGTTACATGACATAGGTCAGGATGAACCCCTAATATTAAAAATAAAACAAAACACAGAAACAAAAAGTATTGAACCAGTATAATTTGTGCACTTGCTTGTGAACAACCTATGCTCAAGCATGACTGCTACTGTGTTCATAGACCACCTCCACCTCTGAAATAAACAAAAAATCCTCAGGGAAGGGCAATTTCCTAAGATCACTCTGTCAAAGGTAAGGTAACTAACACTACTGACCAAGTTTTGTGTGCATATCCCTCACGTGAAACTTACCCAGCCCAGAATACCTCCCGAATATTACTGATTCTGAGGGTTCTGTGC